>NW_026521911.1:14400000-15136324 GCF_021234435.1 Artibeus jamaicensis | reverse complement strand
TATAAATAACTCATTGAAGACTAAGTTAATTATGTATTTGGAGAATTTATTATTCACCACATTGCTCTGGAAAGGATGGAAATGGGACTCTAGTCAATCATAGTTATAAAACCAATCAATTAGGGGAATAAAACACTGAATTAGATAGACTAAATTTTATGAGTGTTATAATAAAATTCAAGGCATTAAATTAAGCTTTATGGAATGCTGATGCCTTCTCAGAAGAACAAAATACTTTGACTTTCCTAATGATTCCTGTTGCCTAGTTCTTTGTAAGAATTAGCCTCAGGGCTTTTATTTAAAGGTTCATAAAACCAGACCTGAAGTTCTAAGCACTCGATGTTTCTAATTCTCTAAATGCTGCGATTGTCTTCTATAATAGGATGCCCAGACCCTCAGTGTTAACATCTATTCTTTCTGCATTTACACACTCAGTCCATCTGTCTTATGTATATCTTTCCACATTGTCATGTTGGTTTTACTTCAACAAACATTTATAGATTGTCTATTATGAGCCAAGATCATTACTGTACTTATGGGTGAGGAATGTGGGAAAAGGCAACCAAGTTTTGAAGTCTAGATTTGACATAAATCTAGACAGGGTGAATGGCTAAGGAGTAAAGAATATAAGTCTGATTTTTTTACGAAGGTAAGTTTGATTTTAAGTACAGAGTTTCATATGAGGTGGGACACCTTGACAGAACCATCTGGTAAATAGTTGTAATTGTTGGTCAGAATCTTTGGAGAGTTTGGATCTTCACAGAAGCAATTAGTTAAGTTGGAATTCTTACCACCACTCACACATGCCATGAAAATCTTCATTCCTTTCCTGATGGTAACTTTACCTAAAATATCGCATTTTTTCCCAGCCTACACAAAAGCTATGAACACATAAAAACTCAATTCAAGTTCTTTTCTTTAAAGCCTGCTTTGACTATCCTTTTTATGCATTTAAATATCCCTTACTGCTGAACTTCTCTCCTTGTGTGCATCATAGAACCTGACATTTGCTTATAGCTTCAGGTTCTTTTAAATTATTTTGTGTATCAAAAATTTATCAACCAAGATTTTAATCTTCTTGAAGTAAGAAAATATTATTTCCCCTCTCATATACCCCACAAGCCTGAAAGTTCAGCAAATCCTCCAAAAAATCCTTTGTCATTTAAATTGATAGCATACCTCTCTTCCTTCTCATGACAAAGTCCTTCATCTTTAAAAATCATCACATTCCTTCTGTTTATTCAGTATTCAGGAGTCCCTGTTTAATTGACAAACAATGGATTAAATGCTCTTTCCTGAAGAATACAGGCATATAAACTATTAAAATGCAATGGGCTGTATGCTAAATTGAAATTAAGCGCAGGGTGTTTATGGTACAAAAATGCACCTTTCTTTTAGATAGGATTATAAAAAGCTTAGAAGGAAAGGTATCTGAAATGAGGTCAAATTGAGTAAAATGAGGAGAATAGGTGTGACTAAGCTAGAATGAATGATGATTAAAACTGGTAGTAAAGAGAATTAGTAAGAAATCATGATATCTTCTAGGAGGAACTTGAAGTAGTCAGGGCATACAGAAAAGACAGGAGAATGATGAGAGATAATATTGAGCAAGGACAACAACATGGAAGATCTGTGTTCTTGTTAAGAAGTTTGGCCTTTATTTAAAGGCAGAGAGGGCCAAAGAAAATGCTTAAGCAGAGATGTAATATTACTTAATTTGTGTGTTATAAATACTTCCAATAATAGCAAAGGGAGACCAGTAGTACCTATTCCAAGTAAGAGAGAATGAGTTCCTAAATAAATTCATCACTTGGGTGGTCATGGGAAAATAGGTTCCCAAGATAGTAAGGACATGGAATCACAATGACTTTGTATCTGGAAGGGGGTGATCCTTGAAAAAAATAGGAGTGACACTGGTCCTCCACAAAGAGGATGGTTTGAACAGTTAGAGGGAAAATGGTAGCATCCATATGCACAGCAGAGAGAACTAATGTTCCTGTCGGGGAAAACGATAACTATTATAGTTTGGACGAGTTGTCTATCTCACAGGTGTCAAATACTCTAATCTAGAGCTCAGGAAGTATAATAAGGCTGGAGGTAGAACTTTAGAAATAACTAGATAAAAATGATCATTGAAGTCATGGGATGAAATGTGAGACTATGAAAGTGCAGGTAGAAAGTGCCAAAGACAAAACCCCAGGGAACACTAATCGCCAAGGTGCAGCGGCTCACCCAAGAGAATGCCAGGGAATGGAGCAGTCAGGGCAGTAGGAGGAGTGCCAGGAAGGACGATGCCATGGGATAACAGATTTTCAAGGAAGAAGTGGTCATTTAAAATGCAGCAATGGTCAGTGACCCTCAACACCCCTTCCCTACCCAAATAGGACTCAGGCTGATTATCTAATTCACTCTAGTATTTCTTAGAACCAGGATATGAACAAGACATGCTGATTCTTCCTCGATACTTCTCTGAATCCTCTCAGTGCTTCTCTGTAAAGTCTCCACCTTGTCCTCACATCTGCTTATTTCAAACACTGCAACACACTCCCACAACCCATAGCACATGGATGCTTGTTAATTATAATTTTTCTTCAAAATAGTGTGGCGTCTACTAATATAAAACTATGAACTATTTGGCCCTATCCAACCCTTCTCAATTCTGCTTCATTTTCTGGGTTTATATTTTCTACTAAAGATAAAATCCACATCCCAAAACTCTTTTCTTTTTACTTCTGAAACATGTGTTTTGTTCTAACTGGACATTAAAACATGAACAGCCAGTACATTTAAACCATTTAGGGCAATAACAAACTAAAAAAGCAATTTTAGCAGCCTAAAAAAATATCAATAATAAATGAACTTGGTCAGATGAGAAACAAATGAGTCTATGACTCGGAAATAAACTATTCTTAAATTGCCAGGCTTCTCTGGGTGGCTTTCATCACCAGACAAAGGTCCAGGGCAGAATGACTGAACTGTTTCATTTCAAACTCAGAGTGTTGATTATTTACATTGTTGACTTATTTGTGTAGGATTGTGATTAAAACTTTGTAATCTTCATTGCCAATAATTTTGTAACTTCAGATCATATTGTCTTGGTTCTTTGAAACTGTTTTCCTCTTTACAAAATATACTGTAAGGAATCAACACTCAGGTGAAAGTCTGCTTACTAAAAATGACAGGTTGTTTTTCCTGCACTAATTTATGTACATCTGGGTGTACATACATATATGCATGCTTGCATATGTTAGAATGTGTACTGATGTGTGTACATGAGTGGCCCTTAGTGTAAAACTCTAACTGCTCTAGAGGACAGAAACTATCAGTGCTTTTCTTGTTAGCAGAGAAGGCAAAGAAGATAATGTGCCCATATAGATAAAAATATTCTGCCCATCCAATGAACATCACATTGAGTTAAAACAATTCAACAAATAACTATAACAAACAAAATAACCTCCTTGTTATTAAAATGTTTATTGATGCCTGTTCAAGAGCTTCTAATAGTAAAATTTCTTTGTTGTAATCTAACACGATAATATACGTGAGCTTAAAAATAATTGGTTGAAGTGAAACTTAATTGAAAAGAGTAGTGTTACATGGTGGGCAAGACAAATAAATGCCCATCTCTGTTAGCACATGTCTAATGGTACATCCTGAATTCTTTCATTACCTAGAAAATGTAAATCCAGTATCCAGCTCTCTGAATAAGCACGATTTTATCATCTCTTAATTCACTTTTAACATCTTTTTGTTTTGCTTTTACTATCTCTTATTTTTGCTATCCTTTCTGTGGCCTTGCTCTCATAGAATTTTTTGATTTTATGATTTCTTTATCCCTTCCAGTATCTCAGCTTCTTCCAGGCCAACGTGACCTTCTTAATAAATAATTTTATGCCATAGTTGATTGATGAGACCAATTTACCAACCAGACCTTCAAATCTCTTGCAAATCTGATCTTACACTTCACTCATTTAGTAAAATCCAAGCTATAATCTAGCTGCTACAGCTCTGTATCTAAGCTGTGGAGAACTACTAGCAAAAAACATGCAACTGAATCCTGTTCTGATCCACATCAGCGTGGTCGTCTTCCTTTCTTCCCCTTCATTTCACTCCACTAAAATCTGGCTTCTGTCCTTACCATTCCACCAAATCTCCCCAATTGTGTTTCTGGATCCTAAAGACAGTTATATTACTCCTTTTGAAGCTCTTGCCTTCCTTGACTTTTTATTAGCACTTCATTCCCCATCACCACTCCCACTGTTATTCTCTTCCATCCTTACCTTTCTTCTCAAAATCCTAAATAGACATCTTCTCCTCCATGTATTCCTGAAGTATTGGTAATACCTGGCCTTCTGCATTTCTCCCTTGCACACATCATGCATAACACTCTCATTGGGTAATCATATTTCCTGTAACAGTTCCACCAAGGACTGCTTTGTTGACCACATTTAAATTGAATATCTCAAGCCAGACTTCTCTGAATTCATACTATATGTGTAATTGCATTCTTTTTGTTTTATTGTTATTCAAGTACAGTTGTCTCCATTTTTCTACCACCACCTTCCCCTGCCACACCCACCCCCATCTCCCACTCTTAGTCTTATCCTCCTTTGGCTTTAAAGGATGCATTTTTAAAATGCATCCTTTAAATGCAAACATTTCAAAATCAATGCATCTAAAACTAAACTTCTCAGCACACATTTCTCTTTAGTAAATGTTACTGGTCACTCAAATAAGGAAATTCAGTCCCTGGCTTGTGTACTCAGTGGACTGAGCACGGGCCAGAGAACAAAAGGATTGAAGTTCTATTTCCAGTCAGGGCACATGCCCGGGTTGCAGGCCAGTTCCCAGCAGGGGTCCCACGAGAGGCAACCATACATTGATATTTCTCTCCCTCTCTCCTCCCCTTCCCCTTTAAAGATAAATAAAATCTTTGAAAAATTAAAAAAGAAAATTCAGCCATTTCAGACTCCTTTTTCTTACTCACACTCCAAAGAATATTAATCAACAAACCCTGACTCTTTGAACTCCTAATATAGAAGTTTTTACTTTTAGTCCCTTACTTTCCATTCTATGATCACTTACCCTTTATAAACCCTCATTAGTCGTCACCTGAATAATTGCAGAAGCTTCCTAATAAGTACCTCAATTTTATTTTTTCAAGTTTATTTGCATAAAAGAATCATCCATCAAAACTGTACATTGATAAATGTCACATTCATGTTTAAAATTTCTATAAAAATTAAACTGCTGGCCACCATGACGTAATCGATATGGAGACATAGGTTGTTCTTGACTTCAGTTCTGCTCACAAGAGGACCCACTAACAGCTACCCACAGACAAGACACTATTGTGAAAATCCAAGAACTTAGGAGTAAGGCTGAAGTACTCCGCTAGAAGACAGGCCGAGAAGGACCACATTTAGAAGGATAAGAGGAGCAGCTACCCTCTGACCACATCGCCCCTCTCCTAGGCTGACACAGCCCCACAGTGAGAGGGCCTCCCTAGGGCTATGGTGTTGCTGGGAGGGTACAGGGAGAGCCCAGGGTAGACATCTAGCTCCCCCAAGGTTGCAGGGTAGTTCCTGAGAGGCACACTTGGGCCTCACCTCACTGAGATAACTAGGAAAATCTGTGGGTTTTGACTTGTAAGAGTCAGACAGAATCAGAGAGAAGGAGGGTGAGCTTTACAGCAATTAGCATTTAGGTTTTGGCAGACCACATACTTCCTCACAGCTGCACCCAAATAGAGGTTGCCGCCAGTAGCTCTGTCCATCTGTGGAGTCAAGCTGGTGGCCCTACCTGACAGGGAACTCATTTGGCATCTCTGCCAAATTCAGGTCACCAGCCAATGAGCTCTATCGGCTTTGGAGCCCCACTTGCTTCTTTTGTTCCAACTTCTTATTCTCTTTTCTCTTGCCTTTCAATGAACTGTCACATACCTTAAAGACTAAGTTTTACCTCAGTACATGTTTTTTCCTCTCCAGGATCTTAGTCTCTTGCTGACCAGAGAGTTTTCTAACAGCATAAATACATTTCTGTTTAAAGGTTATCCAGCCTTCCCAGTTGTTTTTAGAGGGAGTTTGTCTAATCTATCATAACTAGAAATGGAGTAGCTGTTTGGTTTTAGTATGATTTACACTTTAAGTCTATTTGGATTAATTATTGGGCATATGTCATCTATATTTTCACACTTTTAAGTTCTGACTTTTGTCTGGCTTCCTATATAATGATTATTTCTAAAACTTAATCTCACACCCAGAACAATCCTCAGTTACTTACTGTAACCACAGCTTGTAAATGTTCAGTGATAAACCATATTTGACAGATGTGAGAAGTTAACAATAGACTTGGTTTCAGTCTGTGTCATGGGGATACTTTGTTAAGGAATAAAAAATTTGCCTCAGAGTGAAATGGGAATTGAAAATAGTCTGTTCTCCATTTATGTACAGATATCTAGGTCTCTTGGGCATTTTGTAATAATGCTTTCCCTTGTGAAGAGTGAGACTCTTCATAAATTTCCTTACACTACAAACATGGGTATTTTATCAGAAGATGACTGCAATGGTTTAAAGCAGTCCCCTGTTTACAGTTTTGGGAAAGAAACAAAAAAGAAAACAATTCCAAGGTATGGGGAGTATATGTGTATGTATATAATAAAAATTAAAATAACTCTTCTCTTTACATTTTCATATACAAAATCAGATAACTTTGGACACAGATTTGGATCAAAGACCACATTAATAGGTTGTACAGGTTCAGTTCTGGTTTTTAGATTTAGGCAGACTAAATTTGAATCCTGTATAGCCCTGGGTGAGTTTCCTAACATGAAATGTGAAGATGTAAAAACATCTACTTCACAGGATTATACTGTATATAATACCTGATGGATAGCAGTTCCAAAATATGTAATCACTGTTATTTTGTAAGTTTTCATTTGCCAGGCTCTAAGGCTGAAGAGTGAATAGGGAGGGAGGTATTTTCCTTCTGTTTATTCCTTATACACAGCACTCTACAAAGAAATTGGCATATGCAATGTTGCCCACCAGGCTTTGCTAGATGAAAGAGTCTTGTCAGATACTGCAACAGGTTAAGCAAAGTATGAGGAAATATATAAGATCAAAATTATAAATTCCTCATGACCTGTTATAAGAAATAAAGAAAAAAACACATGAAGGGTGGCAGCTGTATTTGTCAACACCATCATGAAATCTGCCTTATTGCTTAAAACTGAATGTGTTCAAACAGTAAGTATTGACTGTTTGACCAAACACTGTGTTTAGCTTAGCAGTAGTAATAGGAGAAACTGGTACAATTCAGTGGAAAAGAAGTTTGCACACTGAAAAATGGAAGGTTATTTAAGTAAGGAAGCTTCATGAGGACACACAAAAAAATGCTATATAAAGCTGTGGATACCCTACTGATAATGTGCTTTCTCTTTTTAACTGAACCATTTATCTTACTGTATATAGCACATTTTATGCAATTGCTTCAATTTTTGCATTTCTTCAAATGACTATAATATGTCAAGAGACACATGGACTGTATAATTCATAAAATAATCTGTTTACACATTTTCTCAACCTATCCTCTTTGAAGGATGTATATAATAAGGAAGCATTTCTGGAGGGATAGGACTTGAAACCAGAGGGGAGAGCAATTGCCATCCTAGATCCTACATTGAGGCAGGATGGATGCCCCATCTATTCTAATGTTGAATACTGTTCATCATTTTTTTATAATTCCCCAAGCATTTGGAAGTCAGTCTGCTCTGACCAAACATAAAGTTAGTCTGCTCTGACCAAACATAAAGTTAGGTCAAATATAAGATTATATTCCTTTCAATATTAATATTTTGACCTTCCAAGTGAGGAAATATACAAAAGAGGTGGGAAGTTGGTAATAACTTCCTACTGCTTTCTACTGCTTTGCGACAAATGACCACAAATTTAGCAGCTTCAAAAATATCCACATATTATCTCATACCTTCTGAAGGTTGGGAGTCCATGTACGGCATAAGTGGGTTCACCATTCAGGATTAAAAGGCTGAGATCAGGGGTTTCCCAGCTGCATTCCTTCCTGGAAGCCTTGTGAGAGAATCTGCTTCCCAACACATTCAAATTTTTTGGCTGAACTCAGTTCCCTTTGGGTGTAGACGTGAGTCCCCCTTTCCTTGCTGCTTTTTAGCCAGGGGTCACTCTCAGGTCCTGGAGGTTACCTGCATTCCTTTACACAAAGCTCCCTCCGACTTCATAGCCAGCAGGGGAGCTTTTCCTGCAGCTGTCTCATGCTAAATCCCTCTCGTGATTGAATGAATGTCTTTGGGAAGAGCCAGGACCCTTTTCAAGGATCACCTGGATAAGTCAGCTTTGCTGAGGAATGATTTCCCTACTTTAAGGTCAGTTTATTTGGGACCTTAATTACATCTTGAAAATTCCTTCACAGCAGCACCTATGGCAATTAGTATTTGATTGAAAAATAATTGAAAACAGGTGTTATACCGGACAACAGAAATTTTGGATATCATGTTTAGAATTCTACCTGTATAGTCCCAACCCTATACTCTCTGTCCCCCATTACATGCCTCTGAAGCATCTCCCTTAAGAAATATTCTCCATACTCTCGTCACTGTATGCCATTATTTTGGAGGCTCTGTGAAGTATAGAAAGTGTTGAAGTTTTAGAGCTGGAAAGATCTGGATTTAAATCCCCTCTATATTTGCTGTGGGATTTCAAATAGATTACTTGATCTCTCAGAGCCTAGGTTTCCTGAGTGGTAAAATCTAAGGAATTAGGAAAAGTAATGCAATGGCAATCATCTGTCCTAGGCTAGACACACAGCAAACTTTAGGTTCCTGACTTTCCATCCTTCTTTTGAATGTTCTGAGATAGCTTCTCAAATCCACATCTATTTATTCTGTATAAAACCTTGGAAATTGAAAGACTAAGATTCACAAACTCCAGAAATCAGTTGATTTTCAGTAAGCAACCTAATCATTTTCTCAAAAATCTACATTGTGCTTGTTTTGGAGGGGTTTTTTTGTGTGGTTTTTTGAATTACACAATTCACTAATGTTGACTGGCATATATTCATTAGAAATTTTATTTAAAAGTATAATACCCTTCCTTGCTTTTCACTATTATTTAGAGAATCTAACACCTTCTATGCCCGCAGGAGAGGAAAAAAGAGGAATATCACATGAAGACAGTCGAGCAGTCAGTAGACTCCCACTATTGGGAGAAAAAAATCTCAAAATATCTGTTAAAATGCTATTGGTAAGAGATTTGGCAGGATGTTGATTATATGTGGGTAGAACAGCAGTTTCCATAATAATTATGTGGGTTGCAAACAGATTTTGAAAAAAATAAAAGCTCTGGGATGTGGTTTAATGAATGTTCGAATGTTCTAATAATCTTAATAGCATCAGGTAGAGACAGGAGAAGACCATTTTGGAGGGGGAACCAACTTAGCCTTTCAGAATCATTTTATAAGGCACATCCAACAGCATTGTCTTCTCAATTAAAAATGAATATATGCAGTTGTCTGAACAGCATTCCTCTATAATTTGAAGTTTGCCTTTTAAAATCTAATGTTCTAATATGTCATATTAAACATCTCCTGAGTGCTTAGTATGTGCCAGACAATATAATAAACATAAGGATGAAGACACATCCAAAATATAAAATTTATAGTCTACTTGTAGAAAACAGAGTGAATGTGCCTAACTTTAATACCATGATAAATGCAAAACTGATTTTGCATTTGAAAATTATTAGGTTATTTACTGAAAACATCATAACATTGCTTCCTTGAGAGCAGAAATCCTATATTCTTGTTCACCACTATGCCCCAACATTAAGAAAACGAGTTACCCAATACCTGTTCAGTAAATAAAGGAATAAATATCACAGTGTTTTGGGAGTAGAGAGGAGAGAACTATTTAGCCCAGGGGAGCTTGAGAAAGGTTTTTATAATTTGCATTGAAGCTTGGTCTGTCTGCTTGATGAATGAGTTGGATTTTATCAAATCATGAAACACATGAAGAGGTGAAAGAATGGCACTCTGTGCAGAGGGAATAGCATCCTCAAAGGCTTGGAGCTGTGAAAGAGTGACATATTTGAGAAATACAAATCAGCATGCTGTATCTCCAACATATAGCACATGCCTGGTTGGTGTCAGCAGTAACAATATCATCATGATAAGCAGGACTAAAGAATTCAGTAAGCAAGAATAACTGTGTGCCTGACCCACCCATAACAAGTCTCCCCCTCATTTCCCCTCATATTCCTAATACAAATTTAATGACTTCGGGGATAGTCATTCTGTGGCTACATTTTTATTTGGATATTGCTCCTTTGAAAGAGATTTTGAGGTGATTTATTTATGTTATTTGCTCGTGGCAGATGGTTCCCCCAAAACTCTGTGGAGTTATACTAAATAATTGTGTTGCCAATTGAGAGTACAAATAATGAAATTCTACCCATTGCATGTGATTAGCCTTCCATGTACGTAAATCAAAAGATTGTAAATGCAAAAATAAAAAGTTTGAAAATACCCAGAATACTAGTTGAGGTGATCAGGGAATAATTTCAGAGAGACAAGACAGGAATGTGATTTTCAGTGACAGATAATTCAGTGACTAGAAATCTAATGGCTTTTACTTTTGTGGACAGACAGTAAAAAAGGAAACAAGGTGTTCAGTCTATAGGATAAGTGAGGAAACTTCTAATGGTTTGGAAGTCATTGATGCCTATCCAAGCAGGTCATGCCTAATGGCATAAGGAAGACTGTTACTAAACAATCGTGTCTATTTTTCTGTTTTCCATAGAGGTAACTTAAAACATAGATTGATTAAAAAAGAAAGGAAACATTATATTGGTTGCCTTGTGAACTTTTAGATTTTTATAAGGGAGACAAAGTTTAAAGTTATGTAGCATCTCCATATTAACATTCAATAATGCATGAAACATTTTCTTCATAATTTTCTAAGAGTTCTTTTTATTCTTGTTAGCATGTAACCCTCAGGAACTTCCAAATTTCAGAAATTTATTTGGTACTAAATCTAGTGATTATAAATCCTGCAGTAATTATTTTATAGCCATAACCACTTGGTGTGCTTTATACAAGTAAATTTAGTTATTAAAGGACAAGTAAGATTATCAATTTCTAGGCATTGAGGGCTATTAAGTGTATGTGTTCAAAGAAGAGAGGAGAGGTTAAGTTTGGAATAATTAAGACTCATATTAGAAAATTATGAGAGTTAAAGTTTGGGAAGTTAGGTTGCTAATATTTGGAATAATTGGAAGAGAATCAGTGATTTAAAGCTAGGGAAGAGAGAGAAAGTTCTGGGAGTTTTCAAGAGTGTGAAAGATGAGGAAGGATTTTTATAGTTGGAGAGAAGTACAACATTTGAAATCTTATAGTAAAGTAGGGCTGGGGGATAAGCTGGTTCAAGGTAAAACTATGTATGGACGCCAATATGTCCAGAAGTTTAAGTCAATAGTCAACAATCCAGATATTAATGTTACCAAGGATAATAATGGCAATGGCATTTTAAAGTGCTTTCCTATGTGCCAGTAACTAAGTGTTTTATGGGTCCTAACTCATGTACTCCTTGTAAGGTAGATATTATTAGTATTCACTTTACAAATAAGAAAACTAAGGCAAGAGATGTTCTATTGCCTTAAATCATAGTTGAAGTGTTAGAGTCAGGATTCAAATCCAAATGGTGTGTCCAGAATCTGCGCTCTTAGACGTTATACTTCCTCCCATAATAACAAACGCAGCTTCAATTTCAAAGAAAAACAATCAAGTGTTGGAAGGAAAAATGTGAGCCAAGTGGTAAAACATGTTGGAAGTTAAAAGTGAATACTACAGATGAATGCAAGATTAAGGGTGATTAGAAGTGAGTGATATAAATGAATGGATGATACTAACTTCACATTTAAGTCTGCGACGAGAAGACATAGTCAGGGTCCAAGAGTCAGTTTCCCTACCTGTCCTCTGACTTAGAAGTGGGAGATGATGAAGCCCATGAAAAAGTCACCCAGGAAAGCTGAGTTTCCCTTGGTATGAGATAGAAGAGAGAGAAGGCAGAGGAAAAAGAAACCACTCAAAAAGCCGGGATATGGGAGAAGGGAGAGATGACCTTTTTTAAGCTACAAATAAATGAATTATCCAAAAAGCAATATTTTGCATAGCTCATTGCATTCTTTTACTAAGGCTTAGAGTGAACCAGGATGTAAGTGGTCAAGAATTGTCTTAAGACCTTTCAAGAAAATCAGTCATAATGACCTGTCAGTCCTACAAATGCAGGCTAGTGTGACCTGGTATGAAGAAGGAAAGGGTCATTTCTCATTGGTTTACCACTCTATGCACTGTGACTGGTGCCATGCAAGAAATATACTAGACATTCAATAAACAACTGTTTTCTAAATTAACCAGTCATCATAACTGATGATGCCAAGCTGTTATTCTTTGGATGCTTGACACTGTGACAGCATTTATAGTGAATACATTTCATTGAGTATGGTTGGGCAAATATTACAATACAGTTGAAGCATATTATTCAGAAAATACTAGGCTAAGTAGGTATTGATGGATTTGAAATTATATTACTATATTATTGTTCTCATTTTTTCTAGCTTTATTTAGGTCAAATTGACAAATAAAGTTATTAGATATTTAAAGTATAAAACATGATGATTTTATATACATATACATCATGAAAGGATTATTCCCCCAAGTTATTTAACATATCTATCACCTCACATATTTACCTTTTTTAAAGTCAGGAACATAAAGCTCTACTCTGTTAATACATTTCAATTATACAGCTGTATTATATTATCAACTGTATTCACCATGTTATACATTAGCTCCTCAGACCTTATTCATATTATAAATGAAAGTTTTATCAACCCCTACCTATTTCCCCCACCCTGCAGATCCTGGAAAATGCTTTTTTACTACCTGTTTTTATGATTTTGATTCTTTCCTCCTTCCTTCCTTCCATCCTTCCTTCCTTCCTTCCCTTTCTTCCTTTCTTCCCATTTTTGATTTCACATATAAATGATACCATCTGGTATTTGTTTCTCCCTCTGGCTTATTTCCTTTAGCATAATGTCCTCTCAGTTTATCTTTTTTTGTTGTTTTTTGTTCAGGTATTGTATTAATAACCAAATATTTATTGAGCACCTGCCAGACACTATGCTAGACACTAGATGAAATAGCAGTAAGACAGAATAGACCTGGTTGGCTGCATCCTCAGTGGAGTTTATTATATACTAGAGCAAAGTGACATTCTCTAAATTAGCATGCATGTAACTAATTATAGATGTACTGTTATTAGTTTATGTAATTGCCTGGACAACCATCCCCTCTTCTGACATCCCCTCTGTCAGAAGATGAGGATGATGGGAAAGTTTTTCAGAATTAGAGACATCATCATATGTAGACCACAGAGGAAACTCTACAGAAGTAAAATACTTTTATGAAAAATGTATTTCTTTCAAAAGTTGAGTAGAGTTGGTGTTGACAACAAAAATGCAAACTCATTTGGTAGCATAGTTCTCTATATGACACCCAAAAGAGGTGTAATGATGATTCAAATTTTTAAAAGAATTTATTATTTTACAGCAGTTTTATGTTCACAGGAAAATTGAGAGGAAGGTACAGAGATTTCACATCTACCCCCCCACCGTGACACAGGTATAACCCCCCACCCCCTAATTATCAACTTCCTCCACTAGAGTGGTACATTTGTTGTAATTGATGAACCTGCCACGCAAATCACCCAAAGTCCACAGTTTATTTATTTATTTATTTTTAACTTTTTTATTGATTATGCCATTACATTTGTTCTATCCCCCCCTCCACCCTGCATGCCCCTCCCCCATCATTTCCCCCTTTAGTTTATGAACACCTGTCTCAAATTCTTTAGATTCTGTATTTCCCCTACTATTCTTACCCTCCCCCATCTATTTTCTATCTACTGTCTATGGTACTTATTTTCTCTACCTTCTCCCCCCTTCTCCTTCTCTCACTCCCCTGCTGCTAATCCTCCACGTGATCTTCATTTCTATGATTCACTCCTAATCCAGCTGTCCTCTTAATTTGCTTTTGTTTTAGGTGTGGTTGTTGACAACTGTGAGTTTGCTGTCCTTTCACTGTTCAACTTTTTAATCTTCTTTTTCTTAGGTAAATCCCTTTAACATTTTATATAATAAGGGCTTGGTGATGATGAACTCCTTGAATTTGGTCTTATCTGAGAAGCACTTTATCTGTCCTTCCATTTTAAATGAAAACTTTGCTGGATAGAGCAATCTTGGTTGTAGGTCTTTGGTTTTCATGACTTGGAATACCTCTTTCCAGCCCCTTCTTGCCTGTAAGGTCTCTTTTGAGAAATCTGCTGACAGTCTGATGGGAACTCCTTTGTAGGTGACTGCCCCTTATCTCTTGCTGCTTCTAGGATTCTCTCCTTCATTTTAATCTTGGCTAATGTAATGATGATGTGCCGTGGTGTGTTTCTTCTTGGGTCCAACTTCTTTGGGACTCTCTGAGCTTCCTGGATTTCCTGGGAGTCTGTTTCCTCTGCCAGAATGGGGAAGTTCTCTTTTATTATTTGTTCAAATAAGGTTTCCACTAGTGACTCTTCCCCTTCTGGTACCCCTATAATTCGAATGTTGGAATGTTTAAAGATGTCCTGGAGGTTCCTAAGCCTCTCCTCATTTTTTTGAATTCTTGTTTCTTCATTCTTTTCTGTTTGGCCATTATTTGCTTTCTTCTGGTCCACTCCATTGATTTGAGTCCCAGACTCCTTTCCATTACTATTGGTATCCTTTGCATTACCATTCATTTCAATTAGTTTAGCTTTCATATGTTTCTCTAATTTGTGACTAAAATCAACTAGTTCTGTGAGGATCCTGATAACCAGTGTTTTGAACTGTGCATCTGAAAGTTTGGCTATTTCCTCATTGCTTAGATTTATCGGCTCTGGGGCTCTGAGTTGTTCTTGAGCCATTTTTGGTCTGTTCGCACCGGTAAGTAAGTTAACAGGGGCGAAGCCTTAGTTGTTTACCAGGGTAGGGCCACCCAGGTCTCTGGTTTGTGACGCTGTGTGTGGGGGCGGGGTCAGAGAGGGAGCAATGGCGGTCTTCTTCACTAGCCCAGTTTTTCCCGTCCCACCACTCGCCCCGGCCTGTTTATCCAAGCAGAATTGTCCGAGCCTGCTGCCCCGCGCCCTGCGGTCTCAATGCTAGCCTCTTCACTGGTTTATCTGCACGCAAATGTACGACCTACCACAGACACCCAGCCGCGCCTCTTCCCTGTGTGCGCCCATTGCTAGCCCGTGATTCGCACCTTCCGCTGCTTGCGCGCCACCAGGTCAGGGATCTTTTTGGTCAACCGGCTTCGCTGCTGGCTTACCCGTTTAGCCGAGCATTTTGTCATTTTTTCGGACTCCGTATTGTCGATTTTCTGTGTGGTCTGGTTGTGTTTATTGTTGTTAAAAATAGTTGTTCTTAGATTTGGTTGTGCACGGAAGCAAGGTGGGTCCACCTACGCATCCATCTTGGCGGAAGTCCCAAAGTCCACAGTTTAAATTAGGGTTCACTCTTGATATTGTACATCTATCCATCCTGCAAAGTAGTTGTGGTATCATGCAGAGTATTTTCACTGTCCTAAAAATTCTGTGTTCTGCCTCATCACATCTCTGTCTGCCCCCACCCCTTAATTTCTGGCAACCACTGATTTTTTGTTTCCTCCATAGTTTTGCCTTTTCCAGAATGTCATATAATTTCACTCAGAAATATGCACTCAAGTTTTTCCCATGTCTTTTCCTGTCTTGGCAGCTCACTACTTTTTAGCGCTGATTAATATTCCATTGTCTGGATGTAGCAGTTTATTTATCCATTCACTTGCTGAAGGATATCTTGGTTGCTTCCAAGTTGTTACAATTATGAATCAAGCTGCTCTAAACATGTATGTGCAGGTTTGTCTGTGTATATAAGTTTTGAAATTCTTTGGGTTAATACCAAGAAGTGTGATTGCTGGATCATTTAATAAAATTATGTTCTGTTTTGTAAAAAAAAAAAACATCAAACTGTCTTCAAAGTGGCTGTACCATTTCATATCCCCACCACTAATGAGTAAGAATTCCTGTTGCTCTACATCCTTTTAGCATTTGGTATTGTCTCTGTCCTGGGGTTTGGTAATTCCAATAGCTATGTAATGATATCTTGTTGTTTTAATTTATAATGAATGATAAAATAATAATTTTAATTAAAATATTTATGTTATAAACATAATGGTATGGAGTATTAGGTTTTTACAGTTCTATAATTATTATTTCTCATTTGTTTGGGTGCCAATAGCTATCAATCAACATGCAAAAACATGAGCAGAATAGAGTGGGTTAAATATGGTACCAGAACCACACATAAGACAAGTATTAACTTGTAGTTTTAACATTCAAATCAATTTAATGGAAATTAGATAGAAATTAAGAGGAAAGAAACGCTGGGAAGCATATAAAGGAAAATCTGATCGTTTCAGATCCCAACATGTATTCATGTTCTTTGTTTACTACTCAAAGCTGATCTCTTCCTATATTTTATATATTAAAACATGGAGCTACAATATTAATAATTTTCTCCCATAAACCATAAAAGCCGCCATTACTCCCTCTTTTCTACACATCTAATCTGAGGGATTCCTAGAATCTTCCCCATTGCTGCTGCTGCTTTAATTCAATCCTGCATAGGTTTGGTTGACCATTGCAACACATTTTCATTGTTTTTTTTTAATATATTTTATTGATTATGCTATTACAGTGTCCCATTTCCCACCCTTCATTCCCCACCACCCTGCACACCTTCTCCCACCCAGATTCCCCCCTTTAGTTCATGTCCATGTGTCATAAGTTTCTACCTTCTATACTTCCCATACTATTCTTGCCCTCCCCCTGTCTATTTTCTACCTACCATCTATGCTACTTATTCTCTTTACCTTTTCCCCCCTCTCTCCTCCTCCCATTCCCCTGTTGCTAACCTTCCATGTGATCTACAATGTTTTTTAAAATAATATGTTATTGTTTATGCTGTTAGAGTTGTCTCAATTTCCCCCTGTTTTCCCCGCTTCACCCACCCTGCCTCCCCACTCCCACAGTCAGTCCACAAACCGTTGCTCTGGTCCATGGGTCATTGCTGTATGTTCTTGGACTAGTCCTTTCACCTTCTTTCAACCAGTCCCCACCTTTTCCCTCCCCTCTTACACCTGTCAGTCTATTCCACATTTCTATGCCTCTGGCTCTATTTTGCTTATTAGTTTACTTTGTTCATTAGATTCCACTTATAAGTAAGATTATATGATATTTGTCTTTCACCAACTGGTTTATTTTACTTGGCATAATAGTTTCCACTTCCATCCATGCTGTAACTAAACATAAGAATTCCTTCTTTTTTGCTGCTGTACAGTATTCCATTGTGTAAATGTAACACAGTTCTTTTTTATCCATTCATCAACTGATGGGTACTTAGGCTGTTTCTAAATCTTGGGTAATGTAAATAGCACTGTTATGAACATAAGGGTGCATATATTCTTTTTAATTTGTATTTGGGGCATCTTAGAATATAGTCCCAGCAGTGGAATTGCTAGGTTAAAAGGCAGTTTTCACTTTTAAATTTTCTGAGGAAATTTCATACTGGTTTTCATAGAGGCTGCACCAGTCTGCCTTCCCACCAATAGTGCAGTAGAGTTCCATTTTCTCCACACCCTGATTGTTTATTGATTTATTGATGACAGCCATTTCGGCAGGTGTGAGGTGACATCTCATTGAGGTTTTAATTTTCATCTCTCTGATGACTAGTGATGTTGAACATTTTTTGATATGTCTATGGAGCATCCATATGTTCTCCTTGGAAAAGTGTCCGTTCAGGTCATTTGCCCATTTTCTATTAGATTGTTTGTCTTCCTGTTGTTGAGTTGTATAAGTTCTTTGTATATTTTAGAGATAAAACCCTTGTTCAATGTATTGTTGGCAAATATGTTCTCCCATAAATTGGGTTCCCTTTTCATTTTGATGATGGTTTATTTAGCTGTGCATAGGCTTTTTAATTTGATGTAGTCCTGTTTATTTGTTTTGTCCTTTGTTTCCCTTGCTCTAGGAGATATATCAGCAAAAATATTGCTACACAAGAGATCTGAAATTTTATTGCCTATGTTTTCCTCTAAGATGTTTATGGTATCACAACTTATACTGAGGTCTTTTATCCATTTTGAGTTTATTCTGCTGTATTGTATAAGACAGTAGTCTAGTTTCATTTTTTTTGCATGTAACAGTGCACTTCTCCCAATATCATTTATTGAAAAGACTGTCTTTACTCCATTGTATGCTTTTGCCTCCTTTGTCAAATGTTAATTAATCATAAAGACAAGAGTTGATTTCTAGGCTCTCTATGCTATTCCATTGATCTATGTGCCTGTTCTTATGCCACTACTAGACCATTTTGATTATAGTACCTTTACAGTATAGTTTGATATCAGGTTATGTGCTCCCTCCAACTTTATTCTTCTTTGTCAAGATTGCTGAAGCCACTAAGAGGCTTTTGTTTCCATATAAATTTTTGCAATGTTTTTTGTAGATCTGTGAAATATACCACTGTTATTTTAATGGAGATTTCATTGAATCTATAGATTACTTTGGGTAATATGGACATTTAATGATGTTAATTCTTCCAATCCATGAATACTGTATATGCTTCCAATTATTTGCATCTTCCTCAATTTCTTTGTCCTAAAGTTTTCTGAGAATAGGTCTTTTTCATCCTTGGTTAAATTTATTTCTATGTACTTTTTTGCAATAGTAAATGGGATTGTTTCCTTAGTTTTTCTTTCTGATTGCTCATAATTGGTGTACAAAAATGCCATCAATTTCTGGATGTTGACTCTGTATCCCATACTTTATACCTCAACATAATAAAGGCCACATTAAAAAAGCCTACCACCAACATCACATTTCAACAGGCAAAAACTAAAAGCTTTCCCACTAAGATCAGGAACAAGACAAGGGCATCTGCTTTCACCACTCTTATTTGACATAGTACTTACTGGAAGTCATAGCCTCAGCAATCAGACATAAAGAAAAACTAAAAGGCATCTAAATTGGAAGGGAAGAAGTAAAACTGTCACTATTCACAGATGGCATGATTGTGTACATAGAAAACCTTATAGTCTCACTGAAAAACTATCTGACCTAATAAATGAATTTAGCAACACATTTTCTAACTTGCGTCTCTAACACTCATCCATAACCACTCTGATCTGTCAGTTGCACCGCTACCACTTCCAATTCTCATCCCTCCTCCTCTTATTTCCCACCTTAGAAGCCACCACTGGCTCCCCATTACCTGAAATATAATGGGATAGAACAAAAGGCCATTCAAAAATTGGTCCTCCTCTGCTTACTTTCTCCTTAGTTCACTATCCTGTGCATGCTAAGCTTAATAGTTGCAAAGCTTAATATTTACTATTCCCTGATTCCTAAATACCTTCTCCTTATTTAGAATATTTCGAAATACTACTATTGCTTCATTATTTGAATTTTTAAAAACTCAAATCTTATCATTCTACAAACAGTGAGTCAGCAATTTAATGATCTCCCCCGGTGCATTTGGTTCATACCTACAACAATAACTCATTTGTATGTGGTCATTTATTCATTTGTCTACCCTCCAGACTCATTCTTTCTCTAGACTCTGAGCCTCTGGAGAGTAGTTTCTGAAACCCATTTTAACTTAAGTTTTTCTCAGTTTCAATACAGTTTCAACACACGGTATGGTAGATTATATTTTTCCTCACAATATTTATTGACTCTCTCTGTGGGAAAAAATCACACACACACACCTGTCTCATTCTTGTCAAGTTTGCCTTTATGACTTGCTTGGGCTAATGAAATAGGTGTCACTTTGAAGCAGTATACTTAGGAATCATTGTGTTGTTCCATTATGCTCATCTCCTCCCCTTCTACCAGATAGACACATTCCAGAAGGAAACTGTTCTTCCAGACTACGTCTCAGAATGAGAGGGATATGGAGCAGAGTTATAGGCCTTCTGCAGTGAATGTAAACACTGAACAAGAAATAATCTTTTGTTCTAAACTAGTTAGAAATTGGAACTGTCTGTTACCACAAAATAATTTAGTACAAAGTAGTTGTATATTTAACAAATGTTGAGGAAAATAAGAAAAGTTATAGAGATATAGAAGGTAAATTTTGACTGGGGAATTCCAGTATCAATTTTATTTTAAATAAGAACCTTCTGTTGAAAACCGAGAAGTAAATATTTATGTGTTGATCATTATGAGAAATAATGGGAATTGGGGTTTGAGAGGAAAAAGGGGGAAGCACCGATCATAGATTGCATATGGTGCAATCTTAGGGAAAAAATGAAAATAAATTTTTATTACATGAACATGTCCTTAGGATGTCTGCAGGGAAAATGTAAAGGAATCTACAGTATCTACTAAGGAGGTGTTTGGAGAGTGGGTACACTTTGAAGATTCCTCCTTTAGTTAAGCCAACCTAAGTAATTAAAATTTTGTTCAAAAATAAATAAAAATAAAATAAAATAAAGTGGTTATTCCTGTTTTAATGTTCAAGTTAATATGTTTACAGACAAAGACTGGATGTCTGACTAAAAGAACATCCAAATTAAGAATTCATATGTACACTCAATTCTTGTTATGGTCTATTAACATGTACCAAACACTGAATAAATGAATACTGATCAATGCACCCAGGAGAAATACAGGCTTAAATTGCCAGGAGCTTCTAGTCACATTTTCAACTACTCAATATATGGCCTTGCTTATGTGTGTTCATGCCTAAAAACACCTTATTTCATGTATATTGTTGATTCATTAATATTAAACTCACAGAAAACAGCACTCTACTCATGCCCAAATGCAGCTGATTTTATATAGGTGTTTTCTTTTTTATTATTGTGTAAATCCAGTTGTTCCTATTTCCCCCTTTATTCTCCCTGCCTTAACTGTGCCCCACCTTCCACATTCAATCTTCCCTCTGCCCCCATTTTCTTTGTCCATGGGTCCTTTATACATCTTCCCTGACTTAACTCTTCCCCTTCTTTCCCTCATTGTCCCCTGGCTCCTCCCTTCAGGTGAGTTCTTTATTTTCATGCCTCTGTCAGTTTGTTCTTTATTTTTATGCCTCTGGTTCTATTTTGCTCACTTGTTTGTTTTATTGATTAGGTGCCACTTATAGGTGAGATCACGTGGTATTTGTCTTTCACCAATGGGCTTATTTCATTTAACATAATACTCTCCAGTTCTGACCATGCTGTTGTGAAGGGTAGGAGTTCCTTCTTTCTTTCTTTCTTTCTTTCTTTCTTTCTTTCTTTCTTTCTTTCTTTCTTTCTTTCTTTCTTTCTTTCTTTCTTTTCTTTCTGCTGCATAGTATTCCATTCTATAAATATACGAGTTTCTTGATCTACTCATTTACTGGTGGGTTCTTAGGCTGTTTCCAGCACTTGGCTATTGTAAATAATGCTGCTATGAATATTGGGTGCATAGGTCCTTTTGAATTGGTATTTCAGGATTCTTAGGGTATAATCACAGCAGTGGAATTATCAGGTTGAAAGGCAGTTCCATTTTTTAGTTTTTTGAGCAGTGGTTTTGTGCAGTGACTGTACCAGTCTGCCTTCCCACCAGCAGTGTACTAGGGTTCCCTTTTCTACACTTCCTTGCCAGCACTTGTTGTTTATTGATTTGTTTATGATGGCCATTCTGACTGGTGTGAAATGGTATCTCATTGTGGTTATAATTTGCATTTCTCTGAGGGTTAGTGATGCTGAGCATCTTTTCATATGCTTCTGGGCCTTCTGTATGTCCTCTTTGGAGAACTGTCTGTTCAGGTCCTTTGCCCATTTTTTAATTAGATTGTTTGTCTTCCTGGTATTGACTCATATAAGTTCTTTATATATTATTGAGATTGAACCCTGTTCGAGTATCATTGGCAAGTATATTTTTCCATATGGTTCCCTTTTCATTTTGGTGATGCCTTCTTTAGCCATGCAGAAGCTTTTTAATTTGATGTAGTCTCATTTGTTTATTCTTTTCTTTGTATCCCTTGCTCTAGGGGACATATTGGTGAAAATATTGCTGCATTGGATATCTGAAGTTTTCCTGCCTATGTTTTTCTCCAGGACTTTTCTGTTGTCACAACTTATATTTAAGCCTTTAATTCATCTTGATTTTATTTTTGTGTATAGTGTAAGTTAGAGGT
Organism: Artibeus jamaicensis; assembly: GCF_021234435.1. Lineage (NCBI taxonomy): Eukaryota > Metazoa > Chordata > Mammalia > Chiroptera > Phyllostomidae > Artibeus > Artibeus jamaicensis. The sequence goes on along the minus strand of NW_026521911.1, from coordinate 15,114,023 downwards.
GGAGTTTCAACACATTAACATTATGAAAATTTCCATACTACCCAATTGATTTGTAGATTCAACACAATTTCTATTAAAGTACCAATGACATATTTAACAGTTATAAAACAAACATTTCAAAATGCATATGGAACTATAAATGATCCCAAATAGCCTCAGCAATTCTGAGAAAGAAGTGAAAAGTAAGAGGAATCACAATACCTCGTATCAAACTATATTACAAAGCCACTATAATTGAAACTGTCTGATGTTGGCATAAGAAAAGATACATAAATCAATGAAACAGAATAGAGAGCCCAGAAATAAACCCATGTCTCTGTGGTCAATTAATATTTGACAAATGGAGCAGGTGCATAAAATGAAGAAAAATTGCCTCTTGAACAAATGGTTTTGGGAGAACTGGACAGCTACATGTATATAGGTATTTTCTAAGTAAGGTATATCACAGCCTTTGTGCTTGGGAATTCAATAACAAATCAGTACTATGATTGAGGGTTATTTTGAACAGCAAAATCAACAAAAAACACACAAAAATAAATTTTATCAAGTAGGTAACTCTCCAAATACAAAATCTACATATAATGAGCATTGACTCATTATTAAATAATTGGAAAGAAAATAATGAAATGGATTAGAGGAGATTAATAAAAATACCAACCAGTGAGAAGAGATGAGAAGAGAGAAATTAGGTAGATGGATAGTTGGACAGATGACTGGCTGGTTGGATGGATGAATGGATGGGTGAATAATCTGGTAGATAGCTAGACAGGGAGATAGATCAATTGACTCATAGATCAATAGATAGATACATATATACATACAAACAAACAAAATCTAGAAAAGTGCCCTAAGTGCAGTACATTTTCAGTTTGTTTCCTAATCTTGCTGTCCACCCCCTTTTTTTTTTTTGATCTGGTAAAATATTTGTTACCTAAAGGCATTGAAGTAGTGTAAGAGTCTTGAGAGTCCACACTTTCAATGCAGTAAAAAGCAGTACATAGTAGAAAAGTAAGCTCAAGTTTTTCTTGGGATTTTTGCTTACTTTTAAATTTATTATTATTCCTTACTTACAGATACTCTATGATCTTAACACAAATCTTAAAAACATATTTTTATGAAATTGTAAATATTTAATAATGTAAAGTCAAAATAACACCCTCTAACTTAGCCACCATGGAACTGAAATTGTAGAAATCGGTGTTCATGCTGCCTGTAACTACCAGAACCAGTAAGCAGAGACAAGGATTGCATCATTGTGGGCTCTTTATTCAGATGGCCAGTGATCTGAGAATACAGTGGGTTATGTACCCTAAAAGACTATCTTATGTCTCATCTCAAGCCAACCTTTTTTATAAGGAGAAGAAAAGTGTGGGTAAGGGGTTTGGAATTCAGAGAAAAAGTAGGTAAGGGGTTTGGAATTCAGGGAAAAGTTTAATCAGATGAAAGGTGAAGTCCTACAATTTTCCCACCATTCTTTCATCTGTGGACCAGTGATTCTTTTTTTAAAATTATGTTTTATTGATTATGCTATTACAGTTGTCCCAATTTTTCCCTCAGGCAATCCCCAAACCATTGTTCATGCCCATGTGTCATATGTATAAGTTCTTTGGCTACTTCATTTCTTATACTGCAGTTTACATCCCCATGGCTATTCTGTAACTACCTATTCGTACTTTTTAATCCCCTCACCCCTTCACCCATTCCTTCACACCCCTCTCACATCTGAGTCCTGCGCAGTGAATGTCTTTCCCTGGATCCCAAAGGCTCAGATACCATCTCAGTTCCTTACAGTCCACCTGGGACACAAAGACAAATTGCTTGTTGGTCTCCTGGTATCAGGGTGGGTCTGGTCATCCTGGCTTCTAGAATAATAGCTTTTTATATGCATTAATTACTTTCTACATGCATTAATTACTAACCTTATTAACTGCAAGTTAAAACTAAAATTTTTTCAATTCTTGAGTTCTCCCATCAGAATGAATTTACTTGAGACTTACAGAGCAGATAATCCCCAATAAATTCAAATAGAATAATCCTGCTTTGTCACATACATATTGGAATTTTCCATTTATGCACAAATCCTCTCTGGTTTTTATTTTGCTGTTGAATGAAAATACATGAACCAAAGTTATTTTAAATTCACAACTCTAACTTATAGGCTCCTAATAAAATATAATCTCTGCTTAAAGTTTTAAGTACAGAAAATAGATTTATACTTTTTTTTAAAAAGCTAAAGAACATGATGAAAGATGAATAAATTAACACAATTTGCCTCTGACACTTTTTAATGGAAATATAACCTCCAAAAAGTTTATGAAGACTGGCTTTTAAAATCCCCATTAAACTCAATGAATTCATTGTGAACAGTAAATTGGACCCATTATAATCTTACATTTCTTATGTAATATTCATAATCATAACATTACATGAAAGCAAACTAGTGATAACAGAAGAAGCAATTTAAATGTTCTCTTCCTCTGACAGTGGGTGCTTGACAAGCAAAGCTTCCTGTCCCATTCAAAGTATGCTATGCTTCTCCTCAAATGCCAAGAGACCCACACTCTCATACCAGGGATATAATAAACCCTCCAAAACAGAGGGACAAAATGAAGCAAACAAGCCTACTTCATTTCAACTTGTCAGCTTTAAATAAAGCTTCTGTAGCTGAAAATAAGAATCTTGAGGGAAGATGTGTGAAGTAACAAAATTCAACACTGGAACAAAACATATTGCATTCTTTTTTTTCCAGATCTGCCACAAAAGTTTTTGAAATTTCACCATAGATAAATTTGAATAAAATACCTTCTTGTCAAGGAGGACTTAGAGGAAGAAATAGTTTATTTTGCTTTTTTTTCTCCTCTTCCACCCACTGAGGCCTTAGGAAATATCTCAAGTCGTTTCAAGTCCCTATAGTATCTTCGGAACAACTCTCACTATCAATTTTTAAGTCAGAGTTGATATGGAAAGTTGATGCTGAAAAACAGGAAATCCTTTTGCAGTTATGTTAATTACTTACATAATACTTCTGCTGGCATGGATTTTATATGTAAAATATAGGAACATGCTCTCTGCCTACAAAAATAAAATATAAAGACAAAATGCATTTGAACAATGATAAAAAGAAATTAACATTCCAATAAACATAAATATCTGAATGTCAATAAACAATGATTGTTAATATAAATCCTTTCCTTCATCTTTTCCCCAGTGCCCACTCCCCTTAACCCAACTCCAAACACTCCAACAAGGCATTCTAGAGGCATTCTATTCTTCCACTCAACTCGTTCCATATCCCTTCTCTTCATTGTTTGGGGTTATTTTTTCATTGTTAAATTTTCCCTTGACTCTATCATTCCTGAAAGAGCTACCGCTCCTCTTTAAAGAAAAGGTAGCAGTACTGGGTGGCAGCAGGTACATAGCACAAGTTGTATAAATTCCAGTGGGAGAGAGGATGGGAAAAGTCAGTGTCTTTCCCTTGAATGTCCCAAGGCATGACTAAATTTGATACAAACATCATTTCATGTCTTTTATTTCCAATGTTGCAGCTCATGTATTTTTCTAATAAGCTTAGAATACTTTTCCTTATTCTATTATACTCAAACCATTATAACATGAACTCTCTGATTTCAACTCTTTTAGTGTGCAATTCCTCGATTACTCTGAGTGATCAGTGTACAAAATGATAATAATGTTGAGGAGTATGCACCCTGACACCATGTCTGATGGCACATTGTTAAGATGTTCTTTCAACAACTCTGCTGTAAAACATAATTTCATATGTGTATTTTAAGTGCATTAGAGAAACAGCATGAGATAAGAACAAATGTATGGGCTATGAACTACAAGGACTTCAGCTCAAGGCTCTCATGAATGTTCATAATAGCAAGTTTTTTAACCTCTCTATAATTCACTTGTGAAATAGAAGGAAGGGAGGGAGGGAGGAAAGGTAATGTGTCATGGGACAGTTAAATTAATAATAAGCATGTTTTAGAAATACATTTTGTGATCATTATAATAATTACTATACAGAAAAAATGTATTCAAAGTTACCTTGACCTCGCTATAAAATGTTCAATAAATGGTTGAATGGTGATATTATATAGCTTCCAGACATACACTGTATTTTGCAACCAGTAAAATTCTGCCAAAACATTAGGTTATTCCCTGCAATTTAAGCTAAGTGGGCTTGGTGCCTTCTAGTACTCTTAGACCCAAAATTTCCACTGTGTTTTACATTTTTTATTCTAACAAGCTGCTATCTCAGAAATTATGTAGTTGTCATGCAGGACCATGGTGTGGCCTGAAGTAGCTATTTAGTGACATCTTTTCAGAAGGAAAGCCAATGGATTCATTTTCTTAGGAGATATCTTTTCTAAACTGAAGGGTTTTCTGTTTCCCCACAGTGATGGATGGGCTGACAGGTATGATGTAACAGATGGATATCAGAGAGAAGCTGTTGGTGGAATCACAATCAAACTCCAGTCTCCTGATGTCAAGTGGTTTGATGATTATTATCTGAAGCTCCGGCCAGAAACAAACCTCCGAAACCCTTGGTTTCAAGAATTTTGGCAGCATCGTTTTCAGTGTCGCCTGGAAGGGTTTGCACAGGAGAACAGCAAATACAACAAGACCTGCAACAGTAAGCATATTTATTGTTTCATTTAAAGTGAGTAAGTCTGAGACTCCAATTTGAGTAAACGGTGTCGTGGGGGATAGCTGCTGTGATGTGTTAGAGAAGAGGGCTTTTATATAAACTGAGTATTGCTACATATAGTGATAAACAGGTTTTATTCTCATATTAGAGCAGTGTCTACTCTATTGAGATTTAAAATGATTAGACTATTTATATTTATGCCATTCAAGAAATTGTCACTATGCTAAAAGGGTGATGTAAGCTTCACAGGAGGATGTTCTTGGCATCCTCAGAGGCAACTACATACTGCTCTTTGATTATCTTTACTAGTTAGTGCATTGTGAGGCACACAGTAAGGTTTTTATACATATCCGAAGAATGAGTAAGTGAAGGCTGAAGAACAGAGCCAATTTCTACTTGCACCAATAAACCACAAAATAGTCGCAGGGAAGCGCTATACATAATTATGATGTTTCAAGACAGAACATGGACAGAGCTATTCATTCAGTCATTCAACTAGTATTTATAAAGTGCAAAATATTGCTTTAGTTGTAAGGGCACCAAGATAAGGAAAACTAATTCCTGTCTTCAAGGGCTTTAGTGTATTTTAAGGGAGATAGTTATGCCAACAAAAATTTCAGTTCAACATTGTCATTGCTATAGGGTTAAACAAAATATTTGTTATTATTATTTGTAGCACATCCAAAAGGAATCTTGACTCTAATAACTAGGTAGGACCAATATTTTCAATGCCTGAAAGGGTTATTGTTTGTTAAAATTGGTAAGGGACTTGTTGGTACTGACTTACCCCACACTGAGTACCAGGAACCCTGTATGTATTTGCACAGGAGTAAAATGTTTTAGTTGGTGATGTAGGTGCCTTCATCCATGATGCTGGAACACATGAGCATACTGGGGTAGTAGGCTTGAAATCCTGGCCCATGAACTAATGCCATTCCCCAAGAAAGTTGCCACATGCCAGCACCAAAATGAGGAAAATAGGAATAATGTAGTAAGTTTTCTTCTAATGCCTTTTCCTCTGAGTTTATGTCAGTCCTATGTTTTTTTGCATCAGTTCATTTTTTATGAAATGGTGGAGATAGTAAATTATAATTTGTGCTTGTTTTTAAATGTCAGTGCTTAGTAAAATAAAAACTTAGCCTTATATCAGTTCCTGTTTGGGCGGAGGAGAAGAGACAGAGGCTGGAGGGTGGATAGCGTCCTGGTCAACGAAACCCGGAAACAGTAGAAGCACAGTGTGAGACTAGGTTTGCTTCTCTCCCACTTTCCATATCCTGCTGCCTCTTGTCCAAAATCTTCAAATGCATATTGATTTACTGTGCTTTTATCCTTTACTTTCATGAAAAAAATGTATATGAATAAATGGCATTGTGATTTATTTTCACAATTTCAATTTTATAACCGTCACCGTATCTTTCACAGTTCAATTTCTGAAGGACCCAGACTTTTTTTCTCTTTTGAGATTTGGGTGCTATGCCTGTGTTCCCATTCCATGATTATGTAAAAATTCCTATCTGTAGCTGCATTGTAGGAGTTATAAAGAGCAACCTGTACATCTGATCTCATCTCTAGTTCCTCTTTACTGAGGAGTTACTGACAACCCCTAACCACTGTGATTAGATAATTTTTTCAGTTGGTCTTTCCCCTCTTTTGTACTAATGTTCTTCTTGTCCCACTCCTTTTTGTTAGAAGTGTCTTCCACTGGAAATAGTTCTTTGTTTCTTTTACTCTTTTTTTTTGTCCTACTGGAGGTCATATTTAATATAGTCTTGAAAAGCTCATTCATTGATTTCCATGGAAACATTACTTCTACACAAATGTTTTATGAAATCCTCCCTTTCATCCAGTTGCTGTAGCTCTCTGTCCCTCCCAAGAGCACTCTGATGTGACCTCTCTGTTCTGAATGTGTCCCTTACTCCAGTACTGGAAAGCACTCAGTAGCCCTCACCCTTTGGAGTCTTAGCTGACACCAGATGTCATTTCATATATGAACATGGACACATGTGTAATATCTCTATTATTCTTCTCCATGAGGGAAGTGATATTATCCTTATTTTAAAGCTAACAAAACCAAGGTTTACAGAGACAAAATAACTTGTTCAAGGTCATATTGCTATTAATTACTAAGACTGAGAATTAAATGCAGATTTGTCTAGAGTTCAAGCAATATACTCCACTAAAAAGGTAGAGTATTATAATTTTTAAAATATCCCCATCAAATTTGCAGTATGTAATCATTAATATATAGGTCAAAGATACCAAAAGTAAAAATAAGTCTTAAAGTTATTTGTGTATGACTATAGACTGTAATAATTGACACTCAAATATTCATTAATCTCTACTTTTGACCTTATTTCCTAATTTTTTCAAATGTCCTTTTAGCATCTCAATCCCCATCTGCAAAGAGACCCCAGGTAGTTTATCAATATCTATAACACTGCTGCATATGTATAGCATCTCCCTAAATACTAATGTCCTTAAACTCTTTCATCAGGGAGTGTGCGTAAAACAATTTTTGAGTTAGAATGATAAGAAATATTAGAAGTTTATAATTTATTTCAGACAAGAAAGCTTCACCTTATTCACTGTTCATAGTAACTGAAACTTAATAGATAGTTCAAAAGCAAAATGTCTTTACCCAAAGACTAGAAATACCCATAGATTCTTAGGAGCTTCTTGGAAGGCAAAGTATAATAGCTAAGAGAGACATCTAAATCTAACAGTCAAGACCTATCAGTAGCTTTATAAAGAATAAAGTATTAAAAAGCTCAGTAACCAAAATGTTACAGAAAACTCCTAATCTTGAGTAAGTAACAAAGCTATGCTGGAAATAGATCAACTCTTAGAAATTAATTCTGTACTAATTAAAAGGAAGTAAGTGATTTTTTATCTAGATGGAAAGAAAACCAATGTGACAAATAACCACAAAATGTTAATGGAAAAAACCACGAATACTACCATAGTACAATTTTCCAAGTATAATTTATTTTACTTCAGAATGATTTATTTATGAGTTATAACAACACCTAGCTGACAGTCTTTTATATAGTGTCTTCCAATTCCTCACTAAAGTATCAATGAATACATCAATAACAAAAACAGAGAGAAAACAAAAGAAAACCCATATAACAACAATCTTGCTAAAAATGACAGCCATCAAAACATCAACGCCAAAAGGACTTCCAGTAAATAGCCATAACACCTATGAAGTCAGAAAAAATGTTGGTAGTCTTATTTCACAACACGTGTGCATGTGACCCTCCCCAGCACGTGCCCCCATGAGTAAAAAAGTTAAGTGTGAAAAAAGAAAACTGAAGAGATGAAAGAAACTATTGTATGGGGGTATTTTCTCAGGAAAAAAAAATGATAAGAGTATATGACAATAGTCTGGGACTATGGGGTAGTTTTTCTTGAATAAAAATTGTGAAGTCTTTGTGTTAAAAATCATAAACAAAGTTAAAAGCAAAAAAGGTGGCATAAAAAGCAATCTAAATATTGACTTTCTTATAATAAAATCTTTTGCAACATTGTAATATAAATATTTAAAAAGAAATAAATGTATAACGGATGTAGTGGCAGATGCTCCATAGAAAATGAGAAATAAGTAATAAACAAGAAAAATTTTATTTTCCTTGTTAATTATAAAACTGAAAATATCTCTTTTTATCTTTCTATACATTCTAAAATGAAGATAAGTTATTTTTTATTTAAAGAAAAAGCACTTCACACAATTATTTTAGGACCCACCCCACACACACACATTTTTAAGGGAGACACTTTCACTTATGTGTGGTACATATGTGTGTGTTGTCATGGAAACATATATATATATTTCAGATGTATAGGTATATGTGTACATATATATAAAAATGAGTCTTATATATATATATATATATATAAAACAAATCTCAAGTGTACAGCTTGATAAGATTTACATTTATACATCTCTGTAACTGTCACCCAAAGCAACATCAGCAAGTTGCTTCATGCCCAATCATAATCAATAGCATGCCTCATTAATATGAATTTTTTCATTGTTCATTAGTACTCCCTCTCCTGCTGCATTATAAAAATGGAATCTTATGCTATTTACTTGTTTGTGTCTAGCCTATTCCCCTCAATAGAATGTTGTGGGACTCACCCCTGTTTTTTCATGTAGCAGTTTATTTTTTTATTGCTGTGTAGTGTTCCTTTGTATGCATGTCAGAATTTATCAGTTCTCCTATGGATAGACACTGAATTATTTATAGTTTTAAGTATTATACATAAAGCTTTTGTGAAGTTTATTGTATGTATATCCTGGCAGACATATATCCTAATTCCTGTTATATGTATACCTAGTAGTGGAATTGCTAGTTCATAGGCGAAGCGTATGTTTAGATTTAGTAGTTAATGTCAACCAGTGTTTCAAAGTGGCTGTACTAATTTACATACTTAACTGACAGTTTAAGCTGCTCTGCACCCTTGTCAATATTTGTGGGGGTTTTTTATTTTAAACATTCTATGAGTGTGTGGTAGTATATTATAATTTTGACTGGCATTTATATTGTATATTATAAGGTTAAGCTTCTTTTCATATGTTTATCGAAAATTTGGGCATATTTTTTCATAAAGTGTTCAAGTCTTCCACATTTCTTTGAATTGATTACCTTTAGAATATCTATTTTAAGAGTTCCTAATGTACAGAGGATATGAGTCCTTTGTTAGATCTATGTATCATGAACATTGCCCAACTGAAACAAGGCTTATTACTATTTCCTATTTCTCTCATTTGCTATTTGTTTTATGTTGTCCAATTTGTTCTTTCACTTTTTATTCCTCCTTCTTTACTGCCTTCTTTTGGATTAATTCAAATTTTGTAATATTCTATTTTACCACCTGTCTCAACATTTTTGTTTCATCTCTTAGAATAATTAGTTCATTTAGAGTTTTTAGTAGAAATTGCTAAACAAATTCTTAACGTAATACAAACTATTCTAGGTTAATTTCTTGCTTATATTCAAGAATCCTGCTTATAATTAAGTTAATTTGCCCCATCATACCTCTTTTGCTGTTGCCATATAACTTACTTGTATGCATCTATGTGTTATATATATATATATATACAGAGCTCTTCTCCAGAGCTCTGTCAGGGTATTTGCTAAAAACGGTCACCAGTGTCCAGGACTGTTCATTACTTTTACCTGTGAGTCTTTCAGCCTGAAGAATTTCCTTGAGCATCTCTTATAATGTAGGTCTACTGCCGACAAAATACATCAGCTTCTCTTCCCCTGGGAGGATTTCACTTTATTATACTTTTAGTTTTGAAGGATCTACTCACTGAGTATAGCATTCTATATTGGCAGGTTTTCTTTTGCTTAGTTTTATTTTAATTTTTTAGTTTTTTTTCTTTAAAAATAGCACTCCCTATTTATTTTCTGAGATTCCATGATTTCACTGGGGAGTTAGCCATAATTCTTGATGTTGTTTTCCTGATGGTAATATGTCTTTTTACTTAGCTTTTAAATTATACATATATATTAGTTTTTAGCTGACTATGCTGATAATAGGAATGCATTCTCCTGCATATTTCTTTCTCTCAGGGTTACCAGAGCTTTCCAAACCTGTGCATTAAAGATTCAGATCAGTTTTGGAAAAAATCCACAGAAATTATTTCCTAACTCATTCCTTCTGCCATATTTCTGTTTGCTCCTTCTGGGACCCATTTACACCATTGTGAGATTGTTTTATTGAGTCCTGGATGTGAGTTTTTCTCTGGGCTCTTCACATCTTTTTTTTCTGTGTCCTCAGTTTCACTCTTTTCTATTACTCTGTTTTCAATTTTACTAATCATGTCTTCTCCTAGGTCCAGTTTGCTGTTAACCAGAATAAGTGGTACTTAATGCCTGATATGGTGCTTTACACTCTCAGAGTGCCAGTGTGATTCTTGTTGCAGTTTTCAATTTTATGTTAAAGTTCTCCTTCTCATACTTTTCTTTTTTTTGTTTTTCTTTCTTTTTTTAAAATATATGTTATTGATTATGCCATTACAGTTGTCCTAGTTCCCCCTTCATTCCCCTCCACCCTGCGCACCCCTCCCCCATCATTCCCCCCTTTAGTTTATGACCACATGTCTCAAGTTCTTTAGATTCTATATTTCCCCTACTATTCTTGCCCTCCCCCCCATCTATTTTCTACCTACCATCTATGCTACTTATTTTCTGTACCTTCTCCCCCTTTCTTCTCCCACTCCCCTGTTGCTAACCCTCCATGTGTTCTTCATTTCTGTGGTTCACTCCTGATCTAGCTGTCCTCTCAGTTTACTTTTGTCTTAGGTGTGGTTGTTGACAACTGTGAGTTTGCTGTCCTTTCACTGTTCAACTTTTTTATCTTCTTTTTCTTAGGTAAGTCCCTTTAACATTTCATATAATAAGGGCTTGGTGATGATGAACTCCTTGAATTTGATCTTATCCAAGAAGCACTTTATCTGCCTTTCCATTCTAAATGAAAGCTTTGCTGGATAGATCAATCTTGGTTGTAGATCTTTGGATTTCATGACTTGAAATACTTCTTTCCAGCCCCTTCTTGCCTGTAAGGTCTCTTTTGAGAAATCCACTGACAGTCTAATGGGAACTCCTTTGTAGATGACTATCCCCTTATCTCATGTTGCTTCTAGGATTCTCTCCTTCGTTTTACTCTTGGCTAATGTAATGATGATGTGCCTTGGTGTGTTACTTCTTGGGTTCAACTTCTTTGGTCCAACTTCTTTGGGACTCTCCAAGCTTCCTGGATTTCCTGGAAGTCTATTTCCTTTGCCAGATTGAGGAAGTTCTCCCTTATTATTTGTTCAAATAAGTTTCCACTTGTTGCTGTTCCTCTTCCCCTTCTGATACCCCTATAATTTGGATGTTGGAACATTTAAAGATGTCCTGGAGGTTTCTAAGCCTCTCCTCCTTTTTTTGAATTCTTGTTTCTTCATCCTTTTCTGTTTGGTCATTTTTTTCTTTCTTCTGGTCCACTCCCTTGATTTGAGTCCCAGTTTCCTTTCCATCACTGTTGGTTTCCTGTGCATTTCCCTTCATTTCAATTAGTTTAGCCTTCGTATGTTTCTCTAATTTGTGACTAAAATCAACCAGTTCTGTGAGTATCCTGATCACCAGTGTTTTGAACTGTGCATCTGAAAGTTTGGCTGTTTCTTTATTGCTTAGAGTTATGGGCTCTGGGGCTTTGAGTTCTTCTTGAGCCATAATGTCTTGCTCTGTTCGTGCCTGTTACATATGAGGAGCGGATCCTTAGGTGTTCACTAGGGAGGGGCCACCCAGGTCCCTGGGTTGTGACGCTGTATGTGGGGGTGGGGTCAGAGAGGGACAATAGCGGTCCCTTCTGCTGCTTTCCACCACTGGGGCCTGCGCAGTCCGTCTCCCTGCTCACTCTTTTGCCGGTTTATCTGCCAAGGAATGTGTGACCGCGGCCAGCCCTCAGTGGGTCCGCTGCCTTGCGCCCTCAGTGGGTCCACTCGCTACTACTCCACACCTAGGATCCACCCTCTGCTGCCTGCATGCCCAGGTTCGTGCGCTCGGGTTGGTCCAGTGGATCTTTCCTGCCTGACCCCGCTCTGCTGCTGGCTCTGTCCCTCTTACTGGTCTGGCTGAATGGTTTGTTGTTGTCAGACTTCCGTATAGTTCAATTTTCTGTGGTTTGGCTGTGTTTTTGTTGCTAAAACTTTGTTGTTTTTAAACTTGGTTGTGCGAGAAGACACAATGTTTCCACCTATGCCTCCATCTTGGTGGAAGTCCCTCATGCATTTTTTTCAATCCCATGCTTTGTTTCCTTGAACATATTCATTATAGTTATTTTAATGTCCTTTCTTTCTAATTCTAATATTCAGATCTTTGATCATTCTACTTCTATTAACTGATTTTTCTTAGCTATTGATCATATTTTATACTTTCTGACACATGTGCAATATATTTTCTTTTATGCCAGTGAGTTGAAAATCACCATAAGGACTGAATCTTACTTTATATTCCCCTGAGTGCTAGTTTGCCTTTTCTAGGTTCAAACATATTAAGATTAGGTAGTTTGTAGCATAAGATAGCAGCAGTCAACCTCTGGTTAAATATCTTTAATGGATAATTAGCATGGGATTTTAATTGAGAGTCTAGTTATTATATTCCCTGCCCTGAATGACTTAACTCAATCAGATTTTTACTATTTCTCAGCTTTGCTCTCCAGCCTCCTACACCACAGTGTTTCTAAGTTCGGCATGTATCTTGAGAAAAAAAGCTCACTGAAGTTTGAGCAGTAGCCATTCTTCAAATGGAACTTTTCTTCCAAATGATAAAAAACAATGGGAGCCTTCAGTCTTTCTCTTCCAAATCTTGAGCCTCTCATGAAGCATCCAGAATCAGGAACTGAATCAAGAGGGGGAAATGATTATCATGCATTTACGGCTCCTGGAGTGTATACACAGATATAGCAGCTCATTTCAATATTGAAAAGTGTTCCTGATTTCTCTCTTTTCCAGCAGTGTTATATACAATAATTTATGTCCTTTCCCAGAACCTCACAATATGACTACTAGAAATAACACCATTGAGGATGTAATTAGGTGAGAATAGGGCGTACTGAAGATGAAATCTTAATTCAATATGACTGATATCTTTGTGCAAAGAGAAATGACACAATAACAGAGAGACACACAGGGAAACTGCCATGGGATGACACAAGGCAGACACTGGAACGACACAGCAGAAAGACAAGGACTGCCAAAGATTAACAGTGGTACCACCAGGAGCCGGAAAGAGGCATGGAAGGATTCCGCCCACAGTCCCTGGAGAGGTGTGGCCCTGCTGCCCCCTGGTTTTGGACCTCTAGCATCCAGGAGTAGGAGAGAATAAATTGGTTGTTTTAAGCCACCTTGTTTGTGGGACTTTCTTATGGTAACCCTAGGAAACCAATGTCTCTCCCTTTAGGCCAAGCTAGGTCATTCATTACCTGGGTCCAGAACCTTCAGATACCCTCAGATAATACAACAGCTGGTAACACCTGCCTACTTTTGCACATTTCCCATCTGTTAGTTCATTTTCTTTGTTGTTTTTATACAGCTACACTTCTTTAAGTTTTTTTTAACTTTTGCATTTCTTTGGCCTTTTGAAGTGATACAGAAAAAGAATTTTCATGTGTTTTCTTTTTCATCCTGCCTAACACTAGAAGTCCCTCTGTCACTCTTTAGTCTCATCACCCCTTGCAATCCGCAGTTTGATGTGTAAATAAAGCCTGTCATTTCTTGTTAATTCTGGTTTTGTTTTTAAGCACTTAAAACCTTAAATCAAAATACTACTATAGCCCTCATGCGTTTTCACCATGCTGAAGTGTTAAAATCCATGTTTATGTAGTATTAACAGTGAGCCTGATTTTGGTTAAGTTTTACTTAAATTGCACAATCATTTTAGAGTTAAATTAATAATAATAAATTAAAAGTACTAGGAATATAATTTAATTTTTCCAATTTGGCATTTAAATTACATAGTAATAAAAGATACAAGGAATTTAATTAATACTGTTTTCTAATAACTGCATGATCGTCTATTTTCTAACCAATTTAAGGACCCATTTTTTTTTACAGTTATACCCAGTCATCCACTGATGTTCAGTTACTTTCTCCTTTCTATGAATTCTCCTTGTCACACATATTAACTTCCAGAGGTGCCTTTTATGACAACACACAAGCATCCTCACCTGTATGACCTAAAGGCACCTGAAATTTTGTATCTAAAACTAACCTCATTGTAACTTCTATTACCACAGCCTCCAACTTCAAGTTCCTCCTTTTAGAATCTCCAGTTTAAGTAAATGACTCACTTATCTACCCTGTCTCCTAAGGTGTAGGAGTAACTGAACCGCATATAGTACTCATTAAAAGGCTGTGAATTCTACTGTCTGAACAAGTTCACATCTGTTCCCTCCTTTTCTTACTGCCTAAGTTCAAATATTTATACTGTTGCTGAGACTTAGCACTTCATTATCTCTCACTTCAAGTATCAGAATAATTTTCCTGTTTAATCTTCCTTTTGATACCAGCTTCTTTCTCCTCCATTTATACTGGAAATTGTCCCAAAGGTGTTCATCTAAAGTATGAATCTCATCATGTTACCCCCATTCTTAAAAGTCTTCCTTGGTTCTCCAATGTCTACAAAAAGGAATACCAACTGTTTCACTCCAATTAAAACTCTTTAAATTCAGCATTTGAATTTACATCTTCTGTTCCTTAACCCCATGAAATCTGTGCTCCAGCCACTTCACAGATTGTGTTCCTTTACAGTGACATGCCATTTAGTTCCCCAATGCTTTTGCACATGCTAAATCTTGTTCAGTGAAAGGCCTACCTCAAGATAGTTGTCAGTTCCCCTGAGCTTACATTCTCATGCTTTCTAATACCTCATTTACCAATCTCAGAGAAACTCTATTTCTCTAACATTTCACTTCCTATGCCTTTTGTCTTCTTTTTGTCACATACCAATCCAGATACTGAATGCAAATCCTATTCTTCCTTTATTTTGATGCCAACATGTAACCACTCACAGATGCTTCTCTTCCCTTTCTGTGGCGACAGGTTTCCAGCTAGTGGTGTCCACGTGAGGACCTGAGGCGGGTTAGTTAAAGGATACTTCCTTATGCATCACATCACAATTTTTCTATCATCTTGTTTGCATTTAAAATGCACATTAGTGATTCAGCTATGATTCAAAAACACTTCATCATTTCTGAAAACATGACTAAAAAAGCCAAGAGCAGTGCATTGAGAGGAAATAATGGTCTGGGTAAGAGTAGCTGGACCCTAAGAAAAGTATCATAAATTAAAATAAAGGAAGTTCCACAGCAAACCCCTAGATTATAGACTCTTCATCCTCATTCAATATTAACATTTCTGAGACTGAATTTGGAAAGAAAATTAATCCAGATTCCATGAGTATATATATTGAGACTATCATATTCTGTATCCATTTTTTAGAGTCATAAGGTACATTAATATGTTAGAAAAAGACAAATCCTGTTGTAAAAATGTTTTAATACCCTTCTTTTATCCAGCATCTTTTTGTTTCTGTTTTACTATGAACTCAGTCTTCTTATGTTAACACTGATTATCACCATACTTTAGGGAAGACTATACCAGAACAATATTAATAACTATACATTATAGGAAAAATGATCACATTATCCTAGTGTATGTGGTGAAATCTGCTGAACAAAAGCCCATTTCTACGTTTTTATATCAGCCAAAGAATTAAGTTAATTAGAATTTGATGTGACAGTTTGACTTAATACAATTCTTGGATTGTTTTACATTTTGATACTTTTCATTGCCAGAAGGAAAATTTTTCTGCATCTTAAAATCTGCTTTAAAGAAATGAAACACAAAGGCAGATCAAGCTCCCAGACACTAACATATCAAGTTTTTTAAAAAATGTAATCTGTCACATTTTTTCTTTTAATTCCAGAGTTTAAGAAATGGGAATGATTATCCATAAAAGTAAGTGGTGGTGTGTGTAATTTCCCATGATGAATATCCACCCACAGAAAGTACTCAGTGAGATGCCCAAGAGAAAGCCCTTGCATTAGAATCTGAAAAGTTTCCAAAATTCTTAAGACACTAGATTGGAACCCAAGATACATTAAAGATATTTAAAATAAACTAAAGGGACAGCTGACAAGCTTGCTGAATCAACCACTGGAGGCATACAGATGCAATGTGGAAAGCACTGGATTTACCCTGGCTTGTGTGGCTCAGCTGGTTGCAGCATCATCCTGTAAACCGATTACAGTCTCAGGGCACATGCCTGATTGTGGATGAATGTTTCTCACTTTCTCATTGATGTTTCTCTCCCTCTCCTTCTCCTTCCCTTCCCCCCTCTCTAAAATTGATGTGTTTCCTCAGGCAAGGATTTTTTTTTAAAAATCATTGAATTTAGACCCAGAAAAATCTATGTTAAAAACTCAACCCGTTACAACCACTGGGTGTCTCTGAGTCTCAGTTTTCTTGTGTGTGAGATGGGGATAATAGTTAAAAATAATACCTAGCTCTCAAGAGTCTAGTAAGGCTTCAGTATGCTGATGAATGGGAAGACAAAGATCAGATGGGAAAATGCCTACCTTCAACAAATATAAACTAATAGAAGCTGAATTTACTCTCCTTCTTGAAATAACAAGAACAAAACAGGACAAAATGTATAAAACACAGTTTCAAGGCATTGAACATCAAGCAATGAATGACAGTTATTCTCAAGATACAGGACATAAATGAGGCGAGCCCTCCAAGTTAAGGAGATGGCATTACGAGTTCAGAGAAACCAAGAAGTTTTCAGAGTTCAGGAACAAAGGAAAAAGCTGTGTGAAAAGAGGACTCTGGAGATCTACAGAAGTTCCCTCTAGAGCAGCATTTTCAACCCATTGCCACAAGAATTTTAAAAACATGCAATACCTTACTATTTCTCAGGGCTGCTGACCTCTTTTCCCTTAGATTGTCAAATATATGAATGACAACAGGCAACCCAACAATGGCCATCCAGTGTGAATGACCTGTCTTGAATCATAAATATATAGGTCATATAATAGTGTTCCATCTTATTGGTCACAGGACATAATAATGTTACATCTGATTGGTTAATTGTTGGTACCAGAAATCCTTATATATTGTATAAGTATAGGCACCTGATTTTTTTTTTAAAGCCGTTTGGGAGCAAAAGTATAGGTAATTACCATTATCATTTTCTTGTGTGTAAAGCAATCAAAATTATACCTAAGTTTTTATGTCAGATCAGCAAAGAATGCATTTTTTTGATGTCCTGTAGAATTTTTGTCATTAGCTTATGTGTGCCATGAGATGAAAAAGATTTAAAATTACTGCACTAGAATAGTCAGCTATGTGTTGGTGTCTACATGCATTTGGAGCCTGGAACTGAACCACCCTGAAGGATTAGAGTCAACAATACTCTTGGCACCAATATGGGACAAGGAACAGTGTCTATCCCCAGCAGCGAGATGGAAAAACTTTTAATTCAGAGGATTAAAACACTTAAGGGAAATTTTAAAGCATTAACTGACTATATTAGAAAGGGGGGAAAAATTCACATCAATGTCTAAAGACATACCTTAAGAAGTTTGGAAAATAAGAGAAAATTAAACCTGAAGTAAGTAGAAGAAGCAAAATAATAGATCAGAATGAAAATTAATGAAATATAAAACAGGAACATAATAGAGAACAACAATGAAAGTAAAGTCTGGTTATTTTAATAAATCAATAAAATTGAAAAAACATATTGATCAGGAAAAGGAAGAAAACATAAATTGCTAATATCAAGAATGGTAAGTTCCTTAAACATTTCACATAATAAGGGCTTGGTGATGATGAACTCCTTGAATTTGGTCTTATTTGAGAAGCACTTTTTCTCTTCTTCCATTCTAAATGAAAACTTTGCTGGATAGAGCAATGTTGGTTGTAGGTCTTTGGTTTTCATGACTTGGAATACCTCTTTCCAGCTCCTTCTTGCCTGTAAGGTCTCTTTTGAGAAATCCACTGAAAAAGAAGATAAAAAGATGAACAGTGAAAGGACAGCAAACTCACAGTTATCAACAACCACACCTAAAACAAAAGCAAATTAAGAGGACAGCTAAATCAGGAGTGAACCATAGAAATGAAGATCACGTGGAGGATTAGCAACAGGGGAGTGGGAGAAGGAGAAGGGGGGAGAAGGTACAGAAAATAAGTAGCATTGACAGTAGATAGAAAATAGATAGTGGGGAGGGTAAGAATAGTAGGGGAAATACAGAATCTAAAGAACTTGAGATACGTGTTCATGAACTAAAGGGCGGAATGGTAAGGGAGGGGTGTGCAGGGTGGAGGGGAACGGAGGGGGGAATAGAACAAATGTAATTCCATAATCAATAAAAAATGTTAAAAAATAAAGAAAAATAAAATAAAAGAATGAGAGATGTAACATCAGCACAGAGTCTACAGATAGGAATAAAATTAAATATTTAAAAATAACTTTATTGAATAAATTTATCAATTTAAATGAAATGGAGAAATTTCTTGAAATGTGTAAATGACCAAAGTTCACTGATAAGCAGACAACCTGAATAGTCCAATATCTGTTAAAGAAATTAAATTTGTACTTAAACACTTTCCCACAAAGAAAACTCCAGAGCAGATGGTTTCACGGGTGAATTGCTACCAAATAATTAAGGAAGAACTGATGAAAATTTTACATAAAATCTACCAGAAAACGAAAGAGGCAGGACTACTTCCCAATTCAGTCAATGATGTAAACATTACCCTGATATTAAAACCAAACCAAAACATCACAAGTAAAGAAAATTGAAGATCAATATGCCTCATGAACATTGATGTAAATATTTTAAAGAAAGTTTTAGTAAATCATACCCAACAATATTTTTTAATTTATTTATTTACTTATTTTTTAGAGAGGGGAAGAGAGAGAAAGAGAGGGAGAGTAAAAATGTGCGGTTGCCTCTTGTATGCCCCGTACTGGGGACCTAGCCCACAACCCAGGCATGTGCCCTAGACTGGGAATCAAACCGGTAACCTTTTGATTCACAGGCCAGCATTCAATCACTGAGCCATAATAGCCAAGGCCCCAATAATATTTTTAACATATACTATATCATGACTAAGGAGGATTTACCCCAAATGTAAGGTTGACTTAATATTCAGTAATTGATCAGCATAATCTACTATACTAAAAAACTTATAAAATTGTTAAATATGTCAAAATCTAATATTAATTTCTCATAAAATTCTCAGCCAACTAGGTATAGACTAACCATCCTCCACATAATAAGATGTCCCCTTGTGATCAGGCAAGAAGGTTGCCTCTTACCACCAGAGGTTTTAGTCAGTAAAATATATAACATCAGCTAAAGAAATAAAAGGCACTGAGATTTGACATGATAGAATAAAACCGTCTTTATTAACAAATGCCATGATTGCCTATTTAGAATATCTAATGGTATGTACAAGAGTTCCAGTGAGTTTATTAAGTTTGTAGTATGTCATATTAATGTTAGAGATTTATTGTATTTTATATTAGTAGTAAAAATTAGAAAACAAAATTAAAATATTACCATTTAAAATAATATTAAAATATTAAATAGTGCTAAGTCTGGCAATAAATAGGATCTCTTTATGCTGAAAACTATAAAACATTGCTCAGAAAACTGAAGATATAAATAAATGGAGAGATATACTGTGGGTACGTACTAGAATACTCAATAGCGTTAACAGTATTGATCCTCCCAGAGTTCATCTATAGAGTTGAAGAAGAACAATCAACATCCTAGAATTCTTTTTTAAATCGAAATGGACAAACAAATCTTAAAATTTATATGGAATGCAAATTACCTAGAATACTCAAAATAACTCTGAAAAGGAAGAATAAATTTGGTGTATTATCACTACATGATCTTCAAGACTGTCTAAAACTAGTAATCAAAACAGCATGGTATCGGCATAAAGATAGACAAATAGATCAATAAAACAAAACAGGAAATTCGGAAACATACCCACATGTATATGGAAAACTGATTTTGACGAACATGCACAAGCAATTCAGTGTAGAAAAGATAGGCTTTTTAGCAGATGGCACTAGAAAATTTGGATTGCCATAGGTCCAATGGATTACTCATCAACAGAAAGCAGTGAACTGTTGATATACCTAACAATGTAGCAAATCTCAAAATATTTATGCTGAGTGACAAATTGGGGAAAGAAAGAGTACATGCTGCATAACTCATTTTCTTAGAAACTTTAGAAAATGCAAAATAATCTACAGTGAAAGACAGCATCAGCTGTTTCCTATGGATGGGAGGGACTAAAAGATCCATGGGAAACCACAACAGAATGGACACATTCATTATCCTGATTGTTGTAATGGTTTCACAAAGGTATCCATATATGAAAACTTAAGTTGTTCGCTTTTGGTATGTGAAGTTTATCACATTTTAATTATACTTTAATTAAAATTTGTGCAATTATATGCATATGTTTATTTGAGCATAAGCCAGACTTTACTCTCAAGGCTTCAAAGAATTCCAACAAATAACGAAATGAAATCCTTTATCTCTTATATCACTTCTGATTTTGATGTTCATAACCAAATAGAAATTTATTTTATGGAAGTAATTATATTTGAGAAAGGATTTTTCTTCCTGTTTTTAATCCCTAAACGCATCCCTTTTGAGCT
Organism: Artibeus jamaicensis; assembly: GCF_021234435.1. Lineage (NCBI taxonomy): Eukaryota > Metazoa > Chordata > Mammalia > Chiroptera > Phyllostomidae > Artibeus > Artibeus jamaicensis. Next base: position 15,093,128 of record NW_026521911.1, on the reverse strand, counting down.
GCCAGGTGCAGCATTCTCTCCTAGCCTCTCAGATGGCTCAGCAGTGGGTGGGAGAGCTTCGGAGGGAGGACCCGTGAAGTTCAGCTCTACCAGGTCAGCTCCACCACTCACTTACTCTGTAACCTTGGGTCAGTTACCTAGCCTTGTCTTCTTCACTTATAGAATTTATATAATACTTATATTATGGTGTCAATATGAAGATATTAAAAAAGATTATAATGTAAAGATTCTATAAAAGGATCACTAGAAATGTATTAAAACTTTGTACTTACACCACGCCCCCACATACAGCGTCACAACCCAGCGACCTGGGAGTCCAAGGCGCCGCTTCTCACATTTAAAGGGCCAGAACAGACCAAAAATGTCGCAGGAAGACCTCAAAGCCCCAGAGATAAATCTAAGCGACGAAGAAATAGCAAAACTCTCAGACGCACAGTTTAAAACACTGGTCATCAGGATCCTCATAGATCTGGTTGATTATACCGACAAAGTAGACAAATATATGAAGGGGAAACTAATTGAAATGAATGGAATTGCACAGAAAACCCATAGCGATGAAAAGGAAACTGGGACTCAAATCAATGGAGTGGACCAGAAGAAAGCAAATAATGGCCAAACAGAAAAGAGTCAAGGAGCAAGAATTCAAAGAAATGAGGAGAGTCTTAGGAACCTCCAGGACATCTTTAAACGCTCCAATATCTGAATTATAGGGGTACCAGAAGGGGAAGAGTCACTAGTGGAAACCTTATTTGAACAAATAATAAAAGAAAATTTCCCCAATCTGGCAAAGGAAATAGACTTCCAAGAAATCCAAGAAGCTCAGAGAGTACCAAAAAAGTTGGACTCAAGAAGAAACACACCAAGGCATATCATAATTACATTAGCCAAAATTAAAATGAAGGAGAGAATCCTAGAAGCAGCAAGAGCTAAGGGGACAATCACCTACAAAGGAGTCCCCATCAGACTGTCAGCAGATTTCTCAAAAGAGACCTTACAGGCAAGAAGGGGCAGGAAAGAAATATTCCAAGTCATGAAATCTAAAGACCTACAACCAACATTGCTCTATCCAGCAAAACTTTCATTTAGAATGGAAGGACAGATAAGGTGCTTCTCAGATAAGATCAAATTCAAGGAGTTCATCATCACCAAGCCCTTATTATATGAAATGTTAAAGGGACTTATCTAAGAAAAAGAAGTTAAAGAAACATGAACAGTGAAAGAACAACAAGCTCACAGTTATTAACAACCACACCTAAAACAAAAGCAAACTAAAAGAACAGCTAGATCAGGAGTGGAAACATAGAAATGAAGATCTCAAGGAGGGTTAGCAACAGGGGAGTGGGAGGAGGAGATGGGGGGAGAAGGTACAGAAAATAAGTAGCATAGACAGTAGATAGAAAATAGATGGGGGGGGAGGGCAAGAATAGCATGGGAAATATAGAACCTAAAGGACTTGAGACACATGGACATAAACTAAAGGTGGGTAATGGAGGGGATGGGGGGGCAGGGTGGAGGGGAATGAAGGGGGGAATAGAACAACTGTAACAGCATAATCAATTTAAAAAAATAAATTTAAAAAAAAAGAAAAAAAAACTTTGTACTTACAATGTTATCACAATAGATTGTGTTTTGGAAAATATTTGCTTTTAAGTTACTGTGAAAAATAAATGTACCATGTTGTGTTAATGGATTTTCCAATCCTCTCCAGGCTAGGAAGAAGGATTAATAGTATATTATTAGAATACAACATTGAAAAAAAGATGCCTGCTCTGCCTCATTGGCCTTACTCTTCATAGTTAATGTGGGGGTTTAGTATGCCTGCCTTATAACAGGTGCCATGCCCTGAGCCAATATATAAAGCTAATCATAGTTTTAATTTTATGGCTAAGTGTTGGATGTGGTATATGAATTTACCCACATCACCATGGCAACTGTGTGGGATCGTTGTCACCACAGCCCTCATGGTTGGCATGGTGTTTTAACATTTCAGTAATTCCCAGTGTCACAACCTTCAAAAACTGTAGAGAACTGACACATAGGCCTGATGGCTACTAAATAAAGAAGCTACTGTCCCCTATAGCTGGGATGTGCAGTTGAGATGTCAGGAGAGCCTTCTATCGAAGATGTGAAACAGCATGATGGAATTGTTGTTATACCCTTACAACCTTGGGTAATGCCAGGGGGAAATCTAAGGAAAGAGCAGAATCTGGTACTTGATTGCAGGCTATCAACATAAAAGAATAAAATACATGTTATTAAAACTAAATGAATTATTTATCTTTTCAGTAAGTGCTTACTGAATGCATTTTATGTGCCACTTATTATCAATTTGATTTGGTGCCAGAGCTGTAGAAGTAAATAAAACAGACAAAAATACCTGCCTTCATGGAGCTTACATTCTTGTTAGGGGGAGATAGATTAAAATAAAGTAGATAAGTAGTTATGCCTTATACAAGATGGTAATAAATACTAAAAAAAAATAGAATTTGGAAGCAGAATTTAGAATGTTAGGGTGGATGCAATTTAAATAGGGTAGTCAGGGAAGACCTTACTGAGAAAGGCACCTTGTATAAACCCCAGAAACCTTGCACATGGGAAACATGGTTTGGGAGTAGAAAATCACAAGCACAGAGTCCACGCAGGGGCCTAAGCTTTCATTTTTGAGGAAACAGGTGGGAGGCCAGTATGGCTAGAGGAGAGTAAGTTGGAGGACACTAGGAGATAATAGCAAAGAGGTAACAGAGGGTGAGATCTCGTAGATTCTTATTGGCATTGCACTGACCTTGGATTTTACTTCAGCAAAACATGAAGCCATTAGAGAATTTGGGCAAGGAAGAACTCAAATTGGCTTTTTTTTTAAAGATCACTTTGGCTGTCATGTTAAGAATAAATGGTAGATATGAGCAAAGAAAGAAATCATGAAGATAATTAGAAGGCTATTGCAGTGATACACTGAGAATGATGGCTTGGGTCCAGGCAGTAGCAGGGGAAAGCAGTGGGTATTTTTAATCATGTCCATTTATTGAGTGCCTTTACATGCCAGGCATTGCAGAAGAGAGATTCGAGTACAGTCCTATCCCATTGAGTAGAAGTAGTAGTAGTATAGTTATTTACTAAAGCAGGAAACTGAAGTTTTAACAGTTTTACTAGTTTTTCTAGGACAAGTTGTACTGCAAGTACTTGAACTCCATCAGGCTCCACAGTCCATGCTCTGGGCACTGTGCCCCAAGGTCTCTCAAGCTTAAAGCTCGCTGAATGTGTACTCAACCAGGGAGAGTCATGGAAGCCTATGGATAGGAGAAATCAGTGCAAGTCAGCGTATCCAAGAATAATTGGAAGACAGAGCTTGGATGTGGTATAGATAAGTGGAGAGGAGGGGCCAAGGAGAGAGCCTGAGCAAATAGGAAAGGAGTGCTGGCATACACATTCTGTCATGGAGAGGGCTTCTGTTTGTCTATGGACAATAATGACAGCAGTCCAATTCCCAAGTCATGTGATGGAAAGAGCATGGTTCCCTGAGTCACTTGGAATACTCAGGACAACTTCACACTATACATCAGTCTGTGATGTGAACAAGAAATAAACTTTTATTCTATTAAGGTAGTAAAAACTTGAAGGTTGCCACAAAAGGAAGGTTAGTTAGCCTGACTTGCTATACCTTTTTGCTGCAGCTGGCGGGCAGCTGCTCCCAGACCTTTGTTGTGATGTATTAATACTACTCTACTCCAAAGTGACTGCAAGAATGAAAGGATCCATCTGTTACCATGATGATTCTTAATGAGCCTCTCAATTCAGTTTTTGGAATATGTCCAGAAAATATGAGCTGTTGCTTTCAAAATATTTTACTGATTAGCTTGAGGCTTCCTGAAAATCAGAGTAGATATTAAATATGACCCAAGTGGCACATGATTTCTTTAAAAAATATTGATACAAATTCAGGGCATTTATTAAATTTCAATTTATTTTCTTTATTCTAGTTACTATTTTATTTGAATATCCACTAAGCAAGATCCTGAGCTAGTTTAAAAGTTGTAAAAGAGGGTGTAAAGATTATCTAGTGGTTAATCTGTTTCTTCAGGTATAATATATCTGCGGAATCTTTTAATATGAGGTTACACATGTTAACTAGAAAATTAGTGAAATGAGCCTTGAGAGATCCATGTATAATGGAGAAGGCAGAGAATGCTTGTGTCTGGGGAGATTGGGCCTTACTGCCATAGTTAGCATTTCGGTTGAGTCCTGAAGTTTGGTTGGGCTGTGACTGGGAGAGTTTGAAGCAGAGTATTCCAAACTTAGAAGACCAGAGAAACTGAAGAACAGGACTGAGAAAACACAAGGACTGTTCAGGAGGTAGAAGGTAAGCTTGCTCAACCAGAGCAGAAGTGTCACAGACAGTGACAGGTAAGGCTGGACATGAAAGAGAGAAAAGTTTTCTTAAGGATAGTGTATGTGAGGCTATGAATTAAAGAATTTTCTTCTCTAAATTAAGTATTTGTTGAAAAAAATTTTAAAAAAAGATGATATAATAAAAAATCACATTAACAAAAGTTAATATGAAAGTATCACTTGGAGTTTATTGGCTGAGGGAGAGATTAGTACTTTATTGTATTAAGCCACTGGAAATTTGAGGGTGTCAGAGCAACTACTGCTGGATGACAGAAAAGGGGCATAAACTTGGTGATGCCTGAGGTTGAGAGAATGAGAGAAGTAAAGGGTGACTTCAAGGTTTCAATGATAGGTTATTGAGAAAACTTTGTTAATAGAAAAATAGAGAAAATTTTAAAAGGGACTAAGTGGGTAGCAAAGATGCATTTGGCTTAAAACATTTCAAGTTTGAAGTCACACAAGTAGAATTGCAAAGACATTAGAAGTGGGACTGGTACCTTAACAAAAGGCAGTGGTAATGAAGAATCCTGTGGTGAAAAATTGCTAACGGTATTGTCTGCTTACTCAAGTGAAACATGTCTAGTAGACATGAGACGCCTAGATGGAAGCTTGGAGAACTCAAGGGCTGATAAAAATCATCCTGTGTCCATCTTTCAGACAGTAACTTCAGGAAGAACAGGGACTATTAGACCAAAAAATGTTCTATGAAGAAATAGGAGGTAAACTCATATGTTAATATCACAATCTGGTTCAATTGATTCATAGGTAGTGAATCTACATAAAAATTTATACACATTGGAGAACATCATAGTATTACAGTTAAGTAAAAACTTTGTCATTTGACAGGCTAGATTTATATCGTTTCTGCCACTTAACAGCTCTCTGACACTGGACAAGTTGCTTAAACTCTGTTTCTTTAGTTTCCTCAGATGTAAATTTGGGATAATATTAAATGTGTACCTGCTAGAGATCTTATGAAAAGAATGTGCAATAGTATCAATAAAGCATTTGACATTGTATTTTAGCCAGCCCAGGCTACCATAACAAAATACTATGGACTGGGATGTTTAAGTAACACGAATTTATTTTCTCACAGTTGTGGAGGCTAGAAGCTGGAAGCCCAAGATCAGGGTGCCATTATGGTTGGGTTCTACTGAGAACCTCTCCATTGCTTACAGACAGCTGCCTCCTCACACGGCAGAGAGGAAGAGAGCAAGCTCTTGTATTTCTTTTTATGAGGACCGTAACCCCAACACGAGAGCCCCACCCTCATGGTTTCATAGTCCCAATTTCCAATACTCACCCAAATCCCCATCTCCCAAAGACCCCATCTCAAATGCCACCATGCATACACATAGAGCTTTATCACAATTTCAAGGGGACACAATTCAGTCTAGAGCATATACTCTCTGATATTTAGTAAAATTCAATAAATTACGTCACTATTAGTGATTTCCTGGTCCACAATATTTTCTCTAGCAATTTAGTAGAGCTAAGAAGCCCAACACTTCAGAACAAATTAAAAAAATGCAATTTTGAGAACGAAATCATCCAAAAATTACATTGTCTGAAAATGTAACTCAAATAAATTGAAGCTACAAACCTCTCCAAGTCACAGGAGAGCAAAACACAAGAGGGTAGTGAATTGATAAATTATGTGTAAATGCTTGCTTCTTTGAATGTTCCAGGTTAAAGTATTTTCTGTATTCTATTTGAGTTGGCATTTGTTGTATCTGGGAAATTCTAGCAAAATATTAAAACAGTATTCAAGAATGTTTTATGGTTCTAGAGAACCCTATCTGACATGCAAGGTCTGTCCAGAAGGTTTCTAGCCTTGCAATATAAAAAATAGAGATATTTATTGAAGAAGAAAGAGATAAAAGGAACTGTACATAGGACAATGACACCTCAGTCCCCTTCAAAGTAGGCACCTTGGAACCTCACACAGTTCCCGGCATCATCTGCTGCCCCATCATATTTTCCCGAATCTCATCAATGGTATGAAATCTCTTTCCTTTCAAATGTGATTTAAGTTTTTGGGAAAGCCAGAAGTCACAAGGTGCCAAATCTGGGCTATAGTGGAGGGGCTGAATCACCTGGATGATTGGATGTTTGACAAAAAACTGCACTATACTTGATGCACGAGCAGGCGTGTTGTCACGATGAAGCTGCCAACCACCAGTTGCCCATAGCTGCAGCCAGCCTTCTGAATCATCTGAATAGGTTCCATGGAGGAATGTTCAAGCTGAACACAAAATTTAATGCAGATTTGTTGCTCTACTCACTCAGTCATTTTGAATGTGATGGCCACACAGTACACATGCTCACTCAATGGCATCTACCGCCTCCACTGACTAGTACAGTGAAGTTCTCATTGTTCACACATGCGCATTCCAGTCCACTCTCCTTGACTACCAGGTTACATCAATGTCATGCACACTGTTCCAGTTATATTAACAATGACTGGACTTTTTCTGGACAGACCTCATATAGTAAATTTCTCCAAAAGAGTTTTTGGGTTTTTTTTTTTTTTAAGCCTGATTGACTAACTGCTACTGGACATCATGTAGAAGGTTTGGAAAATAAAACTGGTGTTTGAACTGATTCTCAGCAGCACATGAAGTTTTCTTTAGTAGGATTTCCTTGGATGCCTGAAATTTTCAGTTTCTCATGCCAGTTTCTCTGTTGTTATTTTTCTTCCTTCTTTATTTCTCAGTTTCTTTGGAGGAGGTAAGAAAAACAGGCATGGACCAGGGTTTCCGTTTATGCTTTGATGTAATATTTAATTAAGCCTCAGTTGGTGATGAGAAAGAAAAAAATGTATCTGGTGATTCTTTTCTAAACCGAATTAGGTGGTTCAAATAGTCACAGGTAATTGGAGAGTGCGATCTCTTGTGAAATCAGCTTCCATCATGCCAGGCATCTGCTAACCTGGATGAGGGAAAGGAACATTAGTGAACTGAATTTGATGTCTGCATTCTTTTTGTCAAATAATTCAGCTCAGGAAATCTTTTGGTCCATGGCTCTACTTTAATATAAAATTTAATAATTTCCCTCCGTTGGACTAAAGGTGCCCATACAACCCATGAAATATGGGATGGAGCCAAACCAGTAATTATTATAAAAATTAATAGATGAAGTTCAAATAATTAGTAAGTAGTTATCTAGCTGATAATAGGTTTCTTTTCTAAAAAACAATTCGTCCCATGTTAGGGGTTTGGGTTATAATCACTAGAAACCAATTTCAGATTGGCTCTCTTAACTAAAATAAATAAATATAAATAAAAGTAAATACTGTTATTAGGAAGGATATTGAGGCCTCCTAGGATCTACTGGTAGCTGGAAGACCAGGTTTGCAACCTTGGGCCAGCTCCCTGGGGCCAGGAAACAAAGCAGCTCCGCTTTCAGCTGTTTGGCCAGAGCATAACTGCATTTGGACCCTACAGCTTGCTTCATTGCAAATAAATTCTGGCCATCCTTTTACTTTATGTCACTTTCTCTGATTCCTGGGAAGGTGTTTCCAATTTCCTGAGCCTGGGATGCATTCCCATTAGCTGACAACCAAGGAACGGAGAACACAGGAAGACAAGGCTACTCCAACTTTCCCAGTGAAAGGATCTTACAGCCTTCTAGAATCCAGGTGTAATGAAGAACTCATCCAAATTAGGGAGGGGATTTGGATTCTATGCAGCTAGATAATGAAGATTACTATAGCTTAATTCAGTAATTGGAAATGATATAAGTGGTCTCATTACCATGATCATTGTCATAATTAACATTAATAAGCAGTTCCTTGCTTGCTATTCTTACCCACACTTTCCCAGCACAAACTCATTGTATGCTGCCATCAATCTTAGGAGATAGCTACTATTAGTGTCCTTTTATGAAAAAATGAAGCAAAAAATGCTTAGTAAGGTTAAATAACTTGCTCAAGATACACACCCAGTAAGTAGCAAAGCAGTCTCAAGCCTCAGGCTGTGTAACTAAAAGAAGCTAATATGTGCACACACATGGGAATGACTTCTCTGCAGCTATTAGATAATTCTACAGATTATTGAGTACATAAGGTGTTTGACAAATATTAGCCGAAAACTCTGGCTAGAATAGCTTCAGTTGGTGCTCAATAGACATTTGTTGAATGGAAAAAAGGATGTATATTACATGTTTATTAAAAGACCAGGTGACAGGTGTCCCTTCCCCTCTCTAGTCACCCCTACCTCCTGCATGCAGCTCTGAGCCTGTGCAGAGTTGGTGATCCCAGGAATCAAAGAAAGCAAAGTCCAGGTTGTAATAAAATCAGTGCATACTCACGAAGGTAGGTTGAACTGTGTATTTAAGCAGTTGTTTATCTTCATTACTTCTTTTTAAACTTGATGTTTTAGTAAATGTTTTTAAATAAGAGATTGTCATATACAACTGAAATGTCTTTGTGGATCATTTCATTCTTCAACTCCATGACTTTTCATTGTGATTTTTTTAAATATGCATCAATCCTAGAGACTATACAGAGAAGAGAAGTATTATTTCAGACACAGGACAGAAACATCTTCACATAGAGCCATGGTTACTATATAACCAAGGGCAGATCCCACCTTGAATTCCAGCAATGATTAGAGGTAACAAGTGGGAGTTCTTTCCAAAGGACAGTACTGTTTCAGTTCTGAATTGCTTCACTCTGGATGAATGTCAGGCCAGATGATCCAGCTCACAAATTTCTTTGGAGAACTGGTATAACCTGCCCTAAAATCTATAGATTATAAAATAATAATATTATTTTTACAATGATAAATGGTTCAGGGTTTCCTCTTCCTCTTTCCTTCACTTGCTCTCTCCCAATCCTCAGATATTATTGTAATTGTAATTTTACAAATGAGCAAACAAATGCTCAGTGAGGTTTACTGGATTGCCTAGGCAAGGACACATGACTGACAAATAAAGAGCTAAAATTTGAATCCAAGCATCTAAAATTATCTTCTTTTTTAGTGTACTGCCTTCCATTTAGTGTGCTGCCTTCCATAAATGCAAAACAAACACATGGAACACTAGATAGAACCAAATCAGTAATTTTTATAAATTTCAATACTTGGATCAGAATTCAAATAGTTATTCTAGCTGATAACACTGAGCCACCATTGAACCAATTTGGAACTTTACATAATGATGAAAGTAGAAAAATCACTGAATAGTCCAGAGATCTAGTTTAGTTTCCATGTTACTGGATTTTGACTCTAACACAGGTATTAAATACCAGTCCACTAGAGAAAACTTTGGTTGTGTTGTACCTGTCTGCGGCTCAGATAGATGATTGGAGTTAAGTTGGAATGAGCCTAGGTGGTAAGAAAGTTAATGTTTCAAAGAATGGATTGTACTCACCCCCCAAGATTCTCTGTGTAATACAGTGCTGGAGTGTTTGAAAAGTGTTCAGTCCAGATATAGCAATGCCTTACAATTTGATGTGTTTTCAATCTGTTTGTCCTTAGAAAATTTGTCTAACATATATGAACCTCAATTTCCTTGTATTAAAAAGCAAAGCTAATGGTAAGGCTTTTGTAATGATTAAATTAGAATAATGATAATTTATCAATGAATATTACCCATTATTATTAATTAAAATCTTTAACATGTTTTTCATTTGGTCTTCAAGTGCTACCCTCAGAAGTTAGTAGAGATGATTATTCTGAGTTTCAAGTGACAGAAAATGACATTTGACAAAGTGACCTTCTTACATTTATAAAAAGTTAGGGGAGATATGAGCACAGAAAGGTCAGCCTATGGAGCCATTGAACTGAGTTTGAAATTCCACTTTACCACGTTTTACTTTTTTATATGTCACTGGCATTCAATTTTAACTCTCTGAGCCAAAATTTTCTCAGCTAAACAGAGGCAGAATACAATGCTCAGTTTATAGGTTTGCCATGAGAATTAAGTGAGACCATGAATACTAAGCATCTAACATCTGTAGGATGCTTTCTTCTCCCATCTCCTATCCTTTAATAACTAACTTTAAAATATGTCAGACTAAAGTGGTTTGTAGAAAATAACCATTGTCATGGTTGAAAGTGGCATTATTGTCCTTAATAAAGTAAAAGCTAGTTCTAATGGTACAGTAACTAGTACACTCAAAAGAGGGAGCTTCATATAGACTTTTTACTAAAAAATCCAATGTATAACATCTTATACAAATATTTCTACACTAATCCAATCTCTTTTGATACACATAATAATTCATCTTCTTTGTGTACAATTTGTGAACTCTGCATTTTGTGGTTGAAATTTTTGCAGAAAATTTATATACAGCAATGTAATTCATTTTTTTTTCAATTTTCTACTTCATTTCAATTATGGTACTTATTATATGAGATTGGGTTTTCATTTAGCATGCTCATTATATTAATTAGAAGTAAAAGTCTTAAATTTTTAGCATCCCTTATGTTCAGAAGTATAAACATTGTGTGAGTAAAAAGAGCATAGTAATTCTCAAATTTGTACAGGTGGGGGACAGGAAGTTTTATCAATCTATTAAACTATTCTAGTAATCTTTTGCATATAAATTGTACTATGTGTACAACAAAAACAGCACGAATTTCTAGTCATTGAATACTGGTTGCAGAGTCATGACTTCTGTATTTATTGTCCCTAATTCTCACAACTCTACAAGCAGATATTGTTTTCCTTGGTTTCCCAATAAAGAAGCTCTGAAAAAGGAATTATTCAATCCAACTGGGAAACTCTAGCAAGACTTCACAGTAAAGTGACAATTAAACTATTTTAAAATATGATAGGAAGCCCATCAGAGAAAGATGAGATAGCCATATCTGTAATATTATGAAACACAGTTAAAATGAAAAAGAATAACAGTGACGAAGATGGATAGAGCCAAGTAGGAAAGGGCTGGTCTCGGAATTTGGTCTGAGTATAATAAGGAGAATGTGATACTGTGGCTTTTTGTCACATTTTCTTTTGAATAATATCATAACCACCAGCTTTTATATCCCCATGGAATTCTTCCTTCATTTATATACCACATGCAAGTTCCTCAAAATACTGCAATGTGAATGAAAGAGATATGCTAGCTGAAATATCTATCAGAGGGCTGCCAACCAGCTTTTAATGGTGAATCATTTAAATTTAAAAAGTTGGTGTTCTGCACATAGAAGTGTATAATCCCTATTGAGCTTCTGTAGCTCCCTGAAGGTGTCTTCTTTCCACAGCTCCTGCCATCATTTGCATTTCAACATCAGCATTTAGAGGTCAACTGCCTGTATTTCAGGCACAGTTATAAAATGGAGACATTGCAGAAAATCGAAACCAGTGTCTCTACAGGAGAACGGTACAACTCTGGGTTTCCAGTGCTTCCTGATACACAGGAGGCACATACAGTGTTAGGAAAGGGGATGGTAATTTGTGGAATGTCACTGGTTACTTCTGTCCTCCCATAGACTAATCTTTCATTCGTGACATCACTAGTCTCTCTCCAAGTCCTAGATCACATAACTAGTCCTTTATTTTATTAATCTTAATATGCTCCCAAAAAGCTATCTGTGTCTTCATTAATTTCATGGTCTGGCCCACTATATATTAATTCCATGCAGTAAATCTATTCATATTTGTCCATCATTCATATGACCTGCCAATATATTCTTGACAATATTGACCACTGTTCTGGATGCTGAAAATATGATAATAAACAAGATCAATGTGGGCTTAGTCAGCATAGAGTGGACTGTCTATTCTAAACTAATCTCTGAATCTCCTAGTATGTTTAGAAGCTTTTGCACAAGATGTTGATAAATGTTAAATAAAAGAATAAACTGCATACTCTATGCGACAGTATTGAAACTGGAAGATGCAATATAAACAAGATCGTTTTAGCCTTCAGAATGCTCATCCTCTGTGATGGGCACAGACAAGCACATAGATAATTCTAATGCCTGGCAGAAAGCATTATGTGTTGTAATAGAGGTATAAACACACTTCTGTGAGAGCAGGTAATGGCAGAAGATTAATTCTGTCTTGGAGGATGCTCTGCCCTGCTGTCACAGCAGGAAACAAATTATGGTGCCATCCACTGAGTAAAACTGGAATCCATTTGCCATATGCATGAGGAACGAGTAGAGTTAGAAAATAAATGAGAATCAGGAGAATTTGTTTCACTGTAATTCATCCTCATTGCACTGTTACAGTATGTTATCCAATAGCATCTTCCCAATTTATAATCTCCTTTCTAGCAAATACTTGAATTCCTTCCCATACAGCCTGCTTTTCTTTACTATTCTTTCTCTACTGGTAGGTGGTGAGGAAATAATGAGGACAATCTGAATGCCTTTTAGTTTCTAGCATAAGGACTGACACAAAGAACTAATTTGCCAGTTTCATTAGCCTACGGTCATGAGTTAACTTGCTGAAAACAATATTAAATCATGGTTTCCCTTACCTCCCACATGAAAATGAGCTAATCCAAGAATTTGGACACAGCATGCATCAGGCCAGCTACCACCAGGTATGACTTTAGGGAAATCTTTTCCTTCCCTCCACCTTATTTCCATCATCTATAAAATAAGTGTATTGGAGCAGATTAGTATAGGAGCCCAAGAAGTAAAAAATAGAAGCAGGTCAATATTCGCCACGTGAGAAGGCGAAGCCAATTATTGTGACATCTGAGTTTTTCAAGAGAGTCTACAAAGCTGGATTCTTACGTGAAATTTCCACAGAAGAATATTTAGGCCAAACAAGAACAAAAGAATTTGGCCCAAGGGCTTCCATTCTGCAGTTTCTAGAGTAGAAGCTTTCTCAGGTCTCTCGTACCTCAGACATTTTCTTATTCTGCTTTTTGAGACAGTCTGATTTCCCTTTGTTTACCAGGAACTAAGCTTCAAAGTTCCAGTTCCCCAGATGAATTAGGGAACATGTTTTGAGAGCTGTAAAATTAAATTGTCATTCCAGATTGGAGGATTTAGTGTCTGCTAATCCTTTTGGGGTCTTCTGATTTGATTAAACAATAGTAGAACTAGAAGTGAATGTTCAGTGTTCTGAATTAGGAATCCAGTTTTAAAGAAACAGAGAGTAACCATTCCTCCCTCTTGCATTTCTCAGATTAGGCCTGAGGGCAGCTGGCCAGTTTGGGTTGGCACAAATCCTCCTGCCTACTTTGGCCTGACCTGTAGTAGGCCCTAAAAAGGGATCCTTGAACAAAGTTAATACTGCTGAATGAAATCCAGCTCCTTCATTCATTAACACGCCAAGTCATTAGCATGTTCTCTCTTTCCTCCTGCTTATTGAATAAGAAAAGAAGTCTGGGAAAAAATGAGCCCTTTTATTATACACACTCAGGACTTTAGAATCTGTCTAACAAGGTAAAATTTCTTGGGCCCCCACAAACGTCTATCACTGAGCCCCTGTGTTCCTTACATGCTGAGTTTTTTGAGGAGAGAGAATGATGTTACTCATGTTTAGATCACCAGTACCAAGCACAGCGTTTGACATACAGTAAGGACTCTGTAAGTGTCTATTTAATCAATAACATCATTAAACTCTGAATATGTCAACAAATAAATTAGGTAACAAGCCAGAATTTTTGTGTAGTGTCTAAAAAGCAAGAACAAAGGAAGCGAATATAACTGAGTTTAATGAAGACATCTAAAAAAAGATTCTGCCAACCAGAGGAGAGCAGGGAGCTCAAAAATATGGGCAGAAAATCAATAAAAGGTGATGGGACCCTTTCAGCACTCCCAAATGATCACAGACAGTCCCTTACTCCAGCTGTCATCTCATGATTATCTAATGTTATGTCATAGAATGTTAATTTAAAGCATACAGGAAACCACCGCAGTTAGCTTCAGGTTACATGTTCACCCCCACGTCTGTGGGCTGTGATTCCGCCATCGGGGCGATCATCCAAGCTTGTGCAGTGCCATCTGAGTCCACAGCCCATGTGCCTCAAGGAGCCGCCAGTCTTGGACCCAGGCAACGTTGTGCCCACTGTTCACATCTCAAAACTTTGGTATGCCGACTGAGGTTAAATCCATGCCTGCACAGCTCAGGCAGGAGCCTAGGAGTTTGTATTCAATTTTGTGGATCACGTTCTTGAGCTCCTCCCCTCTCCACAGTCTCTGTGACACTCCGGTGTCCAACCTCTCCCATTCCCCTCCTGGTCCCCTGGGTAGAAATCTGAGCCTGTAGTTTCTACCTCTGCCTCACACTTCCTGTATCTTCTACTAGCTTTGCCATGGGAGCCAAGTGGGGAGAGGCTAGAGGAAGGGAGAAAGCAACAGGGAGTTTCTCTATACTGGAAGGGAGAACTCAGTCTCTCTGGTCACAGACAAGGGGTCTCACTCTAATTTACAAGTGTTTGCTGAGCCACAATTGCCTTTGCCACCATCCTTTCTGTGAAGAAGCCTGGGAGTTTGCATTGGAAAACAAACAAATAGAAAAGAAAAATGAAATTACTTCTACTCTCTCTGACCCGTAGGGTGCCCTTCCCATTCTTCAGACCAGAAATAGAGAGCTCCTCTTTGTGTTCTTTCTGCCTGCCCCTGGGACTGGTACACAGTTCACGTTTTGAGCTGCCTTTGAGTCCAGGCCAGGAGGTCCTGGAGGAAAGGGATCCAAGAATCTCATGCATGGTTCAGTGGTGTTATGAATTCTGGTTTCCTTCCCCAGTCCACCTGTTACCATCCATTTACTGCTTAGGATCCTCAGAAAGTCATTCCACCCAAGGCTTTTTAGCTGTACTCAAACAGGGTGAAGAGTGCTTTCTCCATCTTGACTGGACCAGAATTTCTGCCCTGTAGTTCTATTAGTTGGTAAAAGCACACGAGATTGTTTAATGGTCATGGGCCACCTGGCAGATCCTGCTGTAAACTGGCATTGCTATTTAGTTTTGTTTAGTGTCTTTCTACAAAGGAACAATTGCTCTAGTAAACTGATTTGACAATCTGAGGACCAAATCTGGCATTCGGTGACATCTCTGAAATATCAGGCTTCACTCACATACTTAATATGCCTTATTAGTGCCAATTATGTGTAAGGTGCTGTGTTAGACACAATGGCCACCTCTGAGAATGATGCCAAATCTTCGTCCTTAGGGAGCATGACAGATCAGAGTAAAGAGGTAAA
Source organism: Artibeus jamaicensis (assembly GCF_021234435.1). NCBI lineage: Eukaryota > Metazoa > Chordata > Mammalia > Chiroptera > Phyllostomidae > Artibeus > Artibeus jamaicensis. Next base: position 15,077,627 of record NW_026521911.1, on the reverse strand, counting down.
TGGAGGACAGAATAAGAAAGGTCTTGAAAGTCAGGAAAAGGCATTTACAGTATAATTTGCTTCTCAGCTGAATGGTTTTGATAAGGGACTAAAAAGTCAGTTTTGTGCTAAAGAAAGACTACTCTCTACATATCTACATTGGAAACACAGAGACTCAGGTAGGGCAGGATGGGAGGCAGTGAGATATGTTAGGAGGCTGTTGTGGTGAGCCAAGCAAGAAATTATAAGACACTGTGGAATTAGTACAAGTAAATCGTGCTATAGCCATACAAAGGAACACTATACAGCTGGTATAATAGTCTGACATGTCTATGTTAAAGAAGTGATCAGAAAGTAAAACAGGAGTCTACTGTCTGAGATGGATCCAATCCGTTTGTGGTATTTCTCTGAGAAAAACAGTCCAAAGCCTCATATTATACAGCCCCTGAATGAACACACTAGGCACATGCGGCCTGGCTAATACCTCTGCTTGGCAATGTACTTCTTCCAGATCTTTATATTTTGAATGTAGAGAAACAAACCAGAGCATTGGTAACAGAACCAAGTGACATAAATCAATTCATTTTATCAAATGATTTATAAGTATAAACTTATTTAATCCTTGCATAAAACCATTTCTGTTAAAATCAAAATATTTTAAAATATTGCACAAAACCCATTTTCTTCGGGCACAGAATGGTTAATGATCTTGGCCAAAGTCACATAGCTAATAAGGAGCACAGCTGTGATTCTAACCGGCTGCTGGTTCCAGAACCTGCCCTATATGCTCTGCTGCTCTGAATTGGCATGTGCTCTCTAACCTAGCATAAGACATCGTGCAGATTCACCTCCTTCAGAAGTGTGTGGAGTTAAGAAGGGGATGGAGCTAGACAGAGATAGAAGCCTGAAGAAATGAGGCAGAAGAATCCTCTAATTAACCGACAGTGCCCCCACATCGACAAACATTGAGTCTATTGTATTAATTACTTTTAAATGTGAACAGCACTCCCTATTATACACAGAAAGCTAAGCTCGCCAATGATTTAGTCGATCATCCTGATTTCCTTGGTTTCTTCATCTATAGTAGAAATAGCTCCTAGTTCATTGAGTTTTAAGAAATTAAAGCATTTTGAAAAGTATCTATTTTGTTAGCACATAACTCAGCAGAGCTCTGCCAGCTCCCTGAAGGTGAGAGTTCTGCCATGAATTGTTCCTTCTAATAAAGGGAAATGTCTTGAAAGTGGGCACAAGTCAAACTCCAATGTCTTTGAATTGAAGCCCTGCTACATCCTGAATGCTACAACAGATTAAAATATTCTTTTTAAAAAATACATGTATCAAAGACTTGAGAAATTTCAGAGGCTTACTTTAAGTTCTATTGGTTTCTTCTAACAAGTTTTTTTGTTTTTTTTTTTGCAATCATTTGAAATCTCTGGGTGATAAGGGAAAATATGCAGTTACGAGGAACTTTTATAAGGCCCTAATGCTGCCCAAATAGGCCAGTTGGTCCCAGGTGCTCAATAACAACAAATGAGTCAACATGCTGCACAAACGTTTTCTTTGGTTTCCAAGCTCTTGCTGTTGCTCAGGGCCTCTTGTATATTCCTGGACCCAGGTCTTAGGCAGCACCAGGGGGCGCTCTTGGAGGGAACTGAAACAGCGCTTTCCAGGAAAGATCCAACTACTAGCTTATTTTGCCCTAATTTTAACTCTTAATTAAAATATCTAAAAATATGATAGAGTATGTATCCAATACACATATGTGCTCAGGGTCTACATATTTCCAGTGAAAAGCAATGCTGTGTAGAAAAAAAAAGAACACTAAACACTAGGAATTCTTGTTTACTTCTGATTTTTACTACCTGTAAGACCTTGGAAAATCTACGTAACCCATCTCCACCTCAGTTTCTTTATCTTTACAGTTTGGATACAGTATTGATGCACATCACTGGTACACACAAAAATTATTTTGAAAACTGCCAAACAAATGCTAATATTCATTCTTGCTCCCAATTCAATTCAATAAACAGTACAATAACTATGCCCTAAGCGCTGCGATTTGGTTTGCAAATGAATATTGCTCAAATTGCCTTGGTGCCAGTTGCTGTCTATTGCAGATAAGGCATTAAAAAATAAGGAAGGGAACCTAAAAGATGACTGTCTGGGAGCTCCGCTGAGCTTTGCATTAGACGAGACCTTTGCCTAGCTTTTAATCTCCAAAGTCTTAACCACAAAACAGAGTGCCTAAAGGTTATTATGGTTTATATTTCAAGATACTTACTGTTTATGAAGGACCTACCTTCTTCCAGGCTTTGAGTGAGGTACTTAGACTTTCCTAAGCATTTAATTCTCATATCGCCCTTGCTTGATTAAGGCCACCATTTAACAAATGACTAAATTTAATCTTAGATAATTTAAGTAACTTGTCAAAGTCACAGAGCTAGGAAGACATAAAGCAGGAATTCAAACTCAGGTCTCCCAATTCTGCTCAGAAGGTGAAAAATAAAAGGGTAAGAATCAAATTACCACCCGTTTAATAGACACAAAATCACCTATTGCTAAATCCTGATAGTGGGTTTGGAAGCTGAGTTGCAGTATGTGGATTAGGCTCAAGATCAAGCACCTAAGACAGCCCCAAAGACGACCTATTTTCATTCAGTTTTTGGGAAATAGAATCAACCAGGTGAGTAACTCTGCCTCTATTTAGGGAGTTACACAGAGAAAGGTAGGGGAGAGGCTGACTTGGGGACTGATGTTCAAATTTTCCTCCCCCTGAGTATACCTGCGTTGCTCTAGTATGGTATACAGGGTGCCTGAGAGAGGTACAAAGAAAGTAATAGAGAGTTTGGAAGGACCAGCTTAATTTTAGTATCTGCAACAATGGTGGGCTTTGTGAAGGAAGTGCTCTTGGAGTCTTTAAAAATAAGCTGGTTTAGTGTTAACAGGGTCAGGGAGGAAAAGAAAATAGAAGGGATAGTCTAGTTGGAAGGGTCAGTTTTTTAATGCATTCAACAAATATTTATTGAGGACCCACTATGTGCCTGGCACTGTTCTAAGCACCGAGTAGTGAACAGAACAGGAAAAAAAAATCCCTGTCCTCACAGAGTTCACATTTCAGTGGGTGGATGAGACAGACAATAAACCAGACAGATATATAAATACAGTATTTAAGTGGTGGTAAGGGAAAAAAAAGAATATTGGGAAAAGAGTTGGGGAGTGTGAGGTGGGAATGAAACTTAGGCAGAATATCCAGGTAAGTCTCACAGAGAGGACAATATTTAAGTAAAGATGTGACTGGGGGAGGGAACAGGCTCTATAGATCTCTGAGGCAGAAACACACCTGGCATGTTTGAGGGTCAGTGTGTCTGGAGAGGAATAATGTAAGTTCAGAGTAGCCGGAATGCAGTCACAGGGTAAGGGTGGAGCACCATGAGCCAAACTCCAACTCTTTTGTGGTCATTGCAAGGACTTGACTTTTACTTTTGGTGATAAGGGAGTCACCGATAAATCTGATCAGAGGAGCATCTTAATCTGACATATTTTAATGGAATTTATCTGGCTGGTTTTGTTGAAAATCAGCTTGAGTAGCAAGATGGACAAAGGTAGTGAAGATACCAGTTATAAGACTGTTGCTATAATCCAGGCAGGGAATGATATATCTTGAACCTGGCAGAAGTAGATTAGAAAGGAAAAATTTAATTCTGGATGTATTTTGAAAATAGATCAAATAAGAGTTGAAAAGTTATGAAGAGAAAAAAGAGGAGTGAAAAGTGCCACCAAAGTATTTGACTTAGCACCTGGAGGAATGGAGTTTCCAGCAGTATGAGAAGAAACGTGGAAGTACTAATAGACTCAGCGTAGAGAAGGAAATTGTAAGGTTTGGTTGGTAGCCTGAGGCCAGTGTCGCCTTGAGAAGGAAGCAGGATTCCTCATCTTACCCTTATGTCAGGATGAACCATGCTAGTTTTCCTAGCAGTCCTCTCTGCTCATGGAAACTTAGAGAGCCAGCAATCAAGAATAGGATAGTATATCTCTAGAGTTTAAAAGTTTATCAAGAACCATGCTATCTTTGGAGAGTTCCTTTTTATTCCACTTAAAGAAAACTTTTCACCATACGACAAACTCTGTCATTACCTGGGCTTTCCTTTCACCTTATTACCATGCTCTTTCTATTTGTCGCATTCCTTTGCATTCTTCAGTCACTGGACCTGGAAAGAGATTCTGCATTCTAAACACTCATGACCATAACCATGACCTCTACCCCAGTGAGGGCTATTTTCAGCTACCACTGGGATTGTGGCATTACTTCTTCACATGTCTTCCTGACTCCACTCCTATAGCCCCTTAAATCTTTCTCCATACTTTAGCCAGATGGGTCTTTCTAAAAGAGAAATCTGACCAGGTTCCTTACAGTTTAAACCCTATAAAGGATTCTCATGCCCTTATAATCATGTATATCAAACTTACAGTAGCTTAATCAGTCCTACCCTCTCTACTATTTCAGTTCTCCCCATTCTCTTATCATCCATTCCATGATCTGGCCATTTCAAAATTTCCCAAATACACTATGCTCTGTTTCATGTGCATACCTTCAGACATGCTTGGATCACTCTTCCCCTACTCTTCTTCCAGCCGACACTCAACCATAATGCCAGGTTTAGTGAGCTTCTGGGTCTGGTGTCCCTCCTGACTCAGTCCTGCCTCAGCACTTGCCAAACCAGAGGCACATCTGCCCTCTAGACTCTAAGACAACAAGAGCAAAAATCATGTTCATCTTGTTCAACGTTTTCCCCCCACTCACAGCAAGTGCTGAGCAGTGAGAAGGAGTAGGCACTCACTCTATTTTTCCTGAATCAATAACCCAAACCCGGCATTAATTTTTTAATGTCAATTTCCCTCTTTGGGCCTCTATAGATTGTAATTCCACTTATATTACAGATTTATCACCTTATACCTTTCACTGTAGTTAGATAATGTATCTCTATTATTGTACAAGTTTCTTCTTACATGCAGAATCATGTTTATTCATCTTTGTAGTGTCTCCATCTCATCTGCCACACAGCTTTATGTATACTCAGACTTCAGTAAATGTTTGTGGAATTAATGAATTAATTGTGTTTAAATGTTATATTTCATAATTTCCAAATAGTCCAGTTTATGGAGAGCACATACTTTGAGTTTCAAAGTGACAGGTAAAAAGTCTAAAACGTAAGCTGAGGCAAGATAGTGGGGGATCAAGTTCGCTTCCCTGTTGATTTGGAGATTTGTTGAGGATTTCTAAATCTTGGAAGTATGTTATCACAGCAGAGTTCAAGAGATATTAGTTCATCCTTAAGATAACTTTTGTGGTAGAGAAATGCAGTGCTATCCTATATCCATTCCCAGAATCTGTTAATGGGGTAACTGAATCTTGGTACTGTTGGGGATTCAGGTCCTTCAAGATTTGGAGGAAAAAAAAACAGAAATAGAAGACAATTAATTATTAGGCATAGTACTTGGCTCCTGGGTCTTAGTATTGCCTCTGGTTCTAACTATAATATCGTTCTACTGCATTTTCTAATTATTTAGAGTCATAGACATACCTATAGTGGAATTAAATCTCAGAGTTAATTCCTAATTTGTTTCCCAACAGGTTCTCTGACTCTGAGAACACATCATGTTCAAGATTCCAAAATGGGATTTGTGATCAATGCAATCTATTCTATGGCCTATGGCCTCCACAACATGCAGATGTCCCTCTGCCCTGGCTACGCAGGCCTCTGCGATGCAATGAAACCTATCGATGGGCGGAAGCTTTTGGACTCCCTGATGAAAACCAACTTTACTGGGGTTTCCGGAGATACAATCCTATTTGATGAGAACGGCGACTCTCCAGGAAGGTATTGTTACAATTCTCCTCTAGACAATAGAGCCTGAACAACAGCCATCTCTTGATCCTGAGGTGCTGTTTCTCTCCTTTGTGGTTATCCAGGCATCCTGGCTGTGTTTGACTACCTCTGACACCACAAAGTGAGTAGAGCCCTATTTCCTGTGGCCAGGGAAAAGTGTGGATGCTGATGTGCTAAGTCTTGGAATCATCCCCACATTTCAAAGATCTAAACACAGAGGCAGGAGGCTCACAGAGGATCATCTGTGATAACAGATGATCAAAAGCAAGTTCTGTTTGCCATGTCATTCCGTGTGTTCTGTTGTCTTCTTGGGTCATAGAACTATTCTGAAACAGGAACAATTCAATTTCTGGTAATCCAGAAATAGACGTGAGATGCTGTTACATTGTTTGCTACATCTACAGTGAGTTATAAGTCGTATTTTATTTTATTATCCTCCAATGGAGGCATTTTCTCCCTTCTCGAGGCCTAAATTGCCTTTTTTCTCTGAAATTTTACCTTTCATTACTTATAGAGAGGAGCCTGAAAATATGAACTTACTTATAATTATAGGTGAGCCTCCAGGGAAAGTCATTAAGTACCTCAAACTTATCAGAATTCACATCTATTTCATACTTCAAATTCTTAAGTGACTCTATACATAGAATGTCTAATCCATAAGAGATAATGTTATTGAAATGGTATTCTGAGAGGTAGCAGGGCTGGGTCTTCACTCTGCCTTGCTCGAGATCAACTGGGGTCCTTGGTCTCCAGCTGTAAAATCCCAAGTACTCTTCTAGTAACTCATTATGCCGACAGCTGTGCTTGCAGAGCATGACCTTGTGCATTTGCAGTTGAGCATGGCAAAGCAGGTTTCATGACCCTCCATGACTTGCAGCCCAGGTGCCTACATAGTGTGCCAGCCTCCTAAGTTTATCTTGTTTCCATATCCCCGAGGTAAGCTGGAGCTTGTCTCTGCTGCAGCTCTTACCTTCTCACAAGCGGTACTTCTAAGTGACAGTTAGTATCAGGTCATGCAGCTAAAAGCAAAGCTGGATATTTTCTCTTTTCTAGAGACATGAAGATTATTGCTCCAGGCAGGCCATTAGCTAAGATTAACTGACTTTTCATATGCAGTTATTTAATTTTTGGCTATTCAGTATATCCATTGCAATAGGGTGAACTATTCAGAGTGGGGAGGAGAAATACAAACATTTTCCCAAGGTCAAAGTAACTTGGCATTTTAAGTAACTCTTCTTGGGGCAGGTGGACCAATGAGCTCAGGCTTTGGACTGAGGTCAAGGCCTATGCTCTGGTATCTATGCAGGGATTTATCATTCTTGTGCGTATCCCTATAGTACTGACATCAGCTTGGGACTTGTTCACAGACTTTGATAATTACAACTTCAGCAATTCAAAGTGTTTCCATATCATATACCCAATCCAGTCACACAAACCAGATAGTGAAGAAATGGTTCAGCTCTATCCCAATGGGAAGAAACCTTAATGAGCTGGAGGGAACGTCACTATCTCACTCATAATCCTCCAAATACGCTGTCATGGGGCACATTTCCAACATTGGTTCTTAGCCTTCTTTTGGGACATGAATTTCTTTAAAATTAAGATAAAAATTTATAGTTATTCTCTCAATGACGATACACATAAAATTTTACAAACAACTTCTGGGAATTTACAGTTGTTTAGAGATTTTCCATGTATTACTAAGGTTGTGTATTATATTAGCCCATTAATTAATTATCAGAATTGGCCTCTAAGGGCGTGAGCCAGACTTGGGGGGGGGGAGGTGGTTTCCAACTTCTTTTTTTTTTAATATATTTTATTGATTATACCATTACAGTTGTTCTAATCCCCCCTTCATTCCCCTCCACCCTGCACACCTCCTCTCCCACCGTTCCCCCCTTTAGTTTATGACCACGTGTCTCAAGTTCTTTAGATTCTATATTTCCCCTACTATTCTTGCCCTCCCCCTGTCTATTTTCTACCTACCATCTATGCTACTTATTTTCTGTACCTTCTCTCCCCTTGTTTTTCCAACTAATCCAGTTATATTTACAAAATAAATAGAACTAACATTTACTGAGTGTGTGTTCTTAGTCAAATAATCAGTCCCTGAATTTTAATCCTGAGATAAGTAATGTTATTATTCTCTTTTTCAGCTAAAGACTTACAAATAGAGGCTTACAAAGGTTAAATGACTTGTCCAAAGACACAGTCTAGTAAATGATAGTGAAGATTCTTACTTAGTCTGCTGGGCTTCAACCCTAACCATATATAACACACTGCTGATTAATCAACCAGAATCACAATAAAAAAGCCATTATTTCATATGCATTATGTTGTTATTTCTGTGGATTAAAATCTACAGTTTTGCTGAATCAAAGACATTCCAAACTGGGCAACGGACCAGAGGAGCCTGGAGTGATTAAGTGTCCCTTAAAATGCCAGCATCACAGAGAGGCTGCCACCTCCCTCCGCACATGCACTTGCGGGTCACTGGAGAGTAAACTAGAACCATTGTTTTTATACCTCACGTCTAATTAGACTATTGTCAGTTCACACTTCTTTAACGAAAACCCTAGTGCCAGGTGTGCTAGAGAATTCAAAATTTTTGAATTTACAAAAGGTTATGCAGCCCTCTAATGCCTCCAACATACTGTGAAGCAGCACTTCTTAAGCAACACATTAATCTTTCTGCAGCAAAACATATGAATACTCACATGGAGTGTGGTAAATAGACTATAAATGGACTCATGACAGTGTAGGTCAAGTTTTGTCACTCGGTAAGTTCAGATTGGGTCGTATTATACTGCCAAGTGAGTTATTTAAAAAAAAACTTTAGTTTTCAGAGCTCTAAGGATTTAAGAATTATAAATTAGAAATATGGACCTTTACCACTTACTGTCAACCATATAGATCACAGGTCAGCAAAATACGGTCTGCAGACGGAATCTAGTCTGCTGTCTTTGTGAATAAGGATTCATTAGAGTACATTTACACTCACTTGTTTAGATACTGTTCATGGTTGCTTTCTCATGACATGAGCAGTGTTGAGAAGTTTCAACAGAGATAATTTCCCTTGGCCCAAAATATTTACTGTCTGTTGCTTAGAGCAAAAGTTTTCTGACCTCTAGTATAGAATTCATTAGAAACAAAGGTTTCAGAGGCCTTGTCATGGCCCTGGACGGATCGTAATAGGACAGAGGAAACATGGGGAGTCTAAGTCAGACCAATGAGTATTTAAGGCAAAAATTTTAACATTGTATTGGGGAACTTGCAAATGAATGTAAAATACATGAATGTAGAATATTTGACAACATGAAGGAAGGGGATATAGAATTATACAAGGGCGACATTCTTATATTTTACATTAAGTGGCATGTTAATTTTAAGTAGAAGATAAGATAAATTTAAAATGCATATTGTAATTCCTTAAGCACCCACTAAAATTTTAATACAAGACGAAGGGCTTAGCTTAAGAACATATGTGCATGACCCACAGACACAGACAACAGTGAGGTGATGGCCAGAGGGAAGGGGGTTAAGGGCAGAGGGAGGGAGACAAAGGTGGAGGGGAAATGGGGACATCTGTAATAGTGTAAACAATACAAATCAAGTTTTTAAAATGCCAAAAGAGGAATACTAAAACCAAAATTATTCCAAAAGAAGCCAGGAAAAAAGGAGCAGATGGACAAAAACAAATGTGACAAATAGTAAATGAGGGTAGAACACTAGAAATGAGCAGATACTGAGCTGGTTTGCACACTGATTCTTGTTATGTGGCTCTGTCCATAAAAGGAGCTTAGAGATGATCTGTTTCAACATCCTAACTTCCCTGGAAGAAAATTGAATTGCAGAGAAAGGAAGAGGAATGCTCAAGGTTACATGGTCCATTAGTAACAGAGAAATGACATTACACAGGCTTAATCATCACATGAGAATTCTTAGATTGTTTTCATCATCTTTATATTACATTTGAAATAGTTTTATATATATATATATATATATTTCTGAAAGGTTTCATTACTAGTTACCATTAAAGTTTTTGGTCAAACCAACTCTGTAGTCTCTCTTTAATCTATGATTATACAACCCCAAAGTCATGGACTATTATGTGCTTGTAGTGTCCATTATATTGGCTGATAGAAAATTCATCACATATTTAAGAATTAAACTTTTTCTTTGAAGAAGCACCTCAACACCCAAATTATAGACTGAGAGAGCCTTAGGAGCCGTATAAATCCGATAATCTGCACAGTGACCCCCACCAAACAATGCGGCAGTTCCTCCAACAATAGTCTTGCTTCAGCCCCTTGGGTGAGGAGAAGCTCACTGTTTCTGAGGAAGTCTGCTCTAATTTTCAGAAAATTATTTCTTTAACTGAGCACCACCTTCCTTTAATTTCTACTTATGCTTTAATAGAACATTTTCCCCTTTTGGTTAAAATATATTTTAAATTTTCTTGGAACAATATATAAAATTAAGTAAAATGTTTTCTCAGGTATTTCAGCTTGAAATTTTGGCCAGTTAAAGTGGCAGCTGAAGAAAGCAGAGTTTTCATGTTTATTTTTTGAAATCTAGATCCCTTTCATTTTTACCATTTCCCCATATGAAATAAGAAAGGCATAGATATAGCTATATGAACCTTACAATGTGGAATGGTTCAGATTTCTGCAGTATTTAAACAATGGGAAGCTGATCCCTTAGCTCTGCTGAGTAGATCTGGAGCACGGTGGAGCCTAAAGGCTGAAGTAGGTCTGGCCCTGCCACTAGCATGCTCTGCATGCTGTTTGTACTCATTAGCCTCGCCAAGCTTCAGTTCCATTACCTGTAAAATTGATGTTTGGGACCAGATCTTTTCAGAGTTCAGAACTGGTAGAATGGGAGTGATGGCTCATTTAGGGTGAACAATGAAACTGTCAAAACTGTTCAAATCAGTAGCAGCAGAGAAAGGAGCCTCCCGACACCAGCATTTCTTTCTTCCTCCAAACCTAGAGTGTTCAAAAGTTACATGCTCACAGAGGCACCTTTTGAAGACCTAGAAGGCCAATGTGTTTGAAGTAGCCAATGACACAATCCATGAGTTCTTTTTGTCTGTGTTCTCTGTTCTAACAGCTCAACTCATTGGTTACTTATAGTAGCCATGAGATAAATGGCAGTGAAAAGATATAGGTCTCAGTTTTGTTTCCTATAGATCGTACTTTTGGTTTAGAAATGGAATTTAGACAGTTACACAGAATCGTTACCAACTGCAAATATAATACAGTAGAATAATCCTTAAGCCATTGAACAGCCAACAAAAACTTAAGAATGAGTTAACATTCTGAAAAAAATTCTACAGTAAAAAATATGATTGGGTATGGAAACAGAGTGGTATCATTTTACAGCATGCATCCCAACTCATGGATGTCAGGGTTGGTCTTAGCATATATGTCCTGAACGTCAGTCTGAATATGCTAATCTGGCAACTTGGACCCAAAAGCCAGAAAGTGTTCCATCCCTGTCATTTTCCACCTAACTAAATATGCTGAGCATGGGAGGTTGCAGGAGGTATTTAAAAGAGCCCATCTTCCAGTCCTATCGACCTTGAGAAGGAAAGTCGTAGGGTACACTATGTGAAAACTTTGTGAAACTGTGACATACCTATAGATATGTCTACAAGAACTGACACAGGAATTACACTTCTCCAGCGTCCTCAGACTGAAAAGTAATTTCAGAAGTACTTCTCTGGTAATGTTCTTACATGGAAGAAAAATCATCTAGACACACACATCAATTTTCCCTCTTTATATCTCTATCCCATACTCAAAATAAAAATAACACCTAATAAAGGCTAAGAATTCACAAGGTACTAGTATATCCCAGGATTTTTTGCATTGCATGAGGTACTTTAGAAGCTATTTTCAGGCTTATTTTAAATATCACTCCTGTAAGTATCTTTACAGAAGGAATTTAGCCCTTGATAAAAAATAAATAAGAAAGGTAAAATCAGGCCCTTTCCAAATTACCCCCAAATTCCCTATACTTGAAGACAAGATTAAAGATTTACCAGATTTCTTGCTTGGTTAGAAAAGAAAAATTTTATTTTCCTTGAGTGAAGATGAAAACCTCTCCATCATTTTTAGAAGTCTAACAGTAGTACTTGTTTAAAACTCTTGAACTTACTTTAAAACTTGTCTCTCATCCTGCTAAGAACAGGTCACCTTCTCACATGGGATTAGTTTCTATTTCAGGTATAGGCTTGAATTTTTTTTTTTAAAGAGACCACTGAAGAAAAAGTGAAACATACAGGTTTTTATGTTATTCTTAGTGTAGTCATGGAAAACTCCAGTATCACTGATATGACCATAGATACATAGTTTGGGATGAAATCTGTTGCTTTTTCATAGCTGAGATTTTCTATTGTTAGCTGAGTATTATATTTTTGTTCCTAAGGTATGAAATAATGAATTTCAAGGAAATGGGAAAAGATTATTTTGATTACATCAATGTTGGAAGCTGGGACAACGGTGAGTTAAAGATGGATGATGATGAAGTGTGGTCCAAGAAAAGCACCATCATCAGATCGGTGTGCAGTGAACCGTGTGAGAAAGGCCAGATAAAGGTAAAACAGGGTCCATGTTTCTTTATTTTTTGTCATAAATTCAAAAGTGTTCATTGTCTGTGGCTACTGTTTAAATTTTTATACTTGTTTTATATTATATGCTGTAAGCTTCCAAATGTCAGAAACTATACTTTTTACTTTTTTTCTCATCAATTCCTTATGATATCTGATATCTGGTATGAGCTACAATAATCTTAGTACTTTGAATCATTGAACCAATTGATAAGTCACGTTTGCCCACACCCTTTCTATCAATGAGAGCCTTTACAGACATGTTTTCTGGGAATACATAGTTCTCAACTGGAAGTCATGTTAACTTGTAATTATCTTAAAAAGTATTTATTGCATTCCTACTAATGTAATCGTTTATATCAATGGAGAAAAATAAGTAAGACACGTCTACTGTCAGAAGACTTACAATCTAGTTGAGGAAGAAGATACATGGACACAGATAAGTAATGTCGTATAAAACGCAATGACTTCATTAAGAAAGAAAAGGGAGCTATATAAATTCATATAAAGGGAAGGGAGAGATTTCTTCTGAATAAAATGTCAGACATTGCACCACGAACAATAGCTCTGATTTCAGAGAGATGAGGGGAAATGCAATAATTACTTCCTGTTCTAGTAAAGGAACATTGATAGGAAAGGCATATAAGTGGTCAAGTTTTCTGAAATAATTATGAATAATGTAGGGTATGCTGCTTTAAATACTTGTTATAAAAGAGAAAATTAAAATAATATATTGAATCCATATTAATGGAGAGTTCTAAATAGGTTGTCATGTGGACACCGGTCCAGTGTCCACGTCATTATGGATGAAATGAGACATTCACATGGACTACTGAGTCTGGTGGAGGGAAAGGGACAGCATGGCTTTTCTCTCAAGGGGAGCAAAGGCTGTGGCCCTTGCTGCTACCAGCTTTTATTGGGTTTCTTGGCACATTAAATGATGGTCATCATTTACTATGCACAGGTTGCTTTAGGTGGTTACCTTTTACAGAAACAAAGGAGCCAATGCTGCTAATCACATCACAGAAGAGGGATATTTGCAAATGAAAAGAGCAAAAGTGGTTGAACTGGTTGCACTCATCCTTGGAAGGTTTAGCATGGATTTTAGGAAGTTACTTTGCAGTAAATGTTTGCCACTGGGGGCTGGGCCCACACCACATAGAATGCTCTCCTACAGGTTGAACTTAATTTTATTAACCAGGGGTTTGAGAATAATTTTGACCAAGATGTTGATATATGCTGGGTTATATAGTAGGTGAAGATTCATGAGTAGAGGTATGAAACATAAGTAATGAACGAAGAGCTAAGTTAGAAGGACACTATGGTTAGAAGGGCCCTGAATTGTGGAAGAAACAGTGAGAATGGAAAGGGAGCAAGGATGTTTGAGATGAACATTATTGAGGCAGAGGCAACCAGTGTGGCTGTTAACGAACAAGAGGAGGTGGTCCGAGGGAGGGGCAACACAATATTTGGCCCACCTAGGGATGCCCAAAACTGCTATACAACAGGGGCCCCTCCCCAAAAAAACCAAATACTAAAATCTACTGGGCCCTTCTGTCCGCCGCCAATTGGAAAGACATCTCTTAATGCCAGAGATTTGTGAAAAGGAAACAAAATGTTTATTTAATGCTATTTAGGCTTAATGCCTCCACTAAAATATCAAAGTCCTTTAGGTTGTACACCTACACCCACACAGCGCTCCCTTCTCCCACTGTCCCAACTCCGGGTACCGTAAATCAGGAAAAGAGCACACGTCTGTGTTGCAGGCCGCTGGCACCGTCAGCTGTGTCACCGTGCAGGCAGGATCTCGAGTTAATCCAAAGTACTGTGGTACCCTCTCATGGTCCACTGGCAAGAGTCCTTTGTACCCAGTTCCAGTCAAAGTCTCTCTTGCTTTTTCAGGCCCCGTGGCCAAAGGGGGCACCCCAAAGCCGCCTGGGCCTCTTCTACCAAAGCTGCAGGAGTCCGCACTCTACCAAAAGCATGTGGCTGTCTTCTTCACCTGGCTGCAGGGATCTCCATTCTGGCAAAGCTGCATGGTTCTTCCCTTTCACCTGGGAAAGAGGGGGTCCACACCCTGCCAAAACCACGTGGCTCCCTCTTTCACCTCACCAACAGGGGGTCCTCACTCTGCTGAAACCGCGTGGCTCTCTCTTCATCTGGCCAAGCGGGGGCCCTTCATGTCTCGGAGCCAGTCTTTTTCAAGCTCTCACACAGGCCTTCTCACTCAGGAGCGCAGCCCCTTGTTACATTCTGAGTCCAAGCCCTTCTCACTCCGGAGAGCAGCCCTTAGTTCCCATCTTGAGTCCCCTAGTTCCATCCTCAGTCCCTGCTACTCCCTTCTTCCTGGCTCCAAACTTGGCCACTGCTATTTAACATATCTATGAAACCAGTTAAAGGTTATAGATATGTTAAATAACCATTCCTCCAGAGGTTAGCTCCAAAATTGTTGCTATGCAAAATAGCTCTTAATGGCCCTGGCTCTATTCATCCCTTCCCCAGGTGGGGGGGGGGACATCTTAATATGTCTCTCCAATATTCCTATACACTTTGAATTCTGGACACCATTCCAAATCTGTTTTTTGGGGGCCCCCCCTCGCTGCACCCTGTAACATGGCTACCAGTTGGATGTAGGGTTGGAGAAGAGAAAGAAGTCTGAGGCAATCATCTGTGATTCCTAGTCTTAGTAACTAGAAAGTTCCATTGTTAGGAACAGAAGTGGAAATGGAAATGTATTTACGGAAAAAGCAATGGGTTAGTCTGGGGTGTTGGTTCTGAGATATCTAGTCAGTGGTAGAAAATATTAGTCTTTAACAAAGAGAAATAAAAATAAGGGTGAAGATACAGATTTGGGAATTAATTGAGCAGAGCTCAGATGGAAGCTATTTGAGGACATGAGATCACTGCACCTGAAAGTACAGACAGAAAATAACTGTACGCCAAGAATAGAGAACCTGAAGAAGGTCTGCAAAAAGGAAGGAAAGGTAGAGAATGAACAGCCACCACGTCAGGAACATATAGGGAACCAGAGAGCACGGTGTCGTGTAAGATAGTTGTCAATGGAAGAAAGAGGCCAAGGAGAGAAGGACCAAAGGAAAGACATGAAACCTGGGTTAGCCCTTCACTTGGGGACTTCTGGAAACAAGACTGCCAGATTACACAGAATAGAATGGGAACTGAGCAATGGAAAACATACGGCAAAATGCAGGCAAAGGGGTGGTCTGGGAGTTTGAGGACAATGAAAAGCTACTGTAACACTAAATAAGGTCTGGCTACACGAACAGGAAACCATGCAGTGAAAGAAGAGGGTGAAAGTATACCAAAAATTAAAAAGAGCTTATCTAATGGGATAGAATACCCTGGGGGAAGAAAAACATTATCAAAATAATTTATTAATCAAATAGTTATTAAAGTGCTACTGGACATTTCAGGCACTTTATATAACTAGTGTAATTAGTCTTGCTCTTTTCTATCAACCTTACCTTCACTCTGTTTAGAACACATTCAAGTTGCTCATTTATTGAATATTTCGTTATCAATGGTAAAGTCTTCAAAAGGTTGTTATGAACACTTAGTAAGCATAAGACCAGAAAGAAGAATGACAAGGTAAATGAAGATAAGTATAAATTTATTAATTCCTGCTAAATCACCAAATGGATTATGCAGTATCTGAAAATTTCCTCATGTTTTGTTGTGATATACAAGGGTTGGTCAGCTGTGGCCCACAGGCCAAATCTGACCTCCTGCCTGTTTTTGTACAGTTTTATTGAAATCAAGCCACCCTTATTTATGTATTGTCTATGGCCACTACAGTAGACAGAGTTAAACAGTTAAATTTCAGTATAGACTGTGTGGCCTATAAATATTTACTGTCTGATACTTGGCAAAAGGTTTGCTCTCCTTTAGTGCACAATGGCAGTCTGCATCTTGGCCAGTTCTCTGGCAGCTCAACACTTCATGTGAAATTCTTTATGAATTCATTCAGAATATCAATTGCTCACAATTTCCATTTCCTTCTGTAGAAATATTACCCTATGTAATTACCACATGGACACTGTTTGGGCCCTTCACAGCAATAGTTTGAACATGTAACTTCAAAATGCTGAATGGCTGATTTGAGAGATTTCTTTATAATATGCTTTGTTTCACACCATTTCATATAGAGGCCTTGAGGGTGTCCACAGATTTTGGTATCTCCAGAAAGTCCTGGAAATAAATGGCTGCCTGCAGAAGGGACAACTTAAGTTTTTGTTCGCATCAAAACTTATATGTGAATTTTGAATTGTGCAAGGGTTGGGGGGGGAGGGTTGGTGTCCCCTGACTTCTGTATTATTCTAGGGTCAAATGTATATGCTTTTCCATTTCATTCTACTAGGAATAATTTCTACAATAGAAGAATTTGATTCCCTATTGCAATAGTTTAAACGCTAGTTAATTTGTGATATTTATTTAGTCATTTTAATTTCAACTTCTATTTTTCTAACCAGATCTCATTTTCACTCTATTCAATACAAAATTTATAACATTTTCTTAGTATGGTTTAAGGCTCTCACTTAGCAACTTCATTAATAATAGCAATATCTTATGGCATTGTTCAGATTTACTAATTTAGAGTCCATGAAAGGGCATTAGTATAGCAAAGGTTCAAATATGTTACATATATTTATTCAAAATGAAAGCACCACTACTTCCAGGATATTCAGAAAAGAATTGGAATTACTGTGAAAGAGAATTGTCACCACCTCTTGTACTCAAAACGAATGTGAGACAGAACATATATAACAAATGAAAAAAAGTAAAACAAATCAGTTTCAAATGATCCGAAGACATATTAGTTGTCACTACTGATATAAAAAAGTGGTGTAATATTTGAATTAATTTTGAAATATAACATGAACTTATTTTGGTAAAAAAAATGAAATTCACAAACCAATAGGAACTGAACCATAGGAAGTCAGCGTATTTCTAGAGGGAAAAATGCAATTGCTCTTGTTTGCTCAGCCCTGTGAAGAAAAGGAATCCTGCAGTATTTGAAATGTGTCTGATTGCATTACCAGTAACTGTAGTTTTACCAGTGTGGTTAAAATTACCCCCCAAAATGAAATTAATGTCTCTATGTATTTATATGCATACTAACAATAAAACAGTTAACATTTTTACTGTTGTGCAGTTGACAAAGTACTGTGATATGTTTTTAATCTTTATGTTCCTTTATTGGAGCAAGACCCCGACTGTATTTTAGTAAATACATCACTGTGATGTATTTACTAAACAGACCTGTGCAAAAATGACACACTATCCATCTAGGTAAGTTTTTGTCATACTTTGCCTATCAGTGAAATAGTTCCATTTACAAAGTTTTATATATCAAAAAGCTTTGAATTTGACCAGGCTCTCCATTAATTCATCTCTGAAAAAGTTAAAGGAATTTAATTTTAGCTACTATATTTCACAGCATTACAAAGTAATCCTCAGGAAACCTTATAAAGGTAGGTGTATTTAAACAGCAATAGCCTTGGTGTGAAGAAATAGGGTCAGACGGAGGATGCACAGCTACTTAGTGGATACAAGTGATGCTAGAGCCGTGGTGCCTTTTGATTCCCAGGCCAGTACTCTTTTCCTCTACATCTTTCAAAATATCATGAGCTCAATCTTTATATAGACCAATGAGGCTCAGCATTCAAGGGCATGACCCTGAAGTCCAACAGCCACCGTCCGATTCCTCATTTACCCACACATGTTGCGGTGAGCTCATGAAGCCTCCATTTTCTACCTAAAACAAAACAAAACAAGTGAAATAAAACCAGTTTTGTTACAAAAGGTTGTTTGAATGTTTTAATGGGATAACAGCATACGGCATTCACTAGATAGCCAGTAAACAGCCAATATTACTAGAAAGAGTACTTTAGCTGGATTAAACAGGTCAAGTGAACAATTCTGCTTCATGTCTCTGGTTGTTTTGAGGAAAGAACAATTTAGGCCCTTTTTGTCACCATTTTCTACCTATATCATTTCAGTGTCAAGAGCCAGCACAGAGATGGATCAAAATAAGAAGGAGGTACCACCTTACAGTTGTGTTTGGCTATAGACATCTAGACATTGTTATTAGCAAAGGTCCTTAATAGAACCAGCATCTAAGACAAGGAATAGAGTGTAAGGGGTGGAGGGAAGAAGAAATCCTTTTCTAAAGAATAACATCTGGGACTCCTACAAGTGTTAAATTATTTCAATTTTTTCTACCACCTAAAATATCAAATAGATGAAGGGGTATATAATAGTCTCTATGACCTTACCCATATCCACTTTCATCCCAAGCAAATCAAATTTACTAGAATAAAAAGGAATTGGTAGAATTATTAAACTATGTTTATAGTAGAAACAGAGACCAAGAGAAGAACTCCAAAAAATTTCAAAGTCTGTCTCTTCACTCAATACAAATTCCTAGTCATTTTTATCAATATGGACAGATTGTTCAACTTTACCAAATATACAATATTTTTTGCTAACAATTTGCAGCTAGTGGACAGGTGCTAAAGTAAATCCAAAGAGTAAAAGTTCTTAATTTGAGGGAAAGAGAGGCATAGCTCAGGAAAATTCAGTCACATATAAGCATATGTGGATGTATGTGTATTTATATGTAAGTACAAACACAGGCACTTAATTAAATATTGGTATCTAAAGTTAATTTTCCAAAAACTTACATTTAATTTAATTCTGGACCTATCACCAACCAATTTTATGATGTTGAAATGGTTACTTGGCCTGTTTCTTTAATTATATAGTGAGAATATTAATACTTATACTGCCTATCTGGTAACATTTGAAATAAGTTGAAAGGAACGTTTCAAAGTCCTGTCTAATTTGTGAAGCAGTACATTTGAATAGAAGATTGCTGGATTGTTATGCATGCAAAAAAGTCATCGTGGTTTCGAATGCTTGCTGTAGGTGATCCGGAAGGGGGAAGTCAGCTGCTGCTGGACCTGCACACCATGCAAAGAGAACGAGTACGTCTTCGATGAGTACACCTGCAAGGCGTGCCAGCTGGGGTCCTGGCCCAATGATGACCTTACAGGTACATGTGTCACAGTGTCAGCACAGATACATCTCTCAAAAAACCAAAACTGAAAAAGATACAGGCATGGGAGGAGAGGGTCTCATCTCCAACTATTTCTCATCTTGGTGGCCTTGGTTTACGTGACAAAGAATTCCTTAGGAACAGAAGCCTCCCCAACAACTGGATAATCAGGAAAATCTATAGACCTTGCAGAGAGATTGGCCTATATTTCTACCCTCACCACCAAACTAAATCAGAAGCCCCAAGTTTACTACTGGGCATTTTGACCCCATCCTCAGGATATTCTAAGTTCTTAGGCAGGGCCCCAGTTTACTGTTGTCTGAGGTAGTGAGAGAGAGCTTCTGGCCAGGTAGGGGCTAAAATATGTTATGACGTATCCAAGAGCAAAAAAGTTACACAGGCTTGGGTAGTTGTTGGTCTAAAACTGTTTCTCTGAGTGATTTTCTTTAAACCAGGAACCTCCAACTAATGAGTTTTCAAACCAAGTCAGCCCAAGGCAAGACTGATCTGTGCTTGATTTTTTGTTTTGGTTTGTTTCTGGGGTTTTTTTTTGGGGGGGGGTGTTTTGTATTATTTTGGTTTGGGTTTATTTTCTACAAAAAATGTTAAGGAATGTATCATTTTGCTCTCAACATTATATTTCATAGCCATATCTACTTTTTGCAATACAGAAACAGAATATGTAACTTTCATCTTTCCTACTAATTTATTCAGTGCATATTACATGCCTTTTTGCTTACCACTGAAATAAACATACAGCCTCTGTCTTTAGTTAATGAGGAAGGCAAAAAGATAAAAATATGATTACAATTAATAAAAAGGCAGATTTGTGAAAGGGGAGTATGAAGAGGGGTCCTACGAGACTAAATTTTTGAAGAAAATAGAGAAAAACAATCCAGCAAGAGGGCCCACCATGTATTATTGTAAGGTCATCTAGCAGTTTTAAAATTAATACAGATTTAGCACAGCTTAAGGCTTGAAAACTGCAACATCATCAGTGTTAGTCTCCATCCCTCACGGGACAAGAAACTATTCACGGTAGTTGTATTAGCTCATTTTGAAAGATTTTTCCTAAAACTTGTTGTGATCTTGGGCCTTTTGAGGCCAGTCCACAGCAAAGCTTTGTTTTCAATGATTGGCATTTATGCAGAAAATGTTTCTCTTAAAAAATAAAGCTCTCTGATTTAATAAAACACCCAAGTGCCTTGTGTTAGCACTGGAATCTTATTTTTACCAGTAGGCAATGAGCTTTCTGATCTTCTTATAGATGCTGGTTGGTATACCCCAAGCCAAGTCAGTGGCAAACACAAAGCCTTCAATAAATTTAGCTGAATAGATGAACTATAGCCCACCTGCATGCTGTCAGTAAAATGTCAGAAAGAAAAACAAGCCTGATTGGTTTCTGTGGGGGGGGTGAGGAGAGGTACTGTGATCTTTACCTTTTTGCTATTTCCCCTTTACTAAAATTCCTAACTTCACCATGGATTATCATTAATTAAACAATTATCTTATAGATTCGACTATCTGCATGGCTAAGCACCTTGAAACTGAGTATATAGATGTGATATTTTTCATCGTATATTTTGTAAAACCGGGCTGCTGAACATGGTCTGCTTATGTAGTCATTGAACAGAAAAATACTTATTATTCTTATTTGCATTATAAAATAGGTGGTAGAGAAACTGAGGTTAAAAACCAGATGTGTACAAGAACCCAGGGGAAAAAAAAACAATGTGGTTCTTATACTTTATCATCTTATCAGGAGAGAAACATTAATCACCCCTCCCTTCTCCTCTTCTCTCGTGCTCTCTGCCACACAGAGAGACAAACTGTGTTCAGTAATATGAAGTAAAAAACCAATATTTAAAAAAATGTATTAGGAAAGACATAATTTAAATGTGCAATCATAAGAGATCTCTCAGAAGGAGTGAAAATTAGATGAGACCTAAATGGTAAGTAGAAATAATGAGCAAAGAATTATGAGGCGGGCCTTTCTGGCTGGAGGAGAAGCACATGGGAAGGACTGCAGATGGGGGAGCAAATGGGAAAACGGTGTCAGAAGAGATCAGAAAGGTCCCAGGGGCCAGATCCCACAGAGTCGTGGAGAACATGTTCAGGATCTGAGTGTTTATCATTAAACAGAATGATAAGCCACTGAGGGCAGAGCACTAGGAGAAAAAATGATTGTAGGTATATTTTCAAAATATTCTAATTTCTATGAGGGAGAAGACTAGAGAGAGATGAAAACTGGGAGCAGGGAGATCAGCTGGGTGGTTACTGCAGTGTGGCTAGAGTGAATATTAAGTAAAGCTACCAAATAATCTGCCTTGAAAGCTGGAGAAATAAATGCATTTTTTTTCATAAAAATCAATAGTCTGGTTCCAGACAAGATCACTTTGAGATACCTTTGAGATTTTCAAGTGTGAATTAATTAATTTAACAATTAAGACCTTCTAGTTTGTGCCAGAAAATGTAATAGGAACTGGAAATATAAAATATAGTTGAAGTTTCCAGGAAACTTACAACCTAGAACAGCAATGTTTAACCTTTTTTTATATCATGGCACACAAACTCATCACTAAAATTCTGTGGCACACTGACCTGACACAAAAATAGTTATAATTTTGATTCATTCACATTGGATGGCTGTTGTGTTGGCTGTTGTCATTTCTTTTGACAATCTAAGGGAAAAGAGACCACTGCCCCTGACTAAATAGTCAGAATTGCATGCTTTAAAAATTCTTGTGGCCCACCAGTGTGCCTCTTGCCATACAGTAGATGAAGATCCCTGATCTAGTGGGAAGAAAGCATGCAAACAGGTAACAACAGTGTACTAAGTGCTATAGGTGAAGAACAAAGTATAATTGAAAAGTGGAGGAGGGCCTACCTAACACTGGAGAATTTGGGATGGTTTACTCTTGAGGCTTGATCTTGAAGGTCTCTTAATACAAATGTATAGACTGAATTAGAAAGCGAGGACTGCACCAAGGCTGTTAATGACGCCATCTTCCTCCAAACTGGCCCAGCCCCAAAGAAGTGTTTGTTCTTTATTCCTAACCACCCAGGTCTAGTCATTTATCAAGGATGGCTGCTTGAATTGCTAAATATTCTTACCCCCTCCTTTCCTCTCCATCTGTACAACTCTTTCCTTGACTGTGTTCCCATCATCTCACATTTGACTACTGCAATCATTTCCCAGTTTATTGCCCTACTCCCAAATTTATACTACATTCCTGTAAGTCTGCTATGCACCTTGCTACTGGATAATGTACCTAAAATACAGGTTTATCCCTTTTATTTTATTGCTCAACACTTACCAGTGTTGTCATATCTCTATAGGATATAGTCCAATTTTTCAACATGACACACAAAATTCCTTCTTTCCCACCCTTTCCTATGATCTTGCCACTTTCAATCACCACCTTTCTATAATTCTCATGTTACATTCTGGTATAAAGAGCTACTTATAATTCTCAGCTACACACAGTGCTATTTGATTCTTCTATGCCCATACATGTATTTTCTACCTGGGATGCACTTACTCGGTGATGCAGAGGAGGCTCCCCGTCAATGTGTGTCAGCCTGCAGTAAGAGGATGGGGAGAGCTACCAGTGAAGATGAAGGCAGGCATTAGGGCCATCCTGTGAAGTGAGCCTGTAACTGAAAAGTTTGGACTTCGTCCTATAGATAGTGTGGGGCCAGTGGAGGTTTATAATCAGAAGAATGAAATGATTCCTCTAGTTACATTGATATTATGTGAAGTTTAAACTTTCATTGAGATCTACAGCACTTTTCCTAAGAGCCTCTAGCTGTCTGCAACCCCATCTCACTGACTCTCATACAAAGTAACAGATTACTTGGAGCTGCTGGCCAGAAGACTGTTCTGATGGCTTCAGTTATTCCAAAACCTGCCACAGAGATGCTTCAGGGAACAGTGTAAGCCTTTCCTCTACCCACTTGGCTTATAGTTTCCCCACTTCACTCTGCAACATGACAGTTCAGACCACCTTTGGTCAGTGCCCTCACCGTGGTAATAGCGGCTCGCTCATATATAATGCTTCCTGAGTGCCAGGAACTGTTTAAAGCCTCTTACAAATGTTAATTTAATTAATGCCAGGAAAACTCTGTAAGATCAGTAGTACAGTTAAGAGATCTGAGCCTGCTTAAAATTGAATAATTATTTAGAAAAACAACTATGAATGGCAATCAACAAGCATCAATGTCTATAGACCCTGTATATAGATACAGGGTCCGGCAGAAGTAAGGCCTGCTTGGGGGTAGTTGGCAGGATAATAATATGGGTGTAATAATTTATAGTTCTAATTTGGACATTTTACCTAAAATGTCATATGGTGTGCTTGAGTGTGATATTTTTATGTTACAGAATTACATGCTTATGATTTTGAAATAAAAGATTTTGTAATAAAAAGGGATGCTATTTGTGCCAGACCCTGTATTTACCTATGGACTTGTATATATGCATATATTCAGAAAAAGATGTCTGAAACAAAGGTTACCTACTGATAAGAAAAGATGTTTATGAGTGATGGGATTGTGGGTTACTTTTTCATACACATACATATCTGTGTAAATATACACACACATAATATGAATTATATTTTGAAAATGTGTTTTTATAAATAAAGCCTTTAAAAAATGTTAAGCTAGCCATATTCTTAATAGCCATCTTAAACTAGCAGGAACCAGGGACCAGAAATTAGGAAGATAAGGAGAATCTAACATGAAAACTAGAAAGAAAAGAAAGAAAGAAGGTTATAAATGGAGGGTGAGGGCAGAACACAGATAACATCCCTAATTCAACTTATCTTTATTGAGGACAGCAAGTAGTAATTCTTTATCTAACAATCATCTTTACCTAAGTAATTCTTTACTTAACAATCATAAACTCACATTTATGTCAGCAGTGAGTATGAAACAGGACCTGTGCCCTCAAAGAGATCATCCTAAATACAGTTAAATGATGATAATCCTGATATTGAGTATTAACAGCAAAGACAAGCAGAATGTCAGTGGAAACACTTAAATAAGGTTTAAAGTTGCCCCTCCAGTGAATTGCATACATACAGGCATTCAAGTAAAGATGGGAATCGAACAAACTAATATTAAAGAGAAGAGTGTTTTGGATGTAGAATGAAGAACTGAGAGTGATGTAGGCAAGCTAGGCAAAGGCCAACTCTTAGAAGGCTTTGGAAACCATGATGAACATGTTAAAGTTCATCCTACGGGAAACCGAAACCATCTGCTACTCATTCAGTCATGTCATTCATTCAACCAATATAGACCCAAATGTTGAAAATATTTCTATGACCAAACCATAAAATTATCTGCCCCCATGATATTTACATGCTAATGGAGAGAATAGTTTTAAATGAGTCAATTATTGTCTCCAGAATATCCAAAAATCAAATAAGAAAGGAAATGTAATCAAAATAGACTACTGTATACATATTATCTACATAGTCACAACGTAAAGAGTGACTATTGTTTAAAAGGTGAACAGGGGCATACTGATTTCAGAATAGTGGTTTCATCTAGAAAGAGGGAAGGGAGCCATATGTGAGTTACAAAAGCCATTCCAATTATATCCGTAAGCTGTGTGTGCATGATGTGCAACAGATGGCAAAATATCAACATTTGTTAAATCGGACTATTTTTTGTTGTATACCTTCCTGCATGTTAAAAATTTTATATTTAAAATATTCATACTATTTGAGCTAAATATTGAATGCTAGAAGATAAAATTTAAAAATAAAGGCCAAATTGGGGATTTCCAAAGGAGTATAAGAGAAAATGACAGTAAGGAAATTTTGTGAATCACAATGTGAATCTGCTTGTGTTTTGGAGTGTGATGATGCAGTGGGAATACAGAGCAATGAAAAGATCTTATTAGGAAACAAAATCAATAGGAGGACATAATTGTTTCCCTGAGAAAAAAAGTGAACCAAAATGTGGTCTGGTTTGAGAGAGGAAGGAGGGATAAGACTGGAAGGCAACAATTTAATCTAGGCACCCAGATAATTCCCTAAAATCTGCTGCCGAGGCAACTTTTTTGGTCGCACACCATTCCTCACCAGAAACAGGCAAAAACTGTCCTAGAAAGAATCTTTCATTTGTTTTCTCTCAAAGAATTTAGGATAAGATGTAATAGTTCCCCTGGCCAATGCCAAAGGCATGGAAACACTTCCAGGTGGGTTTGCCAAGTCTGGCCACCTTCCAACAAACCCAAGAAAAAAAGCAAAAACAAGGTGGCTTTCAACAAATAACATGATGGAAAACTTTTTTGAGGAAATTAGAATGATTTCTTGCTTTTTCACTAATAAAGAAATGTATCTTACTTACTTTACGTGCAACACCATAAAATGGAAGGGAGGCACTGCACATCAGCATTTGAATATTGATAGAAACACTCTCTAAGAAATTTCTTTGGTTCCCTCTAAAAGGTTCTTTTGGAGGTAGGAACCTTTGTGTCTTACCTTAAGAGGAAAAAAGAGAACAAACAAAAAGGGGGTTGGAGGGAACCTAGGAGGGAGTGGAACACGAGCTCCAAGGAGGTATAACCATTGACATGCTTTGTAACTCCAGCTTTCGAGTTATTATTCTCTTCTTACAGTTGGTGGCTTCTTTTGTGTTCCTGGGTTGTCCCACTTATCCCGGAATTAATTTTTTAAACTTTTAAGAAGTACACTAAATAAAAACATGGGAGGATTGCTTTTTCATTACATTCATTAAAACTATCTTAAGCACTATTCTTTTGAATCTTATGAAGTAAATATAACTATTTTACACTTGAACTAATTAAGACCCTGAAAGATTTTGCATGTGCTCAAGATCACAAAACTAGTGAAAAATCAAGCCTGGGTGCTATGATTTCACTAGTTTCTGCTACCTGCCTTTCTTCACAATCACATTTTGAAGGCCCATAGTTTCAGGAAATTATAGAAAGAGAAAAGAATCAGTTTTCAAGCAGTCATATGTTACTTATTACCAGGTTGCTCTGATATTTTTCATTTCAAATGTGCTTGAAATGAATTGTCTGATTATTACAATTAAATTTGGACAAGAAAAGGGGTAAAAAATCCTTACCATTTACTAAGTATCATGGGTTTCTGAATCTTTGTAACAGAGTTTAGATAAGAAATGTGTTTATTTCTGTTAAAATAATTGTAATAAATGGTGCCTATTAATATTAAAAATATAACAGGCTTTCAGAATAACCGTTATTTCTTGGCTTCTAGGTTAGGCGATAATCTGAATAGGAACATGCTACATAGCTGATTATCCTATCATTTATTCATTCAGCAAAAGTTCTTTTATCAAGTTGTCAACACAGTTTTCAACACTGTGCTAGGTTCTAGTGATAGAAATATAAAAGGGTGGATCTGACTTTCCATTTATATGGAATAAAAGATTTTCAGTGGAAGAGGCTGACTTAAATATGTTATGGTATTAAAAGGATAACATATGATACATAAAATAGTTGAATCATATGCCAAGTGCAATGGTGGCACAAAGAACAGAAGGGCCCTTAGCAAATAGTTCCAACTAAGCACAAACAGCACTGGGATCTGACCACAGAGTGTTCATGCAGCCAGAGTTCCTACCCTCCAGTACCCCAGAGCCTGGGCAGACACTCATACAAATAAGCAGTTCAATTACATTAACTGCTATCTCTCTGATGTTAAAAAAAAAGGTTTAAAAATATATAGTGATGAAAAATGTACATAGAGGTAAATGGATTGACTTAAGAATGAATGAATAATGAAATCCCAGAAAAGTTCTAACCTCTCTCTATTGTCTTCTACATTTGAAAGTAACTACATTAAGTATGCCCAGAATATAGTAAAAACTGATTTTATATTTGTCTAGTGAAAGAATAAAAGAGACAGGGAAGCAAGGGAAAGAATGAAGAAACAAATGAACAAACAGAGGAGAGGAATGAAGGAGGAAAAAATGAAAGAGCTAGGAGAGTAAGAATTGGTCACAATAGGAACACAGAGGAGAGAATATTAACGAGCTTTAGTGGTCCCTTCCAGGAGGAGGCTGAACCAATTCAAGTGGAAATGAGAAGTTAATCAGGTAAAAGGGGGACAAACTTTCAAGCAGGAAGGAAAGGCCCTAAGGTTGATAAAACATATCCTAGCCAAGAAAATGTGTATTTTTCCAATATCACAAAGCTATTCAGAGGCAAGTGAATACCTATTTCACATTCACCTTTCTATCAAAGTCTATACTATGAGAGCCACCCTTTTCTAAAGAATAAACATCATAATGGTGACCAGCTGTTAAAAAAAAAAAGAGTGACCATTTTGTCTAATGATGTAATTTCCAGATCCCTAAGCACTTTTCAGATTTTCCTTTTTAATTTTGCCACATAAACATTCACCAATACAATCTAGGGAAGGTGGCTTTATAAAAAATAAATTATCTCTAATAATTCATCCTTATTATCTTCCAACAACACAGTGATTAAATCAAAAAGCTTTGGAGTCAGACATATCCATGTTGAAATCCACATTCCATCACTGGCACGTTGGTGTAATGTTATGCAAATAAATTTATTTCTCTGAGCTTCAACTTCCTCTTCCATTAAGTGGAAATAATAGTAGTAATGAATTGACAGATTTTGAGGGGAGATTAAATAGCATTCATAAGTTAGTACCCCTTAACTATTCAATTATATTAACTGTTATCTGTCCAGTGTTCAAAAAAAGGTCTTTAAAAACATATAGTGATGAGAAATAAACAGAGATAAATAGATTGACTTAAGAATAAGTGAGTGATAAAATCTGGAAAATGTCCCAACCTCTCTCTATCGAATGTCTTATACATTTAAAAGTAGGGTCCTTTAAGTAAATGACTATTGAGCCCAGTGAATTGCATAGAGTAGGTGAGAAATTTGTGTTTGTTGAACTACACTTATTATTATGAATATTTCTCTTAGTTCGAATTACCTTTCTAGGACTTCTGATTCTAAATGAATGGTTTACACAAGGTTACTGGCCAGTCGGAAACTCTGTAAAGATAGTCATGAGCCATAACAATACTAAAAGTCATCTACCATTTTTTAATCACTCTCACTGATTTAAAACAAATAGTTTTCTGGTTTCATTTATGACTTCATTACCCACTTTTGATGTTTTTCTTACATACAAGGGAAAAAAATTAGCCTTCCCAGAAGGGATCTAGCATCTACTACTGCCGTAAATCTACATTCATTGTCAACTATTCATTGGGTAGTATTTGAAATAAAACTAAGGGTAGAGTTTTGCAGTGTTCTGGGGTTAGTACTGATCTTCTTTTCTATCTGCTTTTACTTCATTGGAGATCTTATTCTGTCTCATATTATCCATACACATATTATCCATACACAGAAAATTTCTGAATTTAAATATATAGCCTAGACTCCATCTAATCTCCAGGCTATATTCAACTACCTACTTAACATATTTATGAAAATATCAAGTATCTCAAATCCTACATTTCCAAAGCAGGAATCCAGGTCTTTACCTTATTTATCCCCAAGGCTGCTCTAGCTTTAGCATTCTATTTTTCACCTGATGGCAATCCATTCTTTCATTAGTTCAGGCCAATGCCTTTGGAATCACCTTTTGACTCAAAGCCTTTAGTCAGTTAGTAAAAAAAAACTCCAGTGACTCTTCCTTCAAATACAGAATTTTACCATTACCTCCACTGTAAGGTCCCTGGTCCTAGTTACTAATCAACATTAATCTCCTTTACTGCTGAAATAACCTCCTAACTAGTTTTCCTGATCCTACCCTTGCACCTACCTACAGCCACCTCTTAAGACCCCAGTCACAGATACCTTTTTAAAAAGCAAGCCAGACCATGCTACTTCATTGTCTAAGAATCTACAGTGATTTCCAATTTTATTCAAAGTCAAAGTCCTTACAAATTACTATCTGGCCCCTTGTTATATCTCTGGACTACTTTACCCTTCTCTTCATCTCCCTCTGACCCCATCACATAGGTCCTTTTGTTCTTCTTTAAAATACCTGGAAGTCTCTCACCCTGGGGCCATGGCCCCAGCTGTTCTCTGCCTGGAACGCCCCACTGCAGATGCTGTAGGGCTTTCTCCTTTCCTCCTGCAAGTCCCAGTTGACATGTCTACCCAGACCAACTTGTTTAACATTACAAACTGTCCCCCTTACCCTCTTATTTTCTCCATTTAATATATCATCTTTTATCCTATTATACTGTTTACGTATTATTTCTGTTGATTATATATTGTCAGTCTCCCCAGTTGGAATATATGCTAAAGGGTAGGGTTTCTTTGTTTGTATGTTTTGTTCACTTGGAAATAGGTAAGTCCTGAACCACAGCCAATACTCAGTAAATATTTGCTGAAGAAACAAATTATAGAATGGAAGAAAGAAAACAAATCCCCACGTATTGAGTGCCTATCATTCATTGTCAGAGAAACTTTGCTTTCTGCCAGCTAATCCTTATCTGCATTTTACAAAAAACAAAAACAAACAAATAAACAAAAACCCTGAGGTTGAAAATGTAAAATATCTGTGCTGTATTCACACACTAAGTTGCAGAGTAAGGTTCAAGCATTGCTGTAAAAGTCGTTCCGAAAACTCACGCTTTCCCATGATACAGTGCTGCAGGTAATGTGGAAATGACCATGAATCACTGGATTCTTTCTAAAAGGATCTCTAAAATCCTGTGAAAAAATTTTGTGCACTTGTGCTTTAAAAACAATGAATTATTTTATGTTGTGCTGAAAAAAAAAAAATGACTTCTTAAAATGAAATGCCAGGGCTCATGCATTGAAAATTTGTAAAATGCCTTCTTACTCTTCCAATTTCTCAATTCTCATTAACTTATAAATTTGTTTATCCCATCAGATGAGTCAGAAAAATTGTATATTTATAAATGTAATACAATTTTCTGCAGGAAAACACAATTGCTAAAAGGTCCTCTCTCAATGGAACTTTTCAAAATAAGTCCTCAAAGAGAACATAAACCAGTTTTCCTCTTGCTACAAACTGAGCAATAAAAAAAATGTACATTGTGCTCTTTTTCACAGTGATAAATTTGTGGTATGGCTAAAAATAATGCCATCATGGTCAAAAACCACTCTGATATAACCAGACTGGAGAAAATAATGTAGTTTCATTGATTTCAGGTTTTGAAAAATATAGCTTACCCAAAATAAATTATCACATTTCCCCCCCAAGACCATAAAACATTATAACACAGTGCTTACCACTACAGTCTGTAACCCACTTGGAAGATGCTTCATAAAGCATTGGTATATTATATGAGTGATATGAAGCAGATAAATGTCTCCCATCTTGCTACCTCTTAAAAGACCCATTAAGTCAAGTGAAAAATTCAGAGAGTATATGCACTACATTGTACTTACAAACAATTTAAGATAATGTAATATCATTTACTTGGGGCTGTGTATATATAAACAGGCTAAAAAGATAAAATAGGCCTGGCTTTTCCCCAGAAGAACATAGGACGACCTAATAAAACACTGAGGCACTGTAGCAGATGTTGAGTCACTATTGTTTTATGTACATATTTCTCTTTTTCCTCTTTTTACCACTTTACAATTATTAAGCCAGTGTTCAAGTCACATGTTATTTTATATGGTCCTCACATTAATCCTTGAGATGTAGGCAGGAAGGTATTATTCTCTTCCCTCCTACAATTTTAACTGATTTCCCATCTGAACTGTCAGCAGTACTTCCAGAGATGCTGTAATTCTCTTATGAAACTAAATTACTACTCTGCTGTAAGGATATTATTCCTCTGTACATCTGATTCCTGCATTTTGGCTATTTCCTTTACATTCCTCTTCTCCCCATTCTATGTCTGTACTTCTTGCATGGTTCCTTTCACTCGAAATGGTCCTCGGTCCCAGCCCTACCTCAGTTCCTGTAACTAAAAAGGAATGAAATAGTGGGACATCCCTCATAGGACATTGTGGGCATTAAAGAAGGTGGTGAGTGTATAGTGCTTAGCACAGTGCCTAGCAGAGTTGAGCCACAGAGCCTGAGCCTTTGACCCACACCCTCCTAATGGAATAGACAATTGCCTTTGTATCACCATGGTGCAGGCCCAGTGGCTTGAATAGTGTAGATGCTCGGTAATGGGCATTGAACTAAGAAGTGAGTATAACACTCTAGTTGTGTGAGGTGAACAATTTTCAATATCTAGTCAGCACATTTTCTTATTTAGATTCATATGCCGTGTTTTTCCACTTCGTCTGCAGTAGGGCCGGAAGTCATATTTGTCAAAGCTGATCCCTACAAATGTGCATCTGGGCTAATCCTTCCCCTTAGCACTCTGCAGTGTGATCAAATCATTCTTTATGCCTTAATTATGAAATGAATCTTTAAATACAATTTCAAATTCCACTATAAAATGTAACCAATAACAAAGAACAAAAGTAAAACTACAATAAAAATGTAGCTCAAGCTGACTCAACTCACTAAATTTTATTTAGGGAATCGAAACCAAAATTATGCAATGAGCCAGGAAGGGCTGAGTCCAGTGATAAACGGAGGGCTGCGAGCCCCTCTGAGCAGTGTTATGGATGCTCCATTGTCCATTCCTGTTCGTTTGTGCTGTGGGCATTTAGTGCCCATTCAGAAAAATATCTGCGCTAGAAAACTTCAGAAACGCAAACCCAACAATTTTCTAATCAGGGTTTCTAACTAGAAACCCTCAAGACATACAGGCTAGGATGACAACCTTGCTGAAGAGCTTGAACTAGTGTGATTTTTCAGACTGGAGCATGGATTTATGTCAGAAAAACAAATATCAAATACTTCTATTACCACTAGTCCTTATAGTACCATGGTAGACATTTTACTTACTCATGATTCTCCTTCCTTTAGTAGCCTCAGGACCCTTCAGAGGGACACTTGTTCAATTCGCCTCCTCTCATATAGCATCAATCAAGCAAGCAAACAGGCAAGCAAAAATCCCAGTGTTTTAATCTCAGCCCCAACAGGTTAGCACATTGAACCTCGTATTGACCCTCTTTAAATAGAGGAATGATTCCTACTGCAGCTGTCTCTTATAAAGATTACCTAAGACGTCTAGGACAGCACCTGACACGTAGGAGTAAATGTTAGTGTACTGCTACTTTAAAATGCTGGCGTGAACAGGACCACGGCAGCTCCCAACTGAGGCAGTTTCTGATAAATCTTAAGTCCCATTTGGATGGAGACTAAATTTGTATTTGAGGGAGTGATCGGGGTACGTTTTCACACTAACATAATGGTAAAAATCAAGTCTATAACATGCCTTCCTTCAGAGGACTTGGGTGCTTTTTTTCTGGCCCGAGGTAAAAATGGTTGCAATGAACAGTTTTCTTGGAAACGGTTAATGTGAACTTTAAATTAGATGGCACTTGTTAAAAATTACTACTGTTTACTGGCTTCCTCCTTTGTCTACCCATATTTCCCAGATTCAATGAATTACTCAGAATTAGACTAATCAGTGAATCATAAAAGACTTAACAATACTTAATCAACACCAGGAATATTTCTACTGTGAAACACGTCGTACTACTATAAGCAGTAAGCCTTTCAGGTGCTTATTTAGTTTTGCCCTCTTTTGGTTACTAGAATTTGGACTAAAGTTTAGATGCAGTACACTGAATTTGGTCTTCTGTCTGTAACAGTATGAGGAGGAGCCCCCTAAAAATGAAATTTATTTATAAAACATTGTGTACTTATTCTTACATGTTTAAACTTCAGTCACCTTCAAAGTACTTAGTACTTTCCATTTGATGCAATATACCTATCGAGATGTTTTTTCCACTGCTCAAAATAGTTTTTGAGCCTGTCAATCTTAACGCCATATTTTGTTTCACCTCTTCCACATCAGCAAAATAGTTCCCTTTGAGGACTTTTTTCATCCAGGGAAACAAGGAGTCTCTCAGGGCAAGATCAGATGAATAGGGAGGGTAGGGTACTGGGGTTATATACTTTTTAGTCATAAACTGCTGAACACTCAGTGCAGTGTGGGCAGGTGTGCTCATTAATCACCCACCATAAAATGGGCAAACGGGTTGAAAGAGTCTTCAGACAAATTCACTGAAGCCAAATGCAGCCTCTCTCAACAAGTCAGCTGGTACACTAATACAGATGGGTTCCTAGAATACTCACTTAGTGGGGAAAGCCTGTACTACAAGGAGCCTGCCTTCCAGAAGATGATTTCAGTTTATTTTGGCGGTCCCCCTCATACATAACATTTCTGTGATTGGGGACTTATCATAAGTAAATGAAATAATTTGCTGAGAATGATTGATCCATATACCAGATGAGAATTATATACTTTGGTTATACAGCAAATATATTAGCTTGTAATTACTATGCTAACTGTATAAGTGAGACACTGTGCTTAGTAGTGGGGATCCATTTGTGAGCAAAAAGATACAAAGTCCTTAATATCAGGGTGCTTACTCAGTCAAGCAGGGAAGACAGACCCTAACAATATAATCTCTCTCTCCCCCACTCTCTCTCACTGTCTCTTTCTCTCTCATACACATACACATATACACTAATTCCAATTCTTCTGAATTATGGAAGATACAAAAAACTGAAGTTTAGGCTTAGTGAAGACAAAGTGGTACAAGATCAGGGATATGGACAATGCAGGAAAAATCCTGAGTGCGTTCCTCTGCTTTCTCAGACCAACACCTACGGATTCAAAGCTAGAGGGGTGAAGAGAGGAGAGCCATTCAAGTGGTCTCTTGAAGGAATGACTTGAAAGCAAGCATTATGTTGTTATAACACCTTGTGTTCTGGCAGAATTACTGCTCATGTACCAGTTTTGTATACTTGAAATGGCCTTACAAGCAGCTGAGGACATGTGCATCTGACTCTCAGAGGCGCTCGGCAGCAACTTTCCTTTCTCCAGAAATACACCAGGAATAATGAAGCTTGTTAAAGAGGCTTGCCTAGCCTGCTTGCAGAATGTCAGGCCTCTGTCCCAGGATCTCTGACTTCTTACTCCTTCTGCCTGAGCAGAGACTTGGAACAGGGTTTGAAAATGAAATAGCTTGGGACGATTATTAATAGTCAGTAATATCATCCTAAGTAAATACCCAAATTAAAGTGTAAACTTCATACCCAAACAGTGAGCCTGAGTGAGCACAGTCATTGCTGAAGAGTCATATCATTTTTAGGTGTCCCGGAAACCAGTGGACCATCTTTTCCCATTAGATGTGTCAAACCGCATTGGTGGAATCACAGGATGAATGTGAACAATACCATTTTGGCCGCTCACTTTCCTTTAAAAAAAGTTGTAATTTTCAATATATATTTCACTTCAAGCTATGAAAAGATGAATTGTACTAGAGAACCATAAAATATGAATCAAGCATGAACCAGAGGAAAGTGAGAAGTGAATAGCTACTTAAATAGACATCATCAGATAATAGGCCATTCCAACCAATGGCTTATCTGTATTTCTCAAAAGCGATATAATAATGTGCATCTTCTGAGAAACTCTCATATGTTTGCTAGAAGGGAACTGCACTGGCATGATCAAGATCTTTTAATCTAAAATATGATAATACATAAATGCTAAATCAATAAAATTTATAATAAAATGATAAAATACATATACCGTAGATTAGTAGTTAACCTCTGTATTCCCTTCTAGTAGGTAGTAACTTAGTAACTCTTTAAGTAAGGATTTCCAAAAAAGTGATATTTTTAGAGGAGGGTATGCTGGACCATCCAATTACCTGCTTGCCTTTGGCTTCTGACACCCTTCCTTCCTTCTAAGCTGATCTCTTTTATGACTTCCCTGACCCATCCTCTTCCCTGTCATTCCTTAGTGTTGGTGTTACACCAGACCTCTAGGCCCTGACCTCTTCTATATCTCTGACTTGTCTCGTTGATTACTTTCATTTACTTGTCTCTCACTTCCCCCCTGTAAACAAGTGTTTATTTTTTAAAGTATTTTTATTGATTATGCTATTACAATTTTCCCTCCTTTATCCCCCCTTCACCCTCCCCCCAACCCTCCAGCATCCCACCCTCTTAGTTCATGTTCATGGGTTGTACATATAAGTTCTTTGAATCCTCTGTTTCCTATACCATTTTTATCTTTCCCCATTTATTTTATGTCTATTAATTATGCTTTGTCTTCCCTGTATCTTTTCTCCCCTATTCCTTCCTTCCCCCTCCCCACTGAATTCCCTCTGTGTGATGTCCATTTCTCTGATTCTGTTCCTGTTCTGATTGTTTGCTTAGTTTTTGTTTTCGTTGTTTTTTTCTTTTCTTTCAGGTTCATTTGTTAAAAGTTGTGAGTTTGTTTTCATTTTGTTGTTCATATTTTTTATCTTCTTTTTCTTAGATAAGTTCCTTTTATGTTTCATATAATAAGGGCTTGGTGATGATGAACTCCTTTAACTTGACCTTATCTGGGAAGCACTTTATCTGCCCTTCCATTCTATGTGATAGCTTTGCTGGATAGAGCAATATTGGATGAAGGTCCTTGCCTTTCATTACTACAAATTCTTTCCTGAAATCAGCTGACAGCCTTACAGGAACTCCTTTGTAGGCAACTGTCTCCTTTTCTCTTGCTGCTTTTAGGATTTTCTCTTTGTCTTTAATCTTAGATAACTTAACAGTGATGTGCCTTGGTGTGTTCCTCTTTGGGTTCAACTTTTTGGAAACTCTCTGGGCTTCCTGGAAGTCAGTCTATTTCCTTCACTGGATTGGTGAAGTTTTCCTTCATTATTTGTTCAAATAAGTTTTCAATTTCTTGCTGCTGTTCTTCTTCTAGTACCCTTATAATTTGAATAGTGGGAGGTTTCAGGTTGTCCCAGAAAATCCTCAGCCTCTCGTCATTTTTTTGGATTCTTGTTTCTTCATTCTGATCCAGTTAGATGTTTATTTATTTTTTTTGTTCCAAATTGTTGAATTTGAATCCTGGTTTCCTTTTTGTCACCGTTGGTTCCCTGAATATTTTGCTTTATTTCATTTTGGGTATCTTTTATTTGTTCCTTCATTTTTCAACCGAACTCAATCACTTCTGTGAGCATTTTGATTACCAGGGCTTTGAATTCTTCATCAGATAGGTTGGCAATGTCCTCATCACTTAGTTCTGAGGTTTTGCTGTGTTCTTTCTTTGGGCCATATTTCTCTGTCTTGGCATGGCCAATAGGTTGTAAGGGGGCGTGGCCTCAGCCACCTCGCTGCGGTTTTTCTGAGTCTGCCCTCGCAGTCACCTTACCAGTCTGGTTGTTATGGTTGATTTTTTCTTTAATTCCTTAGTTGTCAGAGTTCCATGCAGTTTGATTTTCTGGCACTTTTAGTTGTTTATCGATTTTAGGTTGGTTGTGATCCTCCTTTCGGTTGTGCGAGGAAGCGAAGGGTTTCTACCTATGCCTCTGTCTTGCCCGGAACTCTAAACAAGTGATTCTTAAAGCTATAATTTCCACCCTAATATCTCTTCTAAACTTCTGTTTCAATGTCCTCAGTAGGTCATAGGTACTTTAAACATAACACCACCAAACTGGAACTAGATATCACTCCCATAAATGTGACCTTTACTTCCTACAGTCTTTATCTTAGTTCATAGAGTTGCCATCAACTTAGTTTGAAGCCTCTCTCCTGATTCTTCTATGTGTCTACCTCACAATTTCTTCAATCTGAATGCTAAAGTGTCTTTACCAGCTGAGTATTGTCTTCAGTGCAGTGACTCACAGTTTTGGACTGATCATCCCTTGACTTTCCTCCTGTGATAGCCTTCCTGACCAGCTCCTTTGCCCATAGACTCCACCTGCCTTTCCAATCTGTCTTCCCCCACCACTAGTCCTGGCCATGAGACAATGAAGTTTATGGAAAGCTTTTGGTAGGGTTAGGGCGATCACATCTTTGAATTAGTATATAAGACATTTGCATGCTGGATGAGAAGTCAAACTGATCATCTATAAGGCTGGGTTGCCAACCAAGGAACCAGTTACATGGTCATTGAGCTTAAGATTCCTTTGTCTCGCCTCAATGTACTGATTCAAAATCTCCTAAATTTAGACCCTTGAATTGTACTTCTGTAGGCTCTCCAAATGATTGTGATGCACATCTGTTTTTGGAAACTCTAAGATCTTATCCAATTATAAGACTCAGTCAGTGATTATAACACTCTAATCAGAATCCAATTTGCTATTCCAAGATAAAAGTGCAAAAGTATTTTGTGCAATGACAGCATCATTTAAGCAAACATAAAGACTTCTGAGTGGTGCAGATTTAATGAAAAAACATTCATTTAAATGTATAAATTCTCGTAAATTTGTAAAAAATAATCACATCACATTAGAGGCATGCTTTATGCATATTTCTTCCAACAGACATACTAATGGGGTTTTCTTTAGTTTCACACATGATGTTAATTAGTTGCACATGAATAGCTGAAGAAAATATTTAAGGTGAAAATAGTGATGAGTGTTATAATATGCAAAACATTTAGTAATTAGGGTGTTAATTACATTTAGATAAAAGCAATTAAGATTTAGCAGAACAGCAGAAAAAGCAGAAGAGAGTAAAATGAAAACCTGTTTCCCTTGCTGGCCATGAGCTACTAGTGCCATACATAGTAAATACAGGAAACAAGTAATATGGTACCCAATGCCCAACTTCTGTCATTAGCTAGAGAGAATCAGCTCAAAAAAGAAATTTAAAAAGAAGGCATGTAACTCAAATGATGCCAAATTGTGTCACCTTTTTTTTTCTGTTGTGTAATAAAATGAAGTTTATAAAAAAAACCCTGTGAGACATGAGTAGAGAATAATTTGGGGAATGTTGGCATTTGCTATACAGGCCAACTGTTTGCCTTTGGGGTCAGTTTTTCTCTACTACCTCCTCCTTTTTGGAAACACTATCTTCTCTCCTATAGCTCCCAGATTTATCTCAGGCCACTCATCACACTATCGTATAGTTTCCTCCTTTCTTGCTTCCGATGCCTTCTAGTTCTTTCCTTATAATTAATCTGTTTGCCAAACTTATCAAATTCCGCAACTCAGCCAAATCAATATTTTCAGTAGCTAATTCGGGTTGAAAGAAGACTTTATTGCGCCCATAGACTGGGTCAGGATCTATACTATACTTCTTCCTGGCCCTTATTATAGTTGTAATTCTTTAGAAGCCCCTCCTGCCTGATCATTTTTTTATGAAGGCAGGGAAACATGTTCATTTTCTTCATCATTTTGTTTTCAGAACAGGAACAGCTCTTATCACAAAATATAAATTAATAATATAAAGATAAATATTTTATGAATGAGTACATAAAGAGATGAGTAGCATGGGTTCCTGAGATTGAAATGGTAGATTGGAGACAGCGTGAAAGGGTCATAAGCAGCTGCTTGTAACGTAGGCACAATTGGCCTGAGTAAACATTTCTTCCTTCTTTTTCAATATGTGTCTGTGTTTCTGCAGGTTGTGATTTGATCCCAGTACAGTACCTTCGCTGGGGTGACCCTGAGCCCATTGCAGCTGTGGTGTTTGCCTGCCTCGGCCTGCTGGCCACCCTGTTTGTTACTGCAGTCTTCATCATTTACCGTGACACCCCGGTAGTCAAGTCCTCCAGCAGGGAGCTCTGCTACATTATCCTTGCTGGCATCTGCCTGGGCTACTTATGTACCTTCTGCCTCATTGCAAAGCCCAAACAGATTTATTGCTACCTTCAGAGAATCGGCATTGGTCTCTCCCCAGCCATGAGCTACTCAGCCCTCGTAACCAAGACCAACCGCATTGCGAGGATCCTGGCTGGCAGCAAGAAGAAAATCTGTACCAAAAAGCCCCGATTCATGAGTGCCTGTGCCCAGCTGGTGATTGCTTTCATTCTCATATGCATCCAGTTGGGCATCATCGTTGCCCTCTTTATAATGGAGCCTCCTGATATAATGCACGACTACCCAAGCATTCGGGAAGTCTACCTGATTTGTAACACCACCAACCTAGGAGTTGTCACTCCTCTCGGATACAATGGGTTGCTGATTTTGAGCTGTACCTTCTACGCTTTCAAGACCAGAAATGTCCCGGCTAACTTCAACGAGGCCAAGTATATAGCCTTCACAATGTACACCACCTGCATTATATGGCTGGCTTTTGTGCCAATCTACTTTGGCAGCAATTACAAAATCATCACCATGTGTTTCTCAGTCAGCCTCAGTGCCACAGTAGCTCTAGGCTGCATGTTTGTGCCGAAGGTGTACATCATCCTGGCCAAGCCAGAGAGAAACGTGCGCAGCGCCTTCACCACCTCTACCGTGGTGCGCATGCATGTGGGGGATGGCAAGTCATCCTCGGCAGCCAGCAGATCCAGCAGCCTAGTCAACCTATGGAAGAGGAGAGGCTCCTCTGGGGAAACCTTAAGGTAAAAGCTGTGGGGACCTTGTGGGGCACTGGCCCTCTGGCTGAAGCAGTGGCATTTGTTTCTGGGTTTTTTTAGGTGGAAAATATCTGAGTCAATGAAATTATAGAAGGCATGGTGCTGGGAAAGGGGCTTTGGATATTTTCATTGAATGGTTTTTGGGCGTTAATTGGATGTGGACCCAGGGACTTAGGCCAAGCCAGAAACAGAAGTTGAGACCTCTGATAAAATAGTTACAGTAAAATGTGGGTGAGGTCTGAGGACAAAGGGAGTACAATTAAATCATTGAGCCAAGGCAAGGCCCTCCAGGTCCTGAGGGGACAAAGATACTTTGTGAACTAAATTCTAGTTCACCAGAAAAGAGTAGAGAAAATTATTTTTAACAAAGAAGATTATGCTGAGCCTCACACTTCCAACTGCACCCACATGCACCTGAATGTTTTTCAAGCCCAGAAAAACTACTGATTATCCAGCCTATAGAGGTATGAGAATGTAGAATTTATATTCTAGTTCTTAATGGGCAAGTTGAACTCTTTGAGAAATGTCTAAGTAGATGAAAGAGACAAGAGAACAAATGGGACTTTACTACAATCTTCCTAAATAACCAGCCAGCCTCCCTCTTTCCCTGTTGCCCATCATCCCATCCCACCCCACCAAGTTCAGTGCCACAGGCATGGTTACTGGGCAACAGCCATCTGAAAAGAATCTGAAGCCGACAGTCAGTGACCCCCCCCCATGTGAGGGACTCCCTTATGTGCTAAATGCCCCCCATAATTTACTTCAAAAAGCAATGAGAACATCTTATCAGTGGCTTGGGAACAAATTTAAAGGTGTTAAAAAAGCTATATGGGTTGTTGAATTGAAAATAAGGATCTGCTCTCATTAAGAAGTACCTATCAAGAGAGCTAATCATGACTCATCTTCTAATTGAACTGAAATTTGACAATTTTCCTAAAATCTGGATAAATAAGTGGAAGACAAATATATTTCAAATGGAAGACAAATAGCTAAATGATGTTGCTTGAACAATTCTCTTATACCATCATTTAGCCTATATAAAAAGCCCTATTTTCTATCAGCCCTAATTCCTCAAAGCCCAGATTGTGGAGATGGTAAGATACCATCCCTGCTGAGGACTGAAAAAAACTCACAAGATACTTAGAGCTATCCACAATTTATTTGCATCATTAATGCGTATCCTTCCCTCTTTCAATTCTTTTTAATTCCTGTGTGCCTTGCATCTCTTTCCATGCACATTGTACAAGGTAGTGAACTAGAGTGTAAGCGTCAAGAAAAACTCTTTTCTTTCCTCAATCAATCCTGGAGATGCCACGTTCTATACACAGAAGGCTTTCCCTATCTCAGACCTGCTGGAATATTTCCCATCTGCCTTCCTGACTCCTCTCTAAAACATTGTTTCAGAAACTTCTGCAAAATCAGCCTTTTATTTTGTTGAAGATCATTTGTTTTTCCAAACTTACTTTATCAGCCTTTCTTTAATCTCTTTCTGCAAATAAAATCTTCCTTGGCATCCTGATAAATAAAACACACAGGTTGCCAAAGGGACAGAACTGCGAGTGTGCGCTGGAGCGCCCGAGACTCCTGAGGGCAGGCTCCTTGGAGACGGTGTGCGGCAGTGGTGAAGAGTGCTGCTTTGGAGCCAGCTTCTCCTGAGCTGGAGCGCCGGCACTGCCATTTCTTCTCTCTTAGCCTTAATTTCTTCATCTTCCAAATTGAGATTATCTCGCCTACTTCATAAAACTGTAAAGAGAGGAAGACTTAATATGTGTGAAGTCCAAGCACACGGTAGATACTTGGTGAAAGTAACAGGGTCCCAAACTAGATGGCACTGGGATTGAAGTCTGACAGCATCACTTACTAGCTATGTAACCTAGCTGTAGGCAAATCACTTAACCTTTCTGTGCCTCAGTTTCCTCTTCTGATGAATGGAGATGATGAAATACGTACTTCATCCAGCGATTGTGAGACTAAATGAGTTAATGTGTGTAAAGTGCATATGCCATATAGTAAGCACTTTTTAAGTGTTTGCTATTAAGTTAACAATAATCAGTCCTCTTCGATATCTA
Organism: Artibeus jamaicensis; assembly: GCF_021234435.1. NCBI lineage: Eukaryota > Metazoa > Chordata > Mammalia > Chiroptera > Phyllostomidae > Artibeus > Artibeus jamaicensis. The sequence goes on along the minus strand of NW_026521911.1, from coordinate 15,035,591 downwards.
AAAATCTCTGTGTTGGGTATGCCACCAGATGATCTCACTAGCAAAAGCATAATAAAAAGCAGTACAGATCTATAGACACATTGATACAGCCTGGGTTTGCCAGGGCATTTCCATCCTTACATTATCCAACTTCTTGGCAAACTGTAGAGAACACCTTCGTCCTGGTTTGAGCAGGGTAAGCTCCTTAGGAGTGAGGGCCTTGTATAACGTGTTCATTACTGGCCTCTAGTACCTGGAAGTATGTAGAAAGGTGCTTGGCATATAGAAGATACTCAATAATCATTTGTTGACTGAATGGATTTGGGAAGGTGGTGAGGTGGGAGGGAATTTTGTCTTCTGTTCAAGTGGTCCAACACGTACTACTACCCTCTAGTGGTTCTACTTTCATAAAATTAAGCTGACGGTGACCTGTATCACCGTATCCCCTGCACTCCTGTGGTCATCAGTTTCTGACAAAGAATCAGGCCATTCATCCCATCCGTTGATCTCATGTTTTGCTATAACTTTAATATTCCACTAGTAATATTAGATTACTATTTTCAACTATATCATTTGTACTTCAGCAAACAAAGAAGCAACATCAACAACAAAATTTACTGAGAATGCCAACAGAAAACAGGAATGCTTTGGATGTGGGCAGTATTTTAATTTGTTTTTCCTACAAGGCCATGTTCTTCTTAATCACTGGATTTTGAAGTCAGTGCATTTGGGTAGTAAGCTATCAAAAGGAGTAAGGAGGGACCTTTGGCAATTGTTGGGTTTTCTGTGTGTGGTCTTAACCAATCCATGTCTGTCTATGGGGTCGTGTGGCCATGTCTAAGGCAGGCTATACTCAGATTATATAGAGGGTTCTGTTTTGCCATTAACCACGATGTACAGATATGAATCTGCTCTTTATATGGGGAAGAAGAAAGGCCAGAGAAAACAATAATACCCTTGAATCACATACATACTGTGACTGCTCCCCCTTTTAAGCTACAGTCCTAAGAAATAAATTAGATCTGAACTAAAATACCTTTTCTCTATTCTATCAAATGAAATATTTCTTCTTTGTGACTCAAAATCAAGACATTCAGAACACTAATATAATTATATATGACATTGTGGAATCTAAGTGGTTGTGCATGGATATACTTCCCTGTTTCGTAATGGTTTTATAGAGGCCAGTGTGTTTCACATTGCCTGTCCCAGTAGAGCTTAAATAACAGCAAACAAGTGAACTTGGGTACTTCTAATACTTTCACGTTTTATTCTAAATTACCCCCATTACTTATGCTTCTCTGGCTTGAATTCTGTAATATGCCAATGAGCCAATCTATTGGGACCTAGGGTGCCGTGTGATTGTGAACAGGTACTTCAGTTCATTTCTCCTACTGTAAAATGGTAGATAATTAATCCCATTGTGAGGAGTAAATGAAGTGATGTGTGTGAAATTCTTCGGATCAGCACATAGAAAGGACTCAAAAAATGGTAGCTTAAACTTTTAGATCTGTGTTCAGCTGCAAGAAAGATGAAGGCAGGTTTTCAGAGGCCTACATGATTTGTTTGGTTTCATTTTCCTCATATCACAACAACATGTGCAGGTAAACTGCTCCTGGTGTTCCTCCAAGGCTCAGTGACTCAGAGCTGACATCTCGGCTGTTCTATACACCTTTGCTCATGGTTGCATGATGACTCTCCTGGCTCCATGAATGGCATCATTTTATCAGGGAAAACAACAGTCTTCTCAGAGTCCCATAAAAATTGTCCTTATGTTTCATGGGCACAGTCATCTCATACAGCTATCTCTAGCTGCGTGAGTATAGAGAGTGTGTGTTTAGCTTTTACATCCTCCATGACAGAAACTGAAAGACAGAAGGGAGAGGGGTCAAGCTATTGGCTAAACCGACAACTAGTGTCTACCATGGAAAGTGGCAGTACCTAGTGGTAATAGTGGTGGTAATAAGAGAAATGTCTCATGGTCACAAAATATTGAAAGTAGAAGCAAAAATATTCCCATTTTTCAGAGGAGGAATTTGAGGTGCAGCATGGTGAGAAGGCTTGCCCAGAGACAAGTCAGCTATGAAGCACTTTTTATACTACGCCTCAGCTGTTTTTGCACTTGAACTTACCATTTCCCAGAATGTATTTTTTGGAAAGCTAGTCTCACGAATACTGCTCCATGAGAAAAAAAAAAACACAGTTGGTCAAACAAGTTTGAAAAAAAAAACACCTCTCACTACTCTATTCTTTTATGGTAAATAAACATTAAGAAGTCTTGCAGTGTGGAAAACAATTGTTCATTTTTTTCAATGTTTTCCCAAGCATTTGAATACAGAGCTATTTTTTCCAGTAACTCAGTTAACATTCTAGAGAATTGATACCACAAGGGGACTCACTTGGGAATAAATCATCAGAAGGAATGTTTCTGAAGAGTAAATTCTATCTTCAGAGAGAAGGGTAACAGAAAAAGCCAATTTCTACCTCCATCATAAAGATTGCTTCAGTGTTCTAAACACCTAAGGGAAGAACGTAGCTACTTTTAACAGATCTAGTGGTTTACTGGGGAGTTAAACAGGCTTACCCTAGAGCACAAAAAATGCCCAGAGTCAGTCATTCAATTCACTGAAATAGCACAGATTTTTATTTAAGAGGAAGTGAGTCACTGTAGATTTTTTATATAGGAACATGCTATTTATGCCACCGATGTACAGTGATCCCTGTGATTAGCATGTTGGTTCTAGACACTAATTTCCAGCGTGCGTGGTGCTGCATCAGATCATTGTCAAGCAGATAATACTGTGCTTCCGTTTAAGGCCTTCACTTCGGCTGCAGATTGACAGACAAACACAAAGCCAGTTGGGACCTAATGAAGTATTGATTGTGATGAGTCTAAAGTTCTAGCTTTACAAGATTTGGAATGTCCGGGGTCTCAGAGGCAGTGGGCCTTCCATGGCTGAATTAATGACATAGGCCTGTTGCTCTACATCCGAAATTTTCCCAGAAAATAAAATGCTCCCTGGGAATTCCACTGGCAAAAACATTAGCCTTGCCTCCACCTTAATTTTAGAAATTACCATTTGCCACTTTTGTTTTAATTAACTAATTAAGTTTGCTTTAATTAACATTGTCATGAGGGCCCACTTAGGCTGTTTGCTAACGCAACTGATAGTCCTTTCACATCCATTGCCAAAATTACAATTTGCCTGGAAAACTGGTTCTCTTGTGTGAATTCCAATATAACCTAACTATTATCAGAGCTTTGATGATCTCCAATTGCTCAGATTTCATTAAAGGGTTATTAGTCTGTGTGAAGTGAGGTTCATGCTAGCTCCCCCTCCTTAGAATCCTCTGCCTCTTCCTGCTGTCTCTCCAGATCCTCTCTGCTTTCCAAGGCCCAGGGCCCTCAGGGAAGCCCTGTCAGATTAAGCCATCTCACAGACTTGCCCTCCTCTGGACTCCGAACATGTATTATGTATATCCTACATTTAGCACACATTCCTTACATCTTCTTCATTTATTACTAAGCTCACAAGCCTTCACTGAGAACTGAGCACAGCCAGCACCGTGCTAGACCCTGGCTGGGGATATGGAGATTGTTTTGTGTACATGGGCAATATTTTCACATCGAATGTTGTCCTAGAAATATTCATCTCTCCCTCGGTACCCAACACAGTGCCTGACATAGTGCAGTGCTCAGTGGTAGATTATGCGTCTGGTGTGTGGCAGCCCTGAGGGCTCCCACCGCCCCCACAGTGAGACCACTCGCTTTGTTGACTTGATTACCCAGATTGCATCTGACAATGCTTTGTTCTAAATATATAAGAAATGCTTTATTCTCTAAAACCAAACATTTCTTTTAATCCAGTTTCCATTGAGTGCCTGCTCTGGGGCAAGCACTGGTACAGACCGTGGGGTTGCATAGGTAACTAAAGGTCTCCGAGGACTTCTCAGTCTGCTGAGACAGAGCTGGGGGCAGAGGAGCTCAGTAAGGCAATGCAGTGCCAGCAGGGGAGTCTATAGGGGAACAGAGGGTCCCAGAAGCAGAATCGGTAAATTCTACATGCTGGGAATTAGAAAAATCTTCCAAAGGAACCAATTCAAAATGAGAAACTATGCAAACATTTTAACCCCTGTTTAGACGTCTTCAAGGTTCTCCACTGGCTATGACAGGATGGGGCCAAACTTTCTCTGCCTGGCAGGAAAGGCCCCTGGTGGTGTGACTTCGTCTCCCCAGACAGCCTGGCACCTAGTCACTTCCTTTTTGACTTTCCATACTGACCCACTCACTTTTTTTTGTCTTCGGGACTCTATGGAGGCACTAATAGAGGCATAAAATACATGGGCTCCATTCACCCTCCAGTCTCACTTGGCCAGTTCATAGACATCCTCACTGTCACGTCTGGAAAGCCTGTCCTGCCCTCACACGCCCTCAGGTCCCCCTCCGTATGAAGCAGATAGGCGTGTGCTCCTCCATATAGAAGACTTACCAGCCATTGTTATAACCGCCTATTTAATTGTAAGGCTCCCTAACACACGTGTGCACACACACACACTGTACTGTGAACCTGTAAAGTGCAGGGCCCACGTCTCAGGCATTTCCTGTGCCATTGGCATCCAGCGCAGTGCCAGGCACATTGTGAACACTCGGAAATGTTTGCTCAGGGACTGAGTTGATGGACAGGTAATAATGTTTGAGCCACAATGGCATTTGCCAATGAAACTTCAAAGGCTGAAGATAGTAAATAATTATGTTATTGAGCACTTGCTATAGGGCCAGGACTGCTCTAAGCCTCTTACATGTATTAAGTCTTAAAAAATTTTCGAAACAATCCTCATTTTACAAATGAGTAATCTGAGGCAAGCGGATGCTAATTTGCTTGCTTAAGCCCATGCAGGTAATAAGTAGAAAAGGCAGCTGGCTTCAAAGCCCATGCAGGTAACCATTAAACAATGTTCCCCATTCCAGCTCCTAATATACTGTGGCCTGAACTAAGAAAAATTAGGAATAAATGTGTATGGAGTGAAACTCACCCCCGGAGTTTCCCTGGAAACTGCTCCTTTGATCAGCACCGCCCTGTACTTAGTGTAGCCATTCCTCCCACTGAGCCTCATTTGATTTCTTTTTTGCTGCATGAATAAAATACACAAAAGCCTCTGATATAAAACTTGAATTTTAAAGGACTGCCTAAATTTTTTTTTGTTTAGTGATGATTTTAAATATCTATATAGATTTTGTTTGTGAGGAAAAGTCTCACTCATTTTTACTACTTATGTATCATTCACAATATTATCATTTTATTATAAACTAGGAATTATAAGGATTTACATTAGTTTCCTGACTAATTCCACTTCTTTTTTTTTCTATGCTGATATTATAAAAACACTCACAAAATAGGGCAGGAATCCTGATGTTTCCCACTTTGGTCCAGTCCATTTTAATTCCAACCATCGTTTTTAGAGAAATCACTATATGCGGGTACAGGGTTGAGTTCTAGGACTGTAGAGATAAGTAAGACACAAATCCACCCTCAATAAAACCTCACAGAGCACTGGCGAGCCACCTATCTATAACTTATTAAGAAAGGAAAAATGCACCAGGAGGTTAGAGGTCACTAAAGAGGCCACCTTGTTTAATCTGGAGTTTCTGGGAAGGCTTTTCAGAAGGGTGACGCCTGGGTTGGATCCAAAAGGAGGGTGAAGCAAGCCAGGTGAAAACCACGGCGTGTAGTGTTCTGGGGAATCAACATGAACCAGACCCCATGACATGAAAAAATAGGGTGCGTGCAAGGAAATATGGCGTGTAAAATGGGTGTCTGCAGGCGACAGGAAACAGGCCAGAGAAGCGGAGAGAGCAGAGGTTGGGCCTGGGGAGCTGTCAGGCAACCTCCTTCTCTCGATTTCCTCTCCACGGTTTCTTCTTTCTGTTGGACCCCCCTTTACACATCCAGTTTCCTCAAATTCACGGCCACCTCCCAACACCAACCTAATGCTCCCACATACCCCAACCACAGCTCCATGTGGCCTTATCCTTTCTCTGAGCTAGAGAATAGATCAATTAATTTGTGATATTACAATAATTATATATAACTTGCTTCATCCATTATGCCATAAATACTTATTAGGTGATTATTACAGGGAATGCAATATATATATATATATATATATATATATATATATATATATATATATATATGTATAATTGGATCTTCACACAATATTTTATAATAAATAGTGCTTCCATCCACAGGTAAGAAAAAATGATAACTGAGACATGTAATGAAGCCCTTTCTTTGGTGCATAGTTAATAAGTAGTAAAACCCAAAACTTGGGATTCGAACCCAAATCTGTATGTCTTCAAAGCTCTTTTTCATTCTAACATTGCCTTTCTGATGGATCGATTTTCTCAACCTGGGTCCCATTTTGTTGCTGTTGTTCATAGACAAGGTCAGTGTGAATATATTTCTACCACATAAAATATTCATATTCTGATTCTGATTTTTACTTTCAGAGAAATGACCCTAACAGTGACTTTTTCTTTTTTTTTGTATAGAGGCAGATCAGTCAAGGTGACCGATAGGACAAAGTAGCCTATCAGTCCCTCTCATGGTATGTGCTGGCGGAAGTAGCCTGAGCCTTGCCAGCAAATACATGGATTCCAGTCCCAGCTCGGCCACTTACAAGCTGAAACCCTGAACAAAACACTTAACCCTCAGCACCTGGAAAGGGGGACAATAATATTCATCACACTCTGTTATGTTCACAGGGTCATTGTGAGCATAATGCAGAGATTGTCCCCCAGGCCAGGTTCACGAAGTGGGAGCTCCTGTCATTCTGGTCATGGAGTCCTCCCAGTTCACGTCCACCCACGGCACAGCTTGGGTGATGGAGCGTGGACCGGTTCCATGACACCACTCTTCAGGAAAGCTACGGAAATGCAAATATTCTACTTTGGGAATCTGTCCTGAATATCTTGAAGGCTCACTGCCTTCTAAATTCCCATTATACTTCTAGGTGAGAGGTTAAGAAGTTTTTGTTAAAGTGCTTTTTTAAAAATAAGCCTTTCCTCAGAGTTTAAAGGTGATCTGTAGGTATTAGCCATTTTTCTCACTTCCCTTGCGATTTTGGCAGCATTTACATTCCTTCACTTAAAAAAGATTGATTTTTACCTGGCCCAGAACATAGGGATCCACTTTACCTAAAGTTCAGAAACTAAGTAACAAATCACTGCGGTGCATTTTATACCTAACATAATAGGAAGTTCTCTTGTTTGAGGGAAGTATGTGCTCATATTGTTCACTTACATTTAGCCAAAAAAAAAAAAAAAAGGCGGCAATTGAAGGTGCTCATCACCACCTCCCTCACATGCACAAGCTCGCCGCCTGGTCCCATGCGTGAGCCTCACGACAGCACGCTCGTTCCACGTGGTGGGAGCTGCCAGAGAGCGCGGCTCTCCCTGCGCTGAGTTAAAATGGTACCACCCGAAACACAAACCGGTAACGCTGTTGTCTATCATTTGTTATTCATGGGGCCTTCTTAGTTGGACCGAAAAAGAGCGTGACTTGGTAAACAAACATAGATCTGTCCCTGACCTTGTTCTTTAAAAACAAATAATAACTGAAAAGCAATGCCTGGCAAACCCCATGAAGCTCTCAGTGAAGATAATAATAATTACAATCGGCATTTTTAAAGCGAGTCCCAGTCCTGTGAGAGACACTGTATTATATGTTTTACACGTTAGCATTTTATAGAATAATGCTCTCCGACCCATTGGAGCTCAAATAAATAGTCCTGTCCTGGCCACAACACTCCCTGAAAGACATAGGCCACTGGGGCTCGGGCTGAGGGAGAAGAGATTTTGGTCTTTTCCAACACAAAACTCTTGTGAAATTCCATGACATGACACAAGGTTTTTACTCTGGTCATATGTAACACACACACACACACACGCCAGCACACACCCACATGCTACCAGAGATCACTGAGGGCGGAAACGCTTTCTTTTTCATCTCTGTGACAACTCTGAGCAGGGGCTCAGTAATCGCTCTTGAAGTAGGACAGGAGGTAAAAAGGAGATGAAGCCCAAGAGTGCCCTCCTAGTTATTCTCTACAAAAGATATAAAAGTGCTGCTGTCCTACACTGTCCATCGTAAGTATCCCCTATGCTGTGTCCTGTCCACTTTAGTCTGGATTCCACCAGGGTTGTGGTCGGAAGCTGAGAAGAGCAGGGCCTTCTGGTGAGAGTCACACATTGTGCTCTGACTCAGGCAGACACATTATGACATTGCAAAAAAAAAAAAGGCACAGCAGAGAATCTGAGGGAAGAGAGGGAACTTGAGTTCAGAGTGAATGGTGAACACCTCTCTGAGGCTTCACAGCCACTGGGGGCACCGCCAAATGAGCAACCCATCGCTGAAGAATGGATCAGGGCAAAAGTGGGCTTTTCTCTTCCACTCACAGAGAGCTAGTGACTGCCAAAACGGCAAAATGAGAACCAAATGTTCTAGCCTAGATGGAGTAGTAAGCACTTTTTTTCTTTTATTGGTTAACTAATAAAAATACAAGAAAAAATTGATTTCGACAGCCACTCACAACAGCATTCGAACTTTAGGACTCATTTTAATCCAAGGGATGTTTGAAATGTCTGACACTTAAGAGAAACTGAACAAATTGACTTCACTGAGAACTTACAAAGACACATTACCAGAATGTTAATGCGCTGGCCTGGAGCTGAGCAGGTGCAGACTTCTGCTGTCCCTCTTGTCTTTTTCACCTTCAGATTCCAGGTCCCTGCATCAGAAGTGCATGTTATCTAATTTTCCCTTGGACATTTCCAGCGGCTTTCCTTTAATTGTATTCACTGTGCAGACACTGCTTTGTGGCTGCATCTCCAGGGAGAATGGTGCCAGACAGAGAGCAAGTTGCAGGCTGAAAGGAGCAGACAGCCTTTAAACTCCTGGGCATTTTTCACCGTCCTTAGTGGTGCTTGTGAACAACCAGGATCTGTGTGTCAGCTGTTTACAGACTCTCCCCTTCCTTCCTGCTTTCCTTGCTCCCACAACCCTCATCCCCACGCCCAGCAGTCAGGGGACTAGGTTCCTCTCCTGGCCACTAGGTGGCAGGCTGGGTTCTCTGGCCTGCAGTGGGAGGGAGCCTTAGTGCTCAAGATGCACTCAGCTTGTGTAGCTATCTATATTAGAGGGCCACGGCTACGGACTGCACAGAGAGTTTATTGCAAGAAGCCAGAGGCAAACTTTTGCAGAAGCAATGCTAACAGTACACACACTGATTCCCAGATGTACCAACTGAAGAAGGTTTCTAATACACACTTGTTGGTTTTCTCTTCATTGCTGATATCACATTTCTATACCTATAAAAATAAGGTGACATATAAAAGCTAGGAAAAAAATCAGCTCTATTTCCTAGAATATTGAAGTTGTATTTTTTTTAAAGATACATATGATTTTCACACACCACAGAGGAGACTTAACTGATTATTCTCCTACCACTCACTTTTGCCACTGGGAATGCCTTTCAAATTTGACAAGTCATGCTTCCAGTGTTTATTCTTCAGGAATCAAACCAACTACTGTTAAGATCGCCAATGTATGTATACTATTTATTTAATCCAATTCATTTCTTACAAAGACCCTCAGAAGATTTTGTTATCCCTGTTATACAGATAAGGACACTAAAGGTCAGAGAGAGAAATACTCTCGCCCAAAGCGGTGAGTGGCTAAACTAGGGTTTCAACTTAACTGTTGCAGTTAAGAATTTTAGGCCTAAAATGCACTAAATTTAAGGCTTTCTCTAAAGTCTGATCTTCTGAATGATAAGCCAGTCTGCCCTGCCATACATTTAGTCACACCATTTCCCGAGGGGAAGAAAGCATGGGAAAGGGGCAGGGAGGCTTTCACTTCAGTGAAAATGAATGAATTGGACTCTGCAGCATTTTTACCTGAGTGTTCAATGCAAGTAAGACAAAATGGAGGTCTGCTGGTGGAAAGTGGGTGAGAAAGGAATCTTAGATGGGGCAGACAGTCACTACTGGATGTAAAATCAAGATTTTAGGCACTCTGGCCAAAAGTTGAAACAGAAAGAACCTACAGAAGAGAAGGTGGGGTATAAGATGTGGAAAGAGGATGATCAGCATGATGATGTGATGATGATGGCTTTTATCAGTGTTTATAATGTGGTAGGCACTACTGTCCATGCCTCATGAACATTTGTTGTATCCTTAAAACAACCCCAGTTGTAGGTATCCCCATTTTATAAATGAGAGAATTGACACATCCGGATTGAGCAAACTGCCCAAGGAAAGGTAACAGGAAAGGGCTGGACCTTGAATCTTAATCTAAACAGTGTCGCTCTAGAGTCAATGGCCTCAACTGCCAGAAATTATAAACAATAAGTCTTATTTGAAAGAGTAGCAAAGAGTATGAAGGAATCAGCAAAAGGTCAGGTTTGAGAAAGTGCCTTCACCGCTGTAATTTGATTTAGGTTGGATATCCTCCTGTTTAAACTCCTCAACAAACTAAATGTTTATCCATTGCCCCATTTTCTTTGGTTAACCTTTCCCCTTACCGCTTTCTCTTTCTGTGAGACCTAGAGCCACTGTCTAGAGTGTTTGTTGAGTTACAAGCCATTTAAAGCACAAAGCCCATCTGGTTTGGTCAACAAAGCGAGTACACTCAAGAAAGACATTTCGGCATCTGTGTAATGGATATAGCACTGACCTGAACTAACTAGGTAGGAGCAATGGGGTATGTTTCCTTAATGCAGATTCAGATTAAGTACATGCTTTCACTTTTATCCACTCTGAGTTTTATGATTTGTTTTTATTTCCTTTTTTCAAATGAAAACTATTTCTATGTTGGTGATTTCAAACATGTGAGATGCTGGAAAGTGTCTTTTGAAAGTGATCAAGTACAGTGGAAATTCACCAGATGTTTCTTAAATATCTACTTCTTGCAGCTTTTAGAATTAAGTGTGCTCCACATCCTAGATAATGTTAACATCTAAGACAGATCACTAGAGGAAAATATTATTTTGACAAATAAATAATTATTTCACCATCACTTCTCTAGACATTATCACTGATGGCTCTTCTTCCTCCTACATTTCTTCTCTGGATAAAAGCTATATCTTCAACCTAACTGCCTGCTCTTGTGTCATTCTTGGCTCTCCAGTTGCCTTGACACCTCACATCAAGCCAACCATTTGCTCTACTTACCTTATGTTCACTTTTGTGTTCTTGCTGACATTGACATTGATCAGGACCCCGTGATCTAATGTCTGAACTACTGACATAATTTCCTCCCAAATTTCCATTATTAGTGCATCTCCCTGTCCCAACAGCTGCCAGAGTGATCTTCTTACATGCAAATCTGATCTGCTCACTCAATCTTCAAATTGGTAGGTATATATACCTTACCATATAAATATTTCAAAATTTTGACATGTCTCACAAAGCCCTTAAAGACCTGTCCCTAGAAGACTTGACTTTCTCAACCTGAAGTTCAGCCACCAATCTGTCCCACCAATCCCCTAAAGTTCCCACCAGAGACACTCCTCCAAACACTTCATATATCCCAGCAGTACCAAACAGCATATATTATAGTCCTCTAAACACACCAGGCCTCAGCCGTCTCTTTGTTTGGTACGCTCCTGACTGTGTAAATTCTACTTTTTGTGCCTCTACTACTACCTGCCTTTGTGTCCTCTCTTTTTACCTAGAAAATACCTTCTTACCCTTCAATTCCTAACACAGATATTACCCCTCTTTTATAAATTGCATTTCCATTCAACTTTCTGGATCTCCTCATGTAGAAGTCCTCAAGTTGTATTGTCTTGTTGGTTTATCTGTTTTGCTCCTTGCTAAACTTTCAGTTTCTTGTAGGCATTGCCTTCTGTGTTTTCATCACCAGAATCTATCTAACCAGCAACTAACAAGTATCTGCTTTAACAAGTTCTCTAATAAATATATTTTAAGTGAGTGACCAGCAACAATTCTTCTCTAGTTTCCTATGAAGACCTTGCTTCTCTCCTAGTGGTGTCTAAGCCCTCAATAGTAGGTTTGTTGTACAAGAGAATAAGTCAACTTCATCTCTCTTGCCCTTGTAGTCTTGTCTCTCACCTAGCATGTGGAAAGTAAATGCGAAGAAGATTTAGATCTGGTATGTTGTATTGTTATGAATGATATGTTTCAGGTGTTTAATTTTAGGGACTAGAAATGCTTTGAAATGATTAAGTGGTTTGGCTCTGCAATAACTAAAGTGTATTTGTGGGGCTATAAAAGACTACATCTGGATTATTTTGATAAATTTCATCTAAATCACTCTCTTTGTAAAATGAATTGATATTCTTGAATGCTGTGATTACAGTGAATTTTAATTTGCATGTGATGTTAGTGGTCTCATTTGTTACTACTTGAATTTGATTAAAATATTTTTGATTAATTGATATAAATTGGTTGGTGGAATGAACTAAGCTTTTTATTTTTTCAAAACGCTGTATTTCCAGCAATGTTCTTCTTATTTGTATCAGCTGTGTTTAGAAGTGGCCTAGCTGCACCATATCTGGGGCATGCAAGTCATTTCTGTTTCAGAACATAACATTTCATACCAGGAAAAGCTTGCTGGAGGCATAATTCCTAGAGTTAATCATTCTTTTTCATCCCTGAAGCTCCATTCCCTTGACACAGATGAAGTTCTTGAGAAAGAAATAAACAATGGGAAGATCATATTTTTTTCTCTAGCTTCTTGGATAAAATAAGTCCTCTACATTGCCTGGGTCATTTGGCCACCATTTCTCTGGCATCCTTACCAATTACCCCCAATATACACACACACAAGAAAAGAACAAATATTTATCAAGCTTCTTCCATGTGCTCTGTGCTGTTATTTAATTTGTTCAACTTCACAAAGTAAAGATAAACCAATTTTTATAGCTGTGAAAACTGAAACTCATAGAGATGCAATGACCTTCCCAGGAATGTCCACTTAGCTTGTGATTGAGTTGATTTGAACCCGTCCCTCTCAGGCTTCTTTTCATGGTCTTTTCGCTGTGCCTTATTATAGCCTCCATTACTCCTTGGCTGGAGAAAATAGTCCTGTTGGTATGTGAATCAGTTATAGAATTTCAACTCTTGGTTTTCTTCTAAAGAAACTCACAGAGGTGGTAGCATTGAAAAGAAATCTAACTGGGAGTATTTGAGTTGCTCATCGGGAGAAGATAAAGCAAGTTACTTAGCTGGAGATAACTGCAGGCTCAAAGGTACAGAGTGCAGGGCTTGAAGTCACCCCTGGTCTCCCAGCTGTAGGTGTTCTCTAAGGTCAAGCCATTGCCCTTGGCTCTTTTCTCCTTGTGCTCTCTTTGGAGAACTCAACCGTCATTGCCATTTCAATTCTTGTGTCCTTCCTTAAATTTTAAATGACAACTGGATAGTTCTACCTTCATACCTGGCATCACTGCAACCTCAATTCACTCTTATATCAAATAAATTCTCCTGTAACTGTTTCTTTATTTCTGTGTTTCTGTTTCTGTAACAAATGCATGACTCAAAATGTCAGTCATGCTTAATTTGTCCTTGCCCTCAACTTAAACATATTAAATCAGATATTACATGCTCTTGTGATATTAGATGCTAATTTAAATTGTTTTATCAGACATTTTGGATTTTTATTTTTATTTCCATAACTGTTATATCGATCCAACACCTTATCCCTACACGTCTGAATTACTGAAATACTGATTAAACGCAATACATTCGACCAACTCAAAAAGAGCCCGTGATCTTTTCTTTCACATCTGACATGTTGAAAACATGCTGACAATTCAAGGCTTTTCATAATGTCTTCAGCTTATCTTTCTTACCTTTTCAACCTTACCTCACGCTGTTCCTGAGCTCTAATCTTCTGAGTAAATCAAGCTGCCTCCCCCATGAACCCCAAACACTCTGTACATTGCTGCTTCTACAAAGTATTTACTGGGCATGAAATTCATTCCCACGCATCTTAATCCAGCTTATGCCATTTATAAAGCCATTATTTACTCTAGTCCACAAAAGTTCTAAATACATATATACCATATTAGTGACTTTACCATTCCCTTAGATTGATATATATCAATATATATGATACATAGTGTATATTAATATGAAATAGAGAGCCTTTAAATTGTAGTAATGTGTATGATGTCTTATCTCTGTAATAGAATTTAAATTTTTTTCTCATATTTTCAGTTACTATGACTTCTCCATAGTATGTAGAAAAATATTCTTTCTTAGTTTTGACTGCTGAAGAGTTTGTACAGGAACATCTTTCTAAAATAAAGAAAGCTTTATTTAGTCAAGTTACAATCGAACTACATTAGGTTAGTTATACTATTGTAACAACAACAGCAGTACACAATACGTAATGTATTCACATATATAGATAGATATAGATTAGATCTAGACAGACATAGATATAGATCAGCCCATTGATGATCAAGCAAAAGTCACGTGACAGAGAGCTCATCCGGAAAGGCGAGAAGAAAATGTAGATGGAACTAGAGGGTTCAGACAATGTGAGGTCCAGATTTTGTATTTTGTCCTGAATTTGATAGGAAGCTTTGGAAGTTTTTAGAAGTCACATGATCATATTAATACATTAAAACTATCACTATGATTTCTGTAAATAAAATACAATACAGAATGTAAAGAAGGAAAAGGAGAAATTAGATATCCGTTATGCCAGATTAGGTAAGAGATTTTAATGATTTAAAATAGAAAGTAAGACTTAATGATTATTATGTTATATATAAAGGGAAGAAAAATTAAACATGAGTTCCAGGTTTTATGACCTGTGAAAATGGGAGGATTGGGACCTGTGTCACTAAGCCTTGGGGAGGGCAGAGATGAAGGCTAAAAATCAAGGGTCAGTTCTGGACATGTTAATACTATATGTCCTATGTGCTTAGAGTAGAAGTCAAGGATAGAGATTAAAATGAGAATGAGGAGGAGCCATCCACCCTTGATGATAGTAGGACTAAATTAGAAGAAGTTTGGAATAGGGCAATGGTAAGGTAAACGAGAAAAAATCTGAAGAAAGATAAGTTTGGTTTTGAAATTGTTAAATTCAAGATGCACAAGACATTTAAGTGAACAAGTCCAAGAAACTGCTGAGAAAACTGGCCTGAAGATCAAGAGAATTTGGTGTTTGAAGTACAGTTTAGGAGAGCCAAGGACAGGGCCCAGGGACCAAATAAATAAAGGGAAGTTGAGAACTAAACCTAGAAGTCCTGAATGTTAGTATTAAGTACACTTAAGACCCAGATAGAAGTGATACCAGAAACAAAAAAGGAATTATTCAAAATGATGGGGAGGTCAATAGTTCTAATGTTACAGAGAAGTGAAATTAGACGGAGTGAAGAGTCTTTATCACTGAGTATGTAACTGGATATGGGTGTGGCTTTAAGAAAAGAAAACAATGTTAGTACTGATATCTTTGAGGAAGCTTTTTATCTCCCAAAGGACCAAGCAAAGAAGGAAGTCAGTGTTCATTCACCCAGTAGAACTCTAAGTAGTAGCTACAGGAGGCCACAGAGTAAACTTTGATATAATATACAAGTTACCAAGATGCAAGTGGGACACCCATAGCTGAGGATCCTATTGGTACCAAGAGCATTGAGACCCCATGAAAACTTCTACTTGGGATGGGTTTCAGTTCTTGAGATCTTGCTTGCTTGCTCTTCCCAAGTTTCATACTCCTAAATCTTCTACATACATAGCCACAAGTTTATACACTTGACTGCAAGAGCAGGCAGGAGAGCCCCGGGCCATGGCAGCCCTGCCACAAGCATGGCAGTGACACCCAAGGACTGGGCTGCTGAGCAGGGAGCAAACGGGTCCTGAGGAGTATGTGAGGAGCAAGGCCCCTAGAGGGCAGCAGAGTCTCACGGGGCCGGGGAGAGCTATAGCACCAAACCAGGGGTTAGCGGGCAGCTTCACAAGGCGACACAAGGGGGCAATAGACACTTTTATGGAAAATGGAATTGAAATGAAATTTAGTGGATTAAAGGAACAAACTACACAAGAGTTAGAAAGATCTAAGTTGTATACCAGACAACAAAAACAAATGGGCTAAAAAGAGGTGAGTTGGGCCCCAGTCCATCATAGGCCGGCAAGGTTCTCTGCTTGGTGAATGTGAACAAGTAGTACCCAAACAATAATAATAAATAGGTACTATTTGTTGAAAATCTATTACTTACGCTGCCTCTTATGAACTAGTTGATATTTTAGGCACCAGAGAGATGAAGATGAATATACCAGATAACTCTTCTCCTCACAGTAGAGCCAGAGATGTAAGCAAATAACTAGAGAATTGTCCTTGTTTTAAGTCTCCACTGAGGGCACTACAGGTGCACGAAAAAGAAGTAATTACAGGAGAGGTGACTGAAGAGGCCTTAAAGAAAGAGCAACATGATGGTATTATTCTGACGGTGGCGCATTTTCCTCCTTCTCTGATTTCTCTAGGGCTTCCCCGAAACAATCTTTCACCTCACCTCATTCATTCATTCTTTTATTCAGCACGTTGCTTTCTCGAGCCCTGACAGAGTTCAGTCCCTGTTGTGGGCATCAGGTTGCAGATGTGGTGTCTGACATGGCAATTACAGGCAAGGCAGTGAGCTTGCCCCTGTTGGTTTTCTCCTCCTCCCCTCTCTGCACCCTGCCCTCTCTCTAGTGACAAAGGAGAACACTAAGGCCTTCAATTCTAGTAAGTCTGGTGAGGAAGAAAGGTAACAGAAAAAGAACACAATGCCTTTCACTTGACTGTTCTTATGACTTACGCATTCAACAAACGGTGATTGCGCATCTGAACTAAGCTTCTGCCTGTCATGGTAGGTTAAGTTCAAGATCCATCATGACATTTCCCATTTTAATCCTAGGATCTTCCTGTCTTAGCCATACATTGATGTTGTTTTCTTAATCATCGATTTAGTGTCCTCTCTTTATGTCATCCCCATTAGATTCTAAGACGGCTCTTAGATTCTCAAGGAGCTCAGAGTTATGCAATGTACCCTCTTATGTCCACTCAGAACTAAGCACTGTGCAAAGTATCAAGAAGATGCATCATGTCTGAGTATATTATTTATGATCAGAAGGACCCGCTTTTGAATTCCAACATCAACATTCATAAGCCATGTGAATTAGAGCTCTCTTTTAAATAACATCATCACTGTCCTTCTCCGGGGTTCTAAGGATGTATGAGAACATCCTAATGCTATATAAAAACATAAAACTATAAAATGTATAAAAACTCCTAACACAGGCCATGTTTTCTCTTCCTCCTTTTCTTCCCATTCTTTGGCTTCTCCTGGAGTTTTAATTTTTTTTCTGAATTGAGTTTTCTTTTCCCTTTCATTATCCCCTTTGGTAAGTTTGATTATTTTCTTCGATCTCACATTCTAGGGTACAATCTTTAGAGTTCAGCACAGCAGACACGGACCCTGGCTTTGCCTTACTGTGACTTGGAGCCAGATACTTAGTGGCTCTTGCAAAATACCTACTTCATAGCGTCTTTGTGAGATTTCATTATATTAAAATCTATTTAAAACATCAGGGCTGTGAGGAAAGCGGCATTGCTCCCATTATTCAAAGGGAAAATTTTAAGGAAAGTTATGTAAGTTATCCTATATCATACAGCTCCAAGTGATAGTGCTAGGAAATCAAAACCATGTTAATTAATTCCAAAGTCAGTCCACTTAATTGCTATGATTTGTTGCCTATTTCAAGTCAACTAAAGTGATATAGTTTAGAAAAATTTGAAGAACTATTGTATATCCATATATGTTTGTTTATGATTATATAGAGATATGTGTGTCACTTAGTGTATATATGTGGTTATACATGTATGTGTACATATATAATATATATAATGCTATCTAATAGCATGTGTTAATTTATTACACTCTGCCACAGTAAATTCCTGTGTTTCTAGATCACCAAGAAAGTCCTAGTTCAATATTTGGTGCATAATAAGTCCATGAGAAACACTAGTGAATTTACCATAGAAAAGACCTTACAGAATAACTTGTAAGTAACGTTTATTTGGATATCTCCCATTATGAAATTAAAACAATCTCACTTTCAATATATCGTGATAGACACTGAGCAATGTGGAATTTGCTTGGCAAAATGGAGGATAGATGGCAAAACTAGTAAATCCTTCTTTTAACAATATATGCTGACTATAAAAAAGTACATTATCCCCAAACCAGGATAAATATAATTCCCTTTATTAAAATGGCACTATCAAACAGTGTGACGAAGAATAGAAGGAAAGTAGAAAGGCAGTTGTGAGTCATGCACTTGTGATTGTATTGTGCTGTCCAGTGTAAAGAAAGCTCGAGTAACAACACAACTCATCAGCCCCAGGGCTTCCCTGTCCGTGGGTCATGCCCACCCTTAGGAGCTGCACCTGTCACAGGAAAATGACCTCCCTTCCCCTCACCCCTCACATACCTACTGGAACCAGGAATACCCCAACCCCCCTCTACCCCCCTTACCTCATCTTGGTCTTATAAAAATCAAGTGGTTTTAAAATCGGAGAGAGAGGGAAACTAAGATCCTTTGGCAAAATTTGGGAACACTGTTGATTTGTTCATCAGTAGTCAACAGACGGAGGAATGCAAAGAGGAAGGAAAGCCTTTGTGTGGAGGTGGGACGGGAGCCACAAAGGCGCAGGGAGAGGACTAGAGGAAGAAAGGCAAACAAAGCAACTTTGTTGAGATAAGAATTGCTGAATGAACCTCTGTGTGAAACAGAAAGGGAAAGAGAGCTAGAGGAATGGCGTTAGGTTTGAATAAATATCACTGCTTCGCCTTTGATGAACATTGTTGCTTTTACCATTTTATGACTGCACTCATGCATAAAAACAACTACTGTGTACAAGGCCCTATGCTAAGTGCTTGTGAAAAGAGCAGGCATGCCCTTGCCATTGTGAAGTTTGCAGTCTAGTGAAAGAGACAGATAACAAACTAGTGAGCAAATGACTAATGGTACTTTGTAAGAACAAGTGTTATGAAGAAAGAGACTATGGCTCTACTAAAGATCAACAGGGGAGAAAGGCTCGTATAAAGTGAAAAGGAGAGCTTCATTTATCTCCATAGCATTTTCAACTCCAGCCTAAGTCACAGCAGCATAAGTTAGGGTGTGGGAGTGAACAGATCATGAGAGCTGAGTCTAAATGGAAGTAAAATTAAAGACGAACCCACAAGATTTAATGGAGATGATACAGGGCATGTTCCATATAAGGACTCATGGTTTCAGAAGTATTAGGAGACATGCAGACAAAAAATGAAAACAAGGCAAAATATTTTATATTAAAACTGTCTGAGAAAAGCCTGCCTGCTTATAGAAATTACTAGTAAGGAAAAAATGACAAGTATGGAAGTAACACTATTTTGCACTCTATTAAGATCAAGAATTTTACATAAATTGTCTGAATTGATCCTCAACATTTCTATTTTGCAGATGGGGCAATTGTAACTCAGGAAGCATTAGCAAATCTGGTAATAACAGCTAGGTAATTTATGATTTCCATTCCTGTTATTTTTTTCTTTATTTTTATTGTTGACACTATTGCAGACATCCCCATTTTCCTCCCTTGCTCCCCCTTACCTCTGGCCATCAACACAACATTGTCTTTGTCCATGGGTTATGTACATCTATCCTTTGGTTAATTCCTTCACCTTCTTTCATCCAGTCCTCCACTACCCCAATGCCCTCTGACAGCTGTCAGTCTATTCCAAGTATCCATAACTCTGTTCTATTTTGTTCTTCAGATTCACATAGACGTGAGATGATATATTTGTCTTTCTCTGACTGGCTTCTTTTACTTAGCATAATTGGCTAGAAGGGAAACTGAGATGCAGGGGTAGAGACAAGTTTTGTGATACTTAAAGTTCACACAGTTTGGTTGGTAGTCACAAAAACAGTCATGAGGATGTAAAGTACAGATAGGAGATACAGTCAATAAAATTGTAATAACGGTGTATTGTGTCAGTTGGGGGTGATCACTTCATAAGGTATCTAAATGTCTATCACTATGAGTATACCTGAAACTGATACACTATTGAATATCAATATCAATTTAATTTATATTCAATTGCAATTGAAAAGGGTTTCAATTCAAATAGAAATGGAGGTCACATGGAGGGTTAGTAACAGGGAAGTTGGAGGAGGAGAAGTGGGGAGAAGGTACAGAGAATAAGTAGCATAGACAGTAGGTAGAAAATAGGGGGCAGGGTAAGAATAGTATGGGAAATATAGAATCTAAAGAACTTGTGACACATGGACATAAACAAAAGGGGGGAATGGTGGGGGAGGAGGTGTGCAGGGTGGAGGGGAATGAAGGGGGGGAATAGGACAACTATAATGGCATAATCAATAAAATATATTTAAAAATAGAAATACAAAGTTCATTCAATTTGGGAAGCTCTAGTTAAGAAAAAGATCATCAAATGTGAGTACAGAGGTAAGAACAGAGACTTCCAAGAAATTGCTTTGAGGAAAGGGCTCTGATTCTCTGTCAGTTTCAAAGCAAATCTGCTTCCATGGGGAAGCACTAAGGTTTGGGCTCCAACAGACCCCAGGCTGAGGAAGTCAAGCTGCTGAGGGTCAACTGTAATCAAGGTCAGTACCCAAGAGGGATCAGGCTTCCTGTGTACTTGGGTGGAAAGGGTCAGAAAAGAGCAAAGGCAGGGGCTCAAGCCAGTAGATCAGGAGAGAAAAGAAAGGGTTAGAAAAATAGCAGTTACTTGTGTGTGTGTGTGTTTGTAACCGACATTTTTAGTGAGAACCAACATGCACGTGGTTAACCAACCCAGTAACCTTGGGCAAGATGTTTGATCTCCCAGTGTCTTAGTTCTTCCCCACTCATGAAACAGGATGAAAACAGAACCTAATTCATGGGGATGTTGCAGCGATTACCAAGGGCTCAGAAATTATTGGCTCTTACTGTCCTTATTATCCATCTTGACCTGACTTCAGTGCTCTGTCAGTTGTTCACACACAAAAATGTTAGGAAAAATTCCTGTTGGAAAATGACTCCCTGTCTTTAGGAAGAAAAATTATTTTGTCTGAAAATTCCTCAATCTTAAAGTAGAAGCTTGCAACTTTTAATTAATGTTTCACTACGATGTTCCTTTAGGCTGATCCTGTGCTAATATGGAAGCACTCCCTTTGGGAAACATTCTGTTCCTCCCTGGAAAGTTTTCCCTGTGGAGGATGTTGTGTAAGCCTGTGAAGCACCTTAGAATTAGTTTTAAATCTGGATCTTCCTGGGTTTCTGTTGATTGCGAAACAAGCAGCAAAGCTGAGTGAAAGCACACAATGAAAAGGCAATGACTTCAGATGATTCATTTCTGAAAACAAGTTCTCATCATAAGTGGCATTAAAATACATGGTTTGGGAATTTTCTAGAAGTGAAATGAAAGGCTTTACTCAATACAAAATTTAACACATTTCCATAATATTGCTATGCTGCAATTTATTAAACTATTCTCCGGTGGTTTGTTTGCTCTTGGTTTGTTTACTTTTTTGCTATTTTCTATAACACCAAAGGAAAAAAAAACCTTTGTACATAAGCCTTTGAGCAGCCATTGAATTATTTCCTTAGAATAAATTTGAATGAATAGAATTCCTGGGTCAATATAGCTGATTCTGTGCATTTTAATTGTTTGTTTGCACTGCTTGCCCACCTGTGCACCTCCACCTTCCTTCCATTTCACAGAGGACACAGTAATACATTCCTTGGCAGTTTCTCAAACACTTTCACAACTTATGTTCATTATTGACATTACCTTCCGGGACCATTAATCATGGTCAATTTTCATTTTTAATCTGAAATCTTTGAATGAATCAATTTGACATTTCAAGTCTGGGCAAAAGCTCTTTTTCTGCATCTAGAAACCACAAGATCTGCTGGAACACATAGAAAACCATTCTAATACATTTACTTACATATAGATACACAGAGGGTGAAAGATGAGACTGAAATAAGGAATTAAGTGGCACTATTATTACTTTGTGATATTGAACTAGATCAGGTTACTCTTCCCTCTACACTGAGGATCTGTAAGGATTTTTCTTCTGTATTCTTCTAGAATTCTCCTTTGGTCAATTGGATTTGAAAGAGTGACTTGGGCTTCCTTTCAGCCCTCTTTGTAACACCTGAGGGTTGTTGAAATATTCCGCCACCTCATCCTGTCTGTCTCCTGGTATCAGTGTCCCACACATCGACGCTGCCTGGCAGTTGTCAGCATCGCCTCTCCTGCTGCCTTCAGACTTCTGTGTGTTCCCGTGTGGGTGGACATGGCAGTCTGTGTGCACGTTAGCAGGGCATCTGGAGGGTGGTCATTCCGCTCCACCAATTTTGGCCTTTGAAAACATAAGTAGATAATGTGCTCAATGCCTAGCTCCACTAAGCACACACTATCCCTTTCATGTGTGACATTTTTCAGTCTCTGAAATAGGTTATAAGATTATATAGATAAGTTTTTTTCAGCATAAAATGAATAAAAAAGTGAGGTTGTTAATAAAGAACATGAAGGTTGGAAGTAAAACTCTGGTTTCTAGCCCTGCTTCTGTGACTTCTCATTTATGGGGCATTGGCCACACTAGGAGGCTTTCTAAACCACAAGTTCCTTGTCTGAAGGATGAGGATAATAATCACATTACTCAGTGTGTTGAGATAATTAAATGGTAATGAGAAAGTCTTCTATAATATTTTAAATGATATTCAAATGTATATCTCAGTTTCTCTCCTTACTTTATCACTGTCAGGATCCAAAATTAGGGTAGTCAAAAGGTAATGTGGCAATAAATCTGGAAAATAAAATACATTGTGCTGCACTTAGCTTCATACATTTTTAACTTAGACATTGTTTCTGGGTAATGTTTAAGCTATCACCTATGGGTAGGCATTTGGTCTGAACTTTGCCTGTCTGAAGTCCAAAGCTGAGGTCTAATCTGGGGTTTGAGGAACCAACATGGGAACAGGGTGGAATATACCCAAAGCTGTTATAAAGGTTTATAGTGGTACAAGGAAGTTGAGGCAGTGATTGGAGCAAAGTCAAGATTAAAAACTAAAGGCAGAACATGCTGTCCAAAACCAGAAAGGGAAAATTAAGAAAAAACCTGTCTCCAAAGGTTCCTCTAAGGGGACTCAAATACGATGGTATCTGAAAGAGAATGATGGTACCTAAACCATCATAGAGAAGAGCCCAGACCACTTTTACCTGGATCTATAAGTGACTGGGTAAGAGATAGGAAGCACATAATTACACTGAGCCTTGTTTTCTTCGTTTGCTTTTTCTTGGCATTTTCTTCATCTGGTGACTTGAAGGGTAATTCAGAGAAATCTTTGGCAAATAAACACGTGCCAACCAATGCCAATTCTGCTAATGTGTGACCAAAAGCTTTATCAAAGTGTTTACTTACAAGTGTTCTGACTTGTGACAGTTCCTGCCAACTAATCACTTCGAGAATGCAAAACTAAACCCATAGTAACTAGTTATTTTGGGTTCCTGGATCCAATTACAATGTGGTGGGCGGGGGAGGGGGGTGGGGGAGAGACTTCATCACACCAGCACAAAATTTCCTGACACCAGCTTGTGTCCTATAATTCAACTCAGTTCTGACACGGTCTGCCCAGAGATAGCATCAGATCCCACAGGTTAAACCAGTCCTAAACCCAAGTTATCACCTGTGCTGATGGACGAGCTGTAGGCTGGAGGTTCCAGGGACCTCCTCCTTGGACTTTAGATGCCAGCTCTAAGCCCAGGTTGTTACCTGTACTTCTGACCTACATGGCTATAAATCAGAGGTCCCCACAGTCCCCTTACCCCCTTCTCCAAACCCCACTGTCATCCATTTTGATTAATTTGGTAGAGTGGCTCCCAGAACTTAGAGAATTATTTTAGTTACTAGATCACTAGTTCATTATCGAAGGACATAACTCAGGAAGAGCCATATGAAACAGGTATAGGAGCTTCCACATCCTCTCCACATGCCCCTCTCTTCCTGTGTCTCTGCTTGTTCACCAACCCGAAGGACAGCTTTACTACTCTCAATGTGTGGGAAACTCCTAGGGTGTTTGGAAGCTGTAGATCAGGAGTCATGGTCATCAGACCGACCAAATGTATTTTTTATAATTTTTCCTTATAAATCACAATGTGGCCCAACTATGACTATAATTAGTATGGCTTCAAGTAAGTGAACAGTGGCATTTGTACCATGGTTGTGGGGGCCAACTGTTTTCATCACTCTCTAAATAAAGATTATTGGGAAAACAGTGCTTTGTTTTACCCAGGCTACCTACCCCTTTTTTCATATACACATCTAATTCTATGAAGACCCAAATAGTGTTTATAAAAAGGAACAATATTTTAAAAAACAAAACCAATTAGGTAAGACGAAATTATTTGTCAGTAAGTTGCTTCTTTAGGGTCTTCATAAATACACACACACACATAACTTGTAAATATCCACATCTAAGTAAATGCTATAAATAACCTTAGAAATTCTTAGATTCATCCTGGATAGAAAAAGTAATGAAAGCAAAGAGGTAGGATTTGGTATCAGAGAATCTAAAGTCTAGTTCAAAGTGGTTTACATGATAAGGAAATTAATCTCATATATAAAAAGAAGCTCTAAAGTTAAAAAGGCTAATTCAGTGTTCAGAGACATGGCCCAGAACTGATGTTCTTTAAGTTTTCTAATTTTCGGAATGTTAGCTTTGCTTCTCTCATGCCTGCAGAATAATATGGTCGTGGTGTTGTCAGATATCACATCCAGACAACTGTCCAGAGCAAAAAGGGATCGTGTTTTCCAGCTAAAACAACAAAAAAAAGTTTTTAGAAATCTCTGGAAGAATTGGTTTATTGGGTTACAGTGATCATCTTAGCCTAATAAAGACCTACCTCCTCAAGGTAAGGAGGAGGCAGCTTATTATGAAGAATGTGGCCATGTGAAAGAGGGGCAATTTTATAATATGAGTATCTTTTATACAAACTTCCAGGTTTCAGTGTTTCACTTTTTGCCAATCATTTGCCCCATATTTTTTGCTCACTCTGTAAGTTTCCTGCCCAAAGTAGCTATTTCACTTTTCCACCTGTACTTTCACAAAACTTAGGTTGCACCAGTTCTACCTTCATCCCGTTCCAGCTTATCAAGAGCTTTAATGATATTTAGTATGTGCTTGCTACTCTTTCCTCCTTCCCATCTGAAGTTTTCCCCATAGCTTGGTTCTCTTCTTAGTCACTCATACATGCGTGCATCCACTCAATAAATATCACCTGTAATTAGCGTGGCGGCATCATAGGCACTGTGAAGACCACAGTGAAGAAGCAGTCCAAAATCCATTCCTTCATAGAGCTTACATTCTTTTGAAGATTCTATTGGAGGAAAAAAGACAGTAAATAAAACAAATAACTAAAATATAAAGTGTATTGAATAAGACAAACGTAGGAAATGGTAAACAGGAAGAATGGATCATATTTGCATTTTAAAATAGGGTGGTCCTGGTAGGTTATGTTGAGAAAGTAACCTTTGGGGAAAGATAGAAGGTATCTATGGATATTTTGGGGGGAAACATTGAAGGCAGAGGAAATGGCCATAGCAAAGGCAACCCACCGCAGTGGGAGGGTGCCTGTGGGAGGGAGCTCTAAGTAAGGACAGATGCAGGACCAGAATAGGAAGTGATTACGGTTTTCAAAGTTAAGAGATGATGGTGGCTTAAACCAAAGCAGTAAATGGAGGCGCTAAGAAATGGTCAGATTCTGGGTTATGTGTTGAAGATGGATCCTTCAGCGTAGCTACTGTTCAGTTATGATATGTAAGAGAAAAATTGTGGTCTTTCCTTTTTTTCACAAGTATTTTATATCAAAATTTCTATATTAGTTATTCCCTTTACTCAATATCTTTAATTTTTCTTTCTTCCTTGATATCTTGACTTAAGTCTACAAAGTTGCCTCATTTTGCAGTTATTAAAATCAAAACAAAACAGCAGCAAAGCCCTTTGAAGATTGCTACTTTTCCATTGCATTCATTTATTCATCTATGCATTCAGTTGCAAGGTGTATTTGATCTGATCATTTAAAAAAAATTCTCTAGTCATCCAGGTTTATGCTCAATCTCGGCCTTGAGAGTGCTTTCTGGACTGCAATTTTTTGTATGAAAAGCCTTTAATGCGTTTTCTACAACATTTGGAATGACCTGTTCTATAATTGCTTCAAGTGTCCCTCAGTCAATAATTTACTTTTTCTGCACCTTATTTACCAAAAAAGTACTCTTTTCTTTCCATATAATTTTCTCTGCTCATACCACACTTATATTTTGAATAACAGCAGGTAGTTGAGGAAAAAGAGGATTTAAATTTGCTTTGTAAATAGGATTCTTTCAAAATAGATAGGGGAGAGGGTAAGAATAGTATGGGAATAGTATGGGAAATATAGAATCTAAAGAACTTGAGACACGTGGTCATGAACTAAAGGAGGGATGGTGGGGGAGGGGTGTGCATTGTGAGGGGGAAATAGAAAAACTGTAATGGCATAATCAATAAAATAAAAAATATTAAAAAATAAGATAAATAGGATGCTTTCCTAATGGTTTAAATGAAGATTTCCTTGAAGAACATCCTCCTAACCACTTATTCCCCAACCTTACCCTCCAGCCCCATTAGTATCTATTCCATATTGAATTACTAAAATTAAAATGTACTGAATTAATAAAGTTAATAAATATTCAACATTTTCCATCTCCCACTCACTGCTCACTGACTTCTGAGAGAGATCTTTTTTTTTTTTTTTTATAATTTTATTTGGTTACTTTTCAAGTACATTTTTTTTTCCTCTTCCCCCCCCCCGCCCGGTCTCCCCCCTCCCTCCCATTCCCCCCTAGTCTTTTGGTCATTCATCTTTTCTCCTCCCCCTTTTTCCCCTTAAGTTCCCTTCTCTCTCCCCTCTGGTCGCTGCCCACTGTTTGTTTTTACTCTGAATACTTTAAAGAATGATAGGATGCCGTGGACAGGTAGCCTAGTTGGTTAGAGTGCTGTCCCGATATGCCAGGGTTGCAGGTTCAATCCCTGGTCAGGGTACATATAAGAATCAACCAATGAATGAATCAATAAGTGGAACAGCAAATCTCTCCCTCTCCACACATCTCTCCTCTTTCACTCTCTCTTCCTCTCTCTCTCTAAAAATTTAAATGATAGGTTAAGTAAAATATGTATACAATGATTTCCACCCATATAGGAAAATATCTCCCTGTAGTTTTCACTGAACTGAATGATACTTGGCTTGGGAAAGAAAAAAAAAGGCTATGTGTAGATGTTCAGAAAAATTAACTCAGTGCTTCTCCTTCAATGAGTAGAGTTTGGCACATGGTAGAAGTCAGCATGGGAGAAATGATGAGAAAATTATTTCTCAAGATAGTTTTATCTGTAGGAGAGAACTAAACCTTAAGCAGAACAAACCCTTGACAAAATTTTGGAGTCAGGGAAATGTGCCTCTAGTACATTCAGCTTTCCCCTTTTCTGTCCCCTTTTCCCCTTCACTGCTGAGACCTCCAGCATCCCTGTCCTGTCTTCTCCACTCATTTCCAGCCATGTCCTCAGAGAGTCTGCAGTATCTACCTGAAAAATCCCTCCAGCTTCAGGAATCGTCCCCCAGAGTTCCTGCTATTTCACCTAATATACAAATTATTTTTAAATTTCTTCATTTTATTCTAGTGTTTCATCTCATTCTGGACTCACTCACTCATTCTGGACCACATAGTTTATATATAAATGTCAGCAATCCTATGTTTAGTAGATATGGATAGGAAAGGAGAAAAGGGAGTGAAGAAATGGAATTTTTGATTCAAACCATAATGGAAAAATTATATTTTCTATCTAATCCTGAGAAAGTCTTACTCCCACATCTTTAAATTTATCACATGACTATAGGCTCTTGTAGAACTGAGTAAAAGGAACTAAAGCGTCCTGGATAAAAGAGTTATGAAAGAAACAATGACAAAAATATTCACAAAGGTAGCTAAAGCTAATTTCAGAACAAATCATTCCTAGATCTATTAAAATTTTGTAACATTTTTTATGTCAAGGTATGGCCCAGAAATCAAAGTGTCAAAGCTATGTGGAGTATAAATCTAAATGTCTGGAAACTGTACCAAAAAAAAAAAGATTCAAAAACTCTGAATTCAGTATCTGGCATTTGGTAGGTACTCAATAGATGTTTTGAGGAAATGCTTACATTAACGGTGTTATAAAAGTTTTTGAACAGGTAGGATGAGCAAGTCTGTAGGCCCCTCTCTCTACTGACCCCACATTCTGCATGCTCTCTGTGAACACTGAATCCATGCTCACGGTGTATGTAACCATTTGGTTCACGCCTCCTCAGTGAATAACTGTTCCCCAACCTCCAGATTCTTACAGCCTTGTGTCTACTGAATAGTCTACTTGGATATCCCTCCAGCTTCTCAAACTCAGTACTCCAAAATGAAGCTTTTTATGTCTACCCCCTAATATACACATTTTCTGTATTTCCTTAACTCAGGTGTAAGTACACCACTCAAGGCAGGAACTGGTGTAGCTTTCCACACATCTTTCTCTTACACTCATCATCCAGTAGATCCTACTCATTTTACCTCCCCCATATTTTTTAAACTGTACCCTACTTTTCCATATCACCACTACCCTAAGGCATTATCTCATCATCCTTTACATGGACTATTGCCCTAGTATGAGTCTATCTATAGTTTTGTCCCCTCAAATTCATAGTGTTTTGTCTAAATGTCATTCTGACCACACTTTTTTTCTTAGCTCAAAATGTCACAGAGGGATCACATAACCTACAGGTTAAATTCATCCATAGACTACATTTTATCTGTGCCTCTCCCTCCACACTGCCCATTTTACCTTGTCTCATTTTATTCTTGGTTACCATAAAAAATGCTAAACACTCTTTCCCTATGTACACCACGTGACTGAGCCTGTCCATGTGTTTGCTCTTGATTTTTCTCCTGCCTGCCTACTCATCTTTTCACACTGTTCCCACTCATCTCTCAAGATTCATCTTAGGTGTTGTATCTCACTAAAATTTTCCTGCCATTCTAGTATGTGGTAGGTAGGCCTTTTTGTATGTTCCTATAATAAAACTCACATTGTTTAAAAATGTTCTGTTTACATCGCATCCTCCCACTCCTGGTTGTGAGCTTATCAATGGCATAGAGTCACCCACATGCTCCTTACCGCAGTGCCTGGCACGCAGAGTATTCCGTAAATGGTTTGAATGATCTAAACTAAACATATGTAGTACATCGATAGGAACCCAAATGAAGGAACAAAATTTAAAGTCCTGTACTAGGTCCTCCACTGGCTGTCTTTGTTAACTCTACCACTCCTTTGCAAAACGGGGTCAAGGAGAGAAAAGCTAAATAACAAGCCTTCATAGTTTTGTTTCTAAAGTTACTGGCATTGTTACTTAAAGGGATGTTTAATAAGAGGAGCTTTGGAATCAGAGAGGCCCAATTTCTAATCTTGGGTTTCCCATTCATAAACACTATGAGCTTGGACTTATTGACACTGATCTTAAATGCCTATCTCTTTGGAATGAGGACATTAGCATCTATTATATAGAGTAGTATTAAGAATTAAGCATAATGCACTGAAAAGAATCTGGCACATTCAATATACCATTATGATTATTATTGCTACTGTAACTTTGAATATAACTCAGTAAACTAAGCATTTCATTTGACAAGTGAGTTGATATTAAAACAGTACCTCACAAGTATGAGTGTGTACATGTATATACATATATTTTAGTAAGTGCTTAAAAGAGACATGAATTTGTATATAAGAAAAATAGTTTAGATTGATATTTAATACACTAAAAACTATAAAAAGTTAAACTATTTTAATTGAGTTATATATTTCTGAAAAACACAAATAAAAAGAACTGTACATCTGCAGAAAGAACTGTAAAAGCTTTATTAGTTGCTTTAAACAGCACATCATTGGTGAATGGAATAATGAATATCTGAATGAATGAAAATGAGAATTATTTAAGTATATGGTAAACATAGTTAAGCTTTAATTATAATTATAGACAAATAATGAAGTTCCCATCTGAAAGCAAGATGAGCGTCCCTAACTGAATGGCATTTTCACCTTATTTTGAATATAAGAAATACTTGAAAGTTCCAAAAAGTCAACTGTATCTTGCTTTATTGGAATGAGTTGGGATTCATATTTTTTTGTTTTTTATTTTGTTTTGTAAAAGCTTTTAACAAATGAAGTTGAAGTTTGGATTTGGTAGAATAGGATGTTTAGGATGTATTTCATAACCATGGTTAACTGGCAGAGAGAGAGAGAAGAGCTTACAAGCATGAAGAGTATAGACATCCTAAATTATCTATGGAAGATTTCAATTAACTGGCAATTAGACTAACAGAAGATATTCAAAAATACTTTAAGGATCCCTTCAAGTGACCATCAGTCATTCTAGTCTATTAATATTCTTTTAACTTATGCTACAGAGTAGCATTTTGGTTGTAGAGCCCAATTAATAAATAAGCACAAAATATTTTCTATTGACATGTAGAATGGCATTCAATGATGGGGATTTCACAAGGGATTCTCTTCTGACGTCTTTTTTTTTTTAATTTATCGAAGTGACACTGGCTAAAAAATTATGCAAGTTTCAGATGCATGCACAATTCTACAACACACCTATACACTGTATTGCTGTGGCTAGGACATCCAGTGCTTTGTTGAATAGCAGTGGTAAAAACAGCCTGTCTTGTTCCCCATCTTAAAGGAAACATTTATAGATTTTGCCCATTGAGTATGATGTTGGATATGAGTTTTCATTTTATGGCCTTTGTAATAGTGAGATATATTCACTCCCTTCTGCTTTGCTGAGAGTTTTTATAATGAATGAGTGCTGAATTTTATCAGATGCTTTTTCTGTATTTATTAATATGATCATGTGGTTTTCATTGTTCATTTTGTTTATGTGGTGGGTCACGTTTACTGATTTGCAGATATTGTACCAACTTTAACACCACTAGATCATGGTATACACTTTTCATGTGTTGCTGAATCCTGTTTGCTAACACTTTTTGAGAATTTTAGCATCTATCTTCATCAGATACATTAGACTAGAATTCTCTTTCTTTGTAGAGTGTTTATCTAATTTTGGAATTAGGGTAATACTGCTCCTATGTCAGATGCATTAATGTTTACTAGAGTTATATCCTCTTGTAGGATTCTTCCCTTTATCATTTTGTGGTGCCCTTCTTTGTCTCTTATTAGATAGAGCCTTGGTTTTAAAGTCTGTTTTGTCAGATATATGTACTGCTGCCCCAGCTTCTTCTTTTTATTTCCATTTACATGAAATACCTTTTTCCATCCCTTTTAGACTGTGTGTATCTTTCATTCTGAGGTGAGACTCTTGTAGACAGCATTCTGAGGTGGGTCTCTTGTGTGTGCGTGTGTGCATGTGTGTGTATACACACACATATGTTTTTTTATAATATGCATGTTTTTAATGATTATGATCATTAGCAAACTTTATAATTAATGCAGTCCTACTTCTCCCCAGGATGGTCATAAATTATAAATGTTCTATATAAGTTCTAAGTTATAAATGTTCAAAAATGACTTATTTATCGCCCTGCCAGGCTCCTGGCTGTGCCTCTGCCTAACCTCTCTTTCCCACTCTGTCTCAGGACTTACTTTTTGAAACACATTTGAACATAGCACTTTTAAAACAAAGAGCTACTGTACTCTGGTTTCCTCTTGAACCCAGAGTAGAGACATGCCTGATAAGGAGATCTTATGTTAAGGGAGATGAGGCTAAACACACTTTTAGTGAGTTGAAAAAACATCATTTAAATCCAATTAAGATAATTAAAGAAAATGCTCATTTAATTAACATTCTAAATCTTGTTTTTTTATATACTCAGTTACCCTATGTCTTTTGATTGGAGCGTTTAAGCCATTTACATTTAAAGTGATTATCAGTAGGTTCATATTTATTGCCATTTTATTCCTCTTACTATGTTCCTCTGTTTCTTCTCCTCCTCCTCGTTCTTCTTCTTCCTTTTCTTCTTCTTAAAGTAGCACTTTTAACATTTCTTATAACACTGACTTGGTGGTAACAAACTCTTTTAGCTTTTTCTTATTTGGGAAGGCCTTTATTTCTCCTTCAATTTTAAATAATAGCCTTGCTGGGTAAAGTAGTCTTGATTATAGGTCCTTGCCTTTTATCAGTTTGAATATTTCACATCAATCCCTTCTGGCCTGAATTGTTTCTGTTGACAGCTGATGGTCTTATGGGAGCTCCCTTGTAGGTAACTAAATGTCTTTCTCTTGTGGCTTTTAAGGTCTTCTTTGTTATTTTAATTATGATGTGTTTTGGAGTGGCCCTCTTTGGGTCCACCCTGTTTGGGATCCTCTGCATGTCTTGGACTTGTGTGTCTTTCTTTCACCAGGTTAGGAAAGTTTTGGCTATAAGACTTCTCTTCATCTAGTCTTCAGTTGGTTATTCAGGATAATCGTTTTATGATTTAGTTGTAATTCCAGTTTGGTCCTGGGAGGAGAGGAGTGTTGCTTCCACCTACTTAGTCTGGTTTGGTCTAATGCTTTACTTCCTCTAATCAAGTCTCTAAGTTCTCTCCCTCTCTTCTTTATGGCCTAGACATAAAGTTACGTGTGTACATACTGCCTGCTTCTGTCATTTCTCTCACTAGTCTGTGAGCTCTATCAGGTAGGACCTGTGGATTATGTACCTCTATTTCCCCTAAGTCCATTGCCTAGACTTTAACAGATGCTCAATCAACTTCTACTGAATAAGGTAATCCATTCCATCTGCTTGGCTTGATTTAACAAGCCATTTTTATTCAAATACTAAATACCTTTAACATCTTTGAGGAGGAAAAAAATAAGAGGAAGACTTTCAGCTCCGGCCAGTGTGGCTCAGTTGGAGGCAGCGTTGACCTGCAAACTGAAAAGTTGTGGGTTTGATTCACAGTCAAGGCACATGCCTAAGTTTCAGGTTACCCAGCTGAGATGTGTGCAAGAAGCAACCAATCGATGTGTCTTTCTAACATCAGTGTTTCTCTCCCTCTCTCTCCCTCTCTTCCCTACTCTTTAAAATCAATAAACATGTTCTCATCTGAGGATTAAAGAAAAAGGAAGACCTCTATCCCAGGACTAATAATTATTTTAATTTTGTTTTACTTAAATATGAATTTTGAGACAGCAGGAAAAGAAACTTTTTTTAAAGTGACCATACCAAGGGTAAACAAGCGTTCCGATAGTAATTTTATCACTGATTGTTGAATACCAAAAGTAGATGAAGTGCCATGATATCTGGCTCCAGTTTTACAAGTAAAAAAAGGTGATAAAGATAATAAACTCTAAGAGTATTGGACTCCTGCAAGCTCTTACTGGCAGCTATTTTCTACTGACTAGGCTGGTGACATTGGTAAAGTCAGTTGAATAAGTCTCAGTGATTTTATTTGGCAAATGAGGACAACAGTGCCTCTTTACCCCACAGTCTTAAACTGATGAATAAAAAAGAGACTTTCGGTGAAAGTATGTTGGCTTTGAAGACTGTCATTCAAATATAAGGGCTCATCTGGATGAACCATGTAGCAAACTAATGTTGAAAATCTTATAACTTATTTTAGATGAAACATCTTAGTAACTTCTTGGAGTGATGAATTGCCAGTTCTGATGCAAAAGCTGTTTGAGCCACCCTACACAATTAAAGCAACCCAATCCTGACTTTCAAACTTCAGCTTAATGGTTATACAAACCTCTCACATCAAAGGAATATCTTTTCTCTTTTGGCATCACCTGTCTCTAACATACAGGAGTGAACAAAAGTAGGTTTACAGTTGTGACTATGCAAAACAGAGTTTAATCTTATATAAGTATATATTTATTAATTATTGTATTATTTACTTGTGCTATTTCTCTTCTTATATTATTGTTATTATTTTGTATCCTTATTAATGATTTATCTTTTAGGTAATGATGGCTGGTAATTTAACATAATTTTGACCACCCCTGTAATGTTCGGACATAGTACCACTTCATGAAGGTTCTTTCATTGCAATACTTATTTTTAAAATATAAGGGAAGGCAAAAAGTATGGATTCTAAACTTAGACCCCCTGTGTTGAAAATCCTTGATAAATCTACTTAATCCTTACAATCTTAGATTTCTCCTTCAGATGCATGGATATGATAATAACAGAGCCTCTGCCATAGGACTGCTGCCAGAATTAAATGAAGTAACATCCTATCTGGTACGTGGTAAACAGTAAAAAATAATAATTCATTGATATTAATCTTTTTCTTAGGTGGTAGGGATTGCACTGCTTTTACCACTGACTATTAAATATGGTGAACTCAGAGGTTAATAAGTAATGTAAAAGGATAGATCACATATCATTTAACCAAGAAATAACAAAATTGTCTCCACTGTTACTCATTTACCATCACAGTCATCTAGTAAGTATCACAGGTCAGCTGTTGCTTTGAAAAACAGGAGCCCCCCTTTTGCCTTGGAGTGACCCTCTGCAGCCGCAGCTCCTCCTCAGCCTGGCCAGTTAAGCATACAATCACATCTCTCTGTTTGCTCCTGTCCTTGTTCATGCTCACTAGGTACAAAGACAGGAGACTGGCCCAGCACAAGTCGGAAATAGAGTGTTTCACCCCCAAAGGGAGTATGGGGAATGGTGGGAGAGCAACAATGAGCAGGTAAGCAAACTGTGAGTGGCCTGAGGTGGTGTGAACTAAATGTATGCAAGCTAGAGGAACAGGTGGCTCCCTGGTCTGGGTCCTCACTCAATTGTGCATCCCATACAGTGTGTCCAACCTGGGCCACCACTGGTTTTCTACGTGTGTTTGACTTGCAAAACCCATGCCATCTTCATGTGAAGTGATGGGAGCCTCCTGTTCTACATGCTGCTGTTTCCCAGGGCTGTCTGCTTTGCATGTCTGAAGCCTTAGCTCAGAGTCAGTTCCCCCATGGATTTTAAAATATTGGTAAATTGCTTCTGGAGTTTGCAAAGTGGAAGAGCTTGGAGGAAATCCACATTTCAGGATCACCCAGTCACTTAAGGAAACAAACACAAAAGCCTAAGACTGGTTTTGAGAGAAGGACTACAACTGAGGGAAGATGCCAACCCCTAATCCCAGACAAGCCTGGGAATTAATCTGACTTACTCTGAGCATGTCAACTCATAGCTGAGGTCATGCCAAACTATTGAACTGTAGAGGCAAGTGGCTTTTTGTGAAATGAAATCAGGAAAGCTAGTCTTCCTCTAGCTACGGTAGCTTTGCATCTCCTTTACTTCTCTGTGTCTGGTGGCGAACACCCCCTGTTGCTGCGCTATGCATGTTCCTTCATACCAGGCACTCCCAACTGAGCTGTGCCCAGCAAGCTGGGGTATTTGGAACTAGAAACATCAACTAAGCTGTGTTGCATGAAATTAATGTGCTTTATTGCATGGGACTGGGTTTAAAGAAAAGGGCTCTGGAAATAAAGACTTTCAAGATTGACATGAAACAGTTCCAGAATGCTGGAAAAGCCTAGAGGAGGAGGAGTCACTTGCCATGATATAACTCCCACCTCTAATTTCTTGTGGCATTTACTATTCCATCTGTGATATGTGGAAAGGAAGCTCTTGCAAGTCATCCTGGACTAAAGGAAAGAGGAAGTGCAGAAAGTAGAGTATATACCCGTGTGTGCATGTGCTGAGAGCAGAGCTTAAGAGCCAGCTCCATAACAAGAACGTAATCTTGTTGAATCCTGTTGAACTCTCACCCCAAATACTGTGTTTGCTTCCTCAGTAGGGGATCCTTCTGGTTTTCAAAATAATGTCTAACTTTCTTAAAGGACCACTGCATTGCAAACTTCTGGGAGACCATTCACATTGCCATACGCAAAAATGGTGCCTTTAACTGTGCAACATACAGCCTGAGCAGTCACTCATGGCAGCTCTGGTCAAGAGCTTGGCCAATTTCATCCATGGCTCCCAGAGACAAAGCAATGACAGTGTGCGTGTAGGCACCTATGTGTGCACATTGGCGTATCTGATGGTGTTATGCCTATGATCCCTTTCTACAACTACTTTTGGATCTCAGTGCATCTGGAAGATAAGCCTCAAGATTCTTTTGTGGGAGTAACTCAACAGACTGCTACTGAGCTTACTAGTTTTTCTTCCATCCAGATATGATGAAATGTCATAATTCCTGTCTTTGAAAATCAGTCAAATATCACCCAAATTGGCTGGATAAGGTGAAAATGAATGCATCGAATAAACACAGGGGCTCTGTCCAGAGTGACTTAATGATTTGAGGCAATTGTGTAAGACGGGATTTCCTAAACCTAACAAACTTGGCTGCCTGTCAAACATAGTGTGACAAAATATTAGACAATATAACCTAGAAATCTGTAGCATTGCATGTTTTCTAGGCCATTCTAATTTAAGCAGTCAATACTGATATTTAGGAATACTTCATTTATCTACAAAGTGACATGAAGCTCTTCACAGCAAACTTAGGTCTCAATTCTGCCATGCAGTGTTCTTGGGAGTGTTTGGTCCATGCTCAGAACTCCCAGATCTATCAGTCCTCATTTAGATTTGCTCAAGACTGCCTTGATTGGGAATGGACAAGAGACAGTGGGACACAGAGGGTAAGAGGACCCAGAGAACACAGAAGAAACTTCCTTGGGTGAGGTCTAGGTCTACAGAGGTAGGCACTCAACATGTCTGCACTGAGGTCCAACTTTCTCTACAACAGCAAGATACCGTTTAGCTCTTGTTTCCTTAGCTGTTTGGATGTAACCAAGGTGATGGCAAGGCTTATTACATTGGCACGTCCTGGTGGGGCAGAGGGGTATCAAGTATGCTGTTGGAAAGACAGTTCTGTTGGAGTGACAACCTCGGCCCCTCAGATAAGCATAATTAGTTGGGGACAAATGATCTTCTCTTCCCGCTTTTTCTTCCTTCTCATTTATTTATCACTAACTAAAAGCTGACAATGAGAGAGAAAACGTGTGGGAGACGAAGTGAGTCCTTCAGTGCTCTAAGAGAACTTTTCATTGGGGAAGACAAAAGGCCTCGGAGAGGCCAAAATGCCTAAGGCCTTTGAATCCTTTTCACCAACTTAATATTTGTTCATATAAACATACATACAATGACATGTATTAAGGAGAAATAAGATTAAAATGAATATTAAGAAAAAATATATCACAGAGGAGACACCGCAATGTAAACCATTCCTATTAAGAAGTTAGAGTAGTTAATCCCAATTTGCTTACTGTGGAACTGAATGGAAGGGCTGGGAGTCAGACAACTGCACGAGACTTTTATAGATACTTTTAGCATCACCATATAGTCATCTTTCTTATCGCTCACCCCAGTTGCTTCCCAGAGCCATAGTCATTATCATATTCACTTTGCAAATAACTGGGCTGGTTCTGTGACCATTACTAAAAACCAGTCCCAGGGAGGGGCTAAGGAATCTCAAACCACAGAAAACCAGGAGGGTCACCCTGCATCTCATTTGCCTATGTGTTCTATAGTAAAACTATAGAATGGACAGGACCCTATGAATTCACACCCAGGTGATTCTTCATAGCCAAGTTGCCAGGCAGCAGAGGAGTTTTTAAATGCTCATAGTCATAATTGGCCAGAATACTCTTATCTGTAACATTGGTAGGGCCTTAGAGACACTCCTCACTTCTCCCTCCTACCTCCCCCATTATAATGTGGGCATTTAAAAAGGAATGATAACATTATATGCATCCACTCTACCTTCCTGAAATATCATGTTCCTGTTTTCCCTTTATGTAAACAGTTTATTTTCCTTCTGTCAAAATATAGCATAACTTGTCATCTTTTCCTATTTTCACAGTGGACAGTCTAAGTGTGTTTCAGCTCACAGTCCTCCTCATTGCAGGAGAAGTGATAGAGAGTCCTAAACAGGGAGGTGCTCTATAAATTGGAAATTCCCTAGACCCTGTTACTGTGTGACTTCATACTGATATGGTCCACCCTCAGGAATGGCTAAAACTTCAACAGTGAATGTTGTTATCTCCTTTCTCAGCAAGGGTACTCTGATGGAGTATGTATGTGATGCGCTCATGTAGGACCTCATTAGAAGAGGCTCAGACATTCTGAGCCTCCCAATCCCTCGCTGAGAAATGGCCCCATTAGTCAAATGAAAGTGATAGATCTTCAGTCACCCACCGGTGCTAGAGGACAGGAGGGTGGTACAAAATTATTTTTGCTACTGCTAGATCATGATATCAATTGTGTGAACTATTAAACCATCAGCTGAGTAACTAGTTTTCACCTAGTAGGATAATTATGTGTCAGAGTAACTCCTCATTTGATATTATTTCTATAGCTTATGCTACTGCAAATAGAATTAAGTGTAATGGAAACTAAATAATAAACCTGAACTGAGTGTTCAGCTAGGGCTACGCATACAGTTACATAAAATTCAGAATCCATAGAAGAGACAGTTCCTGTCTTTTGGAATAATAGAGGTCCATTCAGTTACTTAGCAATATATTAGGACCACTCTTCATTCTTTTCCAAAGTCAATTTCAAATTAATGTTTTAACTTATATTTAGAGATGTTCTAAAGCACATAATGTTACTATAATTACTATACATTTGACACTGTAGTAGTTTCCTTTTATATGATATACCTTCTCCCAGGAACATTATAAACAAGATATTTTTCATTTCCATGGTACAGATCAAGAAAATGAAGATCGGGAATATTAAATAACTTGTACAGTAGAGTGGTTCAGTGCAAATTCTGAAATCAAAGAGACCTTACAACCTACTGCCAGCTGTAGCCAGAAATGTGACATGCCTTAGCTGAGATGCTTTAACATCAAAAGGAGTCTTTTGCCTGAACAAATCATTTTCCAGCAACCATTATAAACATCCTGGGATATTCTCTTATTCTACAGCCCCCCAACATTCATCTCTATGATATTTAGGGCAATCAATAGAGAGCTTTGAAAGTTACCATCAGGTTATTTTATGGACACAAACGTGGGTGTTGCCATTTCCCTGGATACTCCACGAATGTGTGTCCTGTCACTCCCGTGCATCTGAGCACTTAGAACAGACACAATATTGCAGGTGGCAATGACTCCGGATTTAGGGTCAGATCTGAGGCACGGTTCTGCCTTTTAGTGGACTTGGACAACTTAGTTAACTTCTATAAGCCTCAGTTTTTGTATCTATAGTACAAATAAATAATACCTGTCTATACCAAGTGTCCAAGGTGATGGAATTCACTTCATTTCCCAAACACTCCCAGCCTACCTACTCCACACCAGGGGCCATATCAAGCACAGCAGATACATATGTATTTACTGCCTTTGGAGTGTTCTAGGATAAGTGCAGGAACAGATTTATAAATCAGTAATTTAAAATAGCTCCCTATAAGTGCTATTTCCATTTTGAGGACAAATATAGTAAGATGGGTGAAAACTCCTTGGAGATTTAAAGTTCTATGCAAATGGGAGTTATCACCTTCCCCAAACTCTCTTCCCCTTTGTCATCCATCTCAATCCCACGTGTTATTCAACGTTAAATCAAGCTGGTTTCCTCCAGGAAGTCTTCCTGGCTGTACCAGACTACAGGCACAAAACAGTCGTGTCTTCTTTTGTTCTCTCTTTACTCATTTTAATCCGGACTTTATACTGATTGCTGAGGGAAAAATAATTTCCTGTTTGGGGGGTAAAAAACCCTCTCATTTTAATTGAAGCACCTCAACTAAAGCCTGGAACTTAAAACTCATTATGAGGGGTTTAGTTTGGAGGTTTGAGTCCAGGTTACTGAATTATGGGACATAAGAAATAGCTTCATTTGAGAAAGGAAACTGTGACGACCCAACAAAATGCCTCTGCTTAGCACGTGCCCCTGCATCACATCCTTTGTTTACACTTTCTCTTGATGAGGGCGTAGGGGTAGTAACAACTGTACTAGACCTATTGGGTAAGTTAACAACTCACCCTGAATTAGGAACATTTTGACAAGGCCTCCTGTTGGTGTTAAACCAAAGAGAAGTTAAAATAGGGCCCAGCTCTTCTCTTCTAACACAGATTTGGGAATTTTCAGAGAAGGGTGCAGCCACTGCTACCTCTCCAGCTATTCAGAAGGGAGGGAAAGTCCACCTCACAGGGTTGGAAAATTTCATGAGATTAAGCACATGGAATCACCTTCTTTCCCATATATGCAATACATATGTTAATTGGAGTCTCTTGATCCATGTTATTTTAAGATTCCCCAGGCTTTATGCCTCATTTAGCTCCACTTTATATGCAAATCCTTTGAAAATTCTTCTGCAGTGAGCAACCTTTTCTCTGAATTCTTTCAATACCAACATGAAAATTCTAATGGGCAAGAACAAATGTCCTCCCTTTTATGACAGTTCTTATATCAATAGTATATTCTTTTCCTTCCTCCTTTTTTGGGTCACAACTCTTAGCATCTTAAAACTATATTCCTGCATTATGAAAACAAGCTCTTAAATCTGCTCTGGACACCACTATTTGGCTTGTGTCAATCTTCTTGGTTCCTCGCTTCCTTAAAGACTAATTAACTTAACCAATATTAATTAGGCCTTAACATTTTTCTGAAGTAGGACCAAGACTGGGGCCAGATGATGAGTAAGGTCAATGGGTGAAGTTGGTGTGAGGGTTTAGAAGAAAATTGTGTCATGGTCCCTACATTCAATGTTTTTGTTAAGCTCAGGAAGAAGATCAAATACATGAAATATTAAATAACAATGTAGAATTCTTACAGTGGAAGAATAACAGAAGCTGTGGGTATTTATTTATGTAATATTCATTCATTTATTGATCAAGCATATAGATTGCATATGTATCTAAGACTTAGATCATCTCTCTGATGGAATACATTAGACTGCCCTTGTATTCCGGATACAAGTAAGAATCCCAAGGTGAAAAAGGTGAAGGGATCAAGAAAAAAAGGAAAAAAACACCCTCATACACAGAGACAACAGTTTGGTGATTATCAGAGAGAAAGAGGGATGGTAGAAAGTAGAAGAGAGTAAAGGAAGGATAAATAGTAATAATGTAAGGAGACTTGACTTGGGGTGGTGAACACACAATACAATATACAAAAACCTATATAATTTTATTAACCAATGTCACTCCAATAAATTCAATAAAAAATAAAGAAATTAGCATTTGAGTACAGAAACCTAATAGCTAACCAGAGACAAGAACTGAAATAAACCAAATAAAGTTTAACTGTTTCTATCTGTAATCCAAAATGACCAAGCTGGGTCGCTGGGGCTTAAAGCCAGGATCCCTTCTTTCTTTAATATATGTTTGCTACCAGCTGCAACAATAATAACAACAACAACAACAAAAGGGCCCAAAGTTAATTACTGAGTTATTCAAAAAGAAAAAGAAAAAAATCTATATTGGTCAGGGGTGGCCAGGAAGAATTTGCATACTGGACAAAAAAATCCAAAGTCTATCTTCCAGTGCCTTAGCTTCTTCATCTCACACAGTCAAACTGTACTCCTGCTTATCTTTGGAAAATTCCTTGTAGATTCCTGAACTTCTGTCATTGCTATTCTTCCTGGAGGTCAATGCCAAGCACTCTTTTTGTACTTGGCCATAATCTTCTAATTATTCAAGACCTAGATACAATCTGTCTGCTATGGGCCTGCAGCGTTTGCTGGCCACCGCTTTCCTCCTGCTGGAAATGGTTTCTTCCTCTTCTGAAGTTCTGAATTCCTTGTGAGCTTACCCTCCAAAAATTCTGTGGAGTCAGTCCTTGTTTTCAAGCTCCACCACCCCTCAGTTTCCCCACCCTTAGCACCCTACCACCCACCCATCTACTTTATTTCAAGGCCCTAAGGGAAAAAAAAAGCTATCAAACTACTCTGAGTAACTAATATTGTTAGTCTTATGTGTGTATCCTATCTCTTGAATTTAACTTTACCCTCTTTGACAGTGATCTTTTATCTCAATAATTCTCAGTCACAGTATCAATAAGCATTGCTGAATAAAACCATTGGCAAAGGTATCACATATCTTCTGCTACCAATATTAGTTAAAGGTTATGTTTGCAATTATTTTTCATTAACTGGTATTCCAAGTAACTCAGAAAGAAAGTGAGAGAGTTAGAATTATCAGGGTAGGAATTAAGTGTGCTACACATAGAACAATTATCTTTTATTGGATAACAGCATAAAAAAGGCTGAAAATTGCCACATAATATTAATTTATGTGGTTGTCAGCTTGCTGTGCCTTCATCATCAAGGCGTCCATTCATTATCCTTGACAAATGTAGGTGCTCAGTCAAGCTGTGCTTCTGAGTTAACAACCAAAGAGAGATATATAGGGTGTGCTCTTCAGAGTGCAAAGTATATGATTAAGTAGTACATCAGTGTAGATAATAGTGAATA
The DNA here is from genome assembly GCF_021234435.1 of Artibeus jamaicensis. Taxonomy (NCBI): domain Eukaryota; kingdom Metazoa; phylum Chordata; class Mammalia; order Chiroptera; family Phyllostomidae; genus Artibeus; species Artibeus jamaicensis. Next base: position 14,993,074 of record NW_026521911.1, on the reverse strand, counting down.
TAAATCAAATAACCAACTTTTCTACTTAAAAACATGTATCACCACCAGGTAGCACCTGAGACTTCTCTTCCATGGAATAAGGAGAGCTCACTTCAAAGAGCAAATACAGGCAGTGTTCTGTCATGGAAAATGGAATTGGAAATTGTGATATGGTATTAGTCCCACCTTGCCATTTTCTGTGTAACCTTGGGCAAATATCTAATCTCACTGAGCTTCAGTATTCTCATATTTAAAAGTGGGATAAAGATGTTGATCCTTTCTGCCTTGGAGGAGCAGAATGATCCTCAAAGTGCTTTGTAAGGGACTATGCAAATACAAGGTTCTATTACTTTGTTATTGTGTCTATACTAGGCAATTTAGTCCTTGACTTCATTTCTATTTACTGCAGCGTTTTTTTCTCTATACATACATCTCTAGTGCATACATCATCATGGCCATTTAAGTTGTCTTTGTCAAGGAGGTAGCTATTTACATCCATTTATGCTGTTAACTGGGAAATTTATATAAATGATTCTGTCATATTCTTATATATTACGGTGTATTTTCTCAGTGTAATTGTTGAAATCAAGACATCAGGGTTTAAAGCTCAGAAAGAAATTTTCCACCTGATTTAGAATATGTGAATAGTAACAATTTCAAATTCCTCAATATCTTTTAAAAACTGCATTTCCATATTTTATAATTCATAGCAAATTACTGAAAGGGAAACGTATTGATAAAAAGCTTAACAAATGAGCTGAAAATAGAATTGCAATTGCAAATTTTCTGCTTATACTATTCCTAACTCATGAAATTCTCTTATTTACCTAGTATTTTCTGAGGCCATTCTGAAGACATATTTGCTAATACACAAGTTTTTTTTTTAAAAAGACAATACTCTTTGTATTAGAAAACTCAAAACCATATTTATGCCTCTCTCCTGCCTACCCTCTAGTCCAAAATCACAAACAAGAGAGGTTTGGTAATTAAGATAACTTTTTCATTTAAAAAATTGTTAATTTTCAGAGGATATGTATGAGTATTCTGATGCCCTGAAACCATGTAACTTATGAAGGTACTGATAAGCTATGTAACAAAAGAGAGAGTAGGGGCTTAGGTATTTTTTTCCATTCAATCAAATACTCTGAGAATTTTAATTGTTTATATGCTATCAATAAACCCCCAAACAAGTTCTGGGGTGGGGGGCAGAAGCCCACAGATTATTCAAAAGCCATTTAAAAGGAATGCAAAAAATTCTAAATTTTATAGACATTTTTGACGGTCAGACTCTCTGTATTAACATTTGCTTCCTGATGATGGTGTGGTATGCCCTGGCAGAATGCTCTCATTTCTGCAGATTTTGGCAGATGAATAGAGAAATGGGAAAGGTCATTGAGCTGACATTCAGAGATGGCTTGAAATGAATAAATTATTTGTGCCCCACATAGAAAAGAAGACAGAATATACTTGTGAGAATAAATATATAAGATTTTGGCAGGCCCAACATGTAAACAAAAAATAAACAAACAACAAACCCAGCCTCAAATAACATTGAAATGCTGCTTTATTACTTTTTTCAGAAACAAATAACAAACTCTTATGTATTATAAAACAATAGATTTATTACATAGTATTATATTTGGCAACATAGTTTTCATTGGTGCCTGGAAAGAGGAAGAAGGTTTTTCAGTGTTTGTTTTGTCATTGCTTTGGCCACTTCCTAGATGCAGCGAGCTATTGGAGCTATCTCCCTCCACCCCTCTTTCTTCCTCCTTGTGTTCTTTTTTTGTTTTTTTCACTTTCCAAGGAGAAATTCTTTTTTTAAATTTTATTTAGTTATTTTTTCAAGTACAGTTTTTTGTCTATTTCTCCCATCCCAGCCCCCCCCCCCGCCCTGTGCTCCCCACCTCCCTCCCTTTCCTACCCCCCTTAGTTCTTGTCCCTGTGTCCTTCCTATTTGTTCCTCCAAATCCCTCCCCCTTTTTCCCCTTAAATTCCCTTCCCTCTCCCCTCTGGTCCCTGTCCCCTTGTTCTCTATTTCAGTGTCTTTGTTTTTTGGGGCATTACTCCTTGTGTTCTAATGCCCAAAATACTCAGCAGGTGAGGTGAAATGCTCCAGACAGAGAAGGGAAATTTGCTTTTTCTTTTTCCCTAGGACAGATTTATAAGCCCCTAGGACAAATGTATAATCCTGATGCTTTAAAAAAATTATCAGCCTAAGTAATAATAAATAACACTGTACGGCTGAATGGAAGGTTTGATGGTGATAAATAACCCCTTGCAGAGGTGCTTTGCTTAATAAAGTACCTTCATGTGTATTATTACCCTTAGGTTCCTCCCAAAAAGATAAGGTGAGCAGAAGAGGTTTGTTTCTCCTTCTTCTTCCCTTTCTCTCTCTCTCTCTTTTTTAAACAAATAAGCAGGGAGGCTCAAGTATGTTAAATGATTTGCCCAGTGTCACTCAGATCTTGGACTTACATTCTGGGTCCTCTGCCTGAACTGCCCCAGTAAACTATCGCCACTGAGAAGTCTCACTTAGACAGATATATATGAATTACAAAAACGGAATAAACACTTCCTTTGTGATTTTCATGGTAGATATCAACATCTGTGTCTTCATATTCAGTTAGTGAAATCTTTTATCTGTATACACCGAGTACTATTGAGTACAGTGAGTTATATGAAAAAAAATTGACCCATTGGACAAAAAGAATTAATACTGAATTACACTTAAACCTTAATTCTAACAGGAAAATAATTCAGTGTGAATATCTTTGAAATGAAATGCATTTATCCACTCAACCTACTGTTTTAACCAAAGGTACTATGGATGTTAACAGACAACAAAGAACCCTCTGGCTGCACCTTCATAACACTCCATTCAGCAACGAGATGCACATATAGCAAAGAGTTATCATCTCATGCAGGGACCATGAGAACCCAACTTAGTCAAGGGTAGGGTCAGGAAAGCATCCCTCAAGAAAAAGCCATTAAAGGCAAACTATTTTTTTTAAAGAAGAGCCAAAGCAAAAAGGAAGGAAAAGGCAGAGAGAACAGAGAACAACAAAATGAAAGAGCATTTCAGGACAAAGTAAAATGTGGAATTTAGTGGGCGCAGGCGGCATCACCCAAGGGTGAGAAAGAAGCCACAGATCAAACCCTATGTAACTCCAATTTTTGTTACAGTTGGTCAGGTTAAGGAGAAAAAAAACAGAAATATGTTATAGCTTTACCACATGTTTTTACCTTGCACTGAATTCCCTGTTTCTCAAACAAGAGCTCAAAATGGAACTGAGTATACTGTATGTATTTTCTGAAATGCAGTAATTTATTTTCTGAAATATATTACTCGGGAATGCCAAAACTAATCCATAGATACCGTCTCCTTACCAGACCCCCTTTCACCTACATCCTCATAACAATCTTCATCAAATGAAATACTGTCTGTTTTTCACCAAGGCTTAAAGAGATTATTATTTTCCAAACATACAGGGTGGCTGATCCAGATTTAGAACCCAGATTTTATGATCCTTTGTCCATTACACTTTTTAGGACAACACAAAAGGATTCAACACAATCTAAGAATCCTTTTCACCCATCTGGATACTTATTAAAACCTGCATGTGGTACCAATGGACAAGATAGGTAAGGTCCCTGTCATCATGGAAACTCTATTCTACTAATAAACAAATTAATGTCATAAGTTGTTTTTTTTTCCCTTAGAGTTTCCATTTACTTTATAGAAAAAATATTTTATTACCCAAGAAATGAAGTGCTCAGATTTGAACTCAATTTCTCTGGTGTCTCCTGTGTCCATTCTCCCTGTTACTTTGTCTGGTGCTCTCTCTCCCACATGACCATGGGCACTGTGAGCAAAGGTATGGCAGGAGAGAGATCAGTGTTTTGTGCAGATTGGTTGGCTAGCATAGTTTTCTTCTCATACATTCACCCAAAGGTCTTCCAATCTGCCATCATGTCTTCGGGCTTGGCTATGTGATACCAAAGGCTGTCACTGTTATCACCCAAAGGTACATTCCATCAAAATCTTTCTGTGCTGGGAGCAAGAACTTCCCTAGGGTAAAACTTGGAGGATAAATCTAGTTATGCTTCTCGCTTCTAGCCCATGCTTTGTATTAAAGTGGTCTCACAGACCTAAAAGACTAACTGCCCCTCTTGACGTGCTTGTTTTTCATCCTGCTGGTGGGAGAGAAAGGGGTTTGCTGGCAACCATCCAGCCAATCAAATCCCATAAATAATCTGGCCCATTTATTCTGTGCCATGTTCCAGGAGTTAGTGGGCACGTGGGAAGGAGAAAAGTAATGCCCTAAAAACATAAAAACTGGGGGGGGGGGGGGTCAGATTAACGCAAAATGCAAAACAAACTATGAACCTTTCCTAGAATCAAAAGTTAAGAGGTAAGCAGTTTCCTTTCTGCTATTGAGGCTGCATAGCAACCTAGAAACTTGGAAATAATCTATCAATCCTTTGCAGTAAGAGAGGTGTGGGTGGGGGACATCTCACATTCCAGAATGCTGAAGGACACCAGGTTGCAATGTACTGGGTAGGTTAAATGGAATGAGAGTTCAAAGGAAGGAGTAGAGGAAGGAAGACCGCAAAGTGCAAAGGGATAGATGAAGAAATCAGGAGCAGTGTGGGAAAGGGGCAGGATGCATGTTGTTATAGGGGCTGCAGAACCAGTGATCTGTTATCAACAGTGTCAGTGTTTCAGGCAGAGTGGATCTGCCAGTTACTTGGGCAGCCCTGAGGCAGGTGGGCTCCAAAGAGACTTCAGTCCACTGCCTGGCAAAGGTAGGTCACCTTTCTAGCTTGGCCTCCAAGAGGCCACGGGAGCAGTGGGAACCCAGAGAGGAAGGACAGCTTCCTGTTCGAGTTTCTCAGTTTGTGAAACATCTGCTACAGAATCTCTTTGGAGAGCAGGGTACAGAGTACTTGTAAAACACATAGATTCTTAGAACCCAGTCCAAGCAATCAGAATCCCCTGGGATCCTATCCTGCCTAGGATATTTGACAAACGCCCTCCATGAGTCTTATGCACAATGAAGTTTAATAACCACTTGCCAAGATGATAAAATTGGGTGGCCATTAGTCTACAGACTGCCCAAGTCTTTCTCTTGGTCACAAGCACGTGGAACAGAGCTGTCTGGACAGAGGTCTCAGATCCCTTTGTGAGAGAAGCCACACTGGGATCTCTTCATATACCATCCCTGAAGGTCCTGCCACAACCCGGACTGTAAGTAGCTTCAGAGGCTGTTGTGTCTCTTTTTTCACTCAGGCACTGAGGCACCAATAGCAACATCATCAGAGCAGCTTTCAACCCCAGGGTGGAACCAAAAAGAACTGCTTGGGGGAAGAAAGAGGGATAAAGCCCTAAGAAATCAGGCCAGTCAGGCAATACTCAAGACCCTTTAGAAAGGGACATGCCAGCTGTCAGAGGCAATATACTGCAGGCCTCCTCATAGAATTTTTTCAAGTTTTAAACCTGAAAATAAATCTGTGAGGAAATTTTCTGTGAAGTTAAAAAGTTCTACTTAATTAGATATTCCTATATGTGTTCACTGAATTTGTATTTTCCAGCAGATAAGCCAGATTGAGTGAAACCATTTTCAAAGTCAGGAATTCACACAGAAATTCCTAAATAAACACACAGACAGCTATTGGCCTGCAGAGTAAAAACTGAACTGGGTTAGCATTGCGTACTTCCCGGTAATCCCTGACTCTTACTCCTTCTCTCTAACTAGGTTGGTGATTTGAGGTCCCAGTTCCCTTGTTCCCTTCCAGAGGCTGCAGCTCCAGGAAGCCCTTGCCCGGGTCAGGCCCCTCTGCCACAATGCTGCAAGCCCTCGCTTCTATGTTTGCAGTCTAACCAGCCGTTGCACTCCCGGGTGGGCTCAGAACTACTGCAGAATCCCCATCAGTACTTCTTTATCCTTACTAATATCCCCTTTGACCACTTTCGTGGAAATGATAAACAGAAGGCTAGAAAAAAAAAAGAAAGCAGACTTTAATGCAAAACAAAACAAGCCAATACCACTTCCAGGATCTCTTTGACTGGTGTCCTTTTGATGCCCTAGTTCCTGAAAGAACAAGGAGAGTCAGTCCGAATCCGAGCCCCATAACCACCCGCCATTGGGAGCGCCCGCCAGAACAACGCTAAGTCACCTTTCTTCTCCCCTTTCTCCCCAGCTCCAATGGAAAATCCGTCACCTGGGCCCAGAACGAGAGGGGCGGCCGGGGGCAGCACCTGTGGCAGCGGCTGTCCATCCACATTAACAAGAAGGAGAATCCCAACCAAACTGCGGTCATCAAGCCCTTCCCCAAGAGCACAGAGAGCCGCAGCCTGGGTGCCGGCAGCGCGGGCGCCACCGCGGGGGTCACGGGAGGCGCGAGCTGCCCCTCCGCGGGCCCGGGCGGCCCCGAGCCCCCGGACGCCAGCCCCAAGGCGCTGTACGACGTGGCCGAGGCCGAGGAGCAACTCCCCGCGTCGGCGCGCCCGCGCTCGCCCTCGCCCATCAGCACGCTGAGCCACCGCGCGGGCTCCGCCAGCCGCACGGAGGACGACGTGCCGTCTCTGCACTCGGAGCCCGCCGCGCGCAGCAGCTCCTCGCAGGGCTCGCTGATGGAGCAGATCAGCAGCGTGGTGACCCGCTTCACCGCCAACATAAGCGAGCTCAACTCCATGATGTTGTCCACCGCGTCTCCTGGGTCCAGCGTGGGCGCTGCGCTCTGCTCGTCCTACCTGATCCCCAAAGAGATCCAGCTGCCCACCACCATGACGACGTTCGCTGAAATCCAGCCTCTGCCCGCCATCGAGGTCACGGCCGGCGCGCAGCCTGCTGCCACGGTGGCCCCGCCACCTGGGGGCGCTGCCCTGGAGACCCCAACAACCGGGCCCGAGGCTGCGGCAGGCAAGCCGGACCTCGAGGAGTTGGTGGCTCTGACCCCGCCATCCCCCTTCAGAGACTCGGTGGATTCGGGGAGTACAACCCCCAACTCACCAGTGTCCGAGTCAGCCCTCTGTATCCCATCGTCTCCCAAATATGACACACTGATTATAAGAGATTACACCCAGAGCTCCTCGTCGTTGTGAATGTCTGGAAACCACGCCGGGTTCCCCAATGGAGCCAAGACCGCTGGTGTTCACACAGTGACAGCGTAGTCGCCTGGTTAAGATCTGAGTTGGAATATGCCAAATTGAACCATGAGATTAATAGTGCTACTTAACATCAGCCGACGAAGACACCGACTACAAATCTTTTGGCAGATTTTCTTCTAGTGGCCTTAGAAAACATGGGCTTTTAAGAAACACTGCTATTTTTTGAGGGCTAACAGGAGTCTGTTGAAACAGTTACATACCAAGTGCTTTGCTCTAGGGAAGCAATGAGTGTAAAACAGTGTAATGGAGGGGGAAAAGGCATAGTTAATAAGCAACTGTAAAAAGTTTCATTTGTTTACTTCAGTTCTTTTCCCAGAAGATTCTTTGATTCACCAAACATGAATGTACATTTTCTAACAAACTCAAAATCTGGGACCAAAACATCAACCTATCTCTTTTTTTCTTTCTTTCTTTGTTTCTTCTTTCTTTTAAAAACTTTGAAAAGCTGTACCTTGGGCTCGGGCCCAGTATTTACTGAGGCATAGTGCGTTTGTCGGAGGCCTACACGCGACTAGAAGAGAGGTGCGCTGATGTCTGTAGGGCTTTTAACCAGAGACTCACTTTCCTCTCCAATTTGTTTGTGAAATCCTCTCCCAAAAGCCTGCAACTGGAATTCCACCTAGTTATTTCAGTGCACCTCCATTAACCAAGAAAACCAGTGGAAGATTTCTTGACTATTTCACCATGTTGCCAATCAATACTGGAGTAGCAAAAAATATTTTCTGGAATACTGTTTTGTAATTCCCTCACTGGGGTGCATTGTGTAGCTGGAAATTCTCTTTATAATAATAATTCTTAAGCTCCAGCTCGGCTATCTCTTTCATGAAATGTGGCCACTCCTCCTTATGAACGCTATTCCGTTAGCATTGCCAGCTAAAATATTAACATGCATTTGGGCTTCTTCATTACTTTCTTTTGAGAACCTGATGCGCAAAAAGCTCCTCTGTTCTTTCCAAGTCCCACCACTGGAAGAATGGTCCATAGACCCAATGAAGACATTGACACGATCGGAGGGACTGTTGTTCACAAAATTAACACAGGCTTAATACACTGGAAATCTTAAACTGTGTCAAGTTGGATTAGCAGAGATCTAGCCATGCCAGTGAGCAGTGATTTTAACTTTTCTTGGCTGCTGAAACAGGGCAGCTACGAACTATGACAAATGTAGATTTTTCAAAGCAATACAGAATACTAAAACAGAGGAACCTTAATAAATATAAGGTATACAATCCTTCTTAGCCATTCCAAAAAGAGGCAAAGCAATTATTAATATTTTCCTTTTTGAAATAATTATTAACATGATTTTGTGCACTTCACACTGTCACTTTTTAAAGACTGCAGAAAAGAGATTTGAAGCTATAACAAAAACACACACGCTTTAATAGGCTCATGCAGACAGACTTCGCAGCTCAAGACCTGCGTCCGCTGCCGGCTCTCTCTTCCTCCCATCACAGCTGTCCTCGGGTGCCAAATGTTCCTGATTTTTAAATAAGGATAGTAATAAAAGGAGGAGGTGTCCTATAAATTTAAAATTCAGTTGACCCAGCCTTACACTAAAGATAGCCTTATGAAAAAGATTTTTTGTGAGGCCGAAGGATATTTTTGGTAGAGAAAAATAAGTAAAACCTTTTACTTTTTGCTCAATACCCTTTTTTGTGTGTTTTTTTTTAAATTTTACATCTCCTTAAAAAAAGGCATTGAGAAATGGAAACATATTCATTGGCATAAGTTATCATCCTTCACTTTTAAAAACTATAATAAATATATTGCTGGATTTCCCTTTCCTGGTACCTGTTCTAATATTAAATTTTTAATCAAATCTGCCAACATAAAATGTTAAAGGCTAACACTAATTTACTAAAATATAAATTTAAAAATTCAAACCTCCCATGACAGATTTGAAATAACATCATCTGAGTGCCCTAATCCCAACTATGGTAATGAGACTCTTGAAACAGAATGAATATAACTAAGTTTTATGGTTTCATTGAAAGCAAATGTCTGCCTCTACTTGAAAAACAAATGTAAATATTTTGAAGTATTATTATCCTTGTATTACTACCTTGATTTCTTAGGCATTGAAATCTTTCTAAATAGGCTTTGCTATCTAAGTTTTAAAATTTGTTTCATAAAATCCTTATGTTAAGTTCCACTTTATTCTCAAGTACAATTACGTTTCACTGTACTGACCAATAGAAGAACGTTTTTTGAACTTTCCCATAGTTAAATTACTTTTTTAACTTTTTAGTGACACATTTCTTTTAAAAGTACACTAATTTATTTTTAGTGACACATTTCTTTTAAAAGTACACTAATTTATGAGAAAATTTATCACAAAATAAAATTTAACACAAGAAATGGCCATGTTAAAATTCCACATGAAATTACAATCAACTGTAAGAAAAATAATTAATCCAATTAGAGGAGAACAAAATGTATTTTTCTCTGTATTTCTATACCCATTGCCACTTCATTCTGTACATTGTATAATACATATTATTATTAGTGATGCATTCTTGAGATCTTTTATTTTGGAATGATGCTAACTTCTTTTTTGCCAGTTTTCATACCAGGTTCCCAGTAATAAATCTTCAATACAAAGAGAACTGAATATTCATTCTAGAACTAGGATATGAACTTCACAATTCATTTAGGTATCTATTTTCATTGAATTTCCTTGAAAACAATCTGTTCTTGGTGCCCAGTGATAATTCAGTTGGGACCAAAAGGAAGGTGAAAGTACAGTGAAATGCTAACGTTCGTTTTCGGGTCAGGAAAGTGATCCAAAAGGACAGTTTGGTTCCGGAATGAAAAAAAAAAAAAGAAGACCTGGTTTGATCAAGTAATATGGATTATCTAAGGAGTCCACCCATTCTTCAATTTGGGGAGAGGAGTGGGGTCAGCCAGAGAAGAACGTATCTGGATTGGAAAGAACTGTCTGTCTAGATTAGGAGTGGGGAACATAAAGAAAGGGAGTATGGAAAGGAGAACCAAATGAAATTTTACTGAAGCAAAGGAAAAACACAAACCCCCGAATGTACTAAGCCTTGATAGTAATACTCTTTCCCAAGCTACTGCTGTTACCAGCACATGATCAAAAGGACTAGGAGCTATTTCTGACTGTAAATGAATTGTATAATGGCTCTGCTGCAGTTCTGTGACTTCCAAACCAGGAATTAAAAACACTTACTAAGAAAAAAACATTTCCTATGCTAGTCTCCCAGCAAAATGTACATGTTTTGGAGACTTCAAAGGCATTATCTGAGTTCACATTTAGCCACAGCTTATTAATAACCCTCAAGCTGTCAGAATCTCTATAGTAACCATTTACAATTTTATACTGTGAAAAAATACAGATCAGTGAAAAGCATAAAGATTAATTAGAATTCACTTCAAGGAGGGTCTAAGGCCTGGGAGATTCTCTACTGTCTGTTGAAGAATGAGGCATGTAAAAATAGTCAGCTGAATTTCACTGATCTTCCCAATGTGAACAAATATACTATGTATATTGTGTGTATTTCTAGATTTCAATGGCAGCTGCTGGTGGTGTTGTAATTAGAAATCTATATAGAATATAGATGTTTTAGGGAGATGGTGCCAATCCTAAAAGATTTGTGTGGGCTACAAGTGCTTGTACTTACTTTTTGCACTTATAACTGATTTGGTTTTAAAATTGTGTGCGTGTATCTGTTCTTTTTCTGTTGTTGCAGCTTGTACTATTAAAACAATAGAGAATGTTAAATTATTTTGATGTGAATTGCAAATGATTTTTTTCATAAAGTTTAACATTTTTATCAGCATTGTTTCGCTTTGTACTTGTATAAATGTGTTTTACTTTCGCATTTTAAAGTACATTTGCCTGTTTCTCAGTTGTCTAAATCATGTGATAGTTGGTGTTTGTGAAGTCAGTTACTTTTTGAAAAATATTAAAAAAGAAATTATGATATGACTAAAATTCTTCCCCTGAAATGATTAGAATGTATTAATAATGTTTTCTAAGACCTAAGGAGCCATACTCTAAACCTTAAACTCTGAATGATCTACACATTTGAATTATGGGGTTTACAAAGTACTAGCCTATGGATAGTAGATTAAAATAAAAATAGAAACTCAATCGCAAATCAACCAGAGATGCTGTACCCAAAGATATCTATGAACACCTTTCGAGACATAAATATTTTTTTAAAACACAAGGAAATATGTAGGCAAAATATTTGTGTGTTTGTGTGTGTGTGTGTCTGGAACTATAAGTAACAATTATTATATATAGTTCCACAATCATCTGTGTTGATAGAGGTAATATCACAAAAATAATATAGATTTGTGTGTGTATATAAGTATGCACACATCTATGTAGATATTTCACTTTTGAGTGCATCTACACATGCTTTTCTGTGTGTACATGTGTTTCTGTGTACATGTGCGGGGGGCACATCCACATAATTTTTCAGTAAAAATTTTATTTGACAAATCACTTTTACTTTGATCTTAAGCAAAAAAAATCTTAAGCAAATTTACACTGTTGTACACAAATTAGTTAAAACCTAAAAGCAAAATATATGTGGGCTAAATATTTAATGTGTGGAAGAGAAAGACATGGTAGATTTTAAAATACAGGGTCCAGCACAAATAGCATCCCTTTTTATTACAAAATCATAAGCATATAATTCTGCAACATAACAATACCACACTCAAGCACACCATATGACATTTTAGGTAAAATGTTCAAATTAAAACTATAAATTATTACACCCATATTATTGCCCTACCAACCACACTCAAGCAGGTGTTACTTCTGCTGGGCACTATATAGCTTTTCTGTTTCCCTACATTGTATTATTTATTAACTTATAATATACACATATATTCTCATAGTATGTATGGAAATTGATACAAAAATGTTTGATCTTAAAAAGAAACCACTTTTTGTGCATTGTCAGAATTTCCTGCTTTAGCATCTTTATTCTGAAGTAATACAAATGGGTAACTTGAGGTTGGAGGTATCTGGACCACATACAGAAAATTATCTTCTAAAGATCAAGAAAGTCTTGCAAGACTCCATAGAATTGTGGAAGGTCTGTCAAAAACAGCTAATGCAATAGAAATGGCATTGAATTAAAAGTCAGGATCTATTACCCTGTCCCACATGACCTTGGATAAATTGACTTCCCCATAACTCAATTCTTCCTTCTTTAAATGAAGAAGTGAGTTACAATAACCCGTGAGAGTTCTTTCACTTCTATCATTCTTGGTACCTGATAAATGCTCAATAGATTAGTGTATTAGTAGATTAGTATATGCTCAATAGAATAGATCTATTATTAGTGGCAACACATACCATTAATATGCAGCAGGCAACTTAGGTGTGTTATGCCCAATATTACTTGTGGAGCTGTAACAAATTCTTGTCCAACTTAAAGCACACGCCATCTTGGGAGAAGCCTATCAACATTAGAACTCATATGCAACCTTGGAACTATCTATCTAGAATGACTTAGAAAACCAACCTTAAATGCCACGGAAAGAATGCTTTTCTTCTTTTGTAATCTATGCCAGCCAGTTTTTTTGGTTATACTGTATGTGAATAAATTTTCAAATGCAACCAGTTCTTAAACATTTACCTTTTTAGGGTAGATAGCTAACTAGGTGGGTCGGTAAATAGACAGAATTATATTAATGAAACTATCTCCTAAACAAAAGCATAGTGTTACAGATTTTTCTTAAAGTATTTCAAAATTTGGAATCCTTTACTACATTTTAGCCTGTTTATTTTTTTATTTTTTAAGAGAGAGGGAAAGGGAGGGAGAAAGAGAGGGAGACAAACATCAATGTGAGAGAGAAACATCTATTGCCAACCCAGGCATGTGTCCCTACTGGGAATTGAACAGGCAACCTTTAGGTTTGTGAGATGACACCCAACCAACTGAACCACACCATCCAGGTGTTTATTATTTTTAAAAAATTATTTTAATAGTTAATTTCCAAGAAGAAAACCTCTATAATCAGTTTCTCCAGACAGAATCCTAAACCAAAAGTATTTTAGAAAAATTTAGCTTAACCTCAACAAGAATAAATATTTTTAATTAGCTTTTATTCCAGACTAAAGACATTTATTTTTGCCAGGACATATAAGTCTTTTTTTGTATGTGACCTATATGAACATTTATTTAAACAGGCTATGTATTATGTATATCCGGCACATTTGGCTTATTTATTTGTAGGTCATATTTTTTAATCATTGACATAGAATAAAGTTTCTTGTAACTATATTTCTATAACAGGAAAAATCTTATATAATAAATTATATAAATGATATATTTATGGAAATTACATAATATAACAAATTGGCTTTTCTGAGCTGCTAAATATTAATAGTTGTTTCATAAAAGTTTTTATAGTTTTAAAAGTTTTCAAAACATAACTCCAAATTACATGGGTGCCTTCACCTCAGAACTTGCCAGATTTTAAACAGGAAAATGTTCATTAACTCTGAAAATCTTTTTTTAAAATATTTTATTTTTATTTTTATTTTTAGAGGCTGGAAGGGAAGGAGATAGAGAGGGAGAGAAACATCGAAGTGCAAGATAATCAGTTGCTTCTCACATGCCCCCACCAGGAACTTGGTTCACTCAACCCAAGCATGTGCCCTGACCAGGAATCAAACCAGTGGACTTTCAGTTTGTAGGACAACACCCAACCCACTGAGCCTCCTCAGTCCAGCCCTTTCCCTCTTTTCCCTTCCCTCTTCCCTTTCCCCTCCCCTTCCCTTTCTCCTCCCCTTTCCTTTCTCTTTCCCTTTTCCTTTCCCTTCCTTTTTCTCTTTCCTTCCCTTTTTCCTTCCCTTTCCTTTTTCATTTCCTTTCCTTAATGAGTAGTCTTCTTAGAGTAGTTTTATGGCACATTTACAATTTATACATACTTTTTATTTTAGTCTTAAAAATTAATTGCTAATATCTCCAAAGGCTTTTAGAGCATAACGTAGGAATCGATACAGTTATAGCATCACTAAGAGTCATTTTGCTGGACTGTGGGAGGTCTTGCTGTTTTATTGTTACTTGCTCCCTATTTCCTGACTTCTGAGAATTCTACCAGCACATTTACTTTACTCTCAGGGATTGGTAAAGGGTTTTTGTTTCTTTCTTTTCTTTCATCATATATGTTGGATGGTCCCCTTAAATCCAACAGCCTCAGATGGAACAAAATGTGAGACAGCAGCGTTCATTGTCGATGTTGAGTAGTCAGAGAACTGTGTGTGTTGCAAGAGCAGAACTAAAATGAAATAAAATACTCAATTAATATAAACAGCAAGAACAATCAAGTATATGTAAAGGTTTAAACAGAGAATAGACATTCTTTTCATCATTAATGAAACATTCAAAAACATTAACTTTGGACTGATGACAAAGGAAATCTTAATAATAAATAAAAAAATCATATTGGCTACATTGACTTACTTAAAACATGCAATTTTTGAAATCATACATATATGTGTGTGTGTATATATGTATATATATATGTGTGTGTGTGTGTATATATATATATATATATATACACACACAATAAATCTGTTTGGGATCTTTCTCTAAGTGTTTTTTGGGATGAAGAAGAAAACTCACCAAAAGTCACAACTTACTTAAAAATGAGCATCAGTGAGTGCCTTCAATATTAAAATCTGCATAACAGCCAAAAAGTAGTCCAAAGAAAATATTTTACTCTAAATGCATATGTTTAAAAAAAGTAAAACAAATAAGAAAATACAAATAAATATTAAGCCAAACTTAATGCAAGAAAACAAATATCTAATAAAAACTTAAAAATGATTATTAAAACCTGTCTTTTATTTTGAAAAGACCAGTGCATTGACATTCATTGAGATTCAGTAAACATAATTGAGAAAAGGAGAGAAACTGCAATTAACATTGGTAATAAAAAAGGAGTCATAGCTATACTTAGAAGATATGCATAGAGAAAACAACCAGGTAACACTTTAAACTAATAAATTTGAAGGTATTTATTAAGTGAGTACTATTCTAGAGAAGTAAAATGATCAAATGGGAACAAAAATAAGTAGAAAACTCATACCAATAATGACAGATTATGAATAAATTTAAAAAGATTTTAAAATAACTCTTAAAAGCATAAACCTAAATATTTTTCAGGTTACTTTCATTGTGGTATATAATAAATAATATATAAACATCCAGTTTGTATAGGACAGGAATTCCTTCTCTTTTAAGACTAAATAACAATCCAATTTATTCATACACCATGTAATATTTATTTACAACCTTATCTTTATCCATTCATTCATTGATAAACATGTTTCCACATCTTTAACTATTATAAATAACTTAAAAAGAAATATTTCAATACATGTTGCCCAAGACCCTTCTAGAGAGTTCTTCTTCCCCTTCTTCAAGCTCAAAGTCTGTGCCTTTATCAGCGGAGCAGGCTACTTGAGGTTGGGGGGATGTAGGGTGTGGGTAGTAGAAGGAGTGGTCCCCTTATTAGGGACTTGCTTCATGCTCTTGTAAGCCATGGAGAACTCCCCCAGCTAAAGACTGATAGTCTCTGGCTGATTTCCACCTGGCTTAAGGTCTTGCAATTGCAGGTGCCCGCCAAGTCCCGCGAGATGATCACGTCCCGCGAGATGATCACTCCCGCAGGCCTCCTTCCCTACCTTCTTCCCCACCTGAGACTTCTCTGTGGGCCTTGCCTCCTCCTTGGCCTTGTGCAAGTGCTTCAGCAAAGAGCGCAGTGGCCTCCTCAGGCCAGGGTTTGGGCTCCGCCAGGCTCCTAAGGGCTGCATCAGGTGCTCTGCTCCTGGGACTGGTACCCCAGCTTGTCGAGGTCTTCACCAAGGTAGGTGAGTTTGCGGAAGGTTCTTTTTTCTGCAACTCTACTCCCTCTATTTGTCATTTCTTGAAAAGTCTTTTTGTTGTTGTTTCCATTGTCTATTATAATTTTTTTAAACACAAAAACTTAGAAGAAAAAAGTATTCATTCTCAGTTCTCCCACGGTTCTTATCCCTCCCTCTTGCCCACACAACTCCTTACCCATTTCCTAGGGTCCAGTTCCTGTTTACTGAACCTGTTTACTGCCATTTTCACAGAAATCAATCAGATCCAGGGCTGCAGGGGCAGGAGGTTAGAAGAGGCCTGACCCACCCAAAGGTAGGCCAGGTGTGGCTTCACCTTGAATATTCTAAAGTGAGCTGGTGAAGAGATGGGGCGGGCCCATTCAAGGCTTGCAGGACCTCACGGGCCTGTGTCAAACCCCAATAATGAACACCTGGAGAAGAATGGGGAGGAATAGTGAGGCAGTCTTGTGGAAAGTTTCACAATTCTCCCGTGTTAGGAGCTGAGGAAAGTCTAGAGGCACCAGGAGACACACTCATTTTGTCAGAAAAATTTAGCTTGAGTGTTAACAAGTCACCGATACTGAGAAAGGTTATGGGTGGTTGAACAGCTGATAAGAATGATAAGAGAAAGTTCCCGATACCTTTATTTGCATTGTTAAACACAATTGTTAAGCACTGAGTTGCTTTTAACTATTTTTTTCACCTCAATATTGGTATAAACATAAAGATGTCAAGTTTAATTTAGAAACAAATCATGAACATTATAAATATATGCAATTTGATTTTTAAACTCCATATATACTTCCTAATATCAGATCATGAAGCAAGACTTTTGCCATAATTTGTGGTGCTATTTCAACCTACCTATAAATTATGTTCAATATCTAAACCAAACATGAAATAATCTCAAATCTTATTCTGTTGTCAAAACAGGATTTTCCTTCCAAATAGAATTTGAATATATTTTAAGGATCTTTTTGATAAATGGAAAAGAGTCAAAATATGTCTTTAAATATAACTCACTTAAACAAGAAATTATGAATGTCTGCTAACACCAGGGCACTTTTTGAGATTCTGGGGGTTGAGCAAGGAACAAAACAGAAATTATTGTTTGCATGGACCTAACTTTTTTATTTTGTGTATGAATATGTGTGTGCTGGCAGAAGAGACAACAAACAAAAATTTAAAAACAAGATCTATTGTATATAAGAACGTGCTGTGGAGAAAAATAAAGCAGGTTAAGGAGACATAAATTCAGGAGAGTAATTTTAAATAAGCTCATCAGTATCTTCTAGGTATATCTGAGCAAAGACTTAAAGGAGGTACAGAAGCAAACTATGAAATTATCTGTGGAAAGTATTTGTCAAGTAGAGTAAATAGTAAGTGCAAAGACCCTGAGGAAGGAGTAAGCCTGGAAATGTTAGGGACCGTGCCAAGTCTAGCGGGGCTCAAGGACACGGATCCCAGAGTAGGGTGGGAAGACCTGATGTCAGTAAGCCCAGAGACAACTCCTATGGAGCCTTTTGAGCCATTATATGAAAGTTGGCTTTTACTCTGAGCATTTTGAGTGAAACATTATCTGATTTATTTTAAGAGTCTGAAAGACCTGGAATAAATTGTTAGAAGTAGGAAGACTAGGAAGAAGGTGTTGTACTTAAAAGACAAGAAACTGATGGTAATTTACAGAGCACAGCAGTGGCAGTGGAGGTCATGAGAAGCGGCCATAATTTATATATATATTTGCGAGATCAACTCATCAAGATTTGCTGATGGACTGCATGTAAGCTGTTAGAGAAAGATGAATTGAGAATGACTCCAAGTTATTTGGGCCAGGATGAAACTGCCCCTAATTAAGTTAGAAAGGCTGTAGTTGGGGCAGATTTTGGAGGGAGAACCAGGACATGTTGAATTTGGGATGTCTGTTGGGCAAGATAGTTGGGTATTAGAGTTTAGATCTCAAGTAAGAAGTCTAGGCAAGAGCTAACACATGTCAAGTACTGATGCTAAGAGCAAGTTGTATTATGTAATATGTAATTTTACATAATATATAAAGATCAAAAATAAATTATTTAATATAAAATTACTCATTTACTACCTAAAATTTATGATTTTTTAATTCTAAGAGGGATGTTGTGAAATTAAATGCTTGTGAAAGGGGTTTGCAAATTAAAGATGAAAAAATACTATATTTCCCTAATATATTTATATATTATCCCTCTGTTTAATTTTAGTTTAAAAATTATTGAACTTTATAATATGGGTGGAAGCTTTAAATTACATCTACTCTAGCAATAATAGTTCACAACTGAAAAAGAGAACTTCTGTGTGATAGGTGAGATTGGCCTGACTAATAAATAGTTCAATCTTAGTGCTGACTCAAAGGCAAAATTCAGAGTCAGTTTTACTTATACCATTTCTCCAAACTGCTCTCTGTAACTTGAGGCCTCTGCATGACTATTAAGCAGCCTGTTCATTGGTATAACATCCTCTGGATTTTTCTTAAAAGCTATGAAGCTGGTCAACAGAAGACTCGACATTCAAAACCTTCTCTGATTCCAAGATCCATCAGCCATTTCAATACAACTTGTCACATGAGACTTGACTCTAATGCTTCTCTCCAAAACAACCTGCAGTTGAGTCCCAGGCTCATTCCAGGCCTAGGCAGTATCTTAAGAAGAGCAAGCATAAGGCTCATGGTGTTCACTCAACAAAGGACAGGGCAAAACCAGTGCTATTCATCCAGCAGAACAAAACACCTTGCTCTGGGACATGCTATCACCTGAAGAATGGGGACCACTGTGACCACTAAGACACACCCAAACCAGCCATGGGTGTTGTGGTTGTCTGGGAAAGTTTCCTGAAGAAGGTGATGCTGGAGGTAGGACTTGAGGGACTACGAGGCACAGGGTATTCTTGACACAGGAAACAGTATGTAAAAATGCACAAATATGAGGTTCAAGCATCTCTGATAAATGTGAGAGTTTTGCTAGTTCTCAAGGGTAGTGTTCTTACGAGGAAGTGTCAAAGTGACTAAGAAGTTTACAAAATAAAAAAAAAGAAAGGCTTGTATTCTTTGCTAAGGATTTAGATTTTATCTTTAGGGTGATAAGGAGCCATAGAATTGTTTTAGGAGTGAATTGACATAAACAGGTTTTTGTAAAATATGATTGCAGTAGACAAGAACACTGTGGAAAAGGGTGGGGAAGGCACGCTAGGGGCAGATGGATCCATTAAGAGGCAATCTACTTGACAAATAATGAGGGCAGAAACTGTGCAGATGGTGAAGAAGTGGTGATTTTTAGGAACCATTATTAAGGAGAATTGATATAAATTAGCAGCTGGCTAAATGAAGTAAAATGAAGAGCGCTAAGGTGACACTCAGGTGTCTGGTGTGGCGCTTGATACAGAGTAGTACCAATCGCTGAGTCAGGCCACACATTGGGAAGAACAGGTTTGTGATGGGTTCTGTTTTGAAGTTGAGACAACTGTGAAACTATGGTAACGTGTCCAGTATGTATGGATAATTGGGGTGGAAATGAAGAAAGAGGAAAATTTAGAATCTCAGTAGAAAATAGGTGGCCAGCCCAAAAAGGTAATTGGAAAGGAGTTAAGGAAGGACCTATTACAACGGCCTGAGTGGGATTAGACAACTAACTAGAGATTGGTTGGAATCGAAGAGGCAAGAGGAGAAAGGGTTTACTGAATGGGCAAGAGCTGCAGCTGTACTAGAGGACAACCTGAAAGGCGCGGTGGTCTTTGGGAGCAGGGGGATGCCACATTCTCTTTCTTCAAAGCAGCCCGCATCTCACATGGGTTGCCTGGACCTATGGCACTTGACTTCATGAGATACACTCACTCAGGAGAGGTAGCTTGTTTCTTGCATCAGCCTAGGAAGACTGCCCTTTTAACAACATTTTGACCGATTATCCTTGGATTATTATAGCATTGCATTTCTAACTATCGCTGACAACTGTTTATATAATTCTAATTGCCTGATAACCAGGGCAATCAGTTACATCTTTTAAACCATCAAAATTTAAAAGAACTATAGAGATGACCTTCTAAACTCTACTATCTTCACATCTCTGGATGTACACGTATCTAGGAACTAACACTGTGAAGGGAACATAGGGAACCAAAGAATAAACACAACTCTAAGGCATTTATTTCCTATTAAAACAATCACACATACATTATGGGACAGAATGCAAATAAATCCATGTGCATTTTAAAGATAAAACAGAATATGTAAAGTAATTTCATGTTCCTCTTCTATGAGGAAAATTGTGGGCATTATGTCCAGCTGTCATTGGCCTTGATATTGGAGTCCATAAATCAAACTCAACCATTTAAAGTTCCATGACCCTGGGCAAATTATTAAAATTCCCAGAGTGTTGAATGTCTTATCTGTCTCAGGATGATAATATCTAACGCAAGTGTTACTATGAGGATTACATGAAATAATTTGGTACAACTAGTATGGTGATTGGCAATACTGCCTAAGTCTGCACTCTTTTCATTCTCGGCTCTTCTTGCACTAGACGTGAGGTTACTGAGAGTGGTACTGGTTTGTCCAACAATTAGTTCATGGAAGAGTCAGGACCAAGAAAGGGAAAGATTGAGCATCTGTTACGTGTCTGTAACTGCACATGGAGCGTATGTACTGGCATTTAATCCATACAAAAGGCCTTGTGACTTAGACTGAACCCATTTTCTGGCCCCCATTCCAGCAGCTTTCTGCTACAACACACTGCTTCTCTTTATTTGGATTCTTCACTTGCTCAACATGTAATTGTGACATTCACATCAAATTTTCCCTCTTGCTGTAGCCTTTCTAGTGTACACCATGATGAAGGCTGACTCCAAAATCATAAATAGATGGGATTCTGAAAGGCAGAACTGAGCACCTGAGAGGCCAAGATCAGGAAAACACCCAAATTCAGATTTTAGGAGATTGGAATCAGGCTTGAAAATCTTTTTTCCTTCTGTCTTCTTTTCCAGAGAGAATAGCTTAGGATGAAACCAAATGACTTTTTACTTTTTTTTTTAAATAACGAAATATGCTTATGCAATTGCCAATTTGGAAGACACCAGAAGCAAAGGAGTGAGACGTGTATATAACAGCATTTCCTCGGCATTTTCTACAGATGAGTCTAATATAGTTTTGGCTCAGAAGCCCTGGTCAAGAAATTGTAGCCACTGCTAATGTCATCCATCTGTGGACAATATGCTCACAAACCTTTCTGCCAATGCAAGGACAAGGCTGCATGAGATAGCACCTTTACACTAAAGGAGATGGTCCTTTCAGGGTTATTACATTATGCCTTTTCTTGCCCTACCAGGGATCACTCTGATTATTTTAACTCAATTTTACCAACACCTGCCTCCGCTGCTCAGGAAGGACATACAAATGCAAAGCATCCACAGGGACATTCAGAGTGCTGAGAAACATTCAATACTTGAGCCAGGCAAATAACTCAATATAAATTCACTTTGCTATGCATCTGATCTTGGCTGAAATGACAAATTATGTCTGGACATACAATGTGAAGACATGAAGAAGAGAGAAAGGAGAAAGCTTAGCAAGTTTTACATTTTTATTTTAGGGTTTTCATTAGATCAAGCATTCATGAATTTGAGCCAAAACTCTTGGCAAATGAAAGAAAGTGAGACTGGCCCAGGTTTTTCAGAGAACCAAATATAGCAAGTTTTCTACAAAGAACAATGGGATTAACATATCCTCACCTCTGTTTACTAACAATCCCCAGTTCTACTAAGGGAGATGGTCCCCTTAATTCTCAGAATTTTCATCAGTAAGATATTCTTCTTTCAGGGTTAATGGAAGCTAAAGCAAAAAAAAAGTTTGCCTTTATGAATTATGAATTATTATTGATTTAAATAATAATAAGTTCCATGCTAAATAAGATTTGCATTAGCTTTTGATGGGAATATGATCAAACAGCTAATATGCTGTTACAGAAGGCTGAAACTTGAACTAGGTCTTGTAACGTCTGGTCCTGATGTAAGGGCTACCTCCATGACACCCTGTTGCTTTCTCCTTTTTCTTGAACTCTGCTATATCTTAGCAAGTTGCAGAAGAATTTGCCTCTTTCAGGCCACAGGTGTGCAGGGATAAGTGTATCAATTTCTTAGAGAAGCACAGTCATGCAGTTAAGCATTTCTCTCACATTTCCCCTTGGGTCTGTATCTCCTCAGAATGGCATTAACCGTCAGCTGCTTTGGTTACCCAGCTTGGAATACAAGAAAATAGTGTGAAAGCAAAAATACATTTAGTCTGAAAAAATACTGGATAAAAAACAAATTAAGAGGTGAATAGACTGTGACCTAGCTTTGCATCAAACAGACCTGGGTTAAAATTTGAGTCCCATCAGCAACTAACTGTGTGAGATCTTAGGCCAAGTAATTTAATTTCCCTGAGATGTACTTTTACTTTCTGTACATGGAGATGATAATAGCGCCAAGCCTATGTTCAAGGTTGTTTTGATGATAAAATAATGTAATAATATGTACAAACACCCTTGTAATTATAAAGAACCGTAAAATGATTAGCCATTAGCTGTTATGCTAGGTATTAAAATAGTAAAATATTTCCGTTCAGCCTGCTATCAACTTAAGTCGATTCATCTAATTACTCAGTTAAAAACTGTACCCTTGACTCCTCTTTCTTCTTTCCTCTCATACCTTTATACTCTCATTTGATCTATATTCAAAATATATACAGAATCAGAACATTTCACACCAATTTACTTCTACCTGTTTCAAGATGCTGTCATGTCTTGTCTGGATTTCAGCAATAATCCTCTGAAAGGTTTCTGTCCCACCTTTCCTCCCCTCCCTACCCCAAGGTGTTTTCATTATAATAGCCAGAGTGATACCTTTAAATTATTAGTCACACCATGCCATTCCTTTGCTTAAAACCTTATCTTCTCACTAAGAATAGAAGCTGATATCCTTACCGTAACCTTCAAGGTCTTTTTATTTCTTAAAAAATGTCCTGCTAATGAATCAAATCATAAAGGTCAACACAGCCCTTGGTTTTTGAAGACTAAAAAACAATAAAAACATTCACTTACTGGTTTCACCTGACACAAGGCTTGTCCTGATCTGGAGCCAGTTCCCTATCTGTTATCATTCGCTTGCTAGTTTACAAAGCATGGCTTTGGATCAGGCTCCCAAAGCTCTAGAAACCTGTTGTTGAATACAGGTAGCATCAGGAACCCACAAGGCATCCTCCAAAGCTTACAGTTAAGTCAAGGGAAAGATCAGGGTTGGCTTTGGTCTAAGCCCCAAAGAGACCAATGTCAGACCTCTATATCTGTGTACAAGATGTTCAGTTTGCCTACACTTCTATTTCCTGTATGTAACTTGTCAAAATTCTACTCATTAGTCAAGGCTGAATTTAGATGCCACTGACTTCCTATATACTTACCTAACCGACCCATTTAAAAGCCATTTTTTTCTTCCTCTGCCTCACCAACATTTTTCCTTCCATTTTAACCTGTAAATCATTTTCTTCATCTTAGCACACTGAGTATGTCTGATAAATACTGAAAAATTGTCACTTCTTTTAACAGTGGATCATTACAATATTAATTCCCAAGGCAAAATAGGAAGATGGTCCTTTCAAATTTTTGAGTGGAGATTAAAGAGGGTAGAGAGAGGATGTCACTTCCCAGCAGGGTGAAGTATTCACTTGAGGGATCTGTGCTCTCCCTTCCCTCCTCTTACCTCTCACCTTAAAGTGTTAACTGTATTAAGGTGTTGAAAGTTGTAAATTTCTAGTCAAGATGGAGACGTAGATAAACATGGCTCACTTCCTTGCACAACCACAGCAAAAATTACAACTAAACTACAAAACTACTACTAGAATTATCAGAAAATTGATATTTGTGGAAGTCCAACAAGCAAGGAATTGAAGAAGTCACATTCATACAGACGTGTAGGACGGGTGGAGATACAGAGACTCAGAGACACAGAACAGGTGACCCCACACTCATGTGCGATGAAAAAAAATTGGGAGGGATATTTCAGGAGCAAGAGATTTCAGCCCCACACCAGACTCCCCAGCCCATGGTTCCAGTGCCAGGAAGATAAGTCCCCATAAGTTCTGGTTGTAAAAACCAGTGGGGGTTGGCGTGGCAGAAGAGAAGGAGGCATTCTCAGGCATCTCTACGTAAAGGGTCTCAAATGGTCCTAGGACTTACACAGACTTACTCCCTCTGGGCTCCAGAACCAGGGCAACAGCTTGACAGGCAGGCACCAGTAGCACGCAGGGGAAAACTGAAGTGTCTGGCATCAGAGCAAGTGTCAGAGGACAGTTTCCTTCTGGACAAAACTCCAGAGGACAGGCATTGCCCCATTTCTGAGGCCTCCCCCATACAGAGTTACAGAGCTGCAACACCATATCCAAAACTCCAGCCTGGTTCACACGGGTTGCCCGACCCAGGCAATTACATAAGGCTCCATCATATCCACTCTATCCAACTTAGAGGGGTACGTTTCTTCGGCCATGCACTAAGACAGGGAGTCAAAGCAGCTCTACTTAATACACAGAAACAAACATAGGGAAGCTGCCAAAATGAGGCAACAAATAAAGAAAAACAAACAAACAACAACAAAAAAACTCCAGAAAAAGAATTAAACAAAATGGCGATAAGCAATCTATCAGATGCAGAGTTCAAAACACTGGTTATTAGAATACTCAGGGAGCTCATTAGGTACTTCAATGGCATAAAAAAGACCCAAGAAGAAATAAACATTACAATAAGTGAAATAAAGAAAAATTTATATGGAATCAACAGTGGAGTGGATGAAGCCAAGAATCAAATCAATGATTTGAAACACAAGGAAGAAAAAAATTCAATCAAAACAGCAAGAATAAAAAATAATTTTAAAAAATTGAAGGTAGGGTAAGGAGACTCTGGGACAACTTTAAGCATACCAACATTTGAATCATAGGGGTGCTGGCAGAGAAAGAGCATGAAATTGAAAACTTACTTGATAAAATAATGAAAGAAAACTTCCCTAACTTGGTGAAGAGAACAAACATGCAAGTCCAGGAAGCAGAGAGAGTCCCAAACTAGTTGGACCCAAAGAGGACCCCACCAAGACACATCATAATTACAATGCCAAAGGTTAAAGATAAAGAATCTTAAAAGTGGCTAGAGAAAAGCACAGAGTTACCTAGAAAGGACTTCCCATAACACTGTTGGCTGATTTCTCAAAAGAAACTTTGCAGGCTAGAATGGGGCTGGCAAGAAGTATTCAAAGTGATGAAAAGCAAGGTCCTACAACCTACATTACTCTATCCAGCAAAGCTGTCATTTAGAATGAAAGGGCAAATAAACTGCTTCCCAGACAAGATAAAGCTAAAGGAATTCATCATCACCAAGCCATTATTATATGAAATGTTAAAGAGACTTACTGAAAAAGAAGAAGGTAAAAACTATGAACATAAAAATGGCAATAAATTCACAACTGTCTTTTTTGTTTTAGGTGGGTTTTTGCGTTCGGTGGTTTTGTGGTCTTGGCGCGAATAAATTTTCGGGCGGGGTAGGAGCCCCACTCTAGCTTTTTTGTTCGCTTCGTCTATCAATTGAATCTACAAAAATAAACTGAGCAAACAAGCAGAACAGAAACAGAATCGTAGATATGGAGGTCATTTGCATGGTTACCAGTTGGGAAGGGGAGAATGGGGGAAAAGGCACAGGGATTAAGAAGTACAAATTGGTAAATCCAGAATAGGCAGTGGAATTGTAAGAACAGTATAGCCAATGGAGTAGCCAAAGAACTTACATGCATGACATGTGGACATGAACTAAGGATGGGGATTGCCAGAGGGAAGGGGGTACCAGCTGGAGGAGGGCAAAGGGGCCACAAATTGGAATAACTGTAATAGCATAATCAATAAAATATATTTTCAAAAATTGACACCATAGGAAGGAAAGAGAGGGGAAAAAAGAAAAGGAAAAAAAGAAAAGAAAAGAGCAAAGGAAGAAAAAGAGAAATAGAGAGATGGGAGGGGAAAGCAGGGAAGGGGAAGGCAGAGGAAGAGAGGGGAGGGGAGGGGAATTAGTTGTAGACTAACAATTATTCCCAAAAGCAGACAGAGAGAGCTGTTTAGCAGAATCATCTGGGGAGAATTTTAAATACAGTTGTACCTCTGTACTCATTGGCTTTAGAACTCATCAAACCCTGTACTCTGTCTCATTTTTTAATGATAAATTTTTAAATTATCTGGGTTTTATTTCTCCTTTTATCATTTTATTATCATTTTATTACAGTTGTCTCGATTTTCCCCCTTTGTCCTCCTCCACCAATCTACCCCCTGCTCCCACAGTCAATCCCCACACTGTTGTCCATATCCATGGGTCATTCATACATATTCTTTGTCTAGTCCCTTTTCCTTCTTTCCTGGTCACTTTCAGTCTGATACATGTGTCCTTGCCTGGGGTTCTATTTTGTTCATTAGTTATGTTGTTCATTAGATTCCTATTATAGGTTAAATCATTTTGACAAGAAAAAGTGTTTCAGCACTTAGTGCTTGGCTCAGAACTTATCACACTTGCTAAAACTTGTATGCGTCATGATGCCACCTAACAAGAGAAAATGCTTCATCATTCATGGCTTGTTTTGACTGGTCAGTTTCGGCACTCATCACAAGTCCCGCAATGACTTAACGACGAGTACTGAGATACCACTGTATAAGGATCCCTGAGCTTCTTCTCTGGGAAGCCCTAGAACTTCAGTTTATGTACATCTGGGCCAGGACCTGGGTGTAATAACATTCAGCATCAGATGCTTAGCAAAGCTTAGGAATAATTGGCTTAGAGGCTATTTTAATACATTTTTAACAGATTGTGGTGACTGTAGATGAGAGAGGAAAAATCATTCTGACCCCCAGCATGGCACAAGAGAGAAGATGACCTAGCTCAAGGGTATGCTTTTCCAGTTTAAGGTCATTTTGTTTTCTTTGTCCTGTCATTATATTCACTAATAACTTCCAAATAAAAAAAAAATTTAGGCTTAGGTCACCCTCAGGGAATGAATATGTGAGCCAAAGATATACATGTCAGTGTAAATTATTAAGTTGACATCCTAGTAACTATCTATTAGTCTGTGTTATGTGGGCTTTGCTGGGAGTCTTTCCTAAGGAATGTAACCATTATATCAACAAAATCAGGTTTCTGAATTTTGCAAACCTTCAGGCCTTGTGAAAAAGGACCAAGCAGAGGTTCATCCCATTAAAAGTTCATACATTAGTAGCCGGTGGAAATCCCTGAACACTCCACTTACCTTTTACTCATTAACATATCATTAATACATAAGAAATGAAAAATAGGGAAGATTTGGAGACCTGGGTATAGGTCTTGACTCTGTGACTGATTTGCTTTGTAATATCGATCAATACTGATCAAATAGCACTTACATACTCTATTGCTGTGTCCCCAGCATCGTCCTTGACATCCTATGCCCATCATTCTGTTTAATTATGCCACCAATCCTGCAAAAGGGTTATTATGTGACAGATGCTATTAGATCCCTACACATTAGCGATTCTTTCATTGTCCTTAGAGAATCCCAATTGTATTTCAGGTTCTTGATGCATAATATGTATACAAAAGAACTGGAGTTCTCGCAGCTGTCTTGGAGTCTAGAGTGACTCTAAGGATGTAACCCACTTGC
The DNA here is from genome assembly GCF_021234435.1 of Artibeus jamaicensis. Classification (NCBI taxonomy): domain Eukaryota; kingdom Metazoa; phylum Chordata; class Mammalia; order Chiroptera; family Phyllostomidae; genus Artibeus; species Artibeus jamaicensis. Next base: position 14,965,355 of record NW_026521911.1, on the reverse strand, counting down.
TAAGAATGCAGAGGAATAGTAGCCTGGGTCCCTGAGCGGACTGGAAGGCAATGTGCACTCCCTGGATGGTTTCCCTCTATTTCTTTTCCATATGAGATAAATAAATAAACCACTGAAATCTTGGGTTTTCTTTTTATGTTGCCAAACACAATCCAAAGTGCTACAGAACTAGATTCTCATTTTAGATTAAGAAAACCAGGTAGAGAGGGATTAAGTAATTTTGCTGAGATCACAAAGCTGGTGAGTACTGAGGACAAATTCTTCACCTGGTAATAGGATTCTAAGTCCAATGTTGTATGCTATATGACCTCCAAAAAAGATATTTCACTTTTATGTTTGGTATAGGCATTGTGCTTGGTATTGTAATATATGTTATTTATTCTTTAAGGGCAGGCTTCTCTATATCTAAAAATTAGGTGATTTAATTAAATGATCTCTTCTTTTTATTTCTATGAACCAAAACCGAAGACCCTTACCTACAGTCTAGCAAAGAACACTTGCCAACCCAGCCAAAGATTGGCTCAAGTCTCTTCTCCAAGCCAGGCAGCACCTGACTTGGAAGAAACGACCTCTTCATCTTTGATAAACACTCTTACATGAGATGCAACAAGCCAAACTTGTTCTGGTCCTCTGCTACCCTTTCAGAGTTACTCACACATTGTGGAAGTTGTATTAGAGCCTTAGGACCCATTAGAAAGAGGATGAAAGAGAAAAGAAATGTAGATAGCTCTCCTGCCAGAGGAAAGGGATGGGAAAAAAGGAGAGAATGGCTTGTTCTACGAAGCAGCAACTCCACATTACAAGGTTAAATAAAGAAAAAACACACATATACAAACAGAGCAAGTTAAAAACTGAAACTAGAAAATTCTGAAAACACCATAGATCACTGTGTATTTAAGTGCAATTTAAGTGTCGAGTATAAAACAAAAGCAAAACTCACAAAGCGAAGCCTTAAAAGAAAAGAAGAAAAAAGTGATTATTTAAGCTCAGGATGAAAAAGATTTTTTTAAAGCAAAGAATTAAAGGAAAAGACTACAAAGGGAAAGAGCAATAGATTTTGATTATTTTTTAAAAACTGAAAAATATAAATGACAATAGGAAAAGTTCAATTGAGGAAAGAATTGCACATTATAATGATAAATCGTTTCAAACATATCAACAGACAGTTAAATAACACAGTGTCAGGCAAAAGGTAACTAAACCATGGGGAGATAAAATAACAGCTTGTCTAAAAAGAATTTTAGCAATGACTATTTACCCAAGAATTCAGATCAAAACTTATATGCAAATGTTTTCATTTTTTCAAATATTTTATTAAGCATGACCTTTGACTCTTTCTTGAAAAAAAAGCCACTTTTAAAATTATGAATATTTACTTTCACTGAAACTATTTATTTAACAAAATTCACAACAAGCTCCCTAGACCTCTAGAAATGATATGCTAATGCTAGATTTATCCGAAGCTGCATGAATTTGCCACGGACACTACCTGGAAATCTTTAAAATCCTCTAGAATATTCCCCTGGCTGGTGTAGCTCAGTGGATTGAGTGCAGGCCTGGGAACCAGAGTATCGTGGTTCGATTCCCAGTCAGGGCACATGCCTGGGTTGCAGGCCAGTTCCCAGCAGAGGACACACAAGACGCAACTCACACACTGATGTATCTTTCCCTGTCTCCTTCCCTTCCCCTCTAAAGATAAATAAATAAAATCTTTTTAAAAAATACTCTAGAATGTGCATGTTCCAGTATAGTGATTTTCAACTTTTTTATCTCATGGCACACGTAACCTAATACTAAAATTCTGTAGCACACCAAAAACTATATATTTGCTTACGCAACCAAAAAAATAGGTATCATTTTGATTTATTCACACAGGATGACTATTGTTTTGTTGACCGTAGTCATTTTTTTGACAATCTAAGGAAAAAAGGGTCAGTACCCATGATTAAATCGTCAGATATTACATGTTCTAAAAATTCTTGTGGCACTGGTTGAAAATTTCTGTTCTAGTATGATGGCCAGGAGGGGAGTCTCGGTCATTCATGTATTCATTGTGCAAATCTGTGAAAAACATCCCTTTTAATTCTTTAAATAATGTTTCATATCTATATGTTGGTGATAACAAATATGTTGGTGCTCTGTACAGCACCAGGTTATTCACATTACAAAGTCATATTAAATCACAGCTTTAACTATAGATTGAAATGTAGTTTCATAGTATTGAAGACTTACTTTTCTACCGCTAAATTATTTCCATTTCCTAGAACCAGTTACTCTCTTCTTAGTTTTTATGTCAGCATTCTAAATTAAGGTCAGGTTCCACAAACAATGCCAGATTCCACAGATGTGGAAAAGTAAATATTTATTATGCAACAATTGTAATTATTCTTCATTTCCCAAAACAATTTTTTAAAAAATATTTTATTGTTGTTCAAGTACAGTTGCTGTCATTTACCCCCACTACTCTGTACCACATCCCAGCCATCCCCACCTCCTTCCCCTGATCCCACCCCAAAACATCCCTTTTTAATTACAAGTTTCTTTTCTATAGTTAGTAATTCTCCCAGGATTGAAACTGTCTGAAAATTTAAGCTTTGAACAACACTCTGTCTTTAACTGAAAAACCAGGATCTATTCTACTCACAGCTGTATCCTTTATACCTGGTGCCGACCACACGTTAGGTGCCTAGTACCTAATTCTTTTTGGAATGGCCCACTGGGATTGCTGGTTTAGGAAAGCCATAAGGAGGCTCCAAAAAAGGGACTCTCAACCCTTTATGTTTGTAGGAATCAGCTAGTGGGCTTGAAAAGGAAAAAGAAAAGGAAAGAAGAAAGAAAAGAAAAGCAGCCTGTGCACACTACCCCCTCTACCTGTGGGACTAGAATCTCTAAGGATACGATGGAGCTCAAGGAATCTGTATTCGTCCCGGAACCCAGGTAATTCTGATGCATGACAGAATGTTTTTGGCCATTTAAAGACCACTGCATATTTTCCTCCTTTTATTTATTTTTAACCCACCTGGGCACTGTGGGGAAATTGATGCAATACCATTAAACATGACATTAATGATATAAAAAGGTAGAGAAGTACCCACATATGAATGCCCAGGAATGTCTAGAAAATCTATTTGTTTATATTAAAGGCTAGATGTAATTTATTTTTTCAAAAATGAAAGATGGTTATTGTCAAAATCTACATTTAGTGATTTCCTCGGTAATCAAATCATCAAGTATGAGGTCTGTCTAGAAGTCCAGCCAGACATTTTTACTATAACGAGAACCATTTTTGTGACATCGATGTAACCTGGCAGCCAAAGGGAGTGGACTGGAATTGGCAGCTTCGTCATGACAGCGTGCCCATTCATGCAACACATCTCATGCAGTTTTTTAGCAAAACATCAAATTACCTAGGTGACTCAGCCCACCTACAGCTTAGATTTGGCACCGTGTGACTTCTGGGTCTTCTCAAAACCCAAATCACCTTTGAAAGGGAAGAAATTTCAGATCTTCCATGAGATTCAGGAAAATACAACAGGGCAGCTGATGGTGACTGGGAGAACTGTGTGAGGTCCCAAGGTACCTACTTTGAAGGTGGACTGAGACATCATTGTCCTATGTATAGTGTTTCTTGTATCTTGTATCTTCTTCAATAAATGTCCCTATTTTTCATAGTACATGACTGGATACCTTCTGGACAGACCTTGTATATGTTGAGTGACAATGAGGTTTTCTGTCTATGCTGGGACTGGGAAATCTGATTTTAGGGTTTGTACCTTGCATCCTGGGGAAATTTAAATGGGGATGTGGATCCTTATACAAACACAAAGTGGGGTTTTTGGAAAACATTATGTTTGGCTTTTGTAACAAATATTTTGATGCCTCCGGCACAAATTAATACTTTGGGCTTATTCAGTTTCATGATTCACACAATGTGTATAATTTATTGCTGCTTTGCATACAAAAGAAAAGCATGAGAAAAGTGGTGAAAGTGACAGAGGCCAGGAACAAAGAACAAAGGACCTGGCAGAGGGCCAGGCAAGGGGACAGAATCTTGATCACTTTCTAAAGGAGCAGGTTCTCCCGAAAAAGACTAATCAAGGCCCTTTCATTTTTAGTAGAGTTACCAAACTAAGAAGGGAGAGAGTATTGTCAGAATGCAGTGGAACTTAGAGAATGAAGGGTAGGCCTGCAGTATGGCTGGGCACCCTGGAGCTGAGGCTGGAAAGCTGAGAACAGGGTAAGGGTCTTTACCAGAAGGCCCACCATTAATGTGACTCACTGACTGGATGTACAACAAATTTGCCTTTCTTTTCCGCTTTCCACTAATTCAGTTTATCAATATATTGGAACCAAACTTGAAAGTACAGCTTATGTTTTTTGCTGCAGTATGAATGGCCAAACTTTGATTCAGGTGTTCATCCTGGTCAAACAAGCTGTGTCCCAAGAGAATATTCAAGGTGCGTAAAGCCAAAACTAGGGAGCAAGGAATATTCCAATAAAGAGATTGTACTTGGGTAGACATGCTAAACTAGCCAATAACATTTAATAGCCCTGACTAATTGTGGGTTTATGTAAGAGATGCAAAACAGCACAAGGCAAGTAATTTTTTTTCCACAAAACTTGAGCTCTGTTCAAAATATTGGACTATATAAGCAAGTAATAAAACAAAATTAAGAGGAAATTAGTGTCTAATTAAAAAAAAACTTTGTGGTGCAGTAAAGACGGCATATGCCATAAAGAACTCATCAACAAAACAAACAAGCAAGCAAAATATAACCAGAGACACTGAAATTAAGAACAAACTGACAGTAACCAGAGGGAAGGTAGGAGGGAATAATGGGGGGAGCACCTATACAGGACACAAGGACAGAACCAAAGGGGAGGTGGGATCGAGGGTGGGGGGAGTGGTGGTGGGGGAAATGGAGACAACTGTACTTGAGCGACAATAAAAAAAAGTAAAAAAAAAGAACTCAGAGAAAAATGAAGCCAAGTGACCACCAGAGTGGTAGGAGAGGGCTTCCTAGGACAGCTTGGGCCTGACTTGAACCTGAAAGGATCATTGGGTTTGGATAGGATGATAAAGGCTATTTCATGTAGGAAGGAATGAGAAAGGGAAAATTTCTTTGATTCGACCTAATTTGCCTAACAAATAAATTGAACTTCTCTTATGTGTGGCAGATCCTGTGTTAGGATATACAGTTATCAATGGGTACTTTATAAGTTCTTGATGAACGAAACGATAAGAGAGTCTACCTAAATAGGAGAGATGTATTAGAGAACAGTACAAGATGCAAAATTGAGATGAGGGCATAATGTGGAGAGGATTAAAAGCCAGGCAATGGAATTATAGGAAACAGAAAACTATTAAAGGGGCTCCAATTAAGAAATATCATGATGAAATTGGCATTCGAAGAGGATGAATTGAGCTGAGGTGTACAATCAGGGGCAGAGAAGCCAGCCAGAAGAAAATTCAGTGTGAAGGACTGAGGACCTGGACCAGGTTGCTGGCAGGGTACAGGGAGGAAAAGGCTGACATGAATGATATTCTACAGGAGGAAGACAGGAGAGGATGAATCATTGGTACTTCTGAGGTCCTCAGGCCCTGTATAACTAGAGGTGGTAACAGGTTGGAAATGGAGGAATTGGGAAGGAGAATGCATTTTGGTACAAAAATGTGATGCGATGATGACAGGAAATAGTAAACACTCAAAGCCCGGATCGTAAGTCTGTTAATGACATTGCTAGGGCATTTCTTTTCTTGTTTCTTTCTCTTTTGTCCTGAGTAACACTTTTCTGGCACCTTATTTTCAATGGATACAGAGAAAAGAAACAGGCCTAGCATCAGGCATCTTCTCATTTTAGTGAATGACAAGATTGCACTTAGAAGTGGTCCTTAAGAAGAATGCTGTCCCAAAATTGAAAAGTACTTCTGCGTGTCATGGCTGTTTCCCCTAAAATACACGAGTCTGTTATTGTCACATTGATTTACTAACTGGGGCTTATTTCAACAGAGGCTGGCATACTGAGTTAATGGCCCTGGCTGAGCAGGAAGGAGTGACAGGGAACAATGCCCAATTACCTAGGCTAAATGCCAGCCTGATTTCACCCGCCCCCAGGGAAAGGTTTGTTGTTCACCCACAGAGAAAGGTGCGCTCTGGGAGTACAGCACCAGGACACATGTCCAAATTAGAGCAGGAAAGCTCATTGGAGCTGACTTACTTTTTTAAAAACAATATATTACTCACTGCTAAAATAGTACCTTTCTCTCCCAAGAAATGTTTCCAACTCCTAAGCCTCCTTCTTTGGCCAAAGTAGAAAACTGCATGACTCCTTCTGATTCCTCTGGTTTTCTACCAGAAAGTTCCTTTAGTGTCTTCAGAGATCTTCCGCTAGAAAATCTACCCCGGCAGCAGTGTCCGTGGACAACAGGTTTTGTGCCAGGATTTCCCCTGTAGTTGCTCTCAGGGGAATTTTACCTTTTAAACAGCATGTTTTTAATCCAAACAGAACTGGGAAGTCGCGAAAGCTAGGCTTCCACTAGCACTCAGTAAATCTAGTTGAAAGATGGAAAATTCAGTCCTTCTGATGTGAAATTTCTGGGTGATTTCTGCACAAGTGGAATTTTGGGTCAATAAAGTCAGGGCATCTTGAAGAATGATTCTATTTTTCACTTTACAGTAAACTTAGTCGGGTTCATTAGTTTAGCGCTATCACAGTCGAGTCAGGAACTATGACTTTAAAGCAGGAAAATGCTTCACTTGCAAAAGTTAGAAGTTTTGGGTGGTGGCACACAATACAATGTACAAACCATGTATTGTAGAAATATACACTTCAAACCTAAACTATAATCTGATTAGCCAATGTCATCCCAATAAACTTAATAAAAAGCACAATATTTAATATATGATTAGATGGATTTTTTCTTCTTTTTTTAAAGATTTTATTTATTTCTTTTAGCAAGAGGGGAAGGGGGGGCAAAAAGAAGGAAAGAAACTTCAATGGATACAAAGAACAGAAATCAGTGTGCAATTGCCTCTTGCAAGCCCTGGTGCACCACACTAGGGACCTAGCTCACAACCTAGTCATGTGCCCTGACTGAGAATCAGACCCTTTGGTAGCAGGCTGGTCACACCAGCTAGGGCTGATTTTTTTCTTTTTTTTTCTTTTTATTTTTTGTTTTACTTTTTCCAACTTAATTGAGGCATACTTGACAGATAAAAACTGTATATATTTAAGCTATACTGCATGATGTTTTGATATATATATATATAAAACATTATAAAGTGACTATCACAGTTGAGCTAATTAACATATTAATCACTTCACAGTTATGAGTTTTTTATGTGCATGTGTGTACATGGTATAAACAATACATATCAACTCAACCAATTTCAGGTACACAATGCAGTATTATTTTTTTTTATTTTTTAATTGTAGTTCACATGTAATACTAGTTCCAGTTATGAATATAGTGCTTATACATTTATATACTATATGAAGTGATCCCCCTGATAAGTCTAGTACCCATCTGACATCACACGTGGTTATTACAATATTATTAATCCTTTTCCCTGTTCTATATAATCCTTATATCCTGTGACTATTTTTTAACTGCCAATTTGTACTTAATCCCTTTCACTTTTTTTCCCCATTCTGCTAACCCCTCCATCTAGCCACCATCAGTTTGTTCCGATCTATGACTTTGTTTGTATTGTTCATTTATTTTGGTTTTTAGATTCTATATATAAGTTAAATCATATGGTCTTTGTTTTTCTCTGGTATAGTTCATGTAACATGACACCCTCTAGCTCCATCCCGGTTGTTGTAAGTGATACATTTTTATTCTTTTTTTTAAATATATTTTATTGATTGTACTATTACAGTTGTCCCAGTTTTTCCCCCTTTGGCCCTTCCACCCAGTATCACCATTCCCTCTGGTAGTCCCCGCCCTTAGTTCATGTCCATGGATTGTACATATAAGTTCTTGGCTTTTCCATTCTCTATACTGTTCTTACAATTCCCCTGTCTATTCTGAACCTACCAATTTGTACTTCTTAATCCCTACACTTTTTCTCCCATTCTCTCCCATCCCCCCCCAACTGGTAACCATGCAAATGATCTCCATATCTATGATTGTATTTCTGTTCTGCTTGTTTGCTCAGTTTGTTTTTGTAGATTCAGTTGTTGATAGTTGTGAATTTATTGCCACTTTAATGTTCATAGTTTTTACCTTCTTCTTCTTTTTAAATAAGTCCCTTTAACATGTCATATAATAATGGCTTGGTGATGATGAACTCCTTTAGCTTTATCATGTCTGGGAAGCACTTTATCTGCCCTTCCATTCTAAATAACAGCTTTGCTGGATAAAGTAATTTAGGTTGTAAGACCCTGCCTGCTTTTCATCACTTTGAATACTTCTTGCCAGCCCCATTCCAGCCTGCAAAATTTTTTTTTGAGAAATCAGCCAACAGTGTTATAGGAACTTCTTTGTAGGTAACTCTGTGCTTTTCTCTAGCCACTTTTAAGATTCTTTCTTTACCTTTAACCTTTGGCATTGTAATTATGATGTGTCTTGGTGGGGTCCTCTTTGGCTCCAACTAGTTTGGGACTCTCTCTGCTTCCTGGGCTTGCATGTTTGTTCTCTTCACCAAGTTAGGAAGGTTTTCTTTTATTATTTTTTCAAGTAAATTTCAATATCTTGCTTTTTCTCTTCTTCTGCCAGCACGCCTATGATTCAAATGTTGATACATTTGAAGTTGTCCCAGAGGCAACTTACCCTGTCCTCCTTTTTTAGATTCTTTTTTCTTCTTGCTGTTCTGATTGAATGCTTTTCTCTTTCCTAGGTTCCAAATTGTTGATTTGATTCTCAGCTTCATCCCCTCCACTGTTGGTTCCCTGTATATTTATGGCTGAGTAATATTCCATTGTATATACAAACCACATCTTCTTTATCCACTCATCTATTGATGGACACTTAGGTTGCTTCCATATCTTGGCTATTGTAAATAATACTGCAATGAACATAGGGGTAGATATATCATTTCAAATCAGTGTTTTAGATTTCTTCAGATAAATACCCAGTAGTGGAGTTGCTGTATAATGTGATATTTTGATGTATATATAATGTTGTGATTGTGTGAACACAAGCAATTCATTTGACCTTATCTGTAAAGTGAAGATTACTCTTACCCTAGAAAGTTGCTACCCAGATTACATGGTATGATGTTTCTTTAAATTCCAAGTGGCATTCTTTATATAGTGTAGGAACTCTAGTTTATAAATATTTTATGTATGTGTAGATAGTTGTGCTTCTATCGTCAACTCCAAGCAAGATTTATGTAAGTCATTGTAAATTATCCCCTAAAATCAGGGAGGCAGCATGGATATGCTTTAAAAAAATTGTATTCATTTCAGAGTAACTGGGTCGTACTGGTAACCTCTCCTCTTCCTACCTGAGGAAATTCAAGGTTTACATTTTAAGAATCAATGTTCTTATCTGTTAAATATGGAAATTTTGTGTATGTCCTTTATAGAATTGTTGTAACATTCTGAGGACTGCGGTACTTTGTAATATAAGCTGCTTTTAAAATCTAAACGATTACTTTGACTATAGACAAGACCTATGAGGATCACTGTGGCATCACTTAGGAGAAAGGTGGGAGTTGTCTTATGTACATTCTGACTAGCTACACATTGTAGAGAATCTACAATATACCAGTCACTTGCTCAAGCACTTTACAGACATATTCTCTGACTCACTAAATCCTCACAACAATCAGGATTTAGATTGTTCCCAGTTTCCATGAGGATATTGAGGTTCCAAGAGGTTAAGCTAAGCATTCAGATGCTTAGACCCCTCAGCAATGAGTATGACCAAGGCACAAGCCCAGGTCTGTCTGGTCCAAAGCCCATGCTCTTTGCACCATGTGGCACTGACACAGCAGTATGAACTAACAGATGCCACCCAAATTACAATTACATGGACTTGCGGTAAGCACACTGGCATGGGTGATATGAAGTGGGTGGGACAGATGATGAAACTAGGCACAAGTATGTGTACTGTCTGAAGGGAATCAGGACAAAGAACTTGCTTATGAAAAAAAATCTGTTGCTTTCAAAATGTTAAAACATTTCATTGAAATAGAATCCTCATTTCCCTGAAATGAGAACAGTCATAGATTTAGTGGACTATGATTAGTGAGGCAATCAGCAATGCTGTTATAAGTTACAGTGTGCCTGGTCCTAGGAAGGCCCCCTAAGTATAGTATGACCTTGACATTGGCCTCATTTAAAGTTTGACCCTTCAGTCCATTAATATCCCTGTTGGCAACATTTTTAAATTACTTATAAAAATCTCACATAAATTGTTAAAAAAATACAAAGGAGATTTTCATGTGGTGGCTTATATGGTCATAGAGCACCCCAAAAAAGATGTTTATTGGTAAATGGTGCCCTTTCTTTTTAAGTAGTCAGAATGACTACACAACTTTGTATTTAGTGAAAGTTGAATTTCAAAGGAGCAGAGAAACTAATTGATTCTGTCTATACTATGTGGTTATAAAGTTCATCCTGAAAATATCATCAAAATGGAAACTTTAATAAATAAATAAAATGATTTCTGAATGTTGACTTTGTATCCTGATGTTTTGCCAAATTTACTTATTAGGTCGAGTAGATTTTTGGTGGAGCCTATAGGGTATTTTATGTATACTATCATGTCATCTGTAAATAATGACAGTTTTACTTCCTCCTTTCCAATTTGGAGGACACCCTTGTCTTGTTCCTGATCTTAGTGGGAAAGATTTTAGTTTTTGCCCATTGACTATAATGTTGGCTGTAGGTTTCTTATATATGGGCTTTATTATATTGAGAAATGCTCCCTCTATTCCCAATTTGCTGAGTGTTTTAATTATAAGTGGGTGCTATACCTTATCAAATGCTTTTTCAGCATCTATTGATATGATCAACTGATTTTTGTCTTTCCTTTTGTTTATGTGATGTATTATATTTATATATTTGCAAATATTGTACCATCCTTGCATCCCTGAGATGAATCCCACTTGGTCATGGTGTATAATCTCTTTAATGTATTGATGGATGCGGTTTGCCAGTATTTCGTTGAGGATTTTAGCTTCTATGTTCATCAGTGATACTGGCCTGTAGTTTTCTTTCTATGTTGTGTCTCTATCTGGTTTTGGGATTAGGACAATGCCAACCTCATAAAAAGAGTTTGGAAGTTTTTCCTCTTCTTGGAGTTTTTGGAATAGTTTGAGAAGGATAGGGGTTAGCTCTTCCTTAAATGTTTCATAAAATTCTCCCGTGAAACCATTCAGTCTAGGGCTTTTGTGTGTGCTGGGAGTTTTTTGATTACTGCTTCAATTTCCCCAGCTGTTATTGTTCTGTTCAGGCTTTCTGCTTCTTCTTGATTCAATTTTGGAACAATATATGTTTCTAGAAATTTGTCCATTTCACCCAAGTTTTCATTAGAAAATATATTTGCTAATGATGCCTCAGACAAGGGTTTGATCTCCAAAATATGTAAAGAACTCACATGACTCCACACCAGGAAGACAAACAATCCAATTAAAAAACAGGCAAAGAACCCAAATAGACACTTTTCCAAGGAGACCATACAGAGGGCCCCTAGACATATGAAAGGATGCTCAATATCACTAGCTGTTGTGGACCACTCTGCCTGGTTTCAGGAATTGTAACTCTCTACCTCCTGTGGCTAAGGAGGAGTCAGTGACCTCTGGAATGCAAGGCTCAGGAGACAAAGCTCGTCTCTAGTACCAAATGCTGCCTCAGTTTCCTCCCTGCCCCCAAAGCATGGTTGGAAGTCCTTGACAAGTAAGACCCCTCAGAGGAGGGGCAACCTAGGCCAGATACAACCACTTGGGAGGCCATCATGGAAGGACTTGGGGGGAGCTGTGACAAAGAGGGAGCAATGGACTCTTGCGCCCCAGGCTTTGACAAAGCCCAAGTCCCCATATCCTCTCGGAAAAGCGCTTCCTGCCTCTGATCACCTTAAGCCTGAATACCTGCTGGGGAGGGGTGCGGCTCCTTGCCTTGCTAGAGCATGTCCTGGGGAAAAATTTGGCATCACAAAGACTTCCTGATAAACCTGTGAAATCTGCTCTGCTAAGAGTGCTTTCATTCATGTAATAAGGGTCCGAGAGGAAATGAGTATGTCTCCCCAAAGTTCTGCAACCCCCTTTCCTGATAGACACTGACTCACACTAAGCCCTCAGGTTTCTTTGAAATGTTATCTACTATTTGATCCTTGCTGCCCTGTATTCCTATGTATTACAACCCAATAAAAGTCCCTAGAGGAAAGGGCTCAATGCCTTTTTCCCCTGAGAAACTGACCACTGCTCAAGGCCTTTTCCTCTGGGAAACTAGCCACCCCTCCTCCCCGAGCAGATCACGTCATGTCTCAGTCATGTTTACTCTCATTTGTGGCACATGGGGGGGCTTGTGAGGAAAGTCGCCCCCACAACTAGCCATCAGAGAGATGCTAAAACCACAATGAAATACCACTTCACACTTGTCAGAATGCTCACCAATAACAAATCAACAAACAACAAGTATGGGCAAAGTTGTGGAGGAAAGGGAACCCTGGTACCTTGTTGGTGGGAATACAGACTGAATCAGCCACTGTGGAAAACAGTATAGTATTTCCTCAAAAAACTAAAAATGGAGCTGCCTTTTGACCCAACAATACCTCTGCTGGGATTATACCCTAAGAATCCTGAAACTCCAATTCAAAAGAACCTCTGCACCCCAATGTTCATAGCAGCATTATTTATAATAGCCAAGTGCAGAAATAGTCTAAGTGCCCATCAGTAAGTGAGTGGATTAAAAAACTGTGGTACATTCACACAATGGAATACTACACAGCAGAAAGTATTCCATTACACAATGGAATACTACTGCCCTAGCTTTCTCAACAGCATGGATGGAAGTGGAGAGTGTTATGCTAAAATAAAATAGTCCAGATGATGAAAGGCAAATACCATATGAACTCACCTATAAGTGGAACCTAATGAACAAAACAAAGAAGCGAGCAAAATAGAACCAGAGACATCGAAATAAAGAACAAACTGACAGTGAATAGAGGAGATGGGGGAAGAGAATAGTAAGGAAAATGGGGGTAAGTGTGAGTCAAGGAACAACTATAAAGAACTCAACGACAAGAACAACAGGGGAAAGAACTGAGTGAATGTAGGAGAGGGCGTATGGGCAGGGCAGGGGACAGTAATGGTGTAAAAATGGGGACAACTGTAACTAAACAACAGTATTCTTTTAAGTAAATGAAATGATAGGGATCTTTTAGTAAAATCTGTGTTGGATTTCCCATGCAAATATTTGGAGTTAAGTCATTTTCATTTCTAAATATTAATTCAACCCTTTTGTATTTTTACTGATCATAAACAATAATGCATTCCTGTTCTAAATATTTTAAATAATGCCAAAATTACATAAAATAAGTGTAATTATTTAAACATAAACATTATTAGCACCTTGATGAACATTCTTCTGCCCACACCTTTCTTCTTTAATTGCCTCTTTTTCATGCACACACTAACACACATAAGCACATGAACATATAAACTTATAAAAGTGGAAGAGACACATCTAACATTTTATTAAGGTTCTTCTTTGCAAGTTTCCATGGATATCTTTCCAAGTTTTCTGTTATGCTTTATGTCTGCTTAGCATTTTCATTGTATAGATGGATGAGGCTTATTAATAGTTATCAACTGATTAAAGAGCCTGAAATCAGTCAGCAGTTTCTGCCAACTCGTAAGTACCTTTCTGTCTTAAGTTTTAAGGCCCTTGTCTGTAAAAGAAGGTGGTGGAAGTAAATGACTTACCTAACACTGATGCGCTGTATGTCTTCCATATCCTACCCTGAACTGTTCTTTCCAGTCTCTGTGCCTCTGTCTTCCCTCACCTCCCAGAATTAATTAAATACTGTAAAAGAGGTATTATGAGAACAGACAGAAAAGAGAGAGAGAATCAGAGGAGGAGATTACTTCATTTGGGAATCAGGAGATGGTTTTTGATGGAGAGCTTTAGAGGTTGAACTTAAAAAACTGGTGGCATTGAATGTGAGGCATGATGTGGAAAGAGGCATTCAAAAAGCAGGAACAGCATAAACATGGTCACTGAGTCAGGACAGAGCATGCAGTCAGGTGCTATGTATGTAAAGGCTACTTAAAAGAAAGTGACAATAAAGTGGCTGGAATCATATTGTGGAGGAAATTTATAAATTGTGAGAGTTTTGAGGGTGGGATGAAGAGGGGTAAAAAATGAGTTTTTTAAACCTCTTAAGTTGGAGGAGGATGAAAAAGAAAAAGTGTAAAATGATTTTTTACCTCCTACTTGCAGCCTTTTTTTGAGCAGCTGAGAAGGGGAGTTTTTAGGTATAAAAGGCCATTTGGGAGAGGGCAAGATCTGAACCTTGTTAGCAGCACTGAGATGGGCAGGCAGCAGGAGGTACAGCAGGGTGCAGGGTTTTTTATATTTAATTATTGTTCAAGTACAGTTTTCTGTCTTTTACTCCCATCCCAGCCCACCCCCCACCCAGGGCTCCCCACCTCTCTCCCATTTCCACCCCCCCTTAGTATTTGTCCATGTGTCCCTTATACTAGTTCCTGTAAATCCTTCCCCTTTTCCCCCTGAAATTCCCTCCCCTCTCCCCTCTGGTCACTGTCCCCCTGTTCTCTATTTCAGTTTTTAAGAGCATGGCCTCTAGGCCCAGACTGCCAGGGTGTGAATTTTTTTTCCAGGGTTCAGTAAATGTGTGAGTCCAGGAACTTACTTAAACTCTGCTTTAGTTTCTTCATCTGAATAGTGAGGATAGTACTATTAACTACCTTCACTGTGTGTATTATGAGGATTAAATGTGTTGATCTTTGCACATAACAAGCACTGTAAGCATTTGACAGAAGTAGTATAAAGATGAAATGAATGAAGGATATTTCAGATATGGAGTCAGTGGGACATTTAGGGAAAAATATTTGATGCCATAAGATAAGGAAGTAAAGATGGCTACAACATTTGTAGGTCAGGTTACTAAGAAGGTGCTAGAAAGTTGGGAAATCATGAGTAGGTTTGCACAGGGAGATTGTAGGGGACTAGTTTGTTTAAGTCTGGCAAATGTGACTCAGCTCTGCATGAAAAACTTACAGAAGTGAAGTGGTGGGCAGGAGCCAGACCTTCAAAACAGGTTTTCCCGTGGGAATCAGGCCTAGAAAATGCATACAGACTGTTATGGCTTGCTCTTGCTAAAACTCCATCACCCTGGTCTAAAACAACAAATGTGTATTGTCTGTCTTCAAGGTAATTGCCAAAGCCTGTGTGAATTTTCCTAAGGACAGAGCTAATCAGCTCATCGCCACTCCCCTCTGCATATTATTTTCATTTCCTTGATTGAACCTAAAATGTAGACAGTAATATTCTATGTAATAGATAATAAATCTTTCTCTGATGTAAGACTCCAGAAAAACAATAAAAGCCTGTCTAGGCAAGGGTCGGGGTGCTCCCCTCTTGAGGGAGTGGCCGAGGCACCATAGGCACTCTCCCCTTGAGAGAGTAGTCGTGCCTGTTCCCTTTTTCCACACAGGGTTGTCGTCACCTGTGCATTCATTCTCATCGTCAGCCATAGCAAGGTGGACTCTGCTGGCCAGAGTCCGCCACAGGAGACCATGAATGATATCTGATTCTTGGTAGGTGGATTTTAAGCTGTAGAAAGTGTAGTCACATAAAATATGCAGCTGGAGATTTAAAACAGAATATGAGACCGGGGAACTCAAGGAGAGGGGTAGTTTTAGAATCATGAGTTTCATAAATCATTAGGAGTGATTTTCAGCTTCGGGTAAGATATGGTGAAAATTCTAAACTTAAAGAGATAAAAGTGCCTGCTTTCACCCAATAAATATGTATTAGAGGTATGGGAGAGTATAATTTTAACATTGGTCCTGGATAACAAGGATCCATTTGACATATAAAATGGTCTCTTATTACCTCCAAGAAAGCACTGATGACAGTGCTGTGCTTCAGACACTCAACTAGCTCATGCTGTAATTTCCAAATGATGATTTTCCAGTGGGGCTGCATAAAACAATGACAAATGCTCTATTTAATGAGCCTCAAAGCAATTAAGACACCAACACACCAGAGAATTCTATTGCATTTAATCATCAGGGAAATAATGTACAAAAATGTACTGCAATGATTAAATGAACTTGATAAATCAATTACGAGTTAATTTCCAAAACAGATTTCCAACGCTATAGAACTCTGATGTAACATGGTTATAAGTTAGTTGTTAAGTTCTGAAAGAAAGAGAGAGAAATAATGGGAAAAGTACTTAGTTAGGATTTAGAAAAAACTAGTTGTTTGTGTTCTCCAACTAATTTCAGGACTTTTGTCAAATCATTATACTTTTCCTGAACCTCAATTTTTTATTTGTTATATTACACGAAAATATTTTTTCAACACTGTGATAAAAATAATATTGCAGGTAAAAATTATATTATAGTCTGCTGCTCAGTTTTGCTAACACATGCTGGTGTCTGTGGCAAAGACAGCAGGCCTAGGTGCCAAGAAACCATATCACAGTTTTACCATAACTTTGGTGTGTTTAACTTACTGTACGTACATCAAGGTCTGGAGCTCAGCCTTACAGGCTCAGCACAGCTGGGAAATGATCCATTTCTCAGTAGCAGGCTTATATATGCAAGTGAATAAAACAAGAAAGAGAACAGAATTCTGACATTCTAATTAATAACAAGACATAGTGATCAGAGAGAATGGAATACTTAACATAGACATTCCATCATATTTTCTTCCTTCTCTCATACTTTCTTGAGAAGACAGATATTAACAAAGCCATTTTAATATATGGAATTTAAAATATGAGGAATTACCTAGAATCAGAAGTGTAACTGTATGACATTACACACTCACCTGCTGTACACATCTCATAACAGAGGTCCTGTCTTGGTGAAGGCTCCAGCTCCTTGGGTGGTACTTGGTCATGGCCCCAAACTCACCTCTGTGATTCTCCTTTTCTAATCTTTATGGACTGATCAAATACCATTCTCAAAGTACATCTTTCATATGTTGCTATAATAAAGCCAGTTAACAGTCAAGTCCCTTGCCTGGTGAGCCACTACCACTACATCTTTTATTTCTGTGATATGATCAAGCTGGTGCTGCCTCTACAGGATCCTTCTCAAATGAACGTCTTATTTGCAGGTTCCTGAAGAGTGACTCATTATGCTTCCCCACCCCTCCCTCTTACCTGTTTCAGTGCATGGTAGAGAAAATTTTCCTTTATACCCAGTTAGGCTGACTGTGAGATCCTAGGAAGCAGAATAAGATAGAACATCAATGCTGTCCAGTAGAACTTTTTGCAACGATGGTACTATTCTACAATCTGTGTGATGTAATACAGTGATGTAATACTGGGTATATATAGCTGTCAAGCACTTTGCATATAATTATTGTGACTGAGGAACTGAATTTAAATTTTATTTTTAATTTAAATATTAGTAGCCACATGTCACTAATGGCTACCATACTGGATGGCAAAGGCAGAATAGTAGTTCCCAAAGTTACTGAATCAGAAGACTTTGTGAGTAGACCCCAGCATCTGTGCTTTTAAAAATAGCTCCTCAGAATTCTGGTGTAAAAACCCCTTTGGAGACTTGTCAAGAAAAAGCAGTGGGCTTAGAATAGAGAAGCCTAATCCTACCCTTGATCTGTTACATAATAGTTTTGGACAAATAAATTAGCGGATCTGATTATCAGCTTCTTTTTGTTTGTAAAGGAAAATTACCTTGGGGTTACTGTATACATTAGTTAAATTAATACTTGTGCTAAATTGTTAGGTCGTATTCTTGGTGAGTTCCAATTTTTCAGCATAGTGGATGGTGTTGAATATGTGACTGAATAAATGATTAAAACTCTGGCAGTGGAAAATCCCTAACAAGACATTACTTAGTTGTTCATATGCATCATCTCATAATAATATTTACAGATAAAATTTAACTTGTTATTGTATGCCAGCCAAAGTGCTCAATATTTAACTTGTATTGATCTGTGTAGTACATATGAGGTCTGTCCAGACAAAGTCCAGCCATTGTTAATATAAAGAGAATGTTTTTCGAGACATCAGTGTAACCTGGCAGCCAAGAAGAGTGGACTGGAATGTGCCTGTGTGAACAATGACGACTTCACTGGACTAGTCAGTGGGGGTGGTAGATGCTGTTGAGTGAGGCTGTGTACTGTGTGGCCATTGCATTCAAAATGAATGAGCAAGTACAGTAAAAAATCCACATCAAATTTGCATTAAGCTTGAACATTCTTCTGCAGAAACTATTCATATGATTCAGAAGGCCACAGCTATGGGTAACTGGTGAGTGGCAGCTTCTTCACAACAACATGCCTGCTCATGCATCACATCTCATGTAGTTTTTTGGCAAAACTTCAAGTCACTCAGGTGACTCAGCCACTCTACAGCCCAGATTTGGCACCCTGTGACTTCCAGCTTTTCCTAAAACTAAATCTCTCCACCTTTGAAAGGGGAGAGATTTCAGATCATCAGTGGCATTCAGGAAAATGTGATGAGGCAGCTGATGGCAATTGGAAGAACTGCATGAGTTCCCAAGGTACCTACTTTGAAAGGGACTGAGGTGTCATTGTCATATGTACAATGTTTCTTGTATGTTTTATCTTATTCAATAAATGTCTCTATTTTTTCATATTACATTACTGGATACCTTCTGGGCAGACTTCATGTTTTACAAGTATGGTGTCTAAGATTCAAGGAGGTTAAATTTTTTATCCCAAACCACAAAGCTAACGAGTGGTTGGGAAAGGGGATAAATCAATATCCATTCGAATCTAATATCCAAGTACTTGATCAGTAAACTCTAATTTCAAAATGGCATTAGCTCTTCTTCCATTGGGTTATCTAAAGCAGAGCAATAGAAGAAGCGGCACGTATAGGCTTTACTGCTCATACCCTGACTGATTTGAAGTTGCCATCAAAGGGTAGAGACTGGATGAATTCAAGAGAAGAGATGCTTGACACGAATTACCGATAAGATGGGAGTAGACTTAGGAGTAGGGTACCAGCAAGCTCTGAGGTCGAGCACCAGGCTTTAGGAGCATTCTAGCACTTGGACACATCAGCCCTGCTCAGTTCTTAGTTTTAGTTAACACACCTGAAATTGAATGCTGTGACAGATTTCATTGAAAGTGTTGAGTCAGGTGTCACACATTCCCAAAGCTCAAACTCTCATTTTGATACTAGATATTTTTCATCATTTTGTTTTGTCACTTCTCAAAATGTCATTTCCCCCACCAGAATTCCCCTCCTACCAAATACCACTTTACCATGCGTTAAATATGTACATACATTATAAAACCTTGAGCAGGTTTCTCTGTTTACTCTTCTGTAGCAATTATAAGGGACTGACTCATCTAATCCTAATGTTTTTCCTATCTCTACAGTGGAGGCTATAAAACTAATTATTCAATTTTCCACTCCTTTCGTGAAGAGTAACCATATCTCACTGACCCCTAACATGCAATATGAAGTCTGGTTTAGGTGCTTCTTTGCCCCTTTTATTCTTCATGGCACTTTTACCCTTGGTGGCTGGAGGTGTATTTGAGTAGCTATCTTCAGGGAAAATCCCTGGGAAAAGGAGAGCTGTTGATTTGACCTTTTTAACCTGTGGAACCTAAGGCCAGACACCTCCTGCCATACACGTGGCTTTTTTGAGGTTGAAGTAAGACTTTACTTTTTTTCCTCTGAAGTAATATGTACAGTTAAAAGTATCCCAACTTGAAAAACTGGCTTTATAAAATGGATTGGGATATTCTTTTTTTTTTAATGACCTGTAATTGTTAATCATTAGAATCACGTATATTTTAAGTTTAGATCTTAGCTACTAAATGATCGGTTCTATTGCTTTATAAATGTTATAGTTCCACTCCCTTCTTTTTAATTGGTTGATTCAAGTTATTTTGGGGGGAGGTGAAATTTCTTTTTATAACATATTTTGTTACGAAATTGTCTATTTCTTCCAGGATTGAAAGATTTTTCTTTTACTGGAGTTGCACACAATGTTCTTATATATTTTGTCATTTTCATTTCTCTAGGTATATATATTTTTTCCTTATTCCTAAGTTCAACTGTTTTTTGCTGACTCACTGTTTTTGCTTGGTCGAGGTTGAACTGTTTGTTTCAAATGACAACTTTAGAACTGATTTTTCTGTTTATTTTCTATTTCATTAATTTTAAAAGTTATTAAAATTTTTTACCCTACTTATATTTTGCATGGTTTGTAATTGTTTTATTTTCTAAACTAGTGATGTGAATATTAAATTCCTTGATTCTAATCCTTTATTGTTTACTAATGAAAACATTTAAGGTATGGATTTTTTCCTGTTAATTATTTTAAGCTCTTTCCCATAGTTTGGGTTTGAAATATTTACGTTTTGCCTTTTTATAGGAATTAGGCAATTTTAAGGTTTATTTTTATTATGATCTAAATGTTATCTAAATATGTACTTATTAATTATAAGCACTTAATGTAATTTTTATTTATTTCTAATATGGTGACTTTTCATCAGAGAGTACACATTAAATATTTACTTTTTTTTTCAAAGATTTTATTTATTTATCTGTAGAGGGGAAGGGAAGGAGAGAGGGAGAGATACATCAGTGTATGGTTGCCTTTCATGCATCCCCTGGTGGGAACTGGCCTGCAGGGAACCGGCCTGCAACCTGGTATGTGCCCTGACTGGGAATCGAACCGCTATTGTCTGGTTCGCAGGCCCGTGCTCAATCCACTGAGCTGCACCAGCCAGGGCTAA
Source organism: Artibeus jamaicensis (assembly GCF_021234435.1). Taxonomy (NCBI): domain Eukaryota; kingdom Metazoa; phylum Chordata; class Mammalia; order Chiroptera; family Phyllostomidae; genus Artibeus; species Artibeus jamaicensis. The sequence continues at coordinate 14,944,457 of NW_026521911.1, read as the reverse complement.
ATATTTACTTTTTAAAGTAACTGTGAAGATATGGTTTGTAAGCAAGTGCTTCATGACTTTTGTTAGTTATATGAATATGTAGTAACATTATGTTCTATTGGAAGGAGCAAAATAAGTAACTGGCACATAACACATGGCAGTTACTTATTTAAGTGCTGTAGATAAAACAGTGACCACAAATAGGCTAAAGTAAAGCTCACATTTTGATTTAAAAAAATACAATAATTTCACAACAAATAAATAAAACATACATCATCCTAAAGATAATAAGATGTGGATACTAATAATATTTACTAACTAGTACAGATAAAAGAAATTTTAATTCCAAAAAAAATCAGTTATTCTCTAAATCATTGTTTGCCAAATGATAGAAGTTGCAGCATTAATTATTTGTGATATCATTCTTATTATTTCAAAATCATTTATTCATCTTAGAAATTGGTAGTGGTCTCTTTGGACTGAGTCATCTGTTGTTAGCTAAATGATGCCTTTTTTGGTTCCACAATTTGAGACAGATTTTGACAGAGAGAATTGCATAAGTATTTTAATAAGCAATCTTCGTTTAAGTTGATAGCCATTAGGTGATCTGTAGCCTCAACAAGTAAAAAATGTTTCTTAACAATAATGGTAATATTAATGACTCTGAATCTCTCTGTTTCTTTTGAACAAGTGATATTCAAAATGATTTTCTAATGACCTTTAACTATATTAAAATTTCAGTTAGTATTCATCTCTCTACTTTTTACTAAGTGAAGAAAATCAGCACCAGAAATCTCAACAACAACCAAAAATCCAGTTAAAAAATGGGCAAAGGATCTGAATAGACACTTCTCCAAAGAGGACATACGGAGGGCCAATGGATGTATTAAAAAATACCCAATGTCACTAATCATCAGAGAAATGCAAATTCAAATCACAGTCAGGTACCACCTCACACCTGTCAGAATGGCCGTCATAAATAAATCAACAAACAACAAGTGTTGGTGAGGATGTGGAGAGAAGGGAACCCTCAGGCACAGTTGGTGGGAATGAAGATTGTTGCAGCCACTATGGAAAGCAGTGCAGAATTGCCTCAAAAAATTAAAAATGGTACTGCCTTGGATCCAGTAATTCCACTTTGGTAATTTATCCAAAGAAACTCAAAACACTAATTCTAAAGAAAATATGCATGCCTGTGTTCATTACAGTGCTATTTACTTGCAAATAATCAATATTTGCAAGCAGCCCAAGTGCCCATCAGTAGATGAGTGGATAAAAAAGTATGGTATACTTTCACAATGGAACACTACTCAGCTGTAAAAAAAGAACTAAATCTTACCCTTTGAGACAGCATGGATAGACCTGGAGAACATTATACCAAGTTAAATAAGCCAATCAGAGAAAGATAAATACCATGATTTCACTCATATATGGACTCTAATGAACAAAATGAACTAACAAGCAAAATAAAGACAGACTCATAGATGGAAATCAGACTTTCAGTTTTCAGGGGTGCTGGGGAGGTGGAGAGATTGAACAAAAAGTGAAAACAACCAAAAAAAAACTAGTGGACACAGACAACAGTGTGGTGATTGCCAAGGGAAAGGGGAGTGGAAGGAAGTGGAGGAGGGTATGGGGGGGATAAATGGTGACAAACGGAGACTTGACTTGGGGTGATAAACCCCAATACACTGCACTGTGCACAATACAGAGTGCAGATGATGTGTCGCAGAATTGTGCACCTGAAACACGTATAATTTTGTTAACCAGTATAACCCCAATAAAAAAGAAAATCTTTTATTAGAGTATGTTAAGTGATGAATATTATTTATTAAAATATATTTAATGAGTTGCCTAAGTTTCATTAAACTTTTTTAGTACTAACTCATAGCATTTTACAGACATCATTGGGCCAAATTTCAGGACTCAAGAGATTAAAAGAAATATAAAATCTTATTATTTCTTTCATGTTTGTCACCTTACAAGCACATTTTCTAATTTCTTAAGCAATCTAAGCTTCTAGAAATTGTTATTTAGTTTTATTTTAAGTGATATGTCATGTTTTATGTCTAGACTTTTACTTTTCTTTCATGGATTCTTTATTTTGATTTATACCTTCAGTCACTTTAACTGTCTATTGAATTAATCTATCAGCTTTATTATTACTCTGTTTCCTTCTTGTGAAGAAAAAAATACTAGCATTGCTGTTTAAATGTCATTTAGAAAACCAAAGTTAGCTTAAAAAATTTTTTCAAGTTTTTAATGGCTTCTATTTCATAATTTCCATCAAAGTGAATATGCAAGGCCTAATACAATTTCCAAACCACTTTTGTGGCTACAGCATAAGTTGCTGCCAATTTGGATTACATATGTGTTCTAATTTCTAATTTCTAGATCCTCAGATATATTGTTTAATTATATTTGACAGTTATGTGCCAACTAGAAGCAAATTTAAAGTTTATTGAAAAAAAGATGGTTAAAATGATCTACCTAATTATTGTATCATCTAGAGATACTTTTATTTGGAGACATTGCCAATGAAAACATCTGGAAATTTTCAAAACCTTGGCTGAAACTTAAGTCAGTCTGTCTCTTTAATATTATACTGAACCATTTGCATAAAGATTTGATGTGGTTTTCAAAATTCTCAATGGTCCCACTTTTTCACTCATAAATAATGCTAGTTATATTACTTCAGATAATGCCCCTTCTAGTCCACAGGATTTATATAAACTATTAAAATGACTTGAAAGTCTTGAATTTTACATTTTAAGTAAATTTTTAAATAAGTTAAACAGTCGAAACGTCGATAATGATGGATTTTTTAAAGACATTTCTGAAGTATAGCAAACATACAGAAAATGCACAGGTTATAAATTCATAGCTACATAAATTATTGCAGAATAATGACTATTACTTTTTTGGGAAGCCTTCCCTTTATCCCATATGAAATGGAAACTCCAGTTTCAGTGTCCTCCAACACTCCTGCTTCCTTTTTTCCCTATGACTCTTTGCGCCATCTCAGATCAAATAAATTTCCTTATTTGCCTGGACTCTCAAAATAGTCCCCTAAGTCTACTTCCTACAGCCCTGTACTCTGTTAGTTCTTAAGGTCTCAATTTTTTTTTTTTTTACCATTGCAGTACTGAAATGGCTACACTGCTAATTTTTCCTTTTAAATTGAGATTCTTTCATATCACTTGGTAACTAATGAAATAGTAATTGTGGTAAACAGCAAGATTAATTAGTAATAAAAGTTCTGTCATTGGTATTTGCCAATAATCTCAGGATGCCACAGAGAACACTGGGAACTGCATTCCCATCATGGCGACATTTGCAAAACACTCAACACCACCTTTCAGTTGACTAACTTATGATTAGTTGCAAAACTGCTCTGAGGATTGTTCTTTACTAAATAATTGGTGCTTTGTGTGAAGTATCAGTTTATCATTTTTAAATAATGTTGTAACTAATAATTCTGAGGTTAGATGAATCTTCCAAATCTAGAGAGAAAAAGAAACACTAACAATGAACTTTAGGTTCTGTGCACAAGTCAGAAAAGCCTGTAATTGGAATGTCACTCAATGATACGGAAAAATTAGTGCAAGATAAAAACAAATAATAATATTTGGGGGAAGAAAACTCATTGAATATTTAACCGAAACATGATTGACTTATTATTGCTAATAACATAAATGTTGGTTACAAACAACCCTCAAAAGTTTTATTATTAGAAGTTGAAAGTGTTAAGCATTTACTGTTTCTATCACTCATATTCTGTTTAAAATTTATGGTTTAGATATAAAAGACTGTATTTAACCAAGAAGAAAATGTCTTTAAAAGAACATGAATCAATTTCACAGAATGAAGAAATTAAAAAAAAAAAGTCCTTGGAGTATATTATTAATTACAGAGTCAGTGTAAACTCTGCTGGAGCAGATCTTCAAGGCACCCCTTTCACATGAGCTCCTTTATCTGTCTGTGAAGTTCGATAACACATTGCCTTTCTTTGAGGTCTTAATAAAGGAGCTCACAGCCCTACCCTAAATTCGATCTTTGTAACCTGTTTCTTAAATTCAGAAGTATCTGGAGAAGATGGGAATTTTTGAACCCAGCAAGTCCTGGCTCTTTTAGACTTAACTTTTTTTCCGTCATCTGATTGCTGTCCTCTCATATTTCTTAAGGTAATGAGAGAAAGCCAGGTGGCACTTTCAGTACTGTTCTTGGAAATCAACCCAGTTACATCATCCAGCTTGTTAGGTATCTTACTTTCCACATTGCTGCAGGTTAAGAGTGTTGTCAAACTTTCTACTACTTAGTAAAAAGAGTCTTCTTTCTTCCAATGTTACTTCCAATGTTACTTCCAAAGTAACAACTACCAATGTTTCTTTTCCTTCGTGCCACTGAGGGCCTCCTCAACACTTCATTGGCTTCACTGACACCCTTTTTTGTGGCCCTCTGACTTTCACCCCCAGCACAGTCCCAAAGTCAGTGTTTTGGGGTTTTGTTATAGTAGCATGCAACTTCTGGCACCAAAATCACTTCTAATTACTCTTTTGCTGCATGACAACCACTAACTCAGTGACATAAAGCAACCACCAGTTATACTCATAGATTTTGTAAACATTTGGAAATGTTACTGTAGGAATAGCTTGTTTCAGCTCAATGATGTCCAGGGCCTCAGGTGAGAACACTCCACGACCAGGGATGACTCAGTAACTGAGGGCTAGACTCATCTGAATGTTTGCTCACTAACAAGTGTGGTAGATTTTGCTGCTATCAGCTGGGATTTCATACCTATCTATGAAGAGGTGAAAAGGACTACTCCATGTGGCTGATTAGGCTTTCTCACACATAGTGACTGAGTTCCAAGAATGATAGTCCCAAGAGAAGAAGCAGGAAGTGTTATCACTTTTTGTGGCCTAGCTACAGAGGTCATACAGCAGCACTTAGATGTCACAAGCCCAACCAGTTTCAAGAGGAGACAACATAAATCTCACCTGTCTATTCGAGGAATGTCACATTATAGGAAGAGTATGTGTGATGGGAAATAGCTCTGTGGCTGACTGGAAAATACAATCAGCAACAATAGTATTTCCAAGCTAAATGAACCATAACTTTGAAACTTAAATAAAATATGAATCCAGCAGAAAAAGATGGCATACATATATTATACACTTTAAGAAAAGTTTGTAAGAGACTACAGATGTAAGAGCAGGGTTTAGTAAAATTGCGTGGAATAGTGTACTATTCAAGGCAGGACACTATTATCACCCTTAAGTTTAAAATAGTAAATCTGGTTTTGAATCATACTGTTTCATTTCATATCTTGCTCTTTTTTTTCAGCAGTATGTTTGTAAGTTTCATCTGTTCTTGCAGGTAGCTCACACATTCATTTACTGTGTATAATTCTTTTTTTTAACATATCACAGTTTATCCTGTTGATGGACTTTTTTCTAGTTTTGGCCATTGCAAACAATGTTGCTCTAAACACACTTGCATTTGTGTCCTGGTGCACACATGCATGGATTTTTAGTATATATACCATGAGCAGAATAACTGCATCATACATTCTGTGCATCTTCAGCTTTACTAGTTAACATCAAAACGCTCTGCAGTATAATTGAATCAATTTATGATAAAACCAACAGTGAATAAGACTATCTTTTGTTTGGTATCTTTGATGACATTTAGTATTGTCAGACTTATTTGTTACTGTTTCCTGCTCTCCTGTAGTGGTGCATTTTGATTTTTTCCCCCTGATTCGTAATGATGTGCATTTTAGGCTTTCTATTTGTAAAAGTAATAGTTTAAGTCTTCTGCTTAATTTTCTGTTGTTTTCTGTTTTGTCTTATTGTTTTTTTCAGATGTTGTTATATATTCTGGAAGAAACCCTTCACCAAAAATACTTTGTTGCAATACCTTGTCCTTTTTCACTTTCCCTAGAATGTCAATCTTTAATCACATGGTAAACTTTTTCTTTTTTAATTGCTTAAGCAATTTTACCTTACTACTTCATGATACCTTCTCATATGGTCTTCTGAAAGCATTATAGTTTTCCATCTCTATTTAGATCTACAAACTACTGAAGTGAATGCATTTGTTTCATGTGTAGGATATATGCAATTTTATCTATTTCCTTACAAATACTCCATTGTCCAAAGCATTTATTGAAAGAGATGTCTTTTCCCCTTTGCTTCATATTTTTATAAGACACCATCTCACACTTGTTATAATAACTAATATAATTGGTTTTATCTGTTTCATTTTATTTTATGTCCATTACATAATATTTTCTTCTTACTTTTTTCTGTTTTGGTTTTAGTAAATTTTAGTGAACATTTCCCCCTTTTTATTATGGAAGATTTGTATTCTTCCATACTCCTATATTTAGCCTCCATTTCCTGAAACTCAAATATCTATATTTATAAACCTCTGTATTCAATATGATATAAAAACAAGATACTAACTATTTTCATACCAATATTTTCTGTTTCTCTTGTTTATTTCACACTTGCTTCTTTCACATTTTAGTCTATTTTACTTCCCTAATCCATAGCTTAGTCCAGGAAAAGAAGGTTAGAAAGTTTTAAGATTTCACCTATTTCTCCTACTTCGTGAATACCTGTATTTGTTAAGATAATTTAGAGACTTTAATCACAGTTGATTATCAAGTTTTTCCTTGCAGCATAACTAAATTAGTTTAGTAGTTCTTCTTTAGAGTTTTTTGTACATTTATACATTTATTTTTTGTACTGTCATTATTCATTTATATACACATGCATGGAGGTTAAAAATGAGAGAAAGATTGAGTCATTGCTAACCACTTCACTTCTGCTCATCTTCATTTTCTGAGCTGTTTTATTTCTTGATTAGTTAGGATTCTTTTGGGAATATTTTTATCAAATAGGTATATTTTTCAAATATTTCAGTACCTGGAATTTACTTAATTTTAATGAGATAAAGGATGAATGATATTTGGACTGGCTTTTAGAGTCTAGTGTAGTAATTATTTTTATCGATCACCTATAGATGTTATTATTCTTTACCTTCCAGATTCTGTTGTTTCAGATAAAATGTCTCATACCACTCTAATTTTTTTATGCAAATAACTTGTTTTTCTGTGTGGAAACTTTTAAATTTTTGTCTCTATTTTTTGTATTAAAAAAGCTTTGTCTTTAGAGTTCATATATTTTACCAGGATATATGTATGTACATATCTTTATTTTATCAAAATTGCCTGGAACATAGTGAGTACTTATTTAAATGTTCTAAAATTCAGTGAGATATTTTTTAATCATTTGTTTAACTTTTGCCTTTTTTTTTTTACATCAGCTCCTTTTTCTTCTGTACGTCTCACAGTTAATTCTTCTTCGTTTTCCTCCAAGTCCATTATCTTTTCTTCCATTACCAGTTCCTTATACTTTGTGCATGTTTGGTCATATATTGGACTTCTTCGTGTTCTTCCAAAAATATTAATAACTGTCTCAAAAGTACCTGACTTCTCTTTTTCTTCCCCTGAATTATTTTCAGATTTGAATTTTGTTAATTTAAAGCTTCCCTTTATTTTGTCTTTTATTTTCTTGCAAGCTTTCAGTATTTCTGATAGTATAACATTTTCAAGAATTGTAGGCATCTGTTATGTATGTCTCATTAAAAAAGAAGCTCTTCCACAGTCTTTCTTACGTAACCGATCTCCGCTCCTGGCCTCCATTTAGATTGTTGAGGGGAATCCATGAGTCATGTGTCTGATCTCTCCCATGAGACGTCTTGTGACTGAACGCTCGGTCTTTTTTGTCTTTCCAAGCCACTATCAAAAAGTTGTGGAGCTACATCCCTGGCTTTCTGTTCAGAGCATACTTTCAGGACAGTAAATTTTCCTTTTTTTTGTACCTTTTGCAATTTCGATAGCTTGACAGTATTCCAAATCATGAAGTATTTGTTCCTTTTTGTTTAACAGTTCCTTAATTCTTTGCTTGGAAATGTACCCAGATAAATGTCCAATTTCATTGCTTAGAGGCTTTTCTTTCCACATTGCTGTAATGCACAATTCAGCTAAGCTTTGTGCTACTGTATAAAGAGGATATTCTTTTTCTCCACTTTCCAATAACACATCCCTCATTTTCTTTGATTTCTCGCTAGCAATAGCTTTAACGCTCATGTTTCTATCAACAGTCAGTTTGTAATGCTTTACGTGTTCACAAAGATAACATACCACATTTTCTGCTACCACATTTTCTCTTCATTCTGAATCCTCACAAGGACTCATTAATGTCCTCATTTATATTAATAATCTGTTTAAGGCAATCTATACTTTTTCTATTATGCTTCTCAAAATTCTTTTGTCTTCTGCCCATTGTTCAATTCCAAATCCCCTTCCCCATTTTAGGTATTTACATAGCAGCACCCCACTTTCAGGTATCAAAATCTGCATTAATTTCCTATTGCCGCTCTAACAAAGTGCAACAATCTTAGTGATTTAAAACAACACAAATTTATTGTTTTATAGTTCTGTATGTCATAAATCTGAAATAGCTTTCATCACAAAACCTTCAACTTAATCACATACTCCAGTTTCACATACTCAGGTCAGGTAACACAGTGTATTTATTAATCAGGCTTCTCCAGAACAGAACCAATAAGATAGATGATAGATTGATAAATTAATAGATAGGTAGGTAGGTAGGTAGGTAGATAGATAGATAGATAGATAGATAGACAGATAGACAGACAGACAGATAGATTCCCCCTTCACTGGAAGAGGACAATTTTTTTAAGTCCTTCAACTGATTGAATGAGGTCCATTTACATTATAGAGGGTAATCAAAGTTTATTGATCTAAATGTCAGTGCTAGTAAAATACCTTTACAAAAACATGTAGAATAATATTTGGCCAACTATCTGTCTTAGTTGACACATAAAATTAACCATCATACACAGGAATAGATTTCAGGAATTAGTAGTTGAATGTCTTTGGAGGATCATTATTCTGCCTTCCACCATAGTGATTTAAAAATGTAAAGAGAATTAAAGGAGTAAAGTAAGAAAACAAAAGTGACAGGAAGGGGAGCACAGGTATAAATGGTATTGTCAAAAAGCATTTCAGACAGATAAAATATAATTTACAACAGCATGGGAATGCAGATGTCAGAGAAAGTATCAAGAGCCAAAGCTGCAGAGGTGGCCATGTCCAGCTTACAGGCATAAGAAGTTAGTCTTCATAAAGGGTTATGACTTTACCCTAAAGTGAATCACTGGGTGTGGATAGTGACACTATCCATAGTGAATCCCTGCAGAGTTTTGCTTCTAAATGTTGACACTATTACAGATGTCCCCTATTTCTTCCCCCTTTGCCCACCTCCACCCCACCCACCCCTGCCCTCCTCCCCTGGCCTTCGCCACACTATTAATTGTGTCCATGGGTTATGCGTATATATGTTCTTTGGCTAAACTCTTCACCATTTTATCCAGTCCTCCAAACTTCTCCCGTATGAAATCTATCATTCTGTTCCAAGTACCCATGCCTCTGGTTCTATTTTGTTCATCAGTTTATTTTGTTCCTTAGATTCCATACATAAGTATGTTCATATAGTATTTGTCTTTCTCTAACTGATTTATTTTGCTTAGTATAATAATCTCCAGATCCATTTATGCTGTCACAAAAAGTAAGATTTCCTTCTTTCCTACAGCTGCAAAGTATTCCATTATGTTAATGTACTGAAGCTTTTTTCTCCGCTCATCTACTGATGGGCCCTTTGGTTATTTCCAGATCTTGGCTATTGCAAACGACACTGCTATGAGCATAAAGGTGCATATATTTTTTGGCTGGTGTTCTAGGATTCTTAGAGTGTATTTCCAGAAGTGGGATCACTGGGTCAGAAGGCAGTTCCACTTTTTTTGTGGGGAAACTTCATACTGTTATCCACAGTGGCTAAACCATTCTGCATTCCTACCATTAGGGTTCTCTTTTCTCCACATTCTTGCCAGCACTTATCATTTGTTAATTTGTTGATGATAGGCATTTTAGCAGGTGTAAGAAACCTCAAGACAACATTGTACTCAATGGGCAAAAACTGAAAACTTTTTTTTTAAGGTCAGGCACAGACAGGGATGTCCACTTTTACCACTTTTATTCAACATAGTACTGGAAGTAATAGCTACAGTGATCAAACAAGAAGAAATAAAAGGCAACCAAATTGGAAAGGAGTAAATAAAACTGATGTTATTTTCAAATGACATGATATTGTACATAGAAAACCCTAAAAACTCCCCCCAAAACTGACCAGATCTAATAAATGAATTTGGGAAAATAGCAGTATATAAAATTAATTGGTGGCATTTTTATACACCAATAATGAACTATCAGAAAGAGAAACTAAGAAAAAAATTTCATTTCCTATTTCAAAAATGAAATAAATAAATTAAAGTACCTGGGTATAAACTTAATCAAGGAGGTAAAAGAACTATACTTGGAAAACTGTAGGACACTGAAGAAAGAAATAGAGGAAAACACAAACAAGTGGAAACATATACAGTGTTCATGGATTTGGAGAATTAACATCATTAAGATGTCCATACTACCCAAAGAAATCTATAGATTCAATGCAATTCCTATTAAAATACCAATGGCATATTTCACAAATCTAGAACAAATATTCCAAAAATTTATAGAGACCCCAAATAACCTCAGCAATCTTGAGAAAGAAGAACAAGGTTGGAGGGATCACAATACTGGATATCAAACTATACTACAAAGCCATTGTTATTAAAACAGTCTGGTACTGATACAGGAACAGGGGATAGATCAACAGAACAGACAGAGTCCAGAAATCAACCACACCTCTCCAAAGAGGAAATACAGATGGTCAGTGGACATGAAATATTGTTCAACATCACTAATCATCACAGAGTTGCAAACTAAAACTATAATAAAGTATCACTTTACACCTGCCAGAATCACTGCTGAGTTTTAAGTAGGAAATAATGAGCTCATCATTGTATTTGAGGTACACCAGTCTGGTACCAGTGTGAAGGCCTGACTTTCAAGAAGAGTTTGTGAGTGAGGGAAAAATGAACAGTGATTGAAAAAACAATGACATTGAAGGGGAGGAGCCCAAAAGATAATCAGTAAGGCTTAGTGCTGGATGAGCTAAAGATGATACATCAGTAAAAATATGTCTAACAAGAAATTGAAAGATGTTCATGTCTAAGACAGAAATGTGATTTCAAGGACAGTTGATTATATTATTATAAAATAATGTAGGCATCTGGCAATGTTTTGATAGAGTGATGATATTTTATTATATTCTAGGAAAATGTCATGGTCTATTGATAGGAAATGATGGGGGCTTCTCAATTCTGAAGACTTTCAAGGGAATTTCAAGGAGTCTATAGTCAAGATATTTCTTTTTTGGGCCCCAATGTGAGACTAGAAAAGGAGGTTTTGTTGAGTATGCTAGCAGTGAAATGGAAGCTATGGAACTCTTCCACCTTATAAGAAAAATGAAATGAAAAAATTCACTGTCATGTAGTATGTGTATTTGCTAGGTATTGTCATAGGCATATTATATATGATTTTTTAAAATCTTAACAATAATGACTCAACTTTTACTGAGCATGGTGTCAGGCTTTAACAAATAACTTACATGCACTTATTTAATCATCATGTATACTTGGAAATCATATATATATATGCGCACACACATATGTAATTAGTATTGCCATATTATACTGTTAGTATTGCTATATTAAGATGAAGTAACTGAAGCTCAGGAAGCTGAATCATCTTACTCCAAATCACATAGCAGAGAAGAATTCAAACTTAGACATCTCAGACTCTAATAACTGTTCTTGTAAGAAACAAAAGGAAGGTTCCATTTCTCTTTACCAACAAGGTCTCACTTGGTATAAGTCATGAACCGAATCAGAGCTGTGGTGTAATGTACAAAGAAGACAGCCAATGGCTAGTTGTGGGACCTTGAGCAAGTCTTTACTCTCTGTGTGTTCCATTTTCCTCATTTGTGAATTAGATTTATGTTTTCCATCCACTGACCTGTTGACCAATACAAAAAATCTCTCACTCTTCTGTGATCATTTCTTTCATTATTCCCTTCTGTGGGACTGTGAGGCTCAGATTCCCCTTTTCCCTATCTCACATTTTAGATTCTACCTGGTAGATGGTGACCACTGACCAAATATGCAGCATGATTGGGTTTGCAGAATATCAGACAGTAAGACCTCTAAATTCCCAGAGCATAAAGTCCACTAATGTGCTGCAGCTGATAAGGTTTGCTTTTTTTTTGTAAAATTGTAAATGTATTTAGCTGTGGAAAAATGCTGTTTATTGAGATGATTTTGAAAGAGCATTCATTTTGTATAGAGAATAAATCTTAATAGAAGTAAAAATAAACAAATAAAGGCAGGTTGGAATGTTTTCTCTGTGGGAGAGATAAAAAGAAGTGCTAACGTGCATTAAGGACAGTGGAATATAGACAGTACAGATTCATTCCAGAACTTAGAGACATCTTCACACTCTGGAATTAGTTATAGAGAGTGGATAAAAAGAAATAAAGGCTTCTTGGAGTGATCCAAGAAAAAGTAATTTGACATTTGCAAAACTCTTTAGTCCTGAGTTCCCCCAAAAAACAAATTGTTTATTTTACCTAGAAATTCAATTTAACTTAACAACATGGAAGTAGCAGGTGGGCTTTTAAAGGTAAACACAAAAGTATGGAAAGCTATTATACAGGGGACTCACACTCTGAGACAAACTATAAATGAATATGTTTCTTCAGTAGTAGTGTATGACAGGGCTTGGGGCTGTTAAAACGATTGAAAGTTCTTCCTAATTGGAAAATTGCCACTTTCACACAGTCCATCAGACACTCACTTGGCTAGCACTTAATGGAAGATGCTGATGGGAAGCCACAAAGGTGTCACTGGGGTGACATTCCATTTAAAGTCACCCTGAAATAGACAGCGTGAGCTTTCCAAGGGGAGACATAACCATTGGGCTGGAAGCAGGCAGGATTATAGAGCAGAACCTAACAACACAGGAGAGAGTTGTACAGCCCAGTGGCTGAGGGACTGGGCTCAGTGGGATGAAGTATAATTGATGTCTGCAGATGTATTTTGCATCGCTCTTCCAACACCTCTCTAAGCCCTGCCTACTCCCAGGAGAGAGAATGTGGAATATGGGAGAAAATGTGCGCTTCTACTTGATTGAGAATTTATGCAAGTGAAAATAAGGAGTGGAAAGGAAAACAAGTCCTTGTATAACAGCATGAAAAGTAGATTAGAAAGTAGAACAACTATGTGTGGGCTCTCCTAAAGTGACCTCTTTCCTTATCAATGAGGGAATTGCTTTACGTAATGTCAAAGTCAGCTCCAAAAGTTTATTTCTGCTAATTAATTATTCTCTGTTTATTTCAGTTGGATAGATGGAGTTAAAATATAAAACAAGAGCAAATATATAGGTATTAGCGGGTCCTTTTGAGAAATAATAACATTGACTTATGTTAATTATGGTAACCAGTGATAAGTATGAGATCATACCTACCGACTGACTCTTGAATCTGCTTCCTTCTCTTCTTCCCTCAGCTGCCCACCACTGTTCATTGTCTCAGTCATTACAGACTTGCCCATGGACTTCCTTGCCTCTGTTTTTACCACCTTCCAATTTATTTCTACACTGCAGCCAGAGTGATATTTCCCCAAATGGCAAAACTCATTTGCTCACAAATCATAAATTGTTCACTGTTAGCTTCAAAAATAAGATCCAAACTCATCAGAGTGTTGCACAATGGCTTTGTGATATGGCCTGAAATGGGTGCCACCAGTGGCAGGATGAAGGAGGAAGCCTGCAGTGACGGGGGGTTGTTTATCTGAGTGACTCGCACATGTTTTGGGGAGAGAGAACAGGAGTCACGTATGGAAGGAGGTGCCGAGAAGCTAATAAAAATGCCTAGTATCAAATTTGAAGGAAAAAAGCATGAGGCCCAGAAACAAGTTAGAAATGTCTGGAAACAAACAGAAGTGGAGCACATCATAGATAGCATGGAAACTTCAAGAGAAGAATTGCATAAAGTGAGGGTGGAGCTCTTCATTCACATGCTGCCTCTCATGTAATATGAGACAAAGGAATAATGTAACAGATTGTGGGGGCACAAGGTACTCACTACTGCATCTCTTCCCAGCCTGAACTGCTCCTTGCTCTCACATATGCTATGATCTTCCAGTGAAAGAGACTGAAAAATACTTCATGTTCTTTCACAGGACTTTGCTCATGTTGTCCTCACTCTGGAATAGACTGTTATTTTCATCTGCCTGACAAATTCTTTTTCAACCTTCAAGAAGTGGCATAGATTTCAAAAACTGAATGGAACTGCCCTGACCAGTGTGACTCAGTTGGTTGAGCATCGTCCCAAAAGCTAAACTTCACTGGTTCAATTCATGGTCAGGGCATGTGCCTGGGTTGCATGCCAGGTCCCCAGTTGGGACGTATATAAGATGCAGCCAACTGCTGTTCCTTTCCCTCTTTTTCTCCCTCCTTTCCCCTCTCTCTAAAAATAAAATAAATATTGTTTCAGAAAGTTGAACGAACCCTTCTGCAGATCCTGACACATTTAACTGTTCCTACTCTGTGTCCCCATGGGACTTTGTAAATACCTAAGAGATACCACATATTACATACCATTATTCTTTATTAATGTGGCTGTCTCCATACTGGGATGTTTTTGGAATTTAGGGGTTTGCATTATTCAATACACTAAATGTAGGAGAGAGATCAAGACCCATTAAAGACTCTTCACTCTCCTTTCTCATGGATTGAACTTGAAGGGCTAAAACAGAGCTCTAATTTAAGTATTATCATTTTTCTGACTTCAGATCACCACAGGAAATGTTTGCTTCCGATTGAAAATAGCTATCCATGAGAGGGAAACCTGTATGGAAGAAAAGACAAGAAATCGAAGGACTTTAGATCGAGATAGTACAGATATGGGGCAGAGAGCAACTTGATTCTTGTACCATGTAATGTAAAAGATTTTTAAGCTGCTTCCCAGAAAAAGATGACTTAGCCTGCCTTCAATGGGAGTGGGTGAACAGTAAAGGAAGATGAAGGTGGATGCAATACTGCTTATATACACAACAATACTTCCCTTTGGATAAGAGGCTAAATTGCTAGCAAGCTGGATTTGGGAAGGGAAAGCATCTTAAAAGACATAAGTATCAAAATCTTAAGATGATATATACATATATTTTTAACATATATTTTATTGATTATGCCATTACAGTTGTTCTATTTCCCCCCTTCATTCCCCTCCACCCTGCACACCCCTCCTCCACCATTCCTCCCTTTAGTTTATGACCACGTGTCTCAAGTTCTTTTGATTCTATATTTCCCCTACTATTCTTGCCCTCCCCCTGTCTATTTTCTGCCTACCATCTATGCTACTTATTTTCTGTACCTTCTCCCCCTTCTCCTTCTCCCACTCTCCTGTTGCTAACCCTCCATGTGATCTTCATTTCTATGGTTCTGCTCCTGATCTAGCTGTACTCTTACTTTGCTTTTGTTTTAGATGTGGTTCTTAATAACTGTGAGTTTGCTGTCCTTTCACTGTTCATCTTTTTTATCTTCTTTTTCTTAGATAAGTCCCTTTAACACTTCATATAATAAGGGCTTGGTGATGATGAACTCCTTGAATTTGATCTTATCTGAGAAGCACTTTATCTGTCCTTCCACTCTAAATGAGAGCTTTGCTGGGTAGAGCAATCTTGGTTGTAGGTCTTTGGATTTCATAACTTGGAACACCTCTTTCCAGCCCCTTCTTGCCTGTAAGGTCTCTTTTGAGAAATCCACTGACAGTCTGATAGGAACTCCTTTGTAGGTGACTGTCCCCTTATTTCTTGCTGCTTCTAGGATTCTCTCCTTCATTTTAATCTTGGCTAATGTAATGATGATGTGCCTTGGTGTGTTCCTTCTTGGGTCCAACTTCTTTGGGACTCTCTGAGTTTCCTGGATTTCCTAGAAGTCTATTGCCTTTGCCAGATTGGGGAAGTTTTCTTTTTTTTTTAAAGATTTTATTTATTTATCTTTAGAGGGGAAGGGGAGGAGAGAGGGAGAGAAATTGGGTTTGGTTTTCTTTTATTATTTGTTCAAATAAGATTTCCACTTGCACTTTCTTTTCCCCTTCTGGTACCCCTATAATTTGGATATTGGAGTGTTTAAAGATGTCCTGGAGGTTCCTTAGCCTCTCCTCATTTTTTGAATTCTTGTTTATTCATATTTTTCTGTTTGGTCATTTTTTTCTTCCTTCTGGTCCACTCCCTTGATTTGAGTCCCAGTTTCCTTTCCATCACTATTGCTTTCCTGCACCTTTCCCTTCATTTCCATTAGGTTAGCCTTCATATGTTCCTCTAATTTGTGGCTAAAATCAACCAGTTCTGTGAACATCCTGATCACCAGTGTTTTGACCTGTGCATTTGATAGGTTGGCAATTTCTTGTGCGCTTAGATTTATCAGCTCTGGGGCTCTGAGTTGTTCTTGAGCCATGTTTTGATCTGTTCTCGCCTGTTACGTATGAGAAGAGGAGCCTTAGGTGTTCACCAGGATGGGGCCACCCAGATCACTGGTTTGTGACACTGTATGTGGGGGCAGGGTCAGAGAGGGACAATAGCGGTCCCCTCTGCTGCTTCCCACCGCTGGGGCCTGCATGGTCTGTCTCACTGCTAGATCCTTCACCTGGTTTATCTGTGAGTGAATGTGTGACCAAGATCAGCCTGCCACCTTGTGCCCTCAGTGGGTCCACCCATTGCTACTCCACACCTGGGATTTATCCTTGGCTGCCTGCGCACCTGGGTCATGTGCCTGGGTGGGTCTGGTGGATCTTTCCTGCCTGACCCCGCTCTGCTCCTGGCTCTGCCCTTCCTACCGGTCTGGCTGAAGGGTTTGTTGTTGTCGGACTTCCGTATAGTTCAATTTTCCATGGTTTGGCTGTGAAGATGATGTATATTTTTAATTGCCCTATTATCTTTCTGAGATGAAAAGAACATTTCAGTATCAAGAAGGATTCAATTCAAGTAAATTCAATTCTGCAAATATGTATTAAATTTTTGCTAGAATAAAAGTTACTATGCTACATTGAAATTACAAAAGAGAGATGGAATCATGTATAAGTGAATGTGTGAGGCAATATAAAGGAATTTGCGATTAGCTTTGGCACTAGATAGATCTGGGACAGATCTAATAGCATCTAGTAGCAGCTTAAACCGTATAGTAAGAAAATGTTTCAAGTGATAGGAAATTCAAAAGAAAAGGTAGTACTGGGATTAGTGCTGGCCCATTGATGTCAAAAAGGACCATGTTTTTTCACTGTGTTTGGGTTGAATTATGTTAGCCCAATAGTACATCTTGAAGTTCTAGCTCTCAGAGTTTAGCAATGTGACCTTACTTGGAAATAGTTTTAACATAGGTAATCAAGTTGAAGTAGGGTGGGCTATAATAAGGACACAGTATGACTTGTATTCTTATAAAAAGAGAAATTTGGACACAAAGTTAGACATGCCCAGAGGGAAAATGACATGAACAAACACAGGGAAAACACTGTGTCAAGACAGAGGCTTGGAGATATGCATCAACAAGCCAAGGGGCACCACCGGTGGCTAACAAATCATCAGAAGTTCTGGAACAGTCAACAAAAGACTCCTCTCCAGGTTTCAGAGGGAGCATGGCCCTGCTGATATCTTGATCTCAGACTTTTAGCCTCCAGAATTATAGGCAATAAGTTTTTGTTGGTTCAAGCCCAACAGTTTATGGTATTTTATCATGACAGCCCATAACTGGGAAACTACTACACATCGTTTCAGTTCTACCAACCTCAATTTTCTTCTTGGTGCCAATCCCTTCACACAGTCCCAGAATGACTACTCCAGTCCTAGGCCTCTTTCTCCAAAAGAAAAAAGGGGGCAGTTTTTTTCTGTTGTACTTCATTTTTAGGGGAAAAAAGGAAAGAGAGTGAGGGAGGGAGAGAGGGATAAGGATAAAGACAGGGAAGGAGGGAGAAATTGATTTTCCCAAACTTAGGTCCCCAAGAAGACGTCTTTTCAGGTCCTGTTAGTTAGGAATGAGTCCTGTTCCCATGCTCTACATCGCAAGGGCGGCTGACAACAAGACCATCTGAAATGTTACACCCATCTCACAAGAGACAGACACCGCTTTCAAAGAAAAAAGCAGAGAATAGTAGCTGCCAAGTCGGCAACCAGTGCCATCTGCCATAGTACATAAAGAGCCTTAGATGGGTGATGACAGCTATTAAAATCTTTAATTCCATTTTGGCAGTTTATGTAGACTCTTACGTAGAATAAAATTTTATATTAAAATAACAGATAGCTAAGATCTATTTGATTGTCTACTGTGTGATGGTCACTGTGATAGAGTTCACATTTATTTCCTAATTCTGTTTGAATAAGCACCTGACAAAGTCAGTACAGTTTATGTTCCCATTTAACAGGTGGGAAAACTAAGAGAGCACAAGGTTACTCAGTTAGTAAGTGTTGGGGCCAAGAATTCATTTTAAGTAGACAGATTTGAAAAGTCAGTAAATATAACATCTATTCTATAGATAGAAAAATATGTCCTTTAATAATCAGTTTTCCTTTAGAACTGTGATAAAATTAAAGCTTTCATAAAACTCCACGAATGTCCTTAGAGATTTTTACAAACTGCTTTGAACACTAAATTCTATAAGTTTACTCTATAAATACAGAGTTGGGCAAAAGTATGTTTACAGTTGTGCATATGGAAAATAATACAGTTATTAATAATTCAAGAATAAACTCTGTGTTTCATGTATTCAAAACTACTTTTGCCCCACACTTTATAAAAAGCCCAGTTTCTTCAGAGGAAAATACTTTTAGCCAATTTCAAGAAAGAATGTTTAGAAATCAAATGTGTTGTTTTATCAGAGAGTTAGTCTGGTTTAGTGAGAAACTAATTTTAGAGTCATTGAATCCCATCTTAGTCACTTAGAAAATATATAAACTGTGGCTGCGACTGTCTCCAAACCTCATTTTCCTCATATGTAAAACAACTACAATAAGGACTAATTTGCGTGGCTGTCTTAAGGATGAGATAAAATGATGTATGTTAAATACTTAGCAGGCTATATGTTGCAGAGTAGTCACTCAATACTTAGTAGCTCTTGTTATTCCACATTACAATTTTGTCTCAGCTCTCATGCATGAGCACTGACATGGACATTATTAGCACTATCTTAACAATTTTTAAAAGATATGTACATTGAGTAATTTATGTAAGCATCAGTGAATCAAACTGAAAAATATATCCAGAATTTGCTTATGCATTGGAACAACCCAAAGAAATGTCAGGTGACCATATTTTCAAAGTAACCGAATTATTGCTTTTTAAAATTGGCATTGCAGTAATGAATGTTGTCAAATGCCAACAGCCTGTGAGAAGTGTCTAGAAGTGACAAAGTTAGTTTTGTACTTAACAACATAAAAACATAGGGAATGTATTAAATAATACTGGTGCCCCTATCAAAAGTCCCTCCAGGGCTTTGGTTATTTGTTCAGTTGAATTTCTGAATGTGTCTTAGAAGTGCGGTTCCTTTTTCATTTCAAGTGTATTTGTTATAAATGGTTTTAGCATATACCCCTAATCTAATATACAAGATTAGATCGGACCTGGCAGCAATGGTTTTCTCATTTAGCAGTTTAGTAGTGCCTAACCCAGAGGATTTTTGTGAGGGTTAAATGAGTTTTTATGTACCAGTTGCTTAGAAGTATCTGACATGGTGAGAATTCTATAAGAATTAGTTGTTATCGTTGTTTCTGTCATCTTTGCCATCATTATTAATATATAAATGAGAAATGAAATTAATTTATGATATAACATTTTCTAAACAAGAAATAGTAAGCACATGGCTATATTTAGAGACATCTGTGTAAATTCTTTCATGATTATAATTTCTAGGCTTAAATGAGTAGATTATTATCTACTCATTTCAGCTTAAATTATCAAAAGCTTAAAAGCTAAAAAGGTATGGATAATATTGCCCAAGATCCATAAGCATTATAAAAGAAATGGCATGTTGATTTTGTGTTTTATTCCATTTTTTAAAACTTCTGATTGCATGTCAAGTCTTCTTGATGCAAAAAAGTATTCACCTTATAAAAATATTTTTCTTATATGACAAGATGTTATGGATAACTTAGATAACTTGGATAACTTAGAGATATTAAGCATATCTAATATCTATTTGGTAGATAGATACTAGGTAGATAGATATAATTTACTATTTTATAGACAGTCAATTTACTCTCAAATAGATAACTTAATTCTCTAAGTAAAAAGTTTATACAGTGAGATTACAAATTTCCTTGTGTTTATCAATCCCTTAGAGATACTCAGTTGCTCAATAGTAGTTTAATATTGACTCTCATTTTACATTAGAATAAAATCTTCTAATGCTTGCCATTAGGAAAAGACAGCTAGCTACCAAAGGCACCAGAGTCCCTGCCTTCAAGTAACTCATAATCTAGTATGGGATGCATATACAAATAAAGTTAATCATAATTTGGTGGACCCCGTGCCTTTCCTGGTTGTCAGCTAGAGATCTCTCTCTCTGAGCTGCAAAGCCTGGCCCTCTCTATCCACAATGCACAGCATGAATGTTTGCTTTCTCTCATGTCAGCAGAGCGTATCTTTCTATCTTCTGCTTTCCCCTTCTGTCCTTGTTCTTTGTTTTTAACAGCTCATGTGGTTATATTGGGCCCATCTGGATAATTTAGAAGAAACTCCCTATTTTCAGGTCAATTGATTAGGAACTTCAGTTACATCTGTAAAGTCCCTATTGTTATGTAAGCTGATATGTTCACCAGAGTGTTATCTCATCATATTCACAGCTTCCAGGAACTAGGGCAGGACATCTTTTGAGGCCACTGTCTGCCTTCTGTATCTAATTAAAGTTGTGACAGTTTTAAAAGTCAAACAGTATTAAAAGATTAAAAATGGAAAAAGAATTCATTAACCCTTCCTCAAAGATATACCTCTCTGCATTGTGCTCCTCCAGATCAACTATTTTCAATCATTTTGTGATTTCTTCAAAAATTTAAAATTTTTAAAAATGAATTTACTGACAGTTGGGATTGACAATTTCTATTTGGGATAAGATTGAATACACTCATCTCTATCCTCCTCCCCACTAAGTACAAATAAAAAACCTGGAAATAATACAGCAGACAGTCAGAGGGGGATGCTGAAATGTGGGAAGAGGGCACATCCAACCAGAAAAAAAAAAGATGGCGGCAGAGGAGGATATATTGTGCATCTCCTCTCAGAAACAAATTGAAAATAAAGCTAAAGAGAGGACTATGTGGAGGTGACTTTTCCCACAAGTCCCCCCATCTGCCACAGATGAAAGTAAACAAGACTGAGACATGATCTTCTTGGGGAGGAGAGGTGGCCAGTTTCTCTGAGGAAGAGGCAGACAAGCTGGAGACCCCAGAACTTGAGGAAAAGGTGTAGTGGCCTGGCATCTCTCACCTCCCCCATGAACAAAACCAGGGAAGGAGGACAGAGTACAACATTCTCAGGTCACAGGCAGCACCTGTAGGGACTGGAAGGGAGCCTTGCTAGCATCTACCCTCAGAGGCCCAAACTTTCCCACTTTCCACGGAAAGTCACCAGGCCCAGAAAATTCATGTCTCACACTACAGGGGGCATAAGAAGAAGTCAAACAAGAGACCAGTGACACCAAGTGCAGGAAGCAGGCTAAAATTATACTGAAAGGGTTCCAAAAACTAAATTGTTATAGGAAATGCAGCCCACAAAATAGACAAAGATCTATACGCACAAGCTGAAAAGGGTGACTTCTTGCTAAAGTAGAAAATTTAAATAGAATTCAGAATCCCCTAAAATTCCAAATTTTGATGATCCAACCAAAAATTACCTGACATACCAAACAAACACAAAAAAAATCTCAACTTGGAAAAGAAAAGTCATTCAAAAGACACTGAGATGAATTTGATGTTGGAATTATTTGACAATTTTAAAACAGACATAATAAAAAAACACAAGAGCATTACAAATACTCTTGAAGCAATAAAAAATAGAAATACCACAAAAGAAAGAAAAGATATAAAAAAAGCAAAAATTACAGAACTTGAAAATTATTATAGCCAAAATAACACATTTCCCATGTGTAATGGGCACCCATTTTTGTATAATGCTCACATTTTTGTGATCATTGCACAGGATTATTTTACCCATTATTATACTCATGTATAATGTGCATCCTTGTTTTCCCTCAAAAAATTGAGCAAAAAGTACTCATTATACAAGGTAAAATATGATAAGCTTTCACCACTTAACATATCATTTAACATATCATTTTAATTTTTAGCCAGAACAAGATAGAAAAAAGAAATTAAAAAAACCATATAGATTGAAAAGGGAAGGGAGTTGGGGGGTAGTGAAGGCTAAAGGGAGCCAAATATATGGTGACAAAAGATGATTTGTTTTTGGGTGGTGTGCATACAAGGCAATGTACAGATCATGTATCCTGGAAATGTAAACCTACATAATCTTATTAACCAATGTCATCCCAATAAATTTAATATAAATAAATAAATACAAATCCATTCTTAAAAATTTTGTTTTATAAAAAAAAAAAAACAGAAAGAAAGAAAACTCTCTCTATTTGCAGATGACATGATTGTGTACACAGAAAACACCAAGGAATCTACAAAATCTCCAAAGAATTGTGAGGTTCACCATGGTTGTAGAACACAAGATTAAACATACAAATAAACTGTATTTGTACATACTAACAAAGAACATTCTGTGAACACTGAAATTAAATAAAAAGTATCATTTACAAGTGTTCAAAAGAAAATTAAATATTTAGGAATAAATCTTTAAAAAGATATGTAACAACTATATGCTAAAAATTATAAAATGCTAATGAAGTAAATCAAAGATGAGGTAAATAAATGAAGATACATACCATGTTCATTGATTGGAAGACTGAAGATAGTGAAGGTGTCAATTCTCCCCATGTCGGTCTATGCGTTTAACAAAATCTCCATTAAAACCCCACCAACCAGAAAAAAGATGATGACGGAGGAGGATATATTGTGCACCTCCTCTCAGAAACAAATTGGGAATAAAACTAAAGAGCGGACTATGTGGAGGTGACTTTTCCCACAAGTCCCCCCATCTGCCACAGATGAAAGTAAAAAAGACTGAGACATGATCATCTTGGGGAGGAGAGGTGGCCAGTTTCTCCCAGGAAACAGAGGTGTTGAGCAGCGGCCACTTTCTCAGGGGAAAAGGCCATGAATCCCTTCCTCCAGGGGCTTTTATTGGGTTGTAATACACAGGAATACAGAACGGCAAGGATCAAACAGTAGATAACATTTCAAAGATATCTGAGAGCTTAGTCTGAGTCAGAGTCTGTCAGAGAGAGAGATTTGCAGAACCTTTAGGGTTTCCTGCTCGAACCCTTAACATATGAATGAAAGCTCTCTTACTAGAGCAGATTTCACAAGTTTTTCAGGAATTCTTTGTGATGCCAGATTTTTCCCCTGGAATCTGCTCTGGCAAAGCAAGGAGCTGCACCCCTCCCCATCAGGTATTCAGGCTTAAGGGGATTAGAGCCAGGAAGTGCTTCTCCCAGAGAACATGGGGACTTGGGTTATGTCACGTAGCTGGGGGGCAAGAGTCCATTGCTCGCTCTTTGTTGCAGCCCCCTGAATCCTTCCATGATGGCCTCCCAAGTGGTCAAGTCTGGCTTAGGTTGCCCCCCACTGTGAGGGGTCTTACCCATCTGACTTCTGACCAAGCTTTGGGGGCAAGGAGAGGAAACTGAGGCAGCGTTTGCTACCAGAGACAGGCTTTGTCTCCTGCAGCTCACATTCCGGAGGTCACTCGCTCATCCTTAGACATGGGGGGTGGGGTTAGGGTTACAATTTCTGAAACCAGGCAGAGAGGTCCACAACAGAACTAGACATCTGAAATAAACCAAACACTACCCCCCAAAGAGGCTTTTAACTAAGGACAGGAAAAAAAAGCCACCATGACAGGTAGGAAATGTGCAGTTGTTGAGGGGTTGGCTTTTTCACAAGGGCAGCAGGCTGAGGCAGCAGCATGGCTCTGGGGCTTCCTTTTGAAAGGGAAGAAGTGCATAACACAAACCAGGCTCCCAAACACAGATCACCAGTGCTGGAATCAGCAGACCATGAAGCACCAGCAGTGAAAGGTCCCAGGGGTCTGTCTCTGCTGGGGAGAGACAAGACCCCCTGGAGACAAAGCCACTAATATTGTTTTTTTCATTCTTAATTACCAAAGCACAGGTCTTATATTTATAACTACTCTTCTTGGGCACAAGTAAAGGCAAAGCAGCAAGGATTGCAGTCTTGTGAGAAGAGTTTAGTGTGGGAGGCACTGGAGAGCGATGTGCAGGAGTGGCTGTGGGGCTTTCTGTGCAGGGATATACTTGGATTCCATGGCAGCCATCTTGCTCCAGAAAAGCAAACCCGCCTTCCGGGGGAAATCAGTTACCTTCTGCTTTGGGAATACCACTCCCCACAACCTCCCTCTGGAATTCCAGTCCCTCTACCCTACCTCTTTTCTTTTTCCTTTTAAATGGTTTGCTCAGTGTTTTGTTTTGTTTTATTTTGTGTGGGTTTTCTTTGTTTTATTCTTTGTTTTCTCCCATCCTGCATCTTAACCCCTGCTGAGGAGACAGATGCATACACAGACTCAGGGAGTTTCAGGGACCAGCTCTAGGGCACAGCCATACCATATACTCACTGGGGAAACAAACTGATATTTTTCCCTCATAGGAAAACAATAGAAAGATAAAGTAGGGAAAAAACACCCATTCAGAGCTACAAAATGAAAAAAAAAAGACTTAAAAAGAACAATAGTTTAAGGGAGCTTTGGAACAACGTGAAATGTAACAATATTTACATCATACAGATATCAGAAGGAAAAGAAAGGGAGCAAAGGATAGAAAACCTGTTTGAAGAGATAATGACAGAAAACTTCCCAAACTTGATGAAGGACAAAGTCACTCAAAATTAGGGAACAGTAACAGTACCAATTGAGATGAATCCAACGAATCCTACACCAAGACACATCACAATTAAACTGGCAAAGTTTAAAGACAAAGAAAGAATCTTAAAGGCATCAAGGCAGAAAAGTTATCTACAAGGGAGTTTTGATATCAGCTGATTTCTCAACAGAAACAGTACAGGCCGGAAGGGATTGGCATGAAATATTCAAGTAATGGAAAGCAAAAACCTGCAACTAAGATTATTCTATCCATCAAGGCTCTCATGTAAAATGGAAGGTGAAATAAAGAGCTTCCCAGACTAAAAAAAGGCTGAAGGAGTACATTTCCACCCAAGTAACATTGCAAGAGATGCTAAAGTAACTGCTATAAGAAGAAGAAGAACTAGAGGAACATAGGTACAAAGGGGAAAACATGGCAGTGAATAGTGTTGTGAATCCTGGATCCCGGGGTCCTCAGTGTTATGGATGAGACAAGACAAATTCACATGGACTACCAAGTCCTGTGGAAAAAAAGGGATGGCATGGTCACTCTTTCAAGGGGAAAGTGCCTCAACCCTTGCCTTGACAAGCTTTTATTGGGTTCAATTTGCACAGGAATACAGGGTGTATACATAAAGCTCATCAATCATTGTCAGGCAGAAAGGATTAAACAATTGATGACATTCAAAGAATTCTGAGGGCTTAGTCTGAATCAGGGTCAGATAGTTAAAGGGTCATAAAACTTTGGGAAACAAACTCACTTCTTGCTTGGATCCTTATCATTTAAATTGAGGGTAGTATCAAAGCAGGTTTTATAGGATTTTATGCATTCTTTCTTAGGCCTGATTGCCCTAGGGAACCTGCCCTTTTCAGCACAGGGCTGCACCCACCTCCAGCATTGTTTCAGGCCTAAGGCATTGTTTCAGGTTTAAGTCAGGCAGGGAAAGTAAGGCAGCCAAGAGATTAGGAGACTTCTTGCAGACAGAATGAGGACTTAGGCTATGTCAAAGCTGAGGGGCAAGGGTCCATCACCCCCTTTTTCTATAGCCCCCCAAGCCCTTCCCTGAGGGCCCCTTCTTGACTGCACCTGTCTTAGGTCATCCTTTTTTTGAGGAATCTTACCCGTCATTGGCTAACCATTTATCCACCCAGGGCCCAGCAGGGTGAAGAGAATGGGGGCAGAGTTGGTGCCCCTACAAGGAAGATAAACTTTGTCTCTTAAGTGGTTTATGGTCCCAAGGTCTTTTACTCAGCCTTAGCCACAGGGGATTACAGCCCCTGAAACCAGGCAGGGCAGTTCCTAACAGAATAGTACCTATTAATAATGACCTTAAATGTAAATGGATTAAATGCTCTAATTAAAAGACGTAGGGTAGCTGACTAGATAAGAAGACAAGAACTGCATGTATGCTGTCTACAAGAGACTCACTTCAGAATAAAAAATCTACACAGGCTGAAAGTAAAGGGATGGAAAAAGATTCCATGTGAATGGTGGCAAAAGAAAAGTTGGGGTAGCAGTGCTCTGTCTGACAAAGTGGACTTCAAAACAAAGGCCATAATAAGAGACAAAGAACACTACCTAATACTTAAGGATTCAGTCCAACAAGAAGATATAACACCTGTAAACATATATGCTCCCAATCTAGGAGTACCTAAATATATAAAGAAAATCTGGGTAGACTTTAAGAAAGAGATACACAACAATACAGTCATAGTAGGGTATTTTAACACCCCACTATGAACAATGGACAGATCTTCCAGACAAAAAAATCAACAAGAATATAGCAATATTAAATGACACACTAGATAAAATGGATTTAATTAACATCTACAGAACATTTCACCCCAAAGAAGCAAAATATATGTTCTTCTCAAATGCACATGGATCATTTTCAAAGATAGACTACACAGTAGGACACAAAATAAACCTTAACAAATTCAAAAAATTGAAATCAAGCATTTTCTCATATTATAATGGCCTGACACTAGAAGTCAACCTCAAGGCAAAAAAAATCCAAAAACAAACAAACAAAATAACCACTCAAATACATGGAGGTTAAATAACATGTTAATAAATAATGAATGAGTTAACAATGAGATAAAGGAAGAAATCAAAAAGTATCTGGAAGTAAATGAAAATGAATATACAATAAACCAAAGCCTACGAGTCACAGTGAAGGCTGTCCTGACAGGAAGTGCATACCATTACAGGCCTACCTAAAGAAGATGGAAAAATTTCAGATAAACAACCTAACCCTAGACCTAAAAGAGCTAGAAAAATGACAACAAAAAAACCCCAGAGCAAGTACAAAGAAGGATATAATCAAGATCAGAACAGAAATATGTGACATAGAAACTAAAACAAACAAACAAAAAACAATTCAAAAGATCAACAAATCCAGGAGCTGGTTCTTTGAAAAGATTTTTTTAAAATGACAAACCTTTAACCAGACTATCAAGAAAAAAAGAGAGAGGACCCAAATAAATAAAATCAGAAATGAAAGGATAGAAGTAACAACCGATACCATAGAAATACAAGGTTTTTAAGAAATTGCTATGAACAGTTATATGCCAAGAAACTAGACAAGCTGAGTGAATAGGTAAATTTTCAGAAACATACAATCTTCCAAAACTGAATCAGGAAGAAGCAGAAAATCCGCATGGACCTATAACAACTAGTAAGATTGAAGCAGTAATCAAAAAAGTCTTGGCACACAAAAGCCTTGGACCAGATGGCTTCACAGGCAAATTTTACCAATCATTCAAAGAAGAACTAACACCTATTCCAAAAAATTCAAGAACTGGGGAGACTTCCAAACTCTTTTTATGGTCCAAAATTGGTAGACACAACAAAGAAAGAAAAATACAGGCCAATATCTCCAATGAATATAGATGCTAAAATCCTCAACAAAATATTGGCAATGCATCAAAAAGATCATACATCATGATTGAGTGGGTTTTATTCCAGGGATGCAATGCAAAGATGGTACCTTATCTGCAAATCAATAAACATGATAGATCACATAAAGAAAATGAAAGAAATAAATCACATAATCATATAAATAGATTCAGAAAAAGACACTTGATAAAATCCAGCACCCATTTATCATAAAAACACTCAGCAAAGTGGGAATAGAGGGAGCATACCTCAACATAATAAAGTCCATATATGACAAACCCATTGCCAGCATTACACTCAATGGGCAATAACTGAAAGTGTTTTCCTTAAAATCAGGAACAAGACAGGGGCATCTGCTATCACCACTTATTCAACATAGTACTGGAAGTCCTAGCCACAGTGATTAGAAAAGAAATAAAAGACATCCAAATTGGAAAAGAGGAAATAAAGTTGTCATTATTCACAGATGATATAATATTATACACAGAAAACCCTGTAGGCTCCACCAAAAAACTACTAGATGTGATAGGTGAATTCAGCAAAGTAGTGGAATATAAAGTCAATATTCAGAAATTGATGGCATTTTTAGACACCAATAGTGAGCTATCAGAAAAACCCCATTTACTATTGCAACAACAACAACAACTAAAAAGATAAAGTACTTAGAAATGAATTTAACCAAAGAGGTAAAAGACCTGTATTCAGAAAACTATAGGACACTGAAGAAAGGCATTGAGGAAAATACAAATTATGGAAGCATATACTGTGTTCATGGATTGAAAGAAGTAACATCATTAAAATGTCCATACTACCCAAAGCAATCCAGAGACTCAACACAATTCCTGCTATGATACCAATGGCATTCTTCACAGACATAGAATGAATATTTCAAAATTTTAGTCCCTGGCTGGTGTAGCTCTGTGGATTGAGCATGGGCCTGTGAACCAGAGTATCACAGTTCGATTCCCAGTCAGGACACATGCCTGGGTCGCAGACCAGTTCTCAGCAGAGGACACACAAGAGGCAACCATACATTGATATTTCTCTCCCTCTCTCATTCCCTTCCCCTCTAAAGATAAATAAATAAATAATGTTTTTAAAAAATTTATATGGAACCACAATGACCCCAAATAGCCTCAGCAATCTTAAGAAAAAAGAACAAAGTTGGAGGGATCACAATACCTGGTATCAAACTATACTACAAGGCCACTGTAATCAAAGCAGTCTGGTACTGGCATAAGAACAGAGCCATGGGTCAGTGGAACAGATTAGAGAGCCCAGAAATTAACCCATGTCTTCATGGTCAGTTAATATTTGACAAATGAGGCAAGAGCATACAATGGAGTAAAGGCAGTCTCTTCAATAAAAGGTGTTGGGAGAACTGGACTGGTACATGCAAACAAATGAAACTACACCAACTTATACCATATACCAGAATAAATTCACAATGGATAAAAGACTTAAATATAAGTTGTGATAACATAAAACACAGGCAATAAAATTTTGGATATTTTGTGCAGCAATATTTTTGCTAATATATCTCCTAGGGCAAGGGAAATATAGGAAAAATAAACAAATGGGACTACATCAAATGAAAAAGCTTCTGCACGCTAAAGAAATCATCATCAAAATGAAAAGGAATCCAGCTGTTTGAGAAAACATATTTGCCAACGATACATTGGACAAGGGTTTAATCTCCAAAATATATGAAGAACTTATACAACTCAACACCAGGGAGAAAAATAATCCAATGAAAAATGGGCAAAGGACCTGAATAGACACTTCTCCAAGGAGGACATACAGATGGCCCATAAACATATGAAAAGTTATCAACACTACTATCCACCAGAAAGATGCTAATTAAAACTACAATGAGATATCACCTCACACCTGTCAGAATGGCTGTCATTAATAAATCTACAAACAAGAAGTGCTGGCAAGAGTGTGGAGTGCACTGTTGGCAGGCATACAGATGGGTGCAGCCACTGTGCAAAACAGTATGGAATTTCCTCAGAAAACTAAAAATGGAACTGCCTTTTGATCCAGAAATTCCACTATTGAGTATATACCCAAAGAATCCAAAAACACCAATTCAAAGGAATTTACGCACCTCCATGTTCATAGCAGTGTTTTTCTGGAACCAGCCTCAGTGTCCATCAATAGATGAGTAGATTAAAAAAACTGTGGTATATCTACACAGTGGAATACTACACAGAAAGAAAGAATTCCCATCTTTTGCAACAGCATGAATGGAAATGGAGAGTATTATGCTAAGTTAAATAAGTTAGGTGGTGAAATACTAATACCATATGATCTCACTTATAAGAGGAATATAATGAATAAAATAAACTAATGAGCAAATAGAACCAGAGGCATAGAATCATGGGACAGACTTATAGCTGTTAAAGGGGAGATGGGGACTGACTGAAAGATCATGAAAGGATTAGTCAGAGAACATATATGAAGGACCCATGGACATGGACAATGATGAGGGGACTGGGTAAAGGGGGAAATATGGGACAACTGTAACAGCATAAATAATAAAATATTTTTTAAAAACCCACCAAAGTTTTTTTGTAGCTATAGACAATATGAATGCTAAAATTCACATGGGAGTTAATGGACCTAGAATAGCTAAAACAATTTTGAAAGAGAATAATGTGGGAGAAATAATAGTACTTTAGGTTAAAATATATAGCAACAATAATAGCAACACATTGGTATTGGCAAAGGGATAGACGCACAGTTCAGTGGAACCCAATAGAGAATGCAGAAATAGCCACGTATGAGTATGGCCAACTGACTTCATAGAGATCCAAAAGTACATTTGATGAAAGAATGACAGCTTTTTGACAAATGGTGTCAGTGTAATTGAACATCTGTCTATAGGAAAACAAACAACAAGCACAAACTTCTCAGTTTAAAGAATGGAAACATAGGAGAAAAATCTTTAGTACCTAGGGCTATGTGAAGAGTTCTTATTCTTGACATGAAAAGCATGCTACGTAGAATGAAAAATTAGTCGATTCAATTCCTTTAAAAGTAGAAACTTCTCATTCTGGCTGTGTAGCTCACTTGATTGGGTGTCACCCTACAAAGCACAAGGCTACAAGTTTGATTCAGAGCCCAGGCAGATGCTTGGGGCATGTGTGGAAGGCAACCAATCAGTGTTTCTCTCTCACATCAGTGTTTCTCTCCCTCTCTTTCTTACTCCATTCCCCTCTCTCTAAAATCAAACATAAAACAAAGATAAAAATAAATATAAGAAGCAACTTCCCTGCAAATGTATTTTTAAGATAATAAAAAGACAGTAAGGTATAGGCCAAGAAAAAATATGAATAAAGCACATGTCCTTTAAAGGACCAATATCTAACATGACCTGGCTGGTGTGGCTCAGTGGATTGAGCATCAGTTGGCAAACCTAAAGGTGACTGGTTTGACTCCCTGTCAGGTTGTGGGCCAGGTCCCCAGTCAGGGTCATGCAAGAGTCAACCAGCTGATGTTTCTCTCACACATCTATGTTTCTCTCCCTGCCTTTCTCCCTCCCCTTCTCTCTAAAGATTAACAATAAATAAAATCTTTTTAAAATAATTATACAATTCAGTAACAAAATAATTAGTAATAGACATGAACAGACATTACACTGAAAAGAATATTTGGATGACAATAGCACATGCAAAGGTATTCAACATCTTCAGCTATTAAAAGAAGGAAAATTAAAAACCCAAATAAAATACCACTACACAGCTATCAGAATAAATAAAACCAAAAGATTGATAATAACAAATACTGACAGAAAACTTAGGTCATACATACAATGCTAGTGGGAATGTAAACTGGTACACTTGCTCTAGAAAAAAAAAAAACTTGGTGATGCTTAGTTATAAGGGAGATGCAAATAAAAACCACAGTGAGATACCACCTCTTACCTGTTAGAATGGCTATTATCACTAAAACCAGAAATAAGTGTCAGAGAGGATATGGAGAAAAGGAAACTTTATGCACTACTGGTGAGAACATAAAGTGTAATAGTCACTATGGAAAACAGTATAGAGATTCCTCAAAAAATTAAGAAGAGAGCTACCGTATGACCCAGAAATCTCTCTTCTGGGTGTCTACCTGAAAGATTTGAAAACACTAATTAGTGAAGATATGTGCAGCATTATTCATGGCAGCCAAGACATGGAAAGTGCCCTTCAGTGAGTGAATGGATAAAGAAAATATGGTACATACACACAATGGATTTCTTAGCCATAAGAAAAGAAGATAAAATACTGCCATTGTGACAATGCGGGTGCATCTTTAGAATATCTCGCTAAGAAAAATAAGTCAGATGGAAGAGAACAAGACCATATAATTTCCCTCATATGTGGGATATAAACAGAAAGCAACAAACGAAACAGACTCATAGACACAGACAATGATATGGTGGTTATCAGAGAGAAAGGGGGTGGAGGGAGGATGAGGGATAAATGGGGTCAAATATATGGTGATGGAGGAAGACTAGATTTTAGGTGGTGAGAACAAAATACAATATACAGAGAGTGTATTATAGAATTGCACACTTGAAACTTACATGTTATTAACCAGTGTCACCACTCCCAATAATTTTATTTATTTATTTATTTTTAAAAGGCCACAGGAACTTCTCTGGACATTTGAGGCTTTCTGTGAATTTATTATTCCTAAACAAAATTTAAATATATATATATATTTACTGTCGTGTCATGTTTAAATATTCTCAACTGACTTCCTATTGTAGAAAATGAAGATTTTAGCTTTCTTCCACCCTCCATCCCCCTTTCATCTCACACTATAGTTACTATCACTATTATTGGTTAAATCTGTATGAAGTGTTTTTATCGTTATGGTGACATAAATATTATTCTTTTTATACAAATTACTAGTTATACTAAAGTTAAAACTTTTTTTATTTGCTTACATGAATATGTGGCTAAACCTTCTTACCCTTCTTCCAACAGCTCTGTACAATATTACACACAGAAAGCCTAGCAGGTAGCCAATTCCGCTTCTTTTCCATTTCCTCCTTGGAGTCTTTTCTGAGATTTTCTGTGCTGTACTCTTCTCTCCGGGCTGTTCTACACAAAGGTCTGCTGCACAATTGAGGTCTTGGAAGTTCTGTTGCCCTTCTAAAAAATCACCTCATTTCCCGCCTGTGGTGGACTGCCCATCTCCCGCAGTACCATGCGCCCCTGTGTCCTGATCCACTGCCCATTTTGGGTGGTGCACATCTTCTCGCAGCTTCCTGAGAAGGGATGCTTGCAGACTAAGATCTGGTATGGCTGAAACTATTTTTTCTTTACCCTTCCACCTGACTGGTTATTGAGTTATACATGCGATTCTATGTTGGAAAAAAATTTTTCTTCCGAATTCAGAGGCATTATTAATATATTATCTATAAATCTTTATTCTCAACACAGTCATTATCTATACATACAGTTTTTACTGTCAGGATTAATTTTAAAGTAACATTTTGTCATCGGTATTTATAAATTTATGAGTTTGTTTTGACAAATTCTTAGTGGGCCTTTACAGCTAGAAAATTCATATCCTAAGAAATTTTCTTGTATTTTTTATAATGTTATTATTTTCATTTCCTGTTCTTATTTTTTCTCAAATTTTTATTGTTTAGATAATATCTCCTAGACTGGTTCCCTAAATTTTATTTATATTTTTTTATTGTTGTACTTAGTGAATGATTTTATTAACTCTGTCTTCCAAACCTACTTCATCATTTGGGTATTATATTTTAATTTCTGGGGACTCATTCTTACCTTCCGAGTGTTCATGTTTTAAAGCCACCTAATCATTCATGGATGCAGCAACTTCCCTGTGAGCATCAATGTTAATCTCTCACAAGTTTTCTTCTGCTCCTTGCATTGCCTGTTCATCTAAGTATTTGCTTTTTAATTTTTCGTTTTGAATTATCTCTTTCATTTTAGATACTTCCCCCAGTGTTCAATAACTCCTTGTTTCCCTCTTTCACATTCGAAAGTGAGGCTCTGAATTGCTGGTTGGAAATACCATGTACGTGTTCAGGGCTTCTTGACCACTATACACCTCTTGGAACTAGCTGCACAGTATGCCTGCTTTTGTATTAGGCCTCAAATTTCAATATATGTTGGTCTTTTCTCTGTATCAGTCTGTTTTTTTTTCCAGAGAAAAAATTCTCTCAACTTCTACCAAGAATATGTAAGCCTAGCTACTAACATTTTAAAGCTAGAAGGACAAAGAGGCGAGGATGGGAGATCTTACCTTGGATATCTAGGCTTTCACTTAATGACTTTAAGTATAGAGCTTTACCTCTGCTGGATGTCTGCAAATCCATAGCCTTTCTGTTTTAATTTTTCAAGAAAATATACCTCTAGTATGCTTCACTGGTGGAGGAAGGGACTTAGGTGGATTAAATCCTCTTTTGTAGATTTCCAAATAGTCCTCTTGTTTTCAGACCAGCCAGAAATCT
The DNA here is from genome assembly GCF_021234435.1 of Artibeus jamaicensis. Classification (NCBI taxonomy): domain Eukaryota; kingdom Metazoa; phylum Chordata; class Mammalia; order Chiroptera; family Phyllostomidae; genus Artibeus; species Artibeus jamaicensis. The sequence continues at coordinate 14,910,017 of NW_026521911.1, read as the reverse complement.
TAAGAATTTTTAACATGGAAAACAAAAAGAAGAATGAAATTATTAACCCAGTCCCTATTACATCTCTGACACTTTCTTGCCACTAAATTTACATTGTCTTGTTTAGTTCTCTCTACTGCCTTCTGAGATATATTATCCTTATTTACAGAAGAGGAAGCTGAAGTACAAAGAGGCTGATTAACTTCCCCAGTAACACACAGCTAATGCATGTTGAGAAATTCAGTATAATTTCTTATTGGAGTTCTTTACTCTTTTATCTAAATTTGTCCAAGAGTTCAAAGGTAGGATACCAGGAGTATTAGGAGTGTTGCTGTTGTCCTTGTTCATCAGTCCGTACTAGTGACTTCTTAGCTGCCCCTTGATGTAAAACACATGTTCCCACCTTGCTGATTCCCTGGGGCATAGATATCTTTTTCTAATTTAGCTACTGACAATGGTTGCTAATTGTGCTCTGTAGCTGTGCTACACAGGCTTCTTCCTTGTGGTCTGGGGAGCTTCCTGGTGGGTGGTCATGTTGGACATGAGACTTGACTGTTTCCAGAACACGCTAACCTCTAGCCCCTTCCCAGAAGGAAATCTCTCAAAAGTGTTCATAGCACTCTTATGTCGACCTTTCAGGGACATGACTCACTTGATCTCTGTGATAAACTTAAGGGATTTTACAGAAAAATAATGAAGAGCCATATGCCAAAGACGTTTCTGTTTGCCACTCGAGAAAAATTTATGAGGAAGTGAATTAGCTGGATCATTTTTTCGAAATGAGAGATGGAAGACTAAAGAGTGAACAAATTAATAGTTTGATAAGTTATTCCGTCAAACATACTACTTTAAAAAAATCTGGATACTTCAGCAAGCACTCTGTACAATGCCACTAATTTTTAAAATTATGTCCTTTTGTTCTTAATTGAGGCCCCTTGAAACAGTACAGTGTGCGTTGCTTTTTTTAGGAGCTTTGCAATCTCTCTAGTAGACTTCCCTTCCAGATGTTTCATGATGCTGTGTCATGATTGTTTTTTTCCCTCTTAACTTCTTGAAATCTGCTTCCTAAAGCAAACTTCAGCTTTTGTGTGGTCTTTTGTTCTCTGGCTCTGATAAACTAACAAACATGGCAGCTTTCTATCCCAGCTCAATCTCTTTCATTTCACTATATGTTGAGGCCCCAGATATTAGTTCCCTTAGGCCCTTTATCTCCTTCTCCTTCTCAATGAAATTATCCAAATGACAGGAAAGAATTCCTCAGAAACTATTCTTTGAGTTGAAACAGTGTTTTGGCAGATGTTACTAGGTTGGCTTTGTGTCCTTTCTTGGTCAGGATATGTTTCTTTCTGTGACTGGTCCCTGCTCTTTGTCATGTTGAGACAGGATAGTAAGGATCTAGAAAAATTTCCTGGCAAGTGAAATAGAAACACTGAAACAGGTAGCTAAACAAACCGTCAGAGCAATTTGCAGCCAATTGCAGATGGTCTCCAGGGCGGAAGGCCCAGTGCCTGGCAGGGGGCACAGGGAAAACAAAGACCTCATCCTCAGGCCTTTCCTACAGTCACCTTTCCTCCTCGGAGATAACATCTAGGCCTTAGTTGTGTTTCAGCTCCAGGCCCAGAAAAGCAGCAAAATCCATTGAGCAATGCCAGGACCCACTGCAATGACTAAACCCATCCCTACCCACTGTCCCCACCCCCGCTGCCCTGACCAATCACTGAAGACCATGACCCTGAAAGGGCACACCTGGAGAACTGATGAACGTTCTGCTGAAACCCTTTCCTGAGACCTCCCCTAAGGTTCCCACCTGTAAGAAGGAGATAAAAACTCAAGACAAAGTGATACAGGGTGCATCCAGGGGCGCCGCCCAAAGAAGATTTGGAATGGTGTCCAGAATTCAAAGTGTATAGGAATATTGGAGAGACATACAGGATGTCCTCACCTTCCCCCCCCCCCAAGGGGGAAGGGATGAATAGAGCCAGGGCCATTGAGAGCTATTTTGCATAGCAACAGTTTTGCAGCTAACCTCTGGAATGATTATTTAACATATCTATAACCTTTAACTGGTTTCATAGATATGTTAAATAGCTGTGGCCAAGTTTGGAGCCAGGGAGAAGGGAGTAGCTGGGACTCAGAATGAAACGAGGGGCTGCGCTCCTGAGTGAGAGGGCCTGTGTGAGAGCTTGGAAAAGACTGGCTCTGAGACATGAAGGGTCCCCGCTTGGCCAGATGAGTGAGAGCCATGCGGTTTCAGCAGAGTGAGGACCCCCTGTTGGTGAGGTGAAAGAGGGAGCCACGTGGTTTTGGCAGGGTGCGGACCCCCTTTTTCCCAGGTGAAAGGGAAAAACCACGCAGCTTTGCCAGAATGGAGATCCCTGCAGCCAGGTGAAGAAGACAGCCACATGCTTTTGGTGGAGTGTGGACCCCTGCAGCTTTGGAGAAGAGGCCCGTGTTTGGGGTGCCCCCTTTGGCCGCGGGGCCTGAAAAGCAAGAGAGACTTTGACTGGTACTGGGTACAAAGGACTCTTGCCAGTGGACCATGAGAGGGTACCACAGTATTTTGGATTAACTCGAGATCCTGCACAGTAACACAGCCGACGGTGCCAGCAGCCTGCAACACAGACGTGTGCTCTTTTCCTGATTTACGGTACCCGGAGTTGGGACAGTGGGAGAAGGGAGCGCTGTGTGGGTGTAGGTGTACACCCTAAAGGACTTTGATATTTTAGTGGAGGCATTAGGCCTGAATAGCATTAAATAAACATTTTGTTTCCTTTTCACAAATCTCTGGCATTGAGAGATGTCTTTCCAATTGGCGGTGGACAGAAGAGCCCAGCAGATATTAGTATTTTGTTTTTGGGGAGGGGCCCCTGTTGTATAGCAGTTTGGGGCATCCCAAGGTGGGCCGAATATTGTATTGCCCCTCCCTCGGACCTCTTGTTCGGTAACAAAAGGACCCAGCGTGCATAGTCCCCCTAGGGAGTGCCATTTCATTTCCCCCATCTTCTTCCCCCACTTCTTTCTTCACAGGCAGGAGTCTCCTAAACTGTAAGGCAATGGGCAGCTGGCAGTGTGTCCCAGGCTGATCCCCTGAACCTGTCCCTGAAGCCCCCTTTTGCCTGACTTCCCAGTGGACTAAGGCAACCCAGCCTAGGCTCTCCTGCTGCTGCTTCTTACACAAAGCCCTTTCTTGTTTCATTGTCCCTGGCTTTAACAAATGCGTCCTCATAGTCATCGAGACTCCTGTTGTGAAATCTTTTCTATACCAAGTCAAAAACCCACACCCTACAGCTGGCCCTGGGCAGACCCACTCAGGGCCAGGCCTCTTGTCTGGTAACAATGTGAAACCCCTATAATACCACCTCAGTTTCTCTCCCTGTATTCTCATGGAAATGAGCTCTAAAATCTAATTTGGAGATTTCCACGGAATGTACACTCTTGATATACAGTAGAACTCTAAATCCCAGCCCAAAGGATGTATTTTTTTTAGAGGACTCAAGCTTAAATCACCATATTTCAGTCTTGAGTTTCAACCAACCCTTATAAGATTATTTATTATCTATCTTCTCAATTTCAAAAGTTAATATTAGGTATATATTTTCTTTCCCCCTTTTTTTTCCTTTTTTATCCTCACCCAAGGACATTTTTTCATAGCTTTATGTTTCCCAATGTGGGATCAAACCCACAACCTGGGTTATGTTCCCTGACTGGTAATCTAACCCTTGACCTTTCAGTTATGGGACTCCAACCAACTGAGCCATACCAGTCAGGGCTTCTCTTCCTCTTTATTACTGTTTTCTATTGTTGTTGTTGTTTAGAGTTGTCACATACTTCGTATATTCTCCTTTTTTCACATTACAATTCTTTGCCTGGTTTGGTGCTGTTTAACTGACAGATAAACAGTTTGGTAGACCACACATTCTCAAAGCTCACAGTGCATAAGAAGTAGTTGTAGAACTAATTTAGAGTAGCAGATTCAGTGACTTCCAATTTCATTTTCCCAATGGGCTCAGTAGGTTTATGGTAGGGCCCAGGAATAAATATTCTGGAGAATAATTCTGATGTAGGCCACCCTGTGAGAAGTACTATTCCAGACACACAGGTGTTCCACCTTTGGTGAAATAGACAACGTCATCCAAGGACCCACCATTCCAGTATATTATGCTGTTGTCCAGAACATTTGGCTTTCTGTGTAGCCAAATGTTCAACTGAGACCGCTTTTCTCATCTAAAGTCTTAGGAATAGAAAGATATGTTAAAAATACCACCTAGGATTTTTTCTTTCTTTATTTCCTCTAACTTTCTACCCAACACTTCAGAAAGAATTCTACTTCGAATGTTTTTAATTCAAAGTCAGCAAGCGTGAGAAATGGTTAGCTATCTTGCAAAAGCTATCCTTTTCTTATATGAGACATGTTTTGGGAAAACAAGATATCTCCTGAATGATAAGGATGTTTACATTCATCTTCATCTAAAAGAATCAATTGAAAGTTACTGAGAGCCATGCCAAGTTATTCCTGCCTCCAGTGATCGCTGGAAAGCTATCTTTTCCCAACAGTGCTTGAAAATCATCCTCCTTGGATCATGTCTTTCCTGATGACCTGAAGTCTCTAAATCAGTGGTTCTAAAATAGGTACAACTTCGACTCGGGGGACATTTGGCAACGTCTGGAAGACGTTTATAGTTGTCATGAGCAGAGAAAGAGGAGTTACTGGAATCCAGTGAGTAGAGGCCAAGGATGTTGCTGAACATTTACAACACAAATCAGCATCCCCCCCAATAGAAAATAACTGTAAATTACACTAATATTGAGAGGCCCTGCTATATGTAAAACAAGCTTCATACCTGTTATGAATATGCACTATCTTCCTTAACTATTTTTCTTGCTTATTAAATGTTTATATTCTGTTAATTGTCATACTTTTCAAACTTTATTCTCACAACTCAGCCTTTAGCTTCCTTGTGTAAGCTTTATTCCATTCACTCTTTTTTTCTCACTTTTCTGCAGTAGAAGGATTATCATGGACATCTGTGTTTTCTATGACTAGCAAGTCCTTCTGTAGAAGAACAGCATCTCACCTGCTCCCTCCGTGTGGTCTTTATAAGTCTGCCAAGCATGAGCTCCTTGCTTTTCTAAACACATGGGTGGTCATGGGGCCCAAAGCTCGGTCAATCTGTCTTTTTTCCACTGGGAATGACAGACTTACACTTGAATGAATGCACACAAGAGCATAAGATAGTTGTAACTAAATCATCCAGTGACAGGATGTGAATGAGAAAGGACCCACGTTTCTGCCTCTACAAGCCGCACGCACAGATTCTTCTCTCTCTGAATCTTCTCTCTCTTCTTCTCTCTCTCTGAACTATCCAGGGTATTTACCTTTCCGTATTTAAAATCAGAGACCTATAATGTTGCTAGCAGTCCCAGAATGTATAGGATATACTTTTCTCACTGATCTGCTAACCCAGAGAAGAAATAAATTCCCAGCTGCTGCACACCTTCTTTTGAGAAGAGACCTGCTTGAAATTGATCCAGAATGAGTTGGAGCCTGTGTCTGCTCAGTGGAACAACTTGGTATGCATTTCTCAAAGCTCTGAAGTGTCTGCCTCAACATCTACGCAGGAAGCAGAGTAGGGTATTTTACAGGGGTGCTACTCAAAAGCCGGCCAGCCTTCTAGCAGCATCAGCAAACCCTTAGAAATGCAAATGAGGGGCTTCTTAAGATTACTGCCGTTCTCAAATTTCAGCAAGCATAAAAGTGAAGGGGACGACAGCTTGTTAAAATAAAGGTCCTGGGATTCAGGTCTGGTTTGGGGCCCGAGGATTCACTATGCTAACAAGTTTCAAGGTGCAGGTACTGTCGCCGCTTTTCCTCAGACAACCTTTAGAGCAGCTCAGTGAGAACTTGTCACTTCCTCTGCTTTTAACCTTTATCTCATCTGACATAAAGCTCGGCTGCTCTCAGTTGCAAGTAATAGGAGCTGCTTCAGCCTGGCTTGAATAACAAAGGGAATTTATTTCCTTATACAAATTGTAGTTCAGAGTTTTGAGAGCTTCAGCTGTAGCACAGCTATGTTGCCAACTACCACATTTTTTCCAAGTAAATGACCTTTTTTTTAAATATTGCTGACAAATGTGAAGCTGTCAGATGGGGATGTACCTACTACCTGATCACTACTCCTCAAATTTATATTTCGCCATATCCATATAGCATTTTAATACATTTTAGGCCTCCAATAAAAAGATGTTGATATCTGTCCTTCTGTGGTAGGCAGTTAAACAGGCATGAGCAGAGCAGGAATGACAGGCCAGATAAAGAAGGTCACCAAGGTGGAAAGCCTCAGGTGCCTCGCAATGGACAATTGTAAGGTGACCTTTCCTTCCCTAGCGTGTCGCTGGTCATGCTGTTCAGGCCCTCTCACCTTTCATATCACTAGTAGACCCCTTAGAGGAGAAACAAGAAGGCCAGAGAATACCCTCATGTGACTCCTTTGCATGACCATTCCCTTAAGCATTAAATTAAAGCCCTAGAGATGACATTTAGGCCTCAGTTGTATTTTAGCTCCAGACCCAGAAAATCATCAAGGCCAGGCCAGGGCTGACATCAGGACCAGCTGCAATGTCTAATGACCCCATACTTGACCTCATATTTCTGATGTCAAATCGTCAGTGGAGACCACAACCCTGAGAGAACACACGTGGAAAGCTGATGGGATCATGACCCTGAAAGAACACACCTGGAAAGCTGGTGTGATCCTCCCCTATAGCACCCACCAGACAGCACCCACCAAACAGAAAATAAAACCCCTTATGACAAGGGACTCAGCAAATTCTCTCTTTCTTTCACACATACACTCACACTCACACATACACACACACATGCCTGCACCTTTCCCCACCCACTTCTTTCCTGAGCCCAAGCTCTCTCTGGAGCACAACCAAGGGAGCCTTTCTGCCTCTCCTTCCCCAGGGCACATATATCCTTACTTTATTGTTTCAAGGACCTTCCTTTTGCCCAGCTGGCTTGCTTTTTCTGCCTCTGTGACTTTAGATTTATTTATTTAATTTTAGAGAGTGGGGAAGGCAAGGAGAAAGGTGGGTTGTCTCTCACACACCCCCATCTGGGGACCTGGACCTGGCCAGCAACCCAGGCAAGTACCTTGGCTGTGAATCACACAAGCACCCTTTTGATTCATAGGCTGGCACTCAATCCACTAAGCCACAGGAGCCAGGGCTATGACTTTAAACTTTCACTTGTATTTGACTCTTGGTTCTGAATTCTTTCTTAGCTGAAACTCGAGGACCAAAGTCCAACATCTGGTGCTTCTCTTCCTTTGAGGATGTCTTTCTGTTACCTCTACCTGAACCAATTTCTTTTTTGTACTATCACATCCCTTCATTGTACCACAGTAACTCCCAAATGCCAGGAACTCCTTTGTGCTGGGTAGGAAGTAGAGACAAAACTGATATGGTCTGTGCTTTAAAAAGCTTTAAAATACTTTAAAATCCAGCTTAGATGACTTTCTAAGAAGTTTTCAGTTTTCCTCACCTTCTTCTCCTACCTCCATCTGCCCAGAATGATGTAGTAATCCCTATTAGTTCTGTATTTTCTCTTTCAAAATGTATCGTATTATACTGTGTATGTATAATCAGAAAAATCTGTATAAACATTGCGAAAAGTTGACATAAATGGAGGCATTTTTAAAATGGAGCAGAGCAGCTATTCCACAGGAACTGCCTTGCATGTCTTGCTACTTGAACCTTTACAATATCCAAACTGGGAAAATAACCTTTGGACTGAACCATGGCAACACTGTCTTCCAAACAACCACTGGCAAACCTAACATTAAAGCAGACATCCTGACCACAAAGATGGAGGATGATGGACTCTCTTTCTGAAGACAGAATCAGTAACCAACCATGTGTAGCTAAAGAGTAACTTAGCTTATTATCACCGATGGAAATTTCTTTCTTCTATTCACGTAGTTAGTCCCTTCTTTTCTCTTAAAAACCCCTACATAATTGGGACAATATTTGAATTTTTGCCTGAATCAGTGCTACGCAGGTTGCAGTTCTTTTTTTATCTAAAATAGATGCTAATTGCCTCTCATTTTGGCTTTTTTATTTTTAGTATAAAGTTGAATCAGTCAAGTAGAAAGAGATAACTCAAAGAATCTATGTGTATAAAAAAGTCATGGGGGTTTGGTTACTTGGATCAAGATCCATTCAGTTGATGTTATTGAAATACTCTCATTTTGAAATATACAAGATCTGTCCAGAAAAAGTCCAGCCATTGTTACTATGGTGAGAATGGTTTGCACAACATTGACTTAACCTGCCAGCCAAGGAGAGTGGACTAGAATGTGCATGTGTGAACAAAGATGACTTCACTGCACTAGTCAGTGGGGGCAGTAGATACCATTAAATGAGCATGTGTACTGTGTGGCCATTGCATTCAAAATTAACAAGTAGAGCAAACAAATTTTGTGTTAAGCTTGGACATTCCTCTATAGAAATAGCTTGGATGACTCAGAAGGCCGCAGTTCCGGGGAAACTGGTGATTGGCAGCTACATCTCAAAAACATGCCCATTCATGCATCACATCTCATGCGGAGTTTTTTGGTGAAATATCCAATCAAAACACCAGATGACTCAGCCCCCTTACTGCCCAGATTTGGTGCCCTGTGACTTCTGGCTTTTCCCCAAACTAAAATCACCTTTTAATGGGAGGCGATTTCAGAATTTTGATGACATTCAAGAAAATACAATGGGACAGCTGATGGCAATTGGGAGAGCTGTGTGAGGCCCCAAGGTGCCTACTTTGAAGGGGACTGAGGTGTCATTGTCCTGTGTACAATGTTTCTTGTATCTTGTATCTTCTTCAGTAAATGTCTCTATTTTTCATAGTACGTGGCTGGATAGACCTCATATAACACACAGGGTAATGAAGATTGGGAAAACATAAAAATTCCATATAAGTTGTATTATTTTTTAATTAAATCTGAATATTAAAATATATGATGGCATCTTGAAAAATAAACAACTTTGCAAAGTATTCTTTTTTATTAATACTATTCTGCTGTGGGATAGTTAACTGTATTAACTGTTATTGTTCCACCTAAGCACAAAATAAAACCATGAGGTCCTGGATTGGACATGTCTTTAGTTGAATAAATCCCCTGAAGAGTACAGACTTGATTTATAACTCCATTTGAGCCATTTACTTTCCTGATGATCTTTTCTCCTTCCATCCAGCATGGTAAAGTGCTGTCAAAGAAAACAAATGACTCGGACTCTGGGTGTTGTGTCGGTGTCTAGTTTACCTGGGCTCCTTCATGTTCTTCCCTTGTGCATATCTAAAAATGGCCTCTCAAGGTCAGGAAAAGAGTGTGCATACACCGCTGAGCAAATTGGGAATAAAACTAGGAAAGCTTATGCAGAAAGGGCAGCAAAGGGGAAGTTGTCTTCAGCCCCCACCTCATCTTGCCTTTAGGTTTCTCCTTTTTGTTGTTTTCTTCTCCCAAACTAATTTGGCACTGGCATAGCTAAGATGACTCTTGTTATATCTTAATCTGTTGCTGTAACAATAATAATAGAGATTGTGATATGGTGATTTTGGCAAGGGCCAAGAAAGTACCAAGACTATATAGTGAGAAGCACAGCTTGTCCTTCTATTGTTCAGCTCATTTGCACCAGACAAATGGGTAAACCACAGGTAAAGGCGAGTAGTGCGACCCCTGTTGTTCTGTTTACATAGGAGAGAATCAATATTTTGTGGGACCAAAAGTTATTACAGTATTGACTGCTTAGGAAAAATAACACAAAATTAAAAATGTGTTATACATTTTTAAGGTGTTTATAAAGGTGATAAAGGTGTTTATAAAGTGATAAAGGAAATGGGAAAATTACAAATGTAAAAGTACTAACAGATACTACAAACATCATAAAATCTAGAAAAATAGTATATAATATTATTAATAAACTGACTCTCCCATTTTTATGATATGTCTTTCCCCATGTATATGTCCAATTCCAGGTGCCATAGAGTGCTTTTAAATAGCAAATAATTCTGCAGGTTCTGGAGTGGAGAGAGGCAATAGACTTAACTGATGTGGTTTAAATATATATTATGATTGTAAAATTTACAAAGGCGTGTAAGCAAATTGATGGTGCTCGTGGAACGTGACCCGGAAGTGGGTCTGCTATAGACTGGATTTTTTGTGTCTCCCCCAAACATTCATATAATTAAAACTCTAACTCCCAGGGTAATGGAATGAGGAGGCAGGACCTTTGGGAGGGATTAGGTCATAAGGGTAGCACCTGCATGAGTGAGATTAACGTCCGTGTAAAAGAAACTCCAGAGAGCTCCCTCACCCCCTTCTACCATGTATGGACACAGTGAAAAGACAGCTGTGAGTCAGGAATCAGGTGTTCACCGCACACCCAGTCTGCTGGCACCTTGATCTCGGACTTCCTAATATCCGGAACTGTGTGAAATAAGTTTGTGTTGTTTTTAAGTCTCCCTGTCTATGGTGCTTTGTTATAGCAGCCTGAAAAGACTAAGACAGGACCCAAGCAAGTGAGGAGCCTTGAAGCTTTAAGTTTCATTAACTTAACAGTAAATCCATCTCGTGTGCTGTGTGCATTTGGCTAGGTACTTGGCTGTTAAAATTCAGTGAATATTTTGAGATCCCATGCTAGGAATATTGGAGAGATTTATGAGGCACATAATAATGTGGAAAGGAGCCTATTTATATACTTCCATCTTACAATTTTGAAGTTTTGATCTATGTGAATGCACTGCCCATTCTTAAGTAAATAATTTTAAAATAAAAGTTTAAAAAGAAAGTCCTGGCTGGTGTGGCTCGGATTGAGTGCCAGTTTGTGAATCAAAGGGTTGCTGATTCAATTCCCAGCCAGGGAACTGAAGTTGGGTTGCGGGCCAAATGCCCAGTAGGGGGCGCAGGAGTGCAACCACACATTGACGATTCTCTCCATCTTTCTCCTCCCCTTCCCCTCTGTCTAAAAATAAATAAAAATTTTTTAAAAAGTTAAAAAGAAACCTATTAGACATGATTATTATTGTTACCTCTGATTAGCTTCTTCAAATTATGCTGGGATGGAAGAAGAGAAAATGAAATGAGAAGTTTGAGAACTCAGGAATCTAACAGGGACACAGACTTTAGTTCCTATAAAATTATTTGTATATCTCAACTCAGGTTTAGTTCTGAGCTGAAGGGAAGAAAGATGAGGCCAAAGGGGAGAGAAAGGTAGTCGAGAAAGGTCATTGTGGCCCTAAGAATGAGTTCACTTATAAAGTTCCTTCATAAAACCTTGCTTAGAGTGAGAGTATAGGCACCAGTCAAGCCACTGGTGCTAAGCAGAAAGTCAGTATCTGGAGGGCCATGCAAGGCCCAGTTGAATGGGCTGGACCAAGGAAACCAGAGCAGGATGTCTGCTTCCAAGGAGACACTCACATGCCCCTTGCTTGCCACATGGACCCTGTGCAGTCCAAGTAGCCCACCACAGGACAACTCTGCACTCTATAGGAGGTAGCCTTAGGCCATGGATATATAAAAGGCTTTATCATGGTTCTTTACAATCTCCTGACCTACACAATCTGTGAACATAATAAAATGATTGTCATTTTAAGCCACTACATTTGGTACAGTTTGTTAGACAGCATCATAACCAGAACACTGTTCTCTACCCATTTATTTCTAAAGCAGGATACTAAATACTTTAAGCAGAAATTATTTTGAACAGAGTTGGAACTTTCTTGTCCAAAGACCTGGAGGCGTTCTCTTAGTGTGTCATGACATATCGTTAGATAAGTAGTAGCTTGAGTAGCAATACAACCCTCAGAGACCGAGAGGTGGAATGCATTCCGGTCCTATTGCACAAGTGTGTTCCAGGAGTGCTGAACTCCCAGAGCCTCTCCAAACTTGCTGTGTTCTCTTTCCTAGATGTGTGCTCTTCTTTTTGCCAGGAGGACTCTCCCCTGTGTCTCATTCCTTCAATCACTTTCCTCCCCTCCATCACCGCCGCCTTCTTTAACTGACCCCTTAAAGTGTAAGCGATCCCCTTCTCTGTGTAACCCCCTGCTTTTGTCATTGTGAGCCACCATCACCCTGCCTGGTAACTACCTTTGTGTACATATCTTCACAAGATTAAGAAATTGTAAAAGGATTTCGGTCTAAAATGGAACTGGGAGAATTCAAAATGGAGAATCTTGTGCATGAGACCTCAGAAGAATGGAATTGAAGAATTGGGAGATTTCATATATGCCTGATTTACAAAAGACCAAGACTTACCTCCTGACCAAAATCTCTCCCATCCTTAAGCCAGTGGATTTGCTGCTTGGATTCTGGCTGGACTTATCCTTCTTTGTACTCCTTAACCATAAATAGAGTATGCCCCCCCCAGCCCCCTCCCCCACCAGTCCTCAATGAACTTGCCTACATGCAGCATGCATTTCCAAAATTGCAATTTCTCTCGTATTCCACAATCAACTCACTTTCTGGTAATTTGAATTTGCCTCAGTTTATTTCTTTATTTAGGTTAACAAAATCTTAAAAGGCATGGAAAAGTTCTTGTTCATTGTTGTACTTCTAAAGCTCTAACATGCACATGGAACCCGGTATATTGTAAGTGCTCGTTATTTACTCATTAAAGGGATAAATGAACTATAACATGTTCTTTAATGCAGGGATTCACTTAACTGACCCTTTAGCTCACTTTCGGTTTTCTTACTGTGTATTGGTGAAATGGAACTTGACCTTTATTTTATTCTTAGAAAAGAGAAGGAACCATTCCATGAACCAGTCTTAAGACTTGTGCTAGTGAATTTAGTGACGTGGTCATATAAAGCCACTGGCCGTGTTGACCTTGCTCCTTATAGTCTATGACCACCTGTAATGGCCCACAGAAAGTGAACCCCAGCGATCTTGTTGGAAGAATTACAACGTGAGAAATATCTGAGCACTCTCTCCTCTTTCTTGAGCCTGTTTGGGCCACGCCCCTGCCCTGTCTCCACAGTCTAGGCCTTCAGGAATGGGTAAAATGTAAAGACTTTTACAAATCTTAATTATTGTTGCAAGCAGAAAATGTAGATAAGACATACTTAGTAAAAATATCAGTGAAAGACGAAGAGTACTATCTCTATGAATATAACAAATTAGTAGCTGCAACATTTACCAGTGGCCTTGGGCAAGTCACCTAATCATGTTTGCCTGTTTTTGCTTAGATGCAAAATAAAAGTTGCATTTACCTACAGTGTTAATGTGTGTAAAGTGCTTAACCTACCACCCGTCATACAATGAATTATCATTATGATTAACAAAACACTACTGTGCACTTTAAATGTACTTTTGAATTATCTTTGGGCATTTAGGAAAAGAAACATTTTTATTTTTAATTTTGAAAATTTATTCTTTTTGGTGTGGAAGAATTAAGAGGAAGTTTCATGGCGGAAGAAATGTATTGCCTGTGTTTTGAAAAATAGGTAACATTCTGAAATAGACAAAAGGAAAGATCTTAGAATTTTCTTCTAACCCAGAGAATTGAAGAGCTATGCTCTGCCAGCTAGCTTTCTGGAAAAGTTAGAATTATATTCTAAGCTTTTATTATAGAATATGGTAGGAAAGAGGCAACTGGGGGAGAGGGAGAAGGGAAGTAACAAGGATTTCTAGTCCTAGTCCTTCCAACCCTTGATCTTTCACAAGCTGGGACCTTAGTGGCAATGTAAAAACTAGAACCAAAGCCTTCATTCCAGGGATATTTCAAATGGATCAAAATTTATTTCATGATTGTTCACTGAATCATCTGATCTCTTTTAACAGTTGGAAATGTGGTGGTTAGCTTGAACCTTTCCTAAATAAGGTCACACATATACCATATTTTTCAGACTGTAAGACACACCATTTCCCCCCAAATTTGGGAGGAATAATGGTTGCTAATGCTGCTGTTGAGTTCTGTTTGCATTTACATTGGTGACATATTATGTCATTTATGTTATTAAGGATTTTACCACATTTTTTACTTCAATTTTTTTCTATTTTCCTCCTCTAAAACCTAGGTGCAGCTTATGGTTTGCAAAATATGGTATGAGGGTGAAGGAGAGGAGAGGAGAGAAGGGGGGAGGGGAGGGAGGTCAGTGGGGAGAGAGAGGAGAGAGAGAAAGAAAAGAGAGAGAGATTTACCCGGCAATCGATAATGCAAGAATACTATTCTGCCTGACTTTCTTACCCCGCCCCCACCCACATTTCTCTAGAGCAGTTTCAGCCACTCCCATCAAAAAAGACCCAGCTGACAGATGTGTAGGCCAAATAAGTACTTGAGAAAAAGGAAGGGAGGAAGAGAGGGTAATAGAAATGTAATTGTGTACCCCTGTGGGCCAAAAGAAAACTAAAATTATAAAGTAAACTTCATTCTGTTTCACAATTCTATTTTTAAAAGGGTAAAGAATTAGGAAAATGGTAATGAACAGAAAGGAAAAAAAAACCCTAGGCAAGAAGTGACAACAAGAGAGAGCTGCCCCCTGAGTAGTAAAAGAAACTTGCTGTCTCTCTGAGCCACGTTGGAGAGGGGCCAAGGTTGGCGCCCCACCTTGCTGACTGTGAACTCCTTAAAGACAAGCTGGCGAGGAAGCTGTGGGAAGGGTGTTTGTAAGGCCTGGTTTTCTCAGAAAAGTGGTTCTTCTTATCTTAGGGTTCCTGGAGGTCATGTGACAGGTTATTTCCTGGTGTCCATTCTGAAGACTTTGGGGACAAAAGCAGCCTTCCATCCACCCACTGCAACCTCACTGTATTTCCTGTGCTTTGGGGCTTTTTGCATACAAGAGTATGTCAATGTAAAATTGACCAAACCTGTGGAGAATTTTTATGAGTTTATTTGAACCAAACTGAGGACACACCTTGAAGCAAGATCTCAAAAGACTGTGAGCAAAATGCTTCCCAGGATGACAGTTTGCAGCTTCTCTGTACACACTGGGAATTAAGGAGGGAATTAAAGAGAAGATTGCGTGAGAACAGGAGAAGGCAAGGCGGGGAAATTTCTGTGATTGGATTGCAGGATAGTTAGCAAGATTAGGTGACTTTCTGAAGCTCGTTGCACTTCTGAGGGGTCTGAAAAAGAGGTATTTCAAAGGTGTGTTAAACTAGATGCTAAAAAACAATGGACAGGACTTGTTAAAGGCAAAAGATAAACCCTTGTATAGGTCTGGGTTGTGACTACCCACCATGACCTGCAGTTAGGAATTCAGGAGGTTACTTTTGTTTAGATCTATTACAGAGCCCCCTTTTCATCCACAAGTAAAAAGAAATAAACACACAAAGATACCACTCTCCCAAATATCCTTTAATATAGGGCTGGTACATAGCGCATCCCTTTGATACTTAGAACAATCCTCGTTGGAAAAAGTGCATTTCTGTGATTTTACTTGCGGCCTTCTGTGTCAATTCAGTTTAAATCTTCTAATTTTCTACAAAAGCTCTAAATAATTGTTACTTTCAGTTCTGCAGGCCCATGAAATCTAAATGTGAATTTGGAAAGGATAGTAAAGATTCCTTAAGGTTTGTAATCCCCTCAGACCTTACCAGAAGTTTGACTTCCCAAAATGGCAGTTTTCTATGATGCCGTGACCCTCTCTGGACATAATGTCAGAAAGCAGGTGTTAGAGGTGACTCAGACTTCATCACCCAGGCTTTTAGCTTTCTACTGCAAAGCCTCACTCCTTTGTGTTAGGGCTCTTCATGTCCCTGCCTACAACCAGTGTGTGAGCAGGAAGGTGGAGATCAGCCACAAACTTGGTTTGAAGTTCAATATCCATATTCACTGTCAGTGTATGTAAGAGGAAGATTTGTCCTTTAATTAGAGGATTTTGCACACTTCCCGTATTACATGGTCAGGGAGAGAGCTTTAAAAGAAAGCCTTGACATCACACCAGAAAACCATTTGCTCACTTGGCACAAACATGAAGCAGGCGGTAAATGGGGTGAAACATGAGCCAAAGAGAGTCTGGGAATTTATCCCTCCCCATGCCCTGTGTCCCTCTTTAGCACACACAGCCAAATTGTTTCTAACAGCCAGCAAACTTGTCTTGACATCATCCTGTTCTCACGACACTCTCAGGCTCTTTTATTTCTCTGCTGACTCCTGACTCTCTTTATGCCAGTTGGAAATTCTGCCACCACAAGCGAACATGACTCAAAAAGCAAAAGTCCCTTTCTCCCCTCCCAACTCATGACTCTGCACACGGCCTGTCCTTTGACTGTCTATGTGACCAAAGTTGCTCTTTGGTCTCGTCTGCCATTAAGGCTTGTAGGATCTTCCTCTGGAGTCTCTACGGCTCACTGATACTTCCCACCTCTTCATAGCCTTGTTCCGTGTCAGAGGGCAGCAATTTCCCACCCAAATGCCTCCTCTGGGCTTATAAAAGTTAGTACTGAGCCCAATTATGAAACCTTCCCAAGTCTTTGAGTCTAGGCCTTCCCATCCCTTTTGACACTCTTTTTCCAACTGGAGCACCGGAAGGGTGTATTACATAGGCACTGAAGTATACTGTCTTATATAAGTTGTGGTGTTGCTAATTTAGCAACAGTATGGCATGGGCAGATTGGGAAATAAGCCCTAAATATTTTTAGTGATCTTTAAAATACTCCTCTCCATTCTCAATGCATTGTCCTGGTTCATACCTTTATCATTTTCTTGCCTGGGCATAACCTTCCCGACAAGATTGCATGTTCCCAGTCTGCCTCTAATCTCTCCATCCTGCACGTTTCCCACCGCCACTACTGTAAACTATAGAGTTTACAGAGGATCTGACTATAAACTATAGAAGGTCTGACTGACCGTAAGTGCGATGCCTCCATCGAAGTATCTCAGCACTTACAGGATAAACTCTAAGATCCACAGCAGAGTATTCAATTCCATCTCCTGCTACCCTCCCAAGCTCACCACAGGCAACAGGAGCTACTTGTTCCTTGACCACTCCTTGCTGAGCCTCTATCCCCCCGGGTTCTCCTCCTGGAATGTCATTTCCCAGGGCCTTTCCACCCCCACAAAACATTTTAACCCTCAAAACTAAGCATAGAGATTACACTCAGACACTGAATTCAGAAATATCTACTCCCATAACATCCCATGTGTAACTTATTCAAAACATTTGCCACTTTATATTTTTATTGAAATGGTTTGGGTTACATTTCCATTTATAAAATGTATTTATTGCAGAAAATTCAGAAAACATACACAAAAAAAGCCAAGTGAAATCATCTGAAGATACCGTCTACTAATGTTTTGAGGTATATTTTTCCATCTTTGGTTCTATGCACGGTTTCATGGTTTTTTCCTCTCTTGCTCCCTTGCATTCACCTCACATATACTCACAAACACACACTTGCCCATTCTGACATATTTTATAATGACTTTTATGTTCCACTTAAAAATGCAGTATAGCTTTGTCATATATCTCTAAGTGTTCAGAGAATAAGCTCCATGAGGAATAGGAACCGGGCATGTGTAAAACAGATATATAGAGACATTTAGGTGAGTTAATAGTATAATAGGCTCTCAAGAATTATTTTTTAAGCAAATTTAATAAGGAAAATGATCAAGAAAGAAAGAACATGAGAAGAACTGGAGCACATGGAAGATAAAGTGATAAGGAGAAGAAAATAAATCACTGAACAGGGCACCTGTGACTTTTAAAGTTTTTACATACTTTATATTGATTCTCACAGTAGCCTTCTGAAGTGGCTGTAACAGTTATTTACAAGTCAGGAAAGGCAAGCTCGGAAAGGTTAAGTGACTTGCCCTTCGTTGTGCACGTAGTAAGTGGAACAACTAGTTTTGGGAATCTGTAAATTGTATTTATCTCCACACAACTCCTAAAGAGGAAAGGCCAGCAACAAGATCCCTGCTGAGGTCTGGGAGCCCGAACCTGCCTGGCATGGTGCCTGGCACACAGCTGGCACTAAATAAGTGGTTGATGAACTGAACTGCGGGCTGGAAATGAGAAAGTGCAAGCAGGAGATAGTGTCCAGGGATAGGCATCCTCAGTCCACTTTTTTCCATCCTCGCCATGCTTGCCTGATCACTGGAGAAAGCCCCCTAATTGATCTGCTTGTTTCTAGTCCACTATTCTTCGTAGATGGACACTGATAATGTTAAATAATTTATTGGTTCCCTCTGCTCTTGGGGGGAATGTTCAAAATATTCTCCTGGCTTAAGAGGCTCTTCATGATTGGGCCCACTTCATCTCCGTCTTTATTTCTAACTTCTCTTCCTCTTGTACATCTGAGACACCTCTAGATCCCCAAAAGTGCTGGAACATTCTTTCCCTGCTCTTCCTCAGTAACTATTACTCTGAGCCTTTCTTAACTGATTGTATTCATTTTCTATTATGTGTAACATATTGTCACACTCACCTGGCATAATGTGGGTGGACAATCTTCTTAAGGTCTCACTGGGCTAAAATCAAAGTATTGGTCGGGACTATGCTAGTACTCTGGAGCTGAGGTTCATCTTTCAGACCTACTGGTTTTAGCAGGATTCGGATCTTTGTGGATATAGGACAGTCGTCCCCATTTCCTCATCCCCCTCCTCTTCAGGACAACAATAGGGCATCAAGTCCTCTGGTGCTTTGAGTCTCTCTATTTTCCGCTTCTGCCTCTCTCTTCTGTTTTAAGTGTTCATGTGATGACACAAGGCACACTTGGATAATCAAGGATAACCTCTCTATCTTAAGGCCAGTTAATTTTTGAACTCAATTAAATCAGCAAAGTATTTTTACCAAGTAACATAACATAGTCACAGGTATGACAGGACAGGATGAATGCCATGGGAGTCAGATTTCTGCCTCCCCCACTGGTCACTCCCACTTTGGCTTAGGTGTCCATAGAATATGACCCATGCCCATTTATTTCTTGGCCTCTCTTCCTAGACTTTAAACTCCATGAGGACAGTGACCAGGTCTATTTCACAAGGCAGTGGTGTGTTGGCACCAACTTGTCCCAACTAGCAAGTTCCTCTTATTAAATATTCAGCCAATTTGCAATCTGGCTGTTAAACATAGATTATTATTTAAAATTACATGTTTACTATCAAATAAACTATATTTTCAAAAGAATAAATAATCAGAACTCATCACTTCCTGTTTTATTATACTCCTGGTTCCTCCCATCTGTCCTCCTGAGGTTATTTTCTTTGATTGTATCTCTGTGGTAGAAACATTGATGTGCTGCTCACTGCACATCTCCTCCCAGCTCCCTGCTCAGTGATGCCACACTGGTAGCCTGAACTCAGCCATAGTGAGAGGACTTATATTAGCTATTAGCAAACACCAGTTGATGGTTTGATATGTTGTTTATTTTCTTGAGTAGACATAAGAAAATGATGATGAAAATGTTCATAATCTAGATTAAATTTAAAAGTGAGCTATAGCCATTCCATAAAAACTTGAAATGTTATTCTTCCAGTATTCAAAACCTATGATCAGCAAAGAAGCAGCTTACATTATTGAGAAAAGAATGAAGTTACAACATATGCCATTCTTTTCCTCTTACATATTTTTCAAAGGTTTTATTTATTTTTTAAGGAGAAAGGAAGGGAGGGAGAAGGAGAGGGTTAAAATCAAGCAATATTCCTGTGTGAACTAACATTCATTCATCAGTTGCAAATGTAGGTTGCTTGAAGATACAGGAGTTTGACCCCCACTCCACAAAAAAATAGCAGCAAGAAATTGGCTCTGTGGAATTTTCAAAAAGAAATTTGAAAATCGTGTGCTACAAATTATTTATATTGATGTTTTATATAAAACATGCATGTATATGTATGTATGCATATACACACATTCATGTTTATGCCCATCATTAAAACTTACCAGCCTACCACTGAATGTATTTCAATATGCTCCTAGAGCTTACCACAATACCTTGCATATAGCAGGTGCTCAGAAAATACTTGTTTAATGAGTCAGTGGATGGAAGATATCTACCTGATTGACCAGAGAATGCAGGTGGGTGGAAAGGGAAGGGAGAACAGAAGAGAAGCAATGGAGTAGAGAAATTGGAAGGATTCAAGGGACTTGAGGTTAGCAGGGTGAGCAGAGAATTTCTCTAAAATTCAACTCAAGTGGGGGAGTGCAGAAGGAAAAAAATAAAGGAGCTATGTTGACAGAAGGTATTTTGAGGAGTTAGAAATAATAGTTAATATATATTGTGCACTAACTTTTTCGCTAGGCCCAGCGCTGTAAGTCTACTTCAGGTCAGTGCTCTTTTACAATCCTAACAAAACCCATGTTTATTCTCATATCATAAATGAAGAAACTAGATTAGTAGAGTTAATAAACTTGTCCAGAAGGAGTCAGCTAGTAAAAAGCAGAAACCAATGTGGTCTGAACCTGAAGTCTGGACTCTGCAAAGCTGCACCAGAATCGGAGAGAGAATGAGGCTTCAAGAAGGTGTCATCTAAAGCCTTGTGACTCAAGACTCACAATGTGTTCGAAAGGCCGTACCAGGCAGTACCTGGAAACTTGTCAGAAGGTTGACACTTGCCCAGACTTACTAAGTCAAAACTTGCCCTTTTAAAAATTATTTTACAAGTTACCCTGAGAATTCCCATGCATCTTAAATTTGAAAAACCACTGGTGTTGGGGCAGATGTACCAGCAGGCGACTACATTATAGATGATCATTAAAGCTAAAGAAGTCAAAAAATACTGTGGGAGATATTACAAGACTGAAGTTTCCAGCACAAAGTGAGGATGCTGCCTCTAGCATGTGGTATATTAAAAGCACCTAGAAAGTTTCATATATTATCAGGGCCTTGATCATGTAGCCATATCATACCGATGTGCCCAGTGGCCCCTGGTTGTCAAAACAAGCAATGAAGCAATGTCTGTGGATCTGACCTTAGCTTCTAGAGGCTCCAGCCATCTCCTTTCCAGGGGTGTAATCACTGCTTGCCTCCACAGCGAACCTCTGGTCTTGCTTTCTACACAAATAGCCTTGCCTTCCCATCCCAAACAACGGTCCCTCTGGCTCTTAGGATCCCACATGTCACATGGCCCTCATCTAACATAACTCCATTTCCTTCTTGCCACCAAGCCATATCCTTTCCGTCTTCCAGCCCACATTTATTTCCAGTCTTAAAAGGATTTTTTAACCTAAGCCATTTTTCCTGCTCACATGATATCACTTCCCTCACAAGGATCAAATTATACCACAGATCCTTGGGAACAAATTCTCCAAAATAAACAGAAGGTTTTAAGAGAGGGTACATAGTCCTGTTTGTTCAAACAAAGCATTCTCCCTTTTTAAAAGAGCCAGAAGCTAGCTCCTTTCCTCTTATCGGGGTCCTCTGTTGCACAGTAACAATCTGAGGCCCACAAAAGTGTGAGAGCTGGCGCCCACATAAACTTTTTCTCCAGCAACAGACTTTCTAGCTGACTGCAGAGGAACAATAGTCAGCTCACACTAGTCAACTCTCAAAACAGGTCTTTGAAGAAGACAGGGAGCAGAAGCAAATTGGTGCTTCTCGTTTTTTTCTCTAGTTTTTTTTTATGCATGGACTCCTGTTATCAGTTTTGTTTGATCTCTTTGTCTCTTTGTTTCCATTGGGTAGTAGTGGGTCTCTGTGAGAACAGCAATGAGAAAGCTTATGAGTCTCCCCTCACATGATCACCCGAATGATTACATCTTTGTGGTTTAGCAACTTCCTCTTCTCTCTCAGCAGCTGCTAACCACATTGCCAATAACCTTGATTGGGGATGTAATTGGTTCTTTGGATTTTGCTGTATTCCTCACAATATTTCAAGCTTGTAATTAGAGAGTGGGTTATGTAGACTGGAAAATGGTTCAGCTGATTGTAAGGGAGAATGTTTCCAGATTATTCTTTCATTATAAAAATTCATTAAAGCATGTAAACCAATTTCAGTTTTTCCTCTTTCGTTCCTCAGAGAAAGGTTTTGGTTTAGTTGGGTTTGGTTTGGTTTTGCTGGAGAGAAGTGATGATGGTGGTAGCCTACAGAAACTCTAGGGAAAAAAAAAACATGGAGATGAAATATACTTAAAACAGGGGAACTGAAACAGTCTCCTACAAGGAAGTCTATAGGGAACTGCTTCTCAAGA
The DNA here is from genome assembly GCF_021234435.1 of Artibeus jamaicensis. NCBI lineage: Eukaryota > Metazoa > Chordata > Mammalia > Chiroptera > Phyllostomidae > Artibeus > Artibeus jamaicensis. The sequence goes on along the minus strand of NW_026521911.1, from coordinate 14,887,912 downwards.
CATGGAAATGAAGCTCAGCACCCACATGGAAAACCAGTGGGGGGAAAGTCAGCACACAGGACCACATCTGTGAAGAAGTTCTCCCATCAGAAATCAGGCCTGCATTATAACTAGGCTGCTTTGTTACTTACTCTTGCTAAAACTCTCTTCACCCAGAGTTCAGGCAGAAAGCCCTTGTTGCATATCTTTAAAATAACTTCCTGAAGTCTGTGCTAATACTCCCGGATTGAAGTGTAGCCAGATCTGTTACTCTTATCATTCCCTTGCTTTTGCAACGTTTTTTCCTTGTTAATCTATAAGAAGTAATCAGTAACATCCTTTCTGTTGCTATCTGTAAAAAGTAATTACCTAAAGCAAACCTAAGTATAATGAATGATATATTTCTTTCATGTATGCTATTAGAAAGCCAATAAAAGCCTGTCAAGACAGGGGTTGAGGCACTCTCCCCTTGAGAGAGTGGTAATGCCATCCCTTTTCCTCCACAGGACTCAGTAGTCTGTGTGAATTCATCTCGTCTCATCCGTAATGCCTCGGTCACTGTGGGCGGGTGTCCATGCCAGAAGTCAAACAAAATTCCTTTGACATTTGGAAAGCTTTTTCATTTGATTTGAGTCCTCACTGGTACTTCGTAAGTTCAAATTTGCTATATTTAGATTACAAATTTTAGGTACATAGACAGTCATGATGATTCATTTATAAATATGTACATTTAGCCACTAATTCACTCATTTAGTCAATAAATGTTTATTAGGTATTAGTTACAAACAACAAGTTCAGAGTAAACAGAAATAAATAGGACATCTTCCCTGCCCTCCAGCAGCTTACAATCTAAAGGGGTAGAAAAGTACCAGAAGGGAGAGGGGAAGGAATTTAAGGGGAAAAATGGGAGGGATTTAGAGGAACAAGTATAAAGGACACAGGGACAATATCTCAGGGGGGTAGAAATGGGAGGGAGGTGGGGTGCATGGGGGAGGGGTGGGCTGGAATGGGAGAAATAAACAGAAAACTGTACTTGAAAAATAACTAAATAAAATTTTTAAAAATAGACATATTAAAATTTTATAAGTACTAAAATGGAAATTTCTAGAGAATACAGTGAGATCCAGTAAATGTGACCAATTCTATGAGTGGCAGTATCTTAGTAGAAAGCTTTTCTTAATAAAGCAAAGGAAGGAAGACTAGCAGTGAATTTTTGGTGGAGTAGAGCTTTGGGATCACTTTTCTATAATCAAAACTGATGTGCTCACATTTTACATCTAGCTCACCCCATTTTTTCTGCCCATGCATGCATGTCCCTTACCAGAACCACATTATATCACAAATCCTTGGAAACAAGTCATGCAAAACAAAAAGACAGCTTTAAGGAGAAATATATCATTTTTCCTTCAAATTAGTATTTTTCTCTTTTTTAAAGATTTATTTATTTTTAGAGGGAGGGGAAAGGAGGGGAAAAGAGATGAAAAGAAACATCAACTTGTGGTTGCCTCTCACTTGCCCTCCACTGGGGACCTGGCCCACAACCCAGGCATGTGCCCTGACTGGGAACCAAACCGGCAACTCTTTGGTTCACAGGCCAGCACTCTATCCACTGAGCCACACCAGCCAGAACAATATTTTTCTTTTTTTTACAAAAAAGCCTATCTAGTTGTTTTTTTACATGCAATATATATGTCAGTTAGGGTATTCCTGCTTCTTCAACTCAGACTGCTCCGCGCTCCCATGCCACAACCAAAGCCTTCTCTAGGAGTTCTCAGCATCCCTGGAGGACTTAGGTTCCCATCGTCACTTCTGCCTCTGAGCACCTGCTCTCACAGGTCAGTTTTATTTAAAGATTATTTCATCTTCCCTGCATGATGCCTCTGATTTATACCACTCTCACTTAGATATAGAATTTCAGACCTTTTCTTTTGACTTAAAAAGCACCACCTACAAAATCATCCAGCTGTGGTGCTTATATCTACAACAGTGTAAGCAGTGAAGAACCAAATCCCTAAGTGAACCGGTTCCCCATTTGAACCAGTTACCTTTGTCCTTTGGCCACCTGGGCACAGTGGTGTCACTTGCTCTCCATCTTAGTGGCATGTCTCTCTTTCCTTCTCACTCTTTTCCTTCCAGATGGGCCTCCTGGCTTGAGCCTAGAAACTTCCATTTCTTTTTCAATGTGTAGAGTAATGTGGTCCTCTCCAGTCCTAATGCTAAAACTCAGCTCTAGAACAATTTTTTAAAATTTATTGTTCACTTACAATTGACATAAAATATTATGTTAGCTTCAGGTATGTATATACATTGTGTTTACATATTTATTCACCTTACAAAATGCTCACCCTGATAAGCCTAGTAACCACCTGACACCATACATAATTATTAAAATATTATTGAGTATAGTCCCTCTGCTGTATTTATATCCCCCTATTTTTAGAACTGCCAATTTGTACTTTTTTTGAGTGAGAACTTTATTTTCAAACATTTATCAGAATATAAAGAAAATAAATTCAGTATCATTGTGGAAGAGAAACAATTTACCTTTCAATTAACTTGGGCCCCTCCCAATGTATGTACTCTCCTTTTCCAGTTTTAATTTTTTCCATCATTAATCTTCATTCAATTTTACCCACATACATACCCTTTAAAAAATGTTGGACTTCTTTACCCCTTCACCTTTTCACCCATCTCCCCAAACTCCCTCCCATCTGGTGACCATCAATTTTCTTTGTATCTATGAGTTTATTTTTCATGTGTTTCTTTCTTTCATTTTTTTATATTCCACATGTAAGCAATGTTATATTGTATTTGTCTGTCTCTGCCTGGCTGATTTCACTTAGCCTAATACCCTCTAAGTCCATTCACATTACCACAAGTGGTAAGATTTCATTCTTTCTCATTCTGAGAAATATTGCGATGTATGTGTAGGTATGCACCACGTCTCTGTGTCCACTTGGATACTGATGGACACAGGTTTCTTCTGCATTTTGACTACCTCTTTCTTGTAATACTGTCTCAGTGGGGTAAGCTCCTTTAGCTTTCTTTTACTTGTCTGGGAAACTATGTCTCCTTCAGTTCTAAGTGGTAGCCTTGCTGGGTAGAGGTTGTAGGTATTTACCTTTCATCCCTTTGAATATTTCATGTCAGTCCCTTCTGGCTGGCAAAACTTCTGTCGAGAAATCAGCTGATAGGCTTATGGAAGCCTCCTCAAAAATAAGCACTTTTCTCTTGCTGCTTTTAAGATTCTCTCTTACCTTTAGCATTTAATTATGTGTGTTGATGTAGGCCTATTTGGGGTCACCTTGTTTGGAATATCTGTACTTCCTGGACTTTTTATGTCTATTTTCTTTGTCAGATTAGAGAAATTTTCATTATTTCCCTTTTAAATTTTTATTTTAAAGTTTTAATAGATTTTATTTATTATTTTTTAAAACTTGATGCTATTTGAGTTGTCCCACTTTCTCCCCTTTGTCCCCCTCCACTCAGCCCACCCTCACTCCCATAGTCAGTCCCCACACTGTTGTCCATGCCTGTGTGTCCTTCATACACCTCCTTTAACTAACCCTTTCACCTTTCAGTCAGTCCCTCCCTCCCCTTCTCCACTTATAGCCATCAGTCTGTTCCATGATTCTATGGCTCAGGTTCTATTTTGCTCATTAGTTTATTTTGTCTGTTATATTCCTGTTTTAAGTGAGATTATATGGTATTTTCACCAACTGCTTCATTTCATAGGTTTTCAATCCCTTGCTCTCTTTCTTCCCCTTCTGGTACCCCTATGATGCAAATTGATTCGGACGCCTGCCCACAGTGTCTGCAGCATTATGGATGAGATGAGACAAATTCACAGGGACTACAGAAATCCTGTGGGTAAAAAGGGATGATACGGCCCCTCTCTGTGAAAGAGAGGGTCAGCCTTGTCCCTTGCCTGGACAGGCTTTTATTGCTTTTCAGGGCATATTACATTGAGGATGGTCCTTGTTTACTATGCACAAGTTTACTTCAGATGGTTACCTTTTACAGAAAACAAAGGAGAGAATGTTGCTAATTACATCACAGAAGAAGGGTATTTGCGAATGTAAAGAAAAAAGTGGTTGAACTGGTTACACTCATCCTTGGGAGGTTTAGCATAGATTTTAGGAAGTTACTTTAAAGATATGCATTAAACATTTTCTGCCTTAATTCATGGTGAGGGAGTTTTAGCAAAAAGCATGTCTCAAAGCAGCCTAGGTACAGTGCTGGCCTGATTCCTGATGGGAGAACCTATTCATGGGCATGGGTCCTGTGTACTGGACCTCGCTTTCCCCTGGCTTTTCTGAGTGGGAGCTGGGCTACATTTCCCATGCCACACAAAACAATATCCTATAGCAAATGTTGTTATACGTGAAGCTGTCCCAGAGATCCCTTAAATTATCCTCATTTTTTAATGTTTTATTTCTTTTTGCTGTTTGGATTGGGTATTTTCTGCAACCTTGTCTCCAAATAGCTGATTTTATCCTCTGTTTCATCTAACCTGATGTTGATTCCCATTAATATATTCTTCATTTCAGTCATTGTGTTCTTCATTTCTGACTGGTTCTTTTTTATGTTTTCTGTCTCTTTGTTGAAATTCCCAGTAAGTTCACCTATTCTTTCCCCAAGTTCATTCAACATTCTTATATCCAATGTTTTACACTCTATATCTGGTAGTTAGCTTGTTTTTATTCATTTAGTTCTTTTTCTAGCATTTGGTTCTATTCTGTCCTTTGGGACATATTTCTTAATCTCCTCATTTTAGCTGACTCCCTGTGCTTGTTTCTCTGCATTAGGTAGAGCTTCTATATCTCCTGGTCTTGGCCAGGTGGCCTTTAATAGAAAGTATCCCTTGGGGATCCGTGGCATGGTCTCCCCGGTCACCTGAACTGGTGTCCCTTGTATAGGTTGTGTGTGACTTCCTGTTATGGTTGGGCCTCAGTTGCTGTAGTGGGTGGGGTTGGCCCCCAGGCTAACTGACTATAAGGTCTGGTCATGTCCACAGCAGACAAGCTATTATTCAGGGGATGACCCCACAGAGCCAGAGTCATTTTAGTGGGTCTGTGGTGCCAGCCAAGTTTACCCTTAAGTTGTGCTACTTGTGGAGCTGTTTGGGTGATTCTCTGGTGTGGTCGGAGGCCAGCCACTGGGTGTATTGGTTCTGGAGACTCTTAGGAGGGGATCTTGTGTAGGCCAAGGTCATCCACTGCTTTGTGCTTGGCTTGGGGCTTCTTGGTAGGAGCTACAAAGAAATCTGCAGTTGGTTGCTGCTTCTGCTAGGCTCAAAGGCACTTGAGAGAGGCTCTGCTGTAAACTGAGGCTGGCAGCCACTTGTGCCAGGCGTAGGACCCTTAATGGGCATCATGGCATGAACTGCAGCCAGCTGCCACTTTTGCTGGGCTTTGTGGCTACTTAGTTGAAGTTAAGTTCCTTTCCAAGTCTGGCTGCTATTTATGCCAAGCTTGAGGCCACCTGTTGTGCAAGTTTAGACCTGTCTCCACTTGTACTGGGCTTGGAGCCATCTAGGAGGAGCTATAAGTCATGCTGAGGTCAGCAGCCATTGCTCGTTTGGATTTGTGGACCTTTCAAAGATTTGGGGGAAGTCTGCAACGTGAGCTAAGTCAGGCTGCTTGGGTAACGAAGTGACTAGCCAGGCCAAGCAGGCTAGTTAGGTGGTGTAGGATTTTAGGGACTCACCAGGGCAGGGTAAAATGTGTTAGCTAGGTGAGAGGAAAGCTCAGATTTGGTGTTCGCCTGCATTAAACCAGCTGGCACCTGCCAGAGCTTATGTCCCTAGAGAAACTTGCTCTGACCCCTACTCCTCTAGCCTTTGCTCCGAAGTTAGTAAACTTAGTTTCTCCCCACAGGTTCCTAGTGCTTTTAGAACTTCTTCCCTCGTGCTGGGGCTTAGAGCAAGTGAGTTTTGTCTATGTGTGGTCCCTTTAATACCTTTAATGTCTTGGTTTCCAACAGCCCTTTGTGTTTCTAGGACACAGTCCCTGCTGGTTTTCACAGCCAGATGTTATGGGGACTCCTCTTCCCATCACTGATTATGCTTCAATTTGAGGAGCTCAGTTTGGGGCTGGGACTGCTCACTCCTCAAGGGAGGCCTCTGTAACCAAGATATCCCTTCTGTTTCTTTTTTAAAAAGATTTTATTTATTTATTTTTAGAGAGAGGGGAAGGGAAGGGGAGAGAGGGAGAGAATCATTGTCGTATGAGAGAAACATTGATCGGTTGCTTCTCCCATGCCCACAGCTGGGGACCTGGCCTGCAACTCAGGCATATAACTTGACTGGGAACGGAACCATGACCTTTTGGTTTGCAGGAGGACGCGCACTGAGTCACACCAGTCAGGGCTCCCTCCTATTTCTTAATCTCCACACTGTGGGTATAGGGCCTGCGTGTTCTGCATCTCCCTCTCTACCATCTGTCCTGGCTATTTCTTTACATCCTCGGTTACAGCAGTCATGTTTACTTAGTCTTCAGGTGGATCTCAGTGATGGTTGTTGCTATAACTTAGTACAATTTTGATGTGGTCATAAGAGGAGGAGAGCACAGTATACCTATCCCACCATCTTGACTGGAAATCCTAGGACACTTTTTCTTTATTAAAAACCCTCCAGGGTCTGAGTAACCTTGGGGTGGTGCTTTGGATCTCAGGAGAAATTACACTTCTAATACAATCTGCTCTTCTTAGAAAGTACTTATGGTTTTATGTAGTACTCTCCTCCTACATTACATCAAGAACTCTTCACATTTGAAGATGACATTATTATTGATCAAACTCTGCTTTGTTATGGTTTTCTTTGGAGCTGGTTCACAAGAACTTTAGTCCCATCACTGTACAGCCATGTGTCACTGTGAACTCCAAGCATAGTCAGACCATGCTTTTGTTGAATCTGGATGCCTTAACTCTCTAGTTATCTAAAACACGCAAGAACAAATATTATTCACCAGTCGCGATATTAAAAATAGGCCAGTGTCTCTGGATTAATTTAAACCTTAATCATGTAAACCTTAATCATGTACCAGACATTCAGTTAATTTTTGTTCTACTCTACAAGAGTCTGCATTCTGACCAAATATAAATCCCAAGATGCTTTCAGAAAAGGCAGCATCCTAAGATTAGTGAGTAATCTTGAAAGAGGGTGACTTTAAAGGGACAATATTCTTTCTTAGCATATTTCCTAGTTCTTAGGGCATCAGCCCCATGATTTGCATTTGTGCTTCATCCTATATGCTTTATTTCCAGGCATATAATGGTGATGATATAGGAATATCCTTTGAAAAGAAAAAAAACATACTTTTAGAAATGTAATGAATAAGACTCTTCTACTACCACCAATTGTGACTTAGAAAGTTCCCCATGTTTTCATGGAGCCTAGAGCATTACACATATTACGTTGTATTATAATTGTGCAATCATGTGTCTGTCTTTTCTCTTAGCTGTGAGCCCCAGAGGGCAGGGTATGGTATGGTTTACCCAAACTCAATTCTTAACGTGCTGCCTGAAACTGGCAGTGTATTCACAGGAGTCTTTCTGAAGTAAAGGAAGAGGGGGTGAGGGAAGGAGAGAGGCAAGGAGGAGAAGGTATTATGACTGTCACTAGTGAGAGTGAGATTATTCTACGCAACTGCTTCAGGTGGCACCTGGGAGAATCCCCCTTCTGAAGTGGGGTCAATTACACAGAGTCTGTGTCAGGCTCAGCACAAGGATCTCAACTGCCAGGTGCATCAAACTAAGTGTCGTCTAAGTACTGGGTTAAATGCCTTCTTGTAATATGGGCAAGAATATTAAATTCTTACAGATATGTTATGCCAAACATTACTACCTGATACTTCATTTTGCTGTGGAAAACCACAATGGGATTTTAAGCTTTGTTTTATTTTGTTTTTAATGTAAAATGCTATCAATTTGTCATATGTTAGTGTTATTGGCTTAATTGTGTCTACTCCCACCCTGCAATTGATATGTTGAAACCCCTATTCCCTGTACCTCATAATGTGCTTATTTGGAAATAGACCTTTAAAGAGTTGATTAAAATAAAGAGAGGCTATGAAGGAGGACCCTAATCCAATCTGACTAGTGTCTTTGTAAGAAAAGAACATCTGGACCCAACAGAGAGAGAGACACCAAGGGTTTGCACACATAAGGAAAGACCAAGTGAGGACACAGAAAGATTATCTGCACGCTAATCAGGGAAAGCTCAGGAGAAGCCAAACCTGCTGGCACCTCTTGGACTTCCAGCCTCCAAATCTGTGAAAGAATTAATTTCTGTTCTTTAAGCCACCCGGTCCGTGGTGGTTTTTTAGGGCAGTTCCAGCAAACTAGTACACTTAGAAATAGCACTGGTCTCTAGTACATGTCAGTGAGACCAATCTTGGTTCTTCCACTAACCAACAAATAAATACTCACTGTTTAAAATGTAATTAAAAATAAATGAATGTAGTGATTAACGAAGTGCAAAGATCTATAAATATATTATAAGTTAAATTTAAGAAAAAACAAAGTCCTACTTGTGTACTCCCACATAATTCTCATATCTTCGGAATATCTGAGTTTTCTCATTTCTGAAATAAGACTGTTGGAACGTTATTTTGTCCCTTGACTTTAAGAGTCTGTCGTTTACCCTTAAGTACATGATTAGTAATGCTGGTTATGATGATGAGGGGGGAAAGTGAAAGATTCAAGCCAGTGAAAGTGGCTTGAATTTCAGAAAGTGAAATCTTTCAAGTGAAAGATTTCAGCTACTGTGAGTATAAGATCATGTAATCAACACACAGTACATTTGCCTTGACCTGAAGACTAGCATTATAAACCAAGTTTTTCAGTCTGGAATGATAAAAACTAGAATCTATCACATGATTGTATGGTATTACAATAGGCTAGACTGTGCTGCAATAATAACCAACCTCTAAATCTCAATGGCTTAACACCTACTCTGTTTCTGTGTTCATTTCCATTGCATGTCAGCACTCCTCATATTAGTGGCATTAATCTAAAGCATAGTGTCAAAGAAGGCTTTCCAAGAATTACTTAGAAAAATAACAAGGAAAGAGAATAAAAGTATGAAATCATCTTGTCTTTTTAGATTATTGATCAAATTATGCCTATGGACTATGAACTTGGGAAGACTTCTTTTAGTCCCTAACACCTATTCTAAAATAGTATGAGTATTTTTTTCAATAAACTAAACCTTTGGAAAAATAAATAAATCTTTCTTACTAGGGGATGTCCAAGAAACAAATATAGGAGGTATCAGAAAAGACTCTTTTCATGATATACATCTTTTAAAAATTGCAAATTTTACCATATTGGTTTTGTGAAAAGAACAAATTAATTAACTAGACTGACAAAGGAAAGAGAGTTTTTTCTAATGACTAAGAGTCTCTGAAAAAAATGTTACAGATGCCATTTTACAGATGAAGAAACTGAGGTTCAAAAACAGTCAAGTCATCCGTTTGAAATCGAATTCTGGTCTTGTGTAAGGCTCAGCACAAGGATCTCAACTGCCAGCTTCATCAAACTAAGTGTAGTCTAAGTACTGAGTTAAATGACTTCTTGTAATAAGGGCAAGAATATTAAATTCTTACAGATATTTTATGCCAGACATTACTACCTGATACTTCATTTTGCTGTGGAAAACCACAATGGGATTCTAAGCTTTGTTATTTTGTTTTTAATGTGAAATGCTATCAAGGAAGTGTACTCACTTCCTCCACATTTTTACCCCCTCTTTTTATGTCTCAAATGCCTTCCTTTTTCTGTTCACTGTTAGAATTTCAAAATTCAGAATCCAGGAAGTCCCTGATGGACTGAATTCTCAAGAAACAACAACTCACACTGCTCAAGCTTTCTCCCAGGCCTTTATTTGCTTCCAAAGTGATTCAGCCAGAATTTTACTTGTTAATCCTGTATCAGGCTTTACATTTTAAAACCCAGTGTGAGATACAGCTTGGTTTTGATGAAAGAAAGAATCCTTTAGAGTGGGTTTATGAACTTCAGGGAGAGGGAAAGTGAGTGAAAGCTTTCCTGGTGCCCTTGGAACCACACCACGGCAGCAGCAGCCCATGCTAGCAATGGCATTGCTCTGACCCTTCCAGTCCAGGCACGAGAAATCTGCCGTGCAAAAACAGTCATCCCTGAGTCAAGAAATCTAATTCAAAACAAAAGTTTTAAAAACATATCAGGTATTAGGGGGATGATTTCAGACACTTACTTCAACTACAATATTTTTAAAAAGGGGGAAATCCATAAGCATTCATGTTCTTGTTCGCTCAGAGATGAGTCATCTACTCTTTTGTCGTTTTCTGCCATTCTCTAAGACTCCTGTAATTAAATCATCTGGTCACTCTCATAGATGTTTCCAGACTGACTATGGATTGTACTCTTCCTTCACAGCTTGCTGGATCCCCCTGGTAACAGAACATGATCTCTTAAGTCAGTGCTCAGTAGCATTCTAACACAGGACTAGTATAAGGATAATCTCAATTAATTAGGGGTAACTCTAAGCTAAAGACAATGGTCTGCTAAGAAAATCTCTGTGTACCAAAACCGTGCTACAGTCTAATTCAAGAAAGATAGGAAAATGAATAGAACGGCTCCTTGCCAGAAAGCTCTGATCCTTCTCTGATTTTCCCATGGCTATTTGGCGTACCAGAAGGCACTTGAGTTTAATTTCTTTGTTTGGCCTTGTCTCCCTTTTTTCCTCAGTGTTGCAACTTGCTTACCTAAGCTTCTCACTTAAGCAGAAATGGGAATTTCCATTGACCACATTTCTAGAGAACATCAAATGTTGATCGCTGAATTGGAAGTAGCTCTGTTATCTAATGTACACAAAACATTTTTTTAACTCATTTTGCTATCAACACCCTTTCACACCAGCATTTTAATGCTCAGTCAGAGACTGTGTTTAGAATATGCCTCTTTCCTGACAACTCTAAGTATATCTAAGGAGCTCAGTCTGATAGAGGAAATCTGAAACTAAGCCGTGACCTAGAAACAGGATTTTTCTGTGGCTATTCATTAAACAGATTCCTGCACCTGTGTGATTTAAGTTGACCCATAGCTCAATAAACCCTGTGGAAACTCCAAGTAAGCCACTGAAAAAGAGTAGATGAATACAAAGGAGGAAAAAGAACAGGTTTCCTACTAATGCTTTTCACAATCTGATGGAATATGTAAGTAAAAATAGTCACATCTAGGCTGATAATTCTAGGAAGCAGGCACTGCCAACTGGTGTTAAAAATCATCCTTAGAGACAGGCATGAGGTGGCCTGGTGCCTCTGTGATGCTGATTGTACAGGCATGCTCAGTTTGTGCATTTATGTGCATCTCACCTTGTTTTTTAATGCATTTCTGTATTCTATATATACTATTTTGATTTTAAAAATTCAAAAAACCCTTTGATTAGTTACCTATATCTGCCTTTAAATTCCAGGATTGTTTCTAATAATCATCCTGGTAATTGCTAACATTTGACCAGCTTAAACACCTTTTCAAACAGAGGGGGATGAAAACAAGTGAACAACAATGACAGGGGCTTCCTAGTGAAGCCTGACAGTGTGCCAGCCACTGGACAGGCCTCAGAGATCAAAAGGCACAGTGCAGGGGAGGAGTTTTTGGCTACCAGAGGTCCTAAACGGAGACTTAGGAGTACCTGTACTACCTCCAGGTATATAATTTCAACTGGGGAGGTGAGGGGGAAAGAAAAATTTGAAGACATATAGGTGAAACATGCTGTCTGGTAAATTGCTAACCACACCATTTGCTATTGCCTTGTACCCACCTGTGTCATACATGTGGGTACACACAATGTTATACATTTTTGCACACATGCAAGGGCCCAGAGGGAGGCCAAGGTTCCAACCAGTTCTAGGCTTTTCTAGGCAATTCCAATTTTCATGTCAGCATCAAACTATGTGGAATCACTGAGCAACCTGCCAGATCTCCAAACAACTCCTAGCAGTGAACACAAATGTATAGGCCAGGCTAGGTAGCGAACACATCAATAAAACTAAGAATCCACTATCTTCTGTTGCGGAAAGTGCTGTGCATCCCTCATTAACCTTCTAAGTAGCCAGAGTCATGCAGTGAGCACTAATTATCCTCATAAAATGTGGTGAACATTGAAATCATAACCAGGTTTTACTGTTTTTGAAAATAGCAGTGGCCTTACTTGCATCTTGGGATATTATCAATTGTTTCTCTTGCTCTTATCCTTTTTATTCTGTCTCCATCTCCACCTCCTTCCCTCTGACACCTCCTCCGATACAATTGCTGTGCTGTTATTTGTCAAGCCCTGACCACCCAGCCTGAGAGGAAGTAAATGGCAGTGATTTTATTTTATTCATCTTGTATGCTCACTGCCTAACACACTGTTTAGACACTAGACAGTCTTGCAATATTGAAAAAGATATAAAGACTCATCAAATTATACAAGACTAAATATACATATGCAACTTAAAACATAAGAACCCATTTAATCTAGTAGAAAAATTCTAGCCCTCTATAAAATGTTAGAATTGGAAAGGAATTATATTTTATTTAGGTCCATATCCTTGTTTAAAAAGAGAGGGTGCATAAGCCAAGAAAGGACAGGGATAAGGATTTTTTAAATACTGCAAAACCAAAGTGTCATTATTTTTAGATATATGTTCTTTGTAGAACTTCCAATTACCTATAAATTATTAGAATTTGTAAAAGAGCTTAGTAAGTTTTTTAGGTATAAAATCAATATAGGAATCAGCTGCATTTCCATATACCATGAACAATAAAATTAGAAAATGCAGTTTTTAAAAATACGGTCTACAATAGCAGCAACAAAATAAGGTCCCAAGGACTAAGTCTAGAAAAGATGCACTTTTTGGAGAAAGTTATAAAACTTTGGTGAAAGATATTAAATAAATTCCTAAATAAACAGAATAATACAATTTTTCCAAGGATAGAAAGATTGAACATCTTAAAGATCTCATTTCTCTATAAACTATTCTATAGATCCAATTAAAAATCCCAATAAGATGTGTTATAGAACTTTACAATCTAATTCTTAAAAGTATGAAGAAGAGCCCCGGGCCAAGAATAGCTCAGAGAGTTCAATGTGTTCCACCAGAATCAAGATCGAGTATACAGCCTCAGTAATTCGGCTTGTGTTATTGACACCAGGATGAAAAACCCCAGATGGAACATAACAAGAACCTAGAAACTGATCCACACTTAAGTCAAACAGGATATATCATAGATCAGGAGCTACAGATCAGAGGGGTTATTTATATCAAACAAAAAGAAAAAGGAAAAAGAAAAAGTGAGTGTGTATCCCCAGAAAGGTCCAACTAAGGGAATGCCATGCTTCGACCTTTCTGTGCCTCATGCCTACTCTTTTCTATTTAATTTCTCATTCTCAGCACTTGCACTTTGGCATTGCCTCACCCAAAATGTTCTCGTGATTTTTCTTTCCATTTTTTGTCAGTTGTATTGTTTTCTTCTATGAGTCAGACTCTTCTCACTAACTGTAGTGTCCCTTTCTTAACCTTTTAACTAATTCTCTTTTAAATATCCTCTAAGTTGCCTACATTTCCACCATCCCTATCAAGTTTATGGCTGACAGGGAACATTCCATAGTAGATAAGGGGGGTTAGAAACCCTATTCTCAAATGTGATGTGAATTCATTGGAAAATGGGCAAGGGAGAGGAAGGAAGTGTTCCAGGCTACTCAGGAAAAACCAAAGCCTAAAAAACTCGCAGCCATACAGGATAGAACATACTTGAGAAATCTGGAAGAAGGTCCAAATGGACACTTTTTTGCAAATGATTAAAAGTAAATGGATAAGAAGGCTCATTTGTGATTTCAAATAATACAATTTAGTAATGAGTTTGATGCCCTTTATTTAAGAGAGAATGATCCACGGATTGGGAGAGTACCATGCCTCAGAAGCACAGGAGTGTTCTTGAGGGATTTGGGGCAAGGAAGAGCAAGTTTTACAGAACATTAGAAGAGGCAAAGCAAACACAAGGTGTGACTGAGTAGGAGGTCAGGAATTTCCTGGTGAGGCTAGTGTGTTCTGTTTTTTAGGGAAAGTTGAGCTCGTTGAAGTTGTGCCAGAGGATTGTGAATGGTGTAGGTTAAGTTTCCTAGATAGTGAGTCATTTCCTGTAAGTGTGGGCTAAGTTAGGTTTGGATTGGTGTGGTGGGCTGGGTCACTGGAGTAGCCTGCATTTTGAGGGTTCTAATATATGAATTTTTTTTAATTAGGGGTCTCTTTCCAAAATATAAGCCATATAAAAATAAAGCGAAGTCCAAAGTTGGTATATTCATTCAAATATTCAGTTATTCAACTAATATTTAGGAAGCATATTCATTTGTGCCAAACCTCACACCAGAGAACTGGGCTATAGTGGAAGAAAAGAAACCATTCCTCAAGTAGTTCAGGCTCAAGAGACAAAGGAATATTAAATTTCTCATATGTATTGATTTTGAGCAAAAGTCTAGGTTTATTTCAACCTTGCCATAAGGGTACTAACTACAAAGAAAGTTCAAATCTTGCTTCTGCCAAGAGTCTTTATAGGAAATAAACAAACAAAACAAATAAATACAAAAAAATACTGTCTTGATAAAATTGTTAGTCTGGGTACATAAAAAAAAAGTGTACATTAAAGTTTGTGGATCTAGTCCTAAGATTGTTTAAAGGTTTTAAGTTTGTGAAACTTTACAGGATAAACTATAACTTCATTGTTGAGGGTAATAATCATAAATACCACCAATTAGTAAAGAAAAATGAAGCTAGATGTTATCACAAAGCAATTATGTTTTTGCTCAGGTTTGAGACAATTTGATTCTTGTCCAGTCCCTAAAATTTCTACTAAGAAAAAGGGGAGAAATATAAACTGAAAATTATAATATATATTCCTTATCATGCATAAACATTGTAACAGAGCTTTTGTGAAAAATAAGAATTGTTAGACTTCTGACCAGGATGGAGGCCTAAGTAGACTCATTTTTTTCTCCTTGCACAACTGTAAGAAGGATAACGACCTATCTAGAAACAAAAAGCAACTAGAAGTGCCAGAAAATCAAACCATATGGAAGTCTGACAGCCAAGAATTTACAAAAAAAATAAAAAATTCATCTTTTGATGGTGGTGGTGGGCAGCAGTGGCAAGGCAGCTGTGGTGGCAGCCTGTGGAACAGGTGGTCCCACATTAATGTGTGGTGGATAAAAACCAGGAGAGATAACAGAGGAGCTAGCGATCCCATCCCCAGGCCAGACCATGCAGCCTAGGGTTCTTGTGATGGGAGAGTAAAGCCTCATAACCTCTAGCTATAAACCAGAGAGGGTTGGCACAGTGAAAGAAACTGCTGGTCTGTCAAGAGAGTCCATGTAAAGGGCTCATTGGGTCATAGAATGTCTGCAGACGCACCCACTCTGGGAATCAGCACAAGGGCAGCAACTAGAAGGGTATCAGACACTCACAGGAAGTGGAGGAAGAGACTGGAAACGGGCTGAGAGCCTAGGTGGCACTGTTCTGTCTCTGACCCCTCCCCTACATACAGCACCAAAAAGCAGCAAAGTAGGCTGCCCTGCCCTGGCAAATACCTAAGACTCTGCCCCTTACAACATAATAGGCGTGCCAAGCATGGGAAGCTAATACCTAAAAAGCAGCTCTACCTAATACACAGAAACACAGGGCAGCTGCCAAAATTAAGAGACAGGCAGATAAGGCCCAAGTGAAGGAACGGATCAAAACTCCAGACAAAAAGCTGAGAGACACGCAGATAGCCAACCTATCAGATGCAGAGTTCAAGGCACTTGTGATCAGGATACTCATAGAAATGATTGAGTGCAGCCACAAAAAAGAGGACAAAGTGAAAGCTAGGAAAAGTGAAATAAAGAAAAACATACAGGGAACCAAGAGTGAAGGGAAGGAAGCTGGGATTCAAATCAATGATGCAGCACAAAAGGAAAACATAAATAGTCAACTGGAACAGAAAGGAGAAACAAGAATTCAAAAAAAACAAGGAGAGGCTTAGGAACATCAGGGACAACTTTAAACATTTGAACATCAAAATCATAGGATGCCAGAAGGAGAAGAGGAAGAGCAAGAAATTGAAGACTTGTTTGAAATAATAATGAAAAAAAACCTCCCCTAATTTGGTGAAGGAAATAGACATACAAGTCCAGGAAGCTCAGAGAATCCCAAACAAGTTGGATGCAAAGAGGGCCACACCATGACACGTTATAATTAAAATATAGAGACTCTTAAAAGCAGCAAGAGAAAAAAGAGTTACGTACAACGGAGTTCCCATAAGACTGTCAGCTGATTTCTTAAAAGAAATATTGCAGGCAAGAAGGGACTGGCAAGAAGTATTCAAAGAGATGAAAAGCAAGGATCTACATCCAATATTACTCTATTCAGCAAAGATATTACTTAGAATAGAAGGACAGATAAAGTGCTTCCCAGGCAAGGTAAAACTAAAGGAGTTCATCATCACCAAGTCCCTTATGAAATGTTAAAGGGACTTATCTAATAAAAAAGATAAAAAATGTAAACAGTAAAGTGACAACAAACACAACTATCAACAACAGAATCTAAAAAATACTAAAACTGGGAAAGCAACTAGAACAGGAAGAGATTCACAAAAATGGGGATCACATGGAGCATTGTCAGTGAGTTTGGGGCAGAGAGAGAATGGGGGGAAAGGTACAGGGAATAAGAAGCATAGTTGGTGGGTAGAAAATGTACTGGGGGTTGGTGTTAGGAATAGTATGGGAAGTGGAAAAGCCAAAAACTCATATGTGAGACTCATGGACATGAACTAAGATGGGGGATTGCTGGAGGGAATGGGGGTGCAGAGCAGAGGAGATCCAAGGGTGAAAAATGGGACAACTGTAATAGCATAGTAAATAAAATATACTTAATAAAAATAATTATTAGTAAAAGCAATAAATAAAAGCAGAAATGATGGTATAAAATGTTCAATTTCTGCTACTTTAAATGAGAAAGATACATGATCATTCCTACTAGAGGAATTTCAGAATTCTTCTCTACTGTATCACACCCTGTAAGAAATATTCAGTTAACTAACAAATTCTCTTCACTTTGACTCTCACTTATCAAGTGCTCTTATCATTACCTGACCAGCGATGGAAGGTACTTGGAGCAGAGAGACTTAGCTTGAATAGTTGTCCCACCATTTAAACAGGTTGAAAGGTTAAAAAAGTTATTTAAGCTTTCTGAACATTAGTTTTTTGATGCGGACCCTGGCCCACGGGGTCCATGTGTTGTGGCTACGATGAACAAATTCACACAGACTACAGAAATCCTGTGTAGGAAAAAAAGGACAGTGTGGCCACTCTCTGAGAGAGAGAAGGACTTGACCCTACCCGGACAAGCTTTTATTCCTTTTCTGGGCACATTACATCAAGGATGGTCCTCATTTACTATGCACAGGTTTGCTTCAGGTGGTTACTTTTTACAGAAAACAAAGGAGAGGATGTTGCTAATTACATCACAGAAGAAGGATATTTGCAAATGCAGAGGGAAAAGTGGTTGAACTGGTTACACTCATTCTTTGGAGGTTTAGCATAGATTTTAGGAAGTTACTTTAAGGATATGCATTAAACATTTTCTTCCTCAATTCAGGGTGAGGGAGTTTTAGCAAAAGCAAGCCTCATAGCAGCCTAGGTACAATGCTGGCCTGATTCCCCACAGGATAATTTACCTATGGTGTGGGTCCTGTGTGCCGGACCTTGCTTCCCAGTGGCCTTTCTGAGTGGGAGCTGGGCCACATTTCCCACTGCCACACAGAACAGTCCCCTATAGTTTCCTCATTTCTAATATGGAAGTAGTTTCCCACCTAATAGTTTTTGTGAAGGTTACATAAGACAATGCACATAAAACTACCTGGCACAAGGTAAGCTTACAATAAAATTTATAATTAATTATATTATCATAATTTTTATTCCCAGCCACCATGGATTCACTCTGCCCATTGCATCTTATGTTTGGATCTTAGCTCCAAAATTAGCAGCTGTAAGATCAGAAAAGATCATTTAATGTTTCTCATTTAAATTCCTCATCTGCTAAATAAGGATAAAGTAAGAATTACATCACAGAATTATGATGGCCACTAATGGAAATGATGTGAGAAATTACTCACTGCCAAATGGTGTAGTCCCTTACTAAATGACATTCCCCTGACCCAAAATAACCAGATCTGGTATTTTGGCCAATTGAGAGGCATTCTTGTGTTATAAGTGAATAAATGGGCATTTAATTTGTCAGTGTGGTTCTATGTTTTGTTAGTGTGAGAGTCAGTCCTCAATGGCCTCTAGGGCCTTCTTATCCCTGGAGAAGGTGAGCAAATTGAGGACAAAATCAGAATATCTTATCAATAGTGGTCCATATAGGAAGCCCTACATCATGAAATCATTTGTTCCCTGATGTAAATTATGTATAAATGCATAAAAAGAAATGAAAATTAGGGTACTGATTTCCATGTTGTATGTCTAAAAGGAAAATAAATGGTTAAGCCCCGGCTGGTGTAGCTCAGTGGACTGAGCGTGGGCCTGCAAACCAAAGGATCGCGGTTGGATGGCCAGTCAGGGCACATGCTTGGGTTGCAGGCCAGTTCCCAGCAGGGGACACGTGAGAGCAACCATACATTGATATCTCTCTCCCTCTCTCCTTCCTTTCCCCTCTAAAGATAAATAAATAAAGTCTTTTTAAAAAATGGTTAGAAAATTCCTGTGGATGGATTACAGGGGACTGAGCATGAGATTAGCTTCTAAGGTATTTGTATCCTCTTGTCACCATTGCCCCATGTGCGTCCATGTGCCACGTCTATTGAGAACTCTGCTCCAGGCCCCAGCCATGGTGAACTACCTGATATTCTCTGATGATTTTGTGCTTCCTCATTTTAATGGCTTGGTACGCTCTACTCCCTCTGCCAAAAGTGGCTCTGTGCCCCTTTGCTCTACCTTTCTTGTACATCTGCATTATTTTTAAGACTCAGCTTAAAGGTCACTTCTTCTGGAAAGACTTCTTTCTCTCATATCATCAATACCATTTTTCTGTGTCTCCTGGATTCTTCCTTGACCTTCACTATAAACAGGCAGGCAATATCTTTTATTCTCCATGTTCCCCAAAGCATAGAACATAGGCACTGGCAACTTTTTTTTTTAACCTCAAGCCTAGTCCATAGTAGGTTGTCACTAATACGTAACCTGAGACTGACAAGTCAAAAATTGAGACAAAAATAAGGTCAAATCTCAGGTAAAGGTAAAAATAAACAGCTTTATCTTTAATTGGTAGGAAGAGGTTAAGTCTTGGGTTCTCCTAGTATGTTATTCTTAGCAAATTTTTTGTTGTTATTTGTTTTATGTTTGTTTTAGTATGGGGCTCATGTTTTTTATTTTCAAAAGAGGAATAATAATTACTATTCAATGTGATTATAAGATTTGAAAAAGATATCATATGTAAATGTGCATAGTGTAGTAGTTAGATGAAGGTAAGTGATCGATAGATGTTACCAGTCTAACCCAGTTATCAGTAATCTGTTCCTAAAAAAAAAAAACTTACAGTAACTAGTGGCTGACATAGACCTTACTGAATATTTTATAAGAAAACAGAAAAAAGTATTTACATCTCACTCCCCACCACAAACCACAGAACACCCCCAAATATAAAGCCTCTTTTCAGGCATAATACTACTGCAGATCTCATTGACCCTTCAATAACTAACAGCGAGTAGAATGGTTAGGCTATATAATAGATACATTCTTAATTTTTTTAAAAACTGATAACAGTTTTACAAAGTGGTTTTACCATTTTAGATTCCCATCAAGTGTGTATGAGAATTTCAGTTCCTCCACATTGTTGCCAACTTTTGGTATCATCAGGCTGTTTTAGTCATTTTGTATTTTATAGTCATAATACAAAAAGAACTATGTCAATTAATAAGACACGTCCACTGTAATAAAAAAATTGAAGTGGAAAAAATTTTAAAATAGGAAATAGCCCTGGCTGGTATAGCTCAGTGGATTGAGCACGGGCCTGTGAACCAGAGGATCGCGGTTCGATTCCCAGTCAGGGCACATGCCTGGGTTGCCGGCAGGTTCCCTGCAGGCCAGTTCCCTGCAGGGGATGCACTAGAGGCAACCATACATTGATGTTTCTCTCCCTTTCTCCTTCCCCTCTAAAGATAAATAAATAAATAAAATCTTAAAAATAAATAAATAAATAAAATAGGAAATAGAAAAAAAAACCACAGTTCTTGAATAAGCACTTACCAAAAGGAGAAGGCTGATTTACCTGCTGAGAGTAGAAGCAGGGAGATAATAATCAGTAAGGTGTAGCAGGGTGGGGTAGCTACTGAAACAAATGATTTTAAAATATTAATGGCTTATTGCCAATGAAGAGTTTGACAATAAAATGTCAACGGTACATGGTCTGTGCTCCACGCAGTCACTCAGGCATCAGGATATTTTTATCATGTCTCTCTGTAATCCTGTAGGTTTTCTGAATTCTCTCCATTCATCCCATAGATGCAGGAATATTGCTAAAATCAGACATGGGAGGCTTTCATGGACCAGGCTAGGAAGTGCTGTTCATTACTTCTAGTCACATTTCACTGGCTAGAGCTTACTTACTGGTTGTATCTAATTGCTGGGAGAAAGGATAAAAAACTCATCTGTCCTGAAAGATGAGGATAATAAAGATACTGGCAACCATTTTCAGTCTCTGACACACAAGACAAAAGTCAGATACCACAATAATTTTCAGTTAAAGGTCAAAAACAGAGACGCAATAAGTTTTAAAGTTTAGTTTGTATAATAATGTAATGTATTACACACCCTCATTTTTTAAATCTCTCCTCCTGAAAGCTGGTTCATGGACCTGCCTCCTTAATATCTTTAGCAGTTAGTGCCCAGTTTCCTCTTTTTACCCCAATCTTGGCATCATTCTCAGTTGGGCCTCGAGTTCATGTTCTTTCATCAGCTCTCAGCTCTGTACTGAGAAGTGACCGCTGGCTTGAGTTTACTCCCTCTCTACCTATCTGTTCCAGCTGCCTGTGGTCTGATTTACACCTGTGCTCAGGTAGTTGCTTTCCCCTTCTCTTTCCTTTGCCTATTCAAAATCCTTTTTATTCTTTGAAGTTCAATTTCATTCAAAGAATGCTTTTTTTGTATGAGATTTTCCATAACCAAATACCTAGGCCCTTGACCTGTTTTTAGATTCTGTATCTTCCATTTTACTTACTTTGATCTTGGATCGGGACATCAAGAACTTTGAGGATCACTGTTTAATCTGCAATATGGAAGTAGTAGTTATCTTACAGAATAATGGTAAGTGTTCAATCTAGTTTATAAAGTACAAAGTATCTGGGCTGTAATAGATAAATCAAAATCCCAAAGGTAATTTCCATTCTGCTCAGAACTTCTTTGGCATTTTTATTTTATCAGGCCTTTCACACATTGCCACATTTTCCATGTGCTGTTAGTGTCTGTGCACTTGTCTTCTCCTTGTTATTAGATTTGTAATTATGAGCAGATGTTCTTTTCTAAGCAAGCACGCACATGCATGTGTGTGTGCATACATGTGTGCATGAAAGAATTCTAATACCACTGAGCACATTTACTCATGGCACAGATCCAATAAATGTGTATGGAAGGTCTCATCAAAAGAAGTAAATGCCAAAAAGGTTTAAGCGAATGTGGTAAATACAAGAAACACACAAGCTTTTAATGAGGAAGAATCCTGTATTAGCAAGCACAAAATATATCTCATGAAATGTGAAAGTGCTATATAAACTATAGCATGTTACATATGTGGAAAGGATTAACATAAAGTAGAATAACATTGAAGTTAAAATTTTTTGTGTTCTTCAGTTACCATTAAGAGTCCAGTTCATAACTCTTCCCTTCATTGCTTTTCTTTCCCCCGTGAGTTAAACTTTTAAGAGTTTAACTTGTTTGTCCTTTTCCATCAATTGTATTTGCTTGATAGAGCCAAATGCAATCCTGTAACTGCTCCTCTTTCCTAAATACTGAAGGAAGGCCTCATACGGACATCAGGTTTAAGCAAATAAGAGAGAGGCAACAGTATGTGAGCAATATGTGTATAAACTGGAAGATATTTACAAAAGATTCAGAAATTGAATGTTGAATGTCTGAAAGCGAATGGAGTGGTCCTTAACACATTTTTACTCATATTTCATATGCATGGATTTTTTTCTGTAACATACAACTGACAGGAATAAATATACCAAACTCTTTCATTATATGTAATGTTTATATTTGTGTTAGCATTAAGCTTTTGCTTCTAACGTCACTTCAGGAAGTTGGTTTATAGCTCTAAAATTGCTGTTCCTTTTGTATTTCTAAAAAAAAAATGAAAAGTTGCTCTGGCTGGTGTGGTTCAGTGGATTGAGCGCCAGCCTGTGAACCGAAGGGTCACTGGTTCAATTCTTAATCCAGGCACATGCCTAAATTGTAGGCCAGGTCCCCAGTGGGGGGGCGCGCTGAACATAACCACTCATTGATGTTTCTCTCCCTCTTTCTCCTTCCTTTACCCTCTCTCTAAAAATAAATAAAATCTTCTAATTTTTTAAAAAATTAAAAGATTTTATTTATTTATCTTTAAAGGGGAAGGGAAGGAGAGAGGGAGAGAAATAACAAATGTATGGTTGCCTCTCATGTGTCCCCTGCTGGGAACTGGCCTGCAACCCAGGCATGTGCCCTGACTGGGAATTGAACTGCGATACTCTGGTTCGCAGGCCCACGCTCAATCCACTGAGCTACATCAGCCAGGGCATAATTTTTTTTAATAAAAAAAAGAAAGTTTGCAGGTTAGCATGTGTAATTAAAAATTGGAGCTAAAATAAAAATAAAGACAACTAAAAATATTTTATACCCTCATTTTTGAAGCCCTGAGATTATTATTTTTTTAGAGAGTTCATGCTAAGGCCCTAGTTGAAAATATTTCACCACTGCCATTTTATTCTGTAGAGCATTGAACTGACATGGAATTTAGGTTGTTTCTGATTATATAAGGATTGAAAAAATAGAGCTTTTTCAGGTTTAAGAATTACCTGCCTGCTCCTGGGACCACTGTAGTTAAAATGTGTATACCAAAAATTTTGTTTGGTTATTTATTTATTTATTTATTTATTTATTTATTTATTTATTTATATAGAGAGAGGACAGGAAGGAGAAAGAGTGGGAGAGAAACATCAATGTATGGTTGCCTCTCATGTGTTCCCTAATGGAGAGTTGGCCTGCAACCCAGGTATGTGCCCTGACTTGGAATTGAACCTGCAACCCTTTGCTTCACAGGGCCATGCTCAAACCACTGAGCTACACCAGCCAGGGCTCAAAAATATTTATTTTTAACACAATTAAAAATAACCGATAAGCAATAAGATATATAGGGCAAAATCTGTTTGATTTTGTACCCACTGTTTTATATGTATGAATTTACATTGCTTCAAAGTAAATTCAACCATTATATATATTAAACCCTACAATCTGTGGGGCATGGTATGAGTTGCTTAAAAGATTACTCCTATTGATTGGATTGCTACTCCCCTCCACCATCCTTTTCACCATTCACACATCAATATGAGCAATTTTGCAACTAATTATCTTGGGGAAAGATATGACCAAATAAATCCAGCATGCTACTTTTCTTTATCATGTCCCATGATTTAAGGTTCTCTGCTCAGCTGCTCCTTTAGGTACTCAGTAACTCCCATTCACCCATCCATCCATTTATCTATCCATCCACCCATCCATCCTTACCTTCATCCATTTATTCAGAGCTATTTAAGAGTGGGCATTTACTCATAGGTACCTCCTATGAGATGCAAAACAGATACAGTTCCTATTACTGCAGAACATTAGTAGAAGAAATAGCAATCAAGTAATTACCTAAATAGTTATATATAATGCTAAAATAAGAGCTATGATAGAAAGAAATCATATGAGAGAGAGTAACAGTAAGGTCTAATTTAGCCGGTAGGAAATTAGGCTTAGGAAAAATTTAAGAAAATTGTGTTTAAGTGGGCATCTAAGACTAATTGGGATTAGTCAAATGAGAAATGGGGAGAGTAGGAGAGAATTCCTAGAAGAAACACTAAAGTTGAAAAAGTGTCTAAGCATTGAAGTAACTGAGAGAGGACTAGACAATAAGCATAATGAGTAGAGGGAGAGGCAGAAGGAGGCAGAACCAGATCTTAGAGAACTCAATATGTCTTTCAGTGGTTTTAAAACTATTGGGAAATACTGATAATACTGATTACATGATACTATGTAATCTTTATACAAGGCAATATTTATAATATTTATGAGTTTTAAATATTTATAATAATACTGATGATTTAAAGCAGAAGATTAATAGCATCAGATGTATCTTTTGAAAAAATCATTCTGACTGCTGGTAAGGAGGAGAAATATGAAAGCATCCAGGGAGAATATAGGATATTAGACAAGACATAAATGAGGGTCCCTTGGACCGCAGTGGTGGCAGAGCTGAGAGACATTTTTATAGACAAGCGCCGATTACTGTTGTAGCCAGCCTCCAAGATGGCTTCCAAAGGTCTCTACCTCCTGGTATTTATGCTCTTGTATAAACTACTTCCATATTAAATCAGACTGACCTGTGCGAGCAATAGAATACTACAGAAGTGACAATGTATGACTACTGAGGTTAGATCATAAAAGGCATTGTAAACTTCTCAAATTTCTCATTCTGGGGAAAGTTATCAGCCATACCATGTAGCCTTTAGGAGAAGTCCATGTGGAGGAGAATTGGGCCTTCACACACCAGCAATCAAGACCTACATGTCAACTATGTGAATGAGTCAACTTCAAAGTAGATCTCTCTGCCCCAGTCAAGCCTTACCTGCGCAGCCTTACCTGGCATCCGACTGCAGCATAAAGACAGATTCAAAGCCAGAATTGCTTAGCCAAGTCATATCTGAATTCCTGCACCATAGAGATTGTGAGAGATAATAAATGGTTATTGCTACTTTAAACCACTAATTTGTTACATAGCCATAATTAATACGTGACAGATTTTGAATAAGGTTAAGTGACAAAGAGAGGGATATCAAGGAGAATCCCTAGACTTGCGCTGCACAGTTGGTTTGATACGCCTTTACAGAGAACACAGGCAGTGGCCTAGTTCCTGCTCATAGAACAAATCCTGTTTTATTTCTGATGAATTTGGGGTGCTTTTGGTACTTCCAGGGATTATAAATATCAGGATTATTAGTTGGAGGCAAGGTAAACGAGCTTTGTCAGATTTATACAAAAATAATTCACTAAAAATTATTGGGGAAAAATCTTTAGACAAAAACAGAAAATATAAACAGGAATTTCTAGTAGGCAATTATTTCTTAAAACACAAAAACACTGAATGTACAGAATAATATGTTACCTTGGAAATTCTCTTTACAACTTCTCTTTAAAAGACAACATTAAGAGAGAAAAGGAAAAAGCAACCCACGGCTGGAAACAAAATAATATATATTATTATATATAATATAGTGTTTATATAATATCTTATTATATATTGTATTTTATATGATATTTTATATATATACCTCAAAAAATCATATCCAGAATACATACAAAAACATACAAACTGGCCCTGGCCTAATAGTTCAGTTGGTTAGAGGATCATGCCTATATGCCGAGATTGTGGTTCGATCCCCAGTCAGGGCACATACAAGACTCAACCAATGAATGCATAAATAAGTGGAACAACAAATCAGTGTTTCTCTCTGTCTCTATTTCTCTCTTTCTCTGTCTCTTTCTCTCTCCTCTCTAAAATAAAAAAAAAATTATTTAAAAGAACCAAAAACAACTTAGCTTCATGTGTTGAGGAACAAATTTCTAAAAGATCTCTTCTTTGGGTAGGTGGGAGGGGATAATGGGGGGAGGGGGAAGTGTTTTCAGGAACAAGTATAGAGGACACATGGACAAAACCAAAGGAGGGGGTAGGATCAAGGGTGGGAAGTGGGGGGCAAATGGAGACAACTGTACTTGAACAACAATTTTAAAAAGTTAAAAAAATAAACAATGCACCCTAAAAACCAAAAAATAAATAAAAGGCCTCTGCTTCATACTACAACTGTGTTTTTTAAGCACTTAAACATCAATTGTACATCCTGCCAGTACTGAACTAAGGATAGGGAATGCAACGGACAATGCTGCTCTGAATTCATCTGAGTTAACGGACTCCAGCTCAACAACAGCTGTTTCCCAAGACAAATGTTTTAAAAATAAGCTACTAAATAGAAAAAAATAATTATCAAATAGAAAATCAGCAGTAATTGATCAAAACTTATGCAAAGAATGTCTATATTATGAAATATCTAAGTACAATGAAGAATTTTAAGAGGAAATAAAGTCCATAGGGAGAACTTGGCAAAACATTAGCAATCCTATATTTTACAACATAGAGAAAGAAATCAGTGTGCATAAAAAGAAAAATTATGATGATCAATTAGAATTTATTGCATCCTGATTATGTTTTCAGGCCCTCTGGTAGGAGTTTTGTAACTACTATCTAATTTAATTCTCACTAACCATTCTGAGGTAGATATCATTATTATTCCCATTTTACAAATGAGGACTCACAGACCCAGAGACATTAAGTAATTTTCACAAGGCTGCAGAACTAGTACATAATGGAGTTGGCATTTGAACCATGCTTTTAAACATATTTGACAGATGTTTGGATCAGTTTTGAGAAGTTCTATTAACAGATGGAGTGTTTCTTAGGATTATATTCAGATGCCTATAACATCTCATGTTAAAAAAAAAACCTCAAGCACCAGAAAGCCTAGTTAGTAGATCAGCTTGAAGAAGGAACCTAAAACCCAACTCAGAAATATCTCCCTAACCAGCACCTCACCCCACCATGTCCATCCTCAAGATTACTTCATGATTCATTTGGGTGAGGCGGCTTCCTTTTAACAGCCTTTCTTGAAGTTCTGAACAATGGCCACCAACAGCTCATTTCTACAAATTTAGTAACTACCCCTAAATACAAAGGAGGATGGGATATGCAGTCTTTCATTCTAGCTGGTCATATGCCCAGCTCAAAAGGCAGAGTTCTGTTACCAAAGAAGAAAATGAGAATTGATGTTGGGAAAGGAATATAATTATAGCTGTCAAAAATACCTGCAAATTGTGATCTTCTCCACCCCACTTATATTGACATATAATTGACATATAATATTGTATTAGCTTTAGGTGCACAGCATGATAATTTGACACATGTGTATATTATGAGATGATTACCACAATACATTTAATTAACATCTGTCACCTCACATAGTTTCAATTTCTTTTTCTTATGATAACTTTTAAGACCTATTCTTTTAGCTACTTTCAAGTATATGATACAGTATTGTTAACTTTAATAGTGCATGAGGGAGGGACCCAAAAAACTCTGGAATTATCATCTAGAGGGCAGGCCCCTTGTAGTACAGGCTTGCCCTGCTAGGTGAGTGCCCTAGAAACCCATGTGTATCAGTGTAATAACTGGTGTTGATGTGAAAGGCTGTGTTTGGCCTCAGTGAAGTTTTTTGAAGACTCTTCCAGTGAGTTCATCCACTTTGTGATGGGTGATTTACGAGTGCAACTGCTCACACCCCCCATTTATATCTTATCCAAAATCTATAACATTAAAGCTACTCTTTGAACTAATTATATGCAATAAAACCTTAAATAAATTGAAATAATCGAATGGGAGGTTGTATTTAGTTCTTCATTTTAAGTTTTACCAACAACCATTTTTTCAGCCCTTAAAAACATAGCAGTGATTATTGCTTTAGTATATAGATTCTAGAGAACACAATCAATATCACTCGTGGAGTTCCCTGAAGTGCTGATGGCAGTCACTGTAGTTATTGATTTGTATACATTTCTCTGGATTTGTTTGATAAACACCTTTAAAAAGTACTTCTTGAAACTGTGCTAGATGCTCAGAAGGGATTAAAAGAAAATAAAGCAGTTTCTGTCATTCAAAGGAACTTAAAGTCTAGAAATATGTACATTCTTAATATGTGTTTTTGTTTTGAAATTATCTCAAATTACAAAAGTTTTAAGCACAGACGGGATCATTTTTGTCCTGAGCTTTCGAAAGTAACTTTTTAACATGATCCTCTTAATACCTCTGAATACTTTTGCATGTATTTCCTATAAACAAGGACAGTCTTCTACATAACCATAACAAAACCATTAAAATCAGGATATTAAATATTGGAATATTACTATCAAAGAATCATCAGATGCCATTAAAGATGCATTAGCTGTACCGATACTGTCTTTACTATCAAAATGGTCCAGCTCAGGATCATCTTTTCAATACGGTTTTCATGTTAGTCTTCTTCAATCTTCCCAGTTTTTCTGTAACTTTTCTGTGACTCTGATAATTTTGAGACTTGCAGGCCAACCATTCTGTAGCACTTCCTTCAACTTGGGTTCACCTGACATTTCTTCAAAATTATATTCAAGTAATTTGGGGTTTTTTGCAGAAATATTATGGCAATGATGTTGAGTACATCCTATCTAGTGGCAGAAACACACAATTTTCATTTGTCTGATCGTGATGTGTTCTTTAATTGCTTGATTAGGGTGGTATTTGCCAGGCTTGTATACCATAAAATTACACTTTTTTCCATTTGTAATTAGTAAATATTTTTAGCAGAGGCAGTTTGTTTATATCTTAATATGACTTGTGAAACTTTCAACTTATGCATGGATGGGTGCCTATATGTATGTCAGTATAGAATCTTAGAGTCTTATTTATTCAACTGGTTTCCATATCTTACTATTATTTTTTATTCTTTATTTTTTATTCAAACTGTCCTAGATTTGGTTTATAAGAGCTCATTTTATTTGGCCTCTGTATCTTTTTGACATGTCTCCACCATTTCTTGAGCACTTCTTTCTTTCTAGCAGAACAGGATGTTCCAGACTGATTATGTACTTTTTCTTCCCTAAACCTGGAACCAACTATTTCTCCATTAACTCCTTGTGCTTTTTATTAGAGAACAGTGGTTATAAACCAAGGTCTGGGTGCTAGATGTGTTCACTTCTATTGAGTTGTTGCTGCCCCTAGGTTCTCTCTAGGCAGAGGTGGAGAATGAACAGAGAGATACAAATAAAAGGATATAGATATATATACATATATGCACACACAACTACATCTGTATTTATCTCTGTATCTACCTATACACTGAATATTGCAAGTCTACACTGATATCTCAAGTGTAGATACCACTTGAGATATCAGTGTAGACACCACAGGTTCACTCTAGTTTTCTCTCTTGCCATACTGTGCCTTCCTTTTCTGAAAGCAATCTGGCTCACATTATCCTTAATATATTTATTTGTCCAAGGCCCAGGAATGAAATCTTCCATTACCATTGCCCACTTTGCCTTCTGGCAGATGCCCTCCTCTCCCTGCTTGAGTTATGACACACTTCCCTGAGCTACTTTCAGTCCCTGTGGTGACACTCTTATCACTCCACTTCCCTCCTCACTCCACTTAGACCATATGGCTTGGGCTGTATTGTACAGGGATGGGGAATAGGCAACCTATTGGCAAAGAGGGGTGGGCAGGTGAGCTGGGGCTCCCAGCATTGGTCTGAGAACTATTAATTCCAACTCTCAGCATGTGGGGACTCCAACACCCTTGAGGGGACCTCCGCCCTACTCTTGGGCTCTGATATGATCATCGTAATGTCCTCCCATAAAGATGCCCTCCTTACCCACCTGACTGCCCGCTCTGTGCCACAGTGGCCTCCCTCCCACCACCGACACCTACTATCGACTCCACCAAATGGTTTTTGGACTGAATTATTTAGGAATGAAAAAGAAGACAAAGAAAAGACAGGGAAGAAACAAGAAAGAAAGTAAAGTGGGGAGGAGAAGAGTGAAAAATAAACTAAAGAGCTGGAAAAAGAGGGAGACATAAGTTTCGGGGAAAAATAATAGAGTCATACATTTCAAAGAGACCTTGAGAGTTCATAGTCTAGAGATTCCTGAGTCTGGTTACATACTGGAATCATCTGGAGAACTTTTTAAAAACTAAGCTCATGAATGTCCTGGCAAAGAGGCTGTTATTTAACCAGATCCCCTGGTGTCCTGTAAATGATTTGTTCTAGTGCACAGTTGTTTTCCAGCTCTCCCAGCAGGCACCACAGTGTCCTCCAGCTTCAGGGAAGGGTGTGTGTGCACATGAGTGTAAATGGAAAAGAGGTGAGGGGGGTCCACCTAATAAAACTCTCCCACTTCCACTTCAACCAGGGCAGATTGAATTCCAAGTATATTTTCTGTAATTGGCCTCCATGCAGTATTCCATTAAAAGGCTTTTCTGGCTTTAAAATAATGAGAAAACATTGCACTACGCTATTTTACTTCTCTTAATCACTTCTTTTGTCCTTTACTATAATCAAAGCAAATTCTGGAAATAAGCAACACTTTAAAAAATATAAGCATTCTTCAGCACAACACAAATTACTCCGTCAGTCTAATTTAATGTTGTATCTAGTGATACATATCATTTCATAATATTTTTACATAGTCACTAAGTCATTCTTTTGTACAAAGGGCAAATTGAAAAATAACTCATGCTTTCTAAAACAAATCTGATATTGGGTTTAATATTCTAAATAAATCATAAAAATCATTATAGGTATAGCTATTTTTTACCCCTTTGGTGAAGTACAGTGAAATATGTATATGTAGCGTTTCATATCACATTAACAAATATTTATCATAGGCCTTCTATATATTCAGCACCATAAAAAATAAGAGTCAATCCAGTCCTAAGGAAGGAGCTCATACTTATTCAGAGAGATACCAAAAAACCAAAAATAATGCAACACTACTGGGACAAATATGAAGATAAAAGAGAGACTACTATGGAGCCCAGACAAGGGGCATATAGGCCAGTCTAGGGGGTTTAGAAAAGGCTTTGTGCAGGACGTGAGTTTTGAGCCTCAAAGCTTATTTCCACTGCTCAGATGTAGCCAGGATGAACTTCAGTGCATCAACTTCTACATGAAGCTCATTTACTGCTTTGGCTCTAATGCAAGATACAGCAAGTGTGCTTAGATGTACTTTAGATGTAACAAGCTCTATGCTTCTTAAATAGTTGTGAGTAGGCAGGGTCTGAAGCATGACATCATTCACTTCTTCCTCCACACCTCATTTAATGGACATTAATGCTTTTGTTTTTGTTTTTGTATGTTTTAATGTCTTCTCATCACAGATATTTGAGAAGTAGCCTGCTATGGGACAAGGTGTACAAGAGTTGAAGATAGATAATCTAGGTAGTGAGAACTGAATCCACTACTTGTTAGTAATATGATGGGCAATTCATGTTTGTTTTTACAGTTGCTTTATTTTTAAAATTGATGTGAACACATCTTTCCAGAATTTATGTGTGATGAATTGGGCAAGGTACAATCATGTCTTTGTTATGTTTAATATAGTACTTCATAGACATTAATTCTAATGATATGCTGTATGCTTTCAGCCCTGACTGGTGTGGCTCAGTGGATTGAATGCTGGTGTGTGAACCAAAGGGTCACTGGTTCAATTTCCCAGTCAGGGCACATGCCTGGGTTGCAGGCCAGGTCCCCTGTAGGGGGTGCGTGAGAAGCAACCACACATTAATGTTTCTCTCTTTCTCCCTCCTTTGTCCTTTCTCTAAAAATAAATAAATAAACTCTTTAAAAGAGAAAAAGATGGATCCTTTCATCATCTTCAAGTGATGGATCTCTGCTCCTCCCATCCCACACCAAAAGATAACACGTATGTAATAAGTGATAGTGTAATATGTACTTCCCAGCAAAGGATAAATGGTCAATCTGTGTAAGTCTTATCCACAAAAGTACTGCAGCTCTACTATTATGCTTCTAGTATGAAATGAGTGTGAGAGATGGACCACTATTGATGAATTAATCAGCATTCTATGTGTTTGTGTTAATTATTTCAGAGTTTACAAAAGAGAAAAAGAAAAAAACATATTTGGTTATTGGCAAATTCTCATTGGAACATGATTTGTACATGAAACAGATGCATGGATGCCTACACATGGGCTAGAGCGTTGCGCCTTAATGTCAGGTCTAGAGCTTTAATATATATAGAGAGAGAAAGAAGAGAGTAGGATAGTATATTTGTGTAGCTGAGTGACAGATCAGATGTAAAATTCAAGAGAATTAAAATTATGCTGTCCACGGTTGCAAAGTAATTTGGTAAGAGCCGAAAAACTGAATTTAGGAATAAAATTGTCAAATTCAAGCAACCTACTTAAAATCTGTTAAAGCAACCTGTTAAAATCTACTTTTAAAATAAGTTCTCTCATTCATTCAATACATTTTTTATTGAGAACTTCAAATGTTCCAGGTACAATGTAGGTTAACACCTTAATATCAATTTTGTTTCATGGCATTTGCTAGTGTATAGGTATTATTTTTAAACAATCAATTCCCATAATTTGGTTTCTAAATGTCACTAAATGGAACAAGCGCCCGTTGGAGAAATGGTGGGCTGTGGCACTGGAGCAGGGGAACTACAGAATGATGCTAGAATATGTTTTAGTGGTGGCAGGTAAGGAGGTGCCTGAAGGATGATGGGGCAGCTCAAAAGGACACAGTCGCCCACTTTAAGTGCCCCCCCAGACTGATTACAGAAACATGAGGGCACCAAAATGACAATGATCAGAAAGGATTATAACACTTGAATAAAGTAATCCATGAATTTCCTCTGACACAAATGAAATATGTGGATATATAGGAGAAATGAAAGGTGTTTCCACTAGAAAGCCAGCAAGTGCATTTAGAAGGAATGAGGTATTAGTAAATCATAGCTTGTAAACCATCATCACAGTGATTAATTCAGGCAAAATGTATCAATAGGTGGACACAGCAGTGAAAGAATCAGTAAATTTGAAGACAGTTTAATAAAAATTATTCAAACTTAAACATGAAGAGGAAAAAAAGGGTGAAAAAGCAAACAGAATCATCTGAAGTGAAACAGTACCAAATGGTTTAGTGTATACATAATTGGAATCTCAAGAATAGTTGAGACAGTGAGACAGAAGAAATATTTAATGAGTTAAAGGACAAGACTTCTTCAAATATAGTGAAAGACAATAAGCCACAGTCCCTGAAGCCTCAGAGAAACCCAAGAAGCAGGATAAATACAGGCAATTATATTTTTTAAGTTTTTTTTTCTGGTAGCTGATTTCTAGTTTCATTCCATTGTTATCAGAGAAGGTGCTTGTAGACAGTTGTATTTTAAAGATTAAAGTCTCGTATATTCCCCCACATTGTTACCATGTCCACTCATCTTTTTTTTTTGCATATGTATATATGTATTTTGACTTAAAAATCTATCTGATATCATACTCCTTCTGCCAGAAGAGTTCTTTTTAACATGTCTTTTCATGCGTGTATGCTGGAAGAAATTTATCCTGGCAATTACTATTTGAAAAATCTTGCTTTCCTGTTTGAAAGATGTTTTCATTGAACATAATTCTGGGTGGAGCGTCACTGTTGCCATCTTCCTGTGCGTTGAACTAGCATGTCCACTGTCTTCTGGACGCATAGTGTCAAAGAGAATTCTGCGTATGTCCCACCTTCATTTCCTAGTGTGTTCTGTTCTGTTTCTTGTTTCTCTGATTGGCTTCAAGATTTCCTTTTTATCTTTGTTTTCCGGCTATTTGACTATGCATTGCGAATGGTGTTTTTCTTCATATCTCTCCTGGAATTCTAAAATTAATAGAGTAGATAGTACTTCACAAGTCATTTTATGAGACCAACATTATCCTGGTAGCAAAACCAGATATACTAAAAACCTCAAAACCATAGGCTAATTAATACTCCTCATAAATGTTAAGACAAATATGTTAAAAAATTAGCAAATCAAATCAGAAGTATAGTTTTGAAAAGGACAATATATCATGACCAAATTTAGATTTACCCTAGTCATTCAAGATTAGTTTAACATTTCAAATTCAATCAGTACATTTTTATAGTCTCAACAGGCTATAAAAAATAAAAATTTATATGATCATATCATTAAATGAATAAAGAACATTTGATAAAATTCAAAATACTTTTAAGATGAAAAATAACTGCATATATGACTGAGTTTTTTTATTTGTGAGTGAACCTTGTTACTTCTTTCTCTCAAGAAATTTGTTCATTTAATCTGTTGTAAATTTATTGGTGTAAAATATTCAAAAATATTTTCTTACTATTTAATGTCAGAAAAATCTGTAGTTATGGCCCCTCTTTCACTTCTGATGTTATTGAATTGTGCTGCTTTTGGCTGTGGTCAGTGTGACTAGTCATTTATCAAATTTACTAAACTTTGACAATAAGCAGATGTTGGTTTTACTGGTTTTCTCTATTTTTTTAAGTTTGAATTTTAATCATTCTGCTCTTGGCCTTATTGTTTGTTTCCAGGTCTTACTTTGGGTTTAATTTGCTCTTTTAAAAAAGGTTTTTGAAGGCTGAAATTTAGGCAATTAATATGAGACAATTATTCTTTTTTTAAACATTTATGCCGGCAATTTTTAATCTTTTCCAAATCATGGCACACACAAACTATTGATAAAATTCTGCAGCACACCATTAAATATATTTTTTGCCAACCTGACAAAAAATTAGGTATAATGTTGCTTTATTCACACTAATGTCTATTGTTGTGTTGGATGTTGTCATTTTTTTTGTTTGACAATCTAAGGGAAAAGAGGTTAGTGCTCTTAACCAAAAGTAAGTTATTACATATTTTAAAAATTCTTGCAGAACACCAGTTGAAAATTGCTGGTTTATGCTATTAAATCTAAGCACGGTTTAACAACTTTACACAGATATTGACATGCATTTTTACTTTTATCTAGTTTAAAATATCCCTCAGTCTCCCCTGGAAATAATTTTTGATGCACAAGTTGTTTAGAAGTGTGTTGCTTAATTTTCAAATATTTTAGAATTTTTCATATATCCTTTTGCTAATGCTTTCTAGTTTAATTCCCTTGTACTCCCACAACCTATTTTCATAATCTCCACCTTTTAAAATGTACTAAGATTTTATTTAACTCAGTACATATTATATCTGGGTGATCCTTTTATGTATATTTGGAAAGAATATATATTTTGCTTTATGGGGCTATATTTCTTTTGTAAATGTTGGTTATGTCATGTTGATCAATAGTGTTGTTCAGATCTTCTGTATTCTTACAGAAGAATTCTTTGTTTACTTGTCCTGTCAATCACTGAGAAAGGCGTATTCAAGTCTACAACTATAATGACAGATTTTTCCATGTTTCCTTTGAGTTCTGTGAGTTTCTGCCTTGTATTATTAGGTATTTACACATTGGGATCATTACGTCCCCTTTAGGAATAGGCCCATTTTTCATTATGAAATTTTCCTATTTATTATCAGTAACCTTTCTCATTCTGATATACATTATCTGACATTAATGTAGCCACTCCAATTTTCTCTTGATTAGTATATATTTTTCATCCATGTACATTTGATCAAAGTCTATCTTTATATTTAAATTTTGATTCTTGTAGATGGCATGTAGTTAGAACTTTTTTTTTAAAAGTTAAATCTGAAAATTTCTGATTCCATTCCCTTCAATGGAAAAGTTTAGAATATTTGTAATTATTGTAGTTATCAATATGCTCAGATTGAGAATGGCCACCTTTCTAGTTGTTTTCTATTTGATGGCCTGTTTCTTTTTCCCTTTTTTTCTCTCTTTCCTGTTATTTCAGAACAATTGAGCGATTTTTAAGTTTTCCTTTTATCTCTACTATTAGTTCATTAACTATAACATTTTATTTTCTTTAGTGGTTGTCATATGTATTGCAAATATTTTAATAGGAATATAAATAATCAAAGGGAGTGTTTAGAAGTATACTATTATAAGGTTTTTATGTGTGAAGCAGAGAAATATTATTTAAATGCCGACTATGATGAAGATAGATACTGTAAACCTTGGAGCCATTAAGTGATAGCAGTGCAGGTACTATTTTAGTCCCACAGAGGTTATCTAGGGTCTTCCTATTAGCCATCCTGAGGTCAGCATTCCAGGTCTGCTCTACTAGTGTGAATTACTGTATTTTATTTTGTTTTACTTTATTATTGCTATGGACTGAATTATCCTCCAAAAATCCACGCGTTGAAGCCCATAGGTGGTCGAAGTACCACCTATGCTATGGTACTTGGAGACAGGTCTTTGGGAGGCAATTAGAATTAGATGAGGTCATGACATTGGGGCCCTAGTGATGAAATTAATGCCCTTATTAGAAGAAGATTCCCTCCCTCTTCTCCCTTGTTCTCTCTCTCCACGCACACATGAAGAGATCATGTGAGCACACAGTGAGATGGCAGTCTCCTACAAACTAAGAGAAGAGTGCCAGGCATTAAACCTATTTTGCCAGCACCTTGATCTTAGATTTTCCAGCCTCCAGAATCATGAGAAATAAATTTCTGTTTTTCAAGTCACCTGCGTCTATATGTAGTATTTTGTTATGACAGTCCAAGAAGACTAACTAACAGGGTTGTTAACAAAGGTCTCTTTAGGTGGATGGAATTGGGTTCTGCGAGAATTCTCTTCATGTTATGATAAGACCGACTGTAGATGAGTTTAAGAACCCTCCCTATGTCTTCTACCACAAGCTATAGAAGCAGGAGTGTCCAGCCTGCGGCCCTTGGGCTACCTGTGGCCCAGGATGGCTATGAGTGCAGCCTGACACAAAACTAAGTTTACTTAAAACCTTTTTTTTTTTTTTTGCTCACCTGTTTTTGTTACTGTTTGTATTTAATGTGTGGTCCAAGACAACGCTTCTTCTCCCAGCATGGCCCAGAGATGCCAAAAGGTGGACACCCCTGCATAGTGTTAAGAAAGAAAATACTGGTAAATTTGATAATAGCAAAATATTTACAAAGCTTTGAAATGAGAAAGGAAGGCATTCAGTATAAGTATTAACCAGTAGGCTTCAAGTTTAGGGGTATACATATGTGTTAAAGGAATTTAATACAGGAATTACATATGTAATTTGCCCTAAAAATGTGTATAACAGTACACAGAAAGCCCAGCATCAGGGCTGCACTTTGTTGATACTTTAGAGGGCAGTATTTTATATTTTTATTTGTATTGCCTATTTAACAGCTCATTACTCTACCTATTTAACAGATCATTAGTATTTGTTGATTCAATTTAATTTTATTTCTTTTGGTTACACACTAGTTTTCCTGTCTAACATTTAAGTTTTTTTTTATTTCATTAATTTGAGAGAGAGAGAAACATTAATTTGTTGTTCCACTTTTTTATACATTCATTGGTGGATTCCTACATGTGCCCTGATCAGGAGTGGAAGCTGCAACCTTGGCATATTGGGACAATGCTCCAACCAGCTGAGCTACCCAACCAGGGCTCTTCTTCTAACCTTTTCAAAAGTCAAATCATTTCATCTAATATGGTGAATTATAACGTCAGAGTCATAAAATGAACACAAGACAGGAGACCTTGGTTGGGCTCCATTGTGGAGAATACGAGCAAATTGTTTCACTTCCTTTGACTCAGTTTCATCCTCAGGGAAACAAGCAGGTTGGTCCAGGTGACTCAATCAAATTCATTCCATTTAAAAGAACACCGTCTTTAAAGCACCGATTCTGTTACAGGCACTAAACGGGGCACTGTATTGTTGTTCCTGTCTTCATTAAACTACCTCTGTTTTTTTTTTTTTAATTTCATCCCATTGCCTCATCAGAAATCTCATTACCTTGTAGTGTAATATATGCTGGAATAAAACAGCAAAACGGTGAGTGGAATACTGAGGTCTGACTCTCTCAACATCTATTTCAATTACCTTCTAGTATAATAGAAGCTGGAAAGCTGAAAATCACATTTTCCAGATTTCCTTGAAGGTAAGATTCTGGATATGTTTATGTTTCACCAACCAGATGCACAGGCATGAAATCTGAATTTAAATTGGGTTAAATGGGGAGAAGGGCCAGGTGTGAGGCATTTGTTTTGCTGGTGAGGACCCCAGGAAGCAGAAAGTTTATGGAATTGGCTGGAACAGCCGCTTCTTGACTTAGCAGATGGATTCCTAATCGTGATGGAAGTAGCAGCACCCTGAGAGATGCAGTTCTGTGCTGCAGCTTCAGGCATCCTTGTGTGGAGCTCAGTCTAAAGTCTGTTATGTAATTTCTCCAAATTCTGTAAGTCATTTAACGCACATTTCTCTCTACTTGCATGCTCTGCAATCAAATGCTCACTGACAGAATTGATGAGCGACAGGGAAAACATGCCTAGGGAGCATTATGAAAGTAGCCTAAGTTAAAATTTCCCAGACTGATCCAAAAATATTAGTGATTTGAGAGATGTTTAAATAGGGGTTTAAGTACAAAAGATTTATTTTCACAACTTCACAAAAACTCTAAATAGTTCATTTGTGTGGTGAATC
The DNA here is from genome assembly GCF_021234435.1 of Artibeus jamaicensis. Classification (NCBI taxonomy): domain Eukaryota; kingdom Metazoa; phylum Chordata; class Mammalia; order Chiroptera; family Phyllostomidae; genus Artibeus; species Artibeus jamaicensis. Next base: position 14,849,410 of record NW_026521911.1, on the reverse strand, counting down.
ACACCATGCAGCATTTAGCCACTGCATTTTACCAGGAAATTAATTATTCATTTCAGGAGAAACCTATCATCAGCTTGAGAAATCCAGACAGAGTATGTAAAACATTGCTCTAAATAAAATACCCGAAGTCTGAGCCAACACCTTTGCTTTTGTTCCAGGTCTATTTGTTCCAGTCAATCTGTTCAGACTTTTTATTTCCATATACCTTGTTGTCAGGTTGTCTTAGTCAGTTTTCTGAACAGGGATATCAACAACCAAGTAGTATAAAAAGTTTATAGTCCTATAATGTAAGTCCGTGGCATTAATGATTTGAAGAAAGTAATTTAATTTCAGTTTGGATAGAGCAATGAAAACCAGATGTAAAAGAAAGCCCTATTTATTTCATGATCCCAAAGACACCAAAGTGTAAACAATAACAAAATAAGTACTTGTCTTTATGTCCCCATTTTTGTGTGGATCTAAATGAGTTCAACAGGGATAAGACCTTCACAAGAGTAAGAAAGAACTTTGAGTATTTGTGGGGTGAGAGAGCATTTGAATAGTATAGAATCCTAGGCTGGAGATTAGCATTAACTTTACAACATTAATAACATTATAGGGCAATGCGATAAGCACTATCATTTCTTAAAGAAGATTAATTCAGCCTAGAATGACAAGGACAGATGTCACAGTAGGTGTGATGTTTACTGTCTGGAGGGCTTGCTAGAGCAGGACTTGGCTAGGGCGGAGTGCAATAGAGTAACTAAGTTGGCTAAGAGTGGGTCAGTGTGATTACAGACCCTGGCAGTAACTTCTGTGGGTTTAATGAAATCCGAAAATCATAATCAGGGCTTACAACTTGGCCACATATCATAATGTGAATTAAGTGATTAAAAAAGAAGATCACAAAATTATAGTGTCCTTACTATGATTTATTATCATGAATAAACTTCATGCCTGAGTCTTCGGCAGGCTTCATAAGCCTGGCCTCGGAAGCAGGCCTTTTCTGCATTCTTGCTCCACTCTTCCCGTGGTTTCTTTTCTGTCTGTGTCAGTCCTGGGCAGTAAAGAGTTTTCTGCCTGTCTCCAAGGAATACCTGACCTCTGCTTTGTATCAGTGCAGGAACCTGGATCCAGGACTTGACTTTCACTTTTCCCTGAGGCAGAGGTGTTTTAATTCTTTCTCCCAGGAGTGGAATTTTTTTCCTGGATTCTGGAAATGAGGGAGAGGGTTTCCTACCCTTCCTCAGAAACAGATACCTTTTTACAGAATCAGTTTCCCACAATCTCCTGGGCCCCTGATATGGGAGGGGTTGCTGCCTCTTCCCCAGTGACTTAAGAATTTGTTTTATATGAGACACGGATCCAGGGAAGCCAGTGGCAACTTGCCTCGTTTCCCTAGTGGCCACTGACTTCTGGCTGAACACTGCAGTGATCCAAATCACTGAAGTACTCCGCTGAAATATCTGTTCGTCTCCAAGAGTGGTTTCAGGAAGTATATTGATTTCCTCATGATTCATTGTTTAAGGAGATTGCAGCCAAACATGACAAACGTTATAAATGCACATGCAGCTCCCGAATAAGGAAAAGTTTTACTAACTAGTTTTGCTTGTGAACTCTGTGGACCTTTGATGTCCCATTCTCATTATTTCATTAATGTCATACATGGCTAATTAAAAGTCATTATTTCAAGAAAAATACATGAGCCCTAGCTGCATTACTCAGTTGGTTAGAGCACTGTCCTGTTATGCCAAAGTTGTGGGTTCAATTCCAGGTCATGGCACATACAAGAATCAACCAATGAATGCCTGAATAAATGGAATAATAAATTGATGTTTCACTCTCTCAATTCAATAAATAAATAAATTTAAAATATACCTATGCAGCTTGTGTAAGGCATTTTGCTAGACCTCTTTTAGGGAGGGCAATATAGGAATACATCAAATATAAACTGCATATATATATATATATATATATATATATATATGTGTGTGTGTGTGTGTGAATTTATCGCTATGTCTATACATATGTGCACACATATAGGAACCCCCAAAACAGAATTTATTTATAAAAATTGTACACTTATTCTTACATTTTTAAATTTCACTCATCTCCTAAGTACTCTCCATTTGATGCAGTACACCTACTGAGACATTTTTTCCACTGCTCAAAACAGTTTTTGAACTTGTCATTTCTGATGCCCTTTAGTGCTTCTGCTATTTTTTTTTGCCACATCAGCAAAACATTTTGCTTTAGGACTCTTTTCAACTGTTGGAACAAAAAAAAGTTGCTTGGGATGAAATTGGATAAATAGGGAGGGTGAAGCATGGGGGCCATGCCATTTTTCATCAAAAACTGATGAACATTCACTAAAGTGCGAGCAGGTACTCTAGTAAGTCACCCATTATGAGACGGGCAGCACACTGAACAAGTCTTCAAAAAGAAATCCACTGGAGCCAAATGCAGCCACTCACTGTACCAGTGCAGCTGGTACACTGATACAGATATGCTCCTAGAACACTCACCTAACAGCAGAAGCCTGCACTACAAGGGGCCCACCCTTCAGAAGATAATTCTGGATTTTTGGAGTCTCATCTCATGTGTATACACATATACAAATGTTTACACACACACAGAAAGTGCCGTAGAAGTGATGAAATGACGTAGTAGAAGAAGGCATTGCTGCCAGTGGAGTTGGATTAGGAAAAACTTTAGGATTTAATTTCCTCTTGAAAGATATTTAAGATTTGAACCTGGAGAAGATGACACATTCCAACCAAAGAGAAAAATATGAGTAAAGGCATGGATCATGGGTGAGGCATATGAAGGTCTATCCAGAAAGTATCCAGCTATGTACTATGGAAAATAGTGATATTTACTGAAGAAGGTCCAAGATACATAGGACAGTGATGCCTCAGTCTCCTTCAAAGTAGGCACCTTGGGACCTCACACAGTTCTCCCAGTTACCATCAGCAGCCCATCATATTTTCTTGAATCTCATCGAAGTTCTGAAATCTCTTCTCTTTCTAAAGTGCTTTTAGTTTTGGAAAAAAGGTAAAAGTCACAGGGCACTAAATCTGGCTGTAGGGGGGCTGAGTCACCTGGGTGATTTGATGTTTTGCCAAAATACTCAACATGAGACATAATTCATGAGCAGGTGTGTTGTTGTGATGAAGCATCCAATCACCAGTTGCCCATAGCTGCGGCCTTCTGAATCATCCAAATAGTTTCTGTGGAGGAATGTACAAGCTTAACACAAAATTCGATGCAGATTCATTGCTCTACCCAGGCAGTCATTTTGCAGGAGATGGCCACACAGTACACATGCTCATTCAAGGGTGTCTACCACCCCTAGTGACTAGTACAGTGAAGTTGTCATTGTTCATTCATGCACATTCCAGTCCAAACTTTTTGGCCGCTAGGTTATGTCAATGGCTCACAAACTGTTCTTGTTATATTATAATGGCTTGACTTTTCCAGACAGACCTCATAGATTTGGAGGGAAATAGTAAGAGGTCAGTTTTGAAAAGAATGTGAGACTATTGAACAAAGGAACATCTCAAGGAATATTGAACGAGGCTTGGAATTTAACCAACAGTCAGACCTGAAGTTATGCCCGTTCATTATATTATAACTTGGCTCTATAAAACATACAGTCCTCTTCACTCAGGACCTACTTTTCTGAGTTTAGTTTCCTTTGTCTGAAAATTTCCTCTATGTTCTTATCCTCCCACTTCCTGCACTATTCCTGACCATCTTTTTCTACTTAATTCTTATTCACTGTTCTGCCTAAACATCACTTTCTCAAGGACCTGTTCCTTAACTCATCTGATGAATTCGAGTGCCTTATTATAGGCATTCATAATACCCTGTGATTTTTCTCCATAACACATATCAAATTTTAATTATATAATTTTTTATTTAATGTTTTTGTTTTCTGCTGGATGCCGAAGCTTCATGAGGACAGGAATAATTTCCATCTTCCTTACTTCTCTATCCTCAGTGCCTTTTAAATTGGTTGGTTCATAATCAGTGTTTAATAAATGTTTCTATAACAAATATAAAAAATAGATGAAGATAGACAACGAGCAATATCTAAAATCAGGGAGGATAAAAACTTTTAGAATTCTTAAAAGTATAGGTGAGGAGTAAGACAGTACTATTTTCATCCAATGTGTAGTCTTCAAAGCATGTACTGAGAGGCATTCACTAATTTAAGCAAAATCAACTAACTCCCAAATCTATAATATACATTTGTGGAGGCACTAAGAATATAAACAACAAAAGAAGAGCTCCTTAAATCCAGGGCTTATGGTTTGCCAACTTATACATGCATTACTTCATACAGAGATGAATAAGACATGATACCAATCTGTGGAACTCATCATTGAGAGGTGAAAATGGTAATGATTAATGCAAATAATTATCTCTAATTTAATATACAAACATTATCTCTAATTTAAGATAGAGGTAATTATAGAGAGTTTCAGAAAACAGAGAGCATGGGTGAGATTAGTTGTGCTGAGAGGCATCAAGGAGAGATTCAAAGAGGTGACATTAAGGTAGGCCTTGAGTTCAGCAGGTAGATAAGTACAGTGGGGTCTAATTAAGAGTATTATTAAGAAAAATTGCCAGAAGAAAGGAATGAAGGTTTGTGAGTAGTTGGCATATTTGAGGAATAAATGAGTAGTCTTTTGTGAAAGGGAAAAGAATAGCTAAGTAGTGCAAGATAAAAGACGAAAAACAGAATTGAGGCCAGGATGTGGAGGCCTTGGCATATGATGCTGAGGAGTTCGGACTTCACAGTAATCTGTAACCTTGTGGAGAATTCTAAAGATTCTTTCCTCTCCCTTTCTTATGTTGGTGTAGTAAACATCCCAGTGTTCATAACTATTAATGAATGTAGAATATATATTTTTTGTTCTGTCTTCTCTACAGAATTCTAAAACTTTAAAAGGTAGAATGAAAAAATTGCATAATTTGAATTCTAGTGGCCACATAAGAATACTATTTTCTCTTCTGTAGGATTTTTTAATTAAAAAAACATAGAAAAATTATAAAGCCACATACAAAGGAATGGAACTAGACTATGTTTTGTCCCCATGAACAAAGATTAATTCAAAATGGATCAAAGACCTAAACATAAGATCTGAAACAATAAATTACACAGAAGGAAATGTAGGTACTAAACTTGGTCTTATAGAAGATTTTATGAATTTGACTCTAAAGGCAAGTGTAGTAAAGGCAAAAATAAATAAAAGAGACTATATCAAGCTAAAAATTTTATGCACAGCAAAAGAAACTGCCAACAAAACAAAAAGACAGCCAACCACATAGGAGAAGATATTTGCAAACAACAGCTCTGACAAGGAGTTAATATCCAAAATATATGAAGAACTCATACAACTCACCAGCAAACAAATAATCCAATTAAAAAGGGGGCAGAGGACCTGAACAGTCACTTTTCCCAAGAAGACATAAAAAATGACTAGCAGATATATGAAAAGATGGTTGACTTCACCAGCTATCGGGGAAACACAAATGAAAACTACAATGAGTTACCACCTCACACCAGTTAGAATGGCTATTAGCAACAAGATAAGTATTCAATGTTGGAGGTTGTGGGAAAAAAGGAACCCTCATTCACTAATGGTAGGAACATAAACTTACAACCACTGTGGAAAACAGTACAGAAGTTTCTCAGAAAATTTAGAATAGAGTTACCATATGACCCAGCAATCCCTCTTCTGGGTATCTGCCTTGACAATTTTGAAAACATTATTTGCTAAGATGTACGCACCCCTATGTTCACTGCAGTGTTATTCATGGTGGCCAAGACATGAAAACAACCAAAGTGTCCTTTGAGAGATGATTGGATAGAGACGATATGTTACATATATGCATTGAAATACTACTCAGCCATAAGAAAAGATGAAATACTGCCACTTGCAACAACATGGATGGACCTTGAAAACATTATGCTAAGCAAAATAAGTCAGCTAGACAAAGCTAAGAACCATATGATTTCCCTCATCTGTGGCATGTAAAACTGAAACTCAGACACAGACAATAGTATGGTGGTTACCAGAGGGCAGGGAAGTTGATGAATAGTAACAGGTGAAGGGGTCAAATATATAGTGAGGGAAGATGATTTGACTGTGGGTGGTGGCGGGCACACAATGCAATACACAGAACATGGGTGACAGAAATGTACACTTGAAACCTATATAATCTTATTAACCAGTGTCACCACAATGGATTAAAAATAAATATATCATCAAAAAATAAAACATGTTTTAGAATATTTAAGTAGCACATCAGAATATAAACATCTGTTGAAAACCACCAATGACACTTGTTTTAATATGTTATCATATTATGCATGGAAAAACATACAACCCCATATTTATTTTTTTTGAAGTGAAATTGCCATACTATGCATATATTTAGCTATATAATTATTTTAACAACTATCATAAATAGCTTTTCAAGTCAATATTTGCAAACTAATACATACTTTTATAAATAAATATATAATTGCCTAGCTTGAACATATTACAATTTACTTAACTTACTTTTTACCAATGAATATTTAACTGGGTTGTTAATTATTAATTCCTAAAAATTAATGCAATAAGTATTATTCAACTAGTTTACACATTTTCAAGTATTCAAGTACTTATATTTATTACTCTCAGCATTACTAGATCAAAATGTGCTTGCCACTTACATTTTGATTTTTCCAAATCATTCACCAAAAAGGTATAAGAATTTATGCTTCTGCACAAGTTTTAATGGATTGCCTATGTTCTCCAGCCTGTGTTTTCCAACATGTGAACCATTAGTCACATGTAGTTGCTTCAGTTTAAACCAAATTGAATTAAAAATTTAATTCTCAGTCACACTGGCCATATTTTAAGGAATCCGTGACCGCTTGTGGTCAGTGACTACGACATAGGACACTAGAGACATAGAACATTTCCATCGCCACAGGAAGTTGGGCCATGTCTACCGCCAACATTGGATACTATGGATCTTTTATATTTGAGGCAATGTGATAAATTTAACACACTCCTGTTTTAATTTTTATGTTTCCATTCCAATTGTAAGCAGTTTTCAAGTGCTATTGACCATATATTTTTTAATGTTAATGGGCTGTTTTTTATCTTTCAATATTTCTATAAGGTTGTTTGACTTTTATTCTTAATATGCAATAGTTATTGATGACTCAATATATTCAATCTAGGAGGACAAAACAAAAATGAAATAATATTACAATGATATTATTTGTGTTTTGAACTGTTAATGAAAAATTATTGCAAAGATTTTTTATAATAAATTATGTATCTATTCATTAAAATAATTTTCTAAAGATCCTGGATCATCAACCCTTGATTAACATACTTGGGATTATCAATAGAAAACTAATTGAACTCCTTTCCTGGAGGGGTAAAGAATTAAGTACATCTGGTTCATCTTAAATAAGCCCAACTTTATTCCCAGTTTTGCATACCTAAGAACACTTTACTGAATTGAAAGACAAACAGACTACTTAAGTACTTAAATGTCTAGAAAAGGGACCTGCAATGAAGATAACATAAAACCCTCTTGTTTTGAGCTGCTTTCAACCTAACAATAACCAGTATTGTGGTTGGATCAGATCTTGTGGTTCTTATTATGACTGCAAGGTGCCCTTCAGCAATAACAATTGGTAAACTTTGAAAAAAATAATGGTTTATAACTCACAAGACCTGGGTTATAGAGTGCCTAGGACCACACAGAAAGACAGACAGACAGAGAGAGAGAGAGCACAGGCCTGGGGTTTGAGGGTAGAGGCCTGGAGTTTCCCAGGATCACTCTTTATTGGTGGATTTCAAACATAACAGCAGAAATTTAGATGATGGGAAGACAGAGAGAGAGAGTGAGAGAGAGAGAGGAAGAGAGAGAGAGCAAGTGCAGCCCAAATAGTTAGTCATAGAAGTCAGCCAAAATCTCTAAAACAAGGGAGCCTCATTAGGGGCAGTAACACAGCCTGGCTTTAGTATACCTCTGGTTTAGATGTATAAGTATAGAAGAAATCAAAATGTAAATGAAGTTTTTAAGGCTTTAGTTTTAATTAGAAATTTGTGCAAACAATTACAAACAGTTGGCTGAACAATGAAAACAAGTTCAACATTTCTGTATACCACTTAATAATTTCCAAAGAACTTTCACATAAATCACTGTCGAGCCAGAATAGAAAAGACAACAATTAGTCCTCTGATTGGGACTGCGAGCCCTGCCTATTTCTGGCGCTGGCGTAGCTCCAGGAAGGAGTCCGCCTTTGCTATCCGTGAAGCCGGAGCCGAGGGCGCCCTCAGCACGCAGGGCTGCGCAGCACTGTGGCTCCCCGCAGACCCCAGCGCACCCCAGGCAGGTGGGCGAGCTCCCGCAACCCAGCCGACACTGCTCCACCTGCTCTGTGAAGGACAGCCCTGAGAAGCCAGGGTGGGACAGGCCTCACAAGCAGCCTCTGAAGGAGCCCAGCAAAGTGCCAACACCAAAGAGACCTTGGGGCTGATCAAAGGGGAGCAGAAACAAGAGCAGATACCAAGATCCAATAAACCACCATGACTCCAAGGAGGAAACCAAAGGTCAGCACCCCCCCCCCAAAAAAAAAACCAAAACTGAAGAAGATGGAAGAAGAGGGCATCTGGCAGGAGTCCTCAGAGGAAGAGCAGTGACAGTGCGGTTCCACCTGCTTCTTCACCAAGGAGTGCCGGGTTCCTTCTGGGACTGGACAGCTCTGCTCCCACTGCCCCCACCCCTCCCCCAGGCCCACAGTCACCTCCGTCCACCTGTGCCCACACGCACCACCACACTACACAGCGCACCTCAGTGGTGGGGACATTGCTGGCTGGGCTTCTAATCTGGGGAGGTCCCTTTCCCACTTTTCCCTCTGGATTCCCATGAAGGGGCCTTGGAGGGCTTCCCTGGCCTTAAGGCAGCTTGAGCGCCATCACACTCTGACATATGCACTCCACTGTACTGGCAGAGTAGCACCTATGGACAACGGATTGGGCTGCATGGCCCCAAATACTCTGCCAACCTGAGTGTCAGCAGGTGCAACTCACACCCACTCTCCCTTCCCCACCTTGCCTGGTCCCTGCACTAGGTTGCACATTCCCATTTGGGACGCAGGAAGGAAGGCAGGAGGGTTTTGAGTTCCCTACTCCATCTGCCTCACCTCTAAACCTCAGGTTTCCACTTTGCTCACATGCGTCACTGTGAACAAGGATCTGGCCTTACCCACTCTGCCGTGCTCCTCCTCAGCCCCCAAGGTTCCGGTTCCATCTTCTCCCTCTTCACAAACCACCTCTGGACAGCTGTGTTGTTTTGTGTTCAGTGATTCATCCATCCTTAGACATTCGGCATTGTGGTTGCTGCCAGCACGTCAGCTGTCAAATGTTCATCTTTATTGCCTCCTGTTCTGCCCATACGTCCCTCCTGCAACATGATCTTAGAGAAATGGACTAGGATCTTAGGGGAATGGACTAGGAGGTGACCTACTACCCCAGTCCCAGGGAAGGCGGGGCCCTGTCCCTAGGATGCTGCAGCACAAGTGGTCAGGGATAATGTTGATGCTGAGAGTGTAGGCACTACCTTCATCCCCTGTTCTGCCAGGCAGGGAGGTAGCTGTTATCTGTCCCAGCCTGGGACCCCTCTTGTGATTCCTATTTGTGGTTACATGAATAAAACATATGTGTCCTTTTTAAAAAATACAACAGTTAAAGTTTGGGAAAAGCTTGAAAGTGAAGGGTCAGAAGGTTGAAAGTTTAAGTTACAGAAGATAGAAAAGCTTGTTTTGTAGTCTTCTCCTGGCCAATGCACAAGAAGGACAGGCTTGTTCCGATTGGTCCCAATGGTACGCAACAGGCACTGTCATCCAGGTGTCAAGGGGCAACTGAGAAAGCAATGTGGTCTGAAGGCTGGAAAAAGACCCAGAAAACTGGGACACACCCGAGAAAGTCACAGGAGATGAGAAGTGAGTCAAGGTTTGAAAGAGAACTTCAAACTGGTGGATCAGAAAGAATAGACACTTACTCATCATGGAAGCTGTAAAGATTTTTAGACCTGTGAAATAATGATGAAGTGATAATGATGATGATGATAGCCACCTATGCTAGTAGTCACACTTAAAATCTTCACATGATTTTATGAAAATTATAACATTAGCTTTGGCACAAAGATTAGCTCAGATTTTGGTAATAAATTGCCAAAATCTAATGAGAAGCAGATGGATGATTGGAAGTTCTGTGCTCTGAGCCACTGCTCTCCTGCCAGGAGGAGTGGAGGAGCCTGAGGGTCTGTCTGTATCCTGAGGCTCAACTGAAATGAGTGATAAGACTGTCCTTTAATAAGTGAGTAGGCACAGTTTGAACTGTATATAGGTTCCAGACACTGGGGGGAAGCAGGTTTGAATTCTCTTTGAGAGTGGGGGAAAAAAACTATGCAGAAGAGCAAGAGGAAGACCACACATTCTAGGCTATGTCTTCTGAGGGGAGAAACCCTATTCTTCACTTAGGGCATTTTTCAGAGGCAGAATGTGTGGTGTGTTGTGTAAGAAATGAAAGCTTCTACTTAGGGGTGATCTTATCACAATGCAATGCCAATAAACTTATTCTCATCCTCTCCTCTCTGTTAAACTTACATTGCCACCTCCTTGCCTTTGCTCCACTTATTTCAAGTACTTCAGCAGCCTGGGCCTGTGTTCTTTTCATCCCTCTGGTTTCCACCATCACGGAAAGGGAAACATGGGGACATATGAAGGAGAGAGAATGACTTGATCCTACCTAAGGAGAACAGAGGATGTCCAGTGTAGTGGTAACAGTAGTCACGTAAAACCTGCCTCTAAGAGCTCCTCCTCTACTTGGGGTGGGGAAGGGGCCCTACTCTCATCGTGAGATGCTATCATTTGCTAGTGCTGCCTGACACCCTGGATAATGGTTTTTTAATTTAGTCTCTCATGTGAACCTAATACTGTATTTTCTCTGAATTTCCTCAGATGTACATTTGAGATAAGCATACATATCAAACTGGAGTTTTGGGAAGATTGAACATGATGACTATGTAAGCATGAATCAAGTACCTGAATGGAAAGAGGGAATTTAAAGGAGGTTCAGTGTTAGTGGTAGTGAATAATACTTTCCTTAAAAATCTCTCTGAACTTACTTTTCTCATCAAAATAAGATACTAATACTATAGTGTTGCTGTGAGAATTGACAGAGGTGCATATGCAAAGCACTTGGCTCTTTAGAGGCCAACACAAGAAGTGAGTAGTATCAGTGTAAGTTTCCCTTCTAGGGCCTAAGAGGGATAAGTTTCCCTCTGTGCAATAAGAGGGATCCTATGTGACATCTCTTGGACCCCATCTTCAGTTTTCTTCTTAGGACGCTCAATAATTTGTAAGTGGGTACCACAAACTCATTATGTTGTAGATCCCTTAACAAAGAAAGGGTATCTATATCTATATCTATGTGTGTGTGTGTGTATATATATATATATATATATATATATATATATATATATACACACACTAAATGCCAAACAATAAGGGAATAATTATGTACACTTGGGGACTTTTTTATAGCAGAATATTCAAAATTATTAAAATAAGTACTAAGATGTAATTTTAAGCAAAATAACAGCAAGTATGAGTGAACAAAAACGTGTGCACACAAATAAAATTTTCTAGCACTGACAGCAGGGACAGTGGTGTGTGTGCAAGTGTGTGTGCAAGTGTGTGCCTGCACATTCACTGGGGTTGTCTAGCAAAGTGCACGGCACCGATAAAGTGCTCAGATGACATATACAGAGGAGAAAAAGAAGAGAGGGAAATAAAACAAGTTGTCTTGAATGAATTAAGGTTAAAATTTTCCCTTTCAAATTTTCTCTATTGAGTTTATAATATAAAACTTTAGATGATAAAAATCGTAGCTTCCCAGGATTTTAGAGATGGTCCTAATTTGTAACATCAAGGTGCATACATATCAGCCTCCCCTGGCCCCCACCTCAAAGCAACCACTTGGTAAACTTTTTCTGGTTGGGCTCTCTGGTCCCAGTGGGTAAGACGGCACCTGCCACACAGTGTGATGTGCTAGTGGTGGCAAAGGAGCCAGAGTTGCCCCACCTTTGCTTTGAATAAGCAAAGAGAGAAGCAGAGTCTTTCATGGAACAAAGAAATGCCTACTATCCAAGAAAGATTACAGGCAAACTTGTAACTGTTATGAGAACGTCGTTGATATGTGTTCTAAAAATGCTAGCTACTATGAGAACAGTGCAGCCGCCTTGATGATACTTGGAAGGTTCCAGAAGCTCTTGGAGATGCACAGTAGTAGGTGAGGGTGGACGACAGTTTCATCCCAGGACATCTATGAGAGGACAAATGCCACTTCTCTCTAGGACTGCCATGGCAAGGCGCTGCAGTTGCCAGAGAGCCTTAGGACTGGATCACAAAAAAGGCTCAGGCATGAGAGTTCAAGAATACTAATGCAGTCATAGAATATGAGAAAATAGCATAAACAGATTTGGAGAAGTAGAATTTTTGGAAAGTAGTTTTCTCCATGAATTGTGCTCTAGAGCTTGCCCTTGTTAGCCATTGCTTCAGATCTTCAGAGCAGGACGTTTAGCAATGCTGTGTCATTATCCAGAAGCACAAGCTGTGGCCAGTGACATTTACAAATGTCCTACCAATGCAGAATCTCTATGGGTACCAGGTCTTTGCCGTTATTATGAAGATTGTACTGAGAAGGTGGTTCGGTCTTTTTGTACAGCTTCTCAGGATGACTCCTGACCACGAGAAGGTCTGTGCTGCTTGCAGAAATGCTGAAGCACTTAAAGTGAAGAAAGAAGATGGGAATAAAGCTTTTAAAGAAAGAAATTACAAGTTAGCCTATTAACTGCACCCTGAGGCCCTGGGGATAGACCCCAACAATATAAAAACAAAGGCTAAACTCTACTGTAATTGGGTAGGGTTAATTCCAAGCTTAGGAAACTAGCTAATGCAACAGAAGATTGCACAAATGCAGTGAAGCACGATGACACATAAAAAAAGCCTACTTGAGAAGGGTTCAGTGTTATGTGGACACAGAACAGGATGAAGAGGCAGTGCCAGAATATGCAAAAGAGTATCAGATGGAGAAAACAAAAGAACACAAATGACTCCTAAAAAGTGCATAGCTGGCACTGAAGAAGAGTAAGAAGAAAGATTACTGCAAGATTCTGGGAGTGGACACAAGAATGCTTCAGAGGATGAGATCAAGAAAACTTATTAAAAACGGGCCTTGATGTGTTAGCCATACCAGTGGAGCCAGTGTTGAAGTGCAGGAGGAGGAGAAAAAGTTTAAGGAAGCTTTTATCCCCCTCTCTGATCCCAGGAAAGAGACTCACTGTGGCAGTGAGGAGGACCTGGATGAGGAGAGCATGCAACAGGTGATTCTGATGCAAGCAATATCTTCAAGGCATCCTTCACGTGGTGCTGGGGGCTTCAGCTCTGAAGCATCTGGTCCACAGAGTTTCTTCTTTCTGTTTGGCTAATGAAAGGAAACCAGAACCCAGAAAATGCAGACTTGATCCATTTAACCTTGAATGTGAACACAGTTTACCTCCTCCCTTCATCATGTCTCCATGTACTTACAGCAGTTTTTTTTTCTCAGTTGGATGCCAGTATCTGTGAGTGGAATAAAAAAAAAGGGAGCCAGTGCCCAGGACTGCAGGTAGGGGAAGGAGGCGGGGGCTGCTGGACAGGGAGGCAGCTTATGAATTTTTGTTTTATTGTTTACATTTATTTTAAAAAATAAAATATTTTGATTATTTCTGGCAAAAATTTCTGATTATCTCATAATTTATGTCTTTGCATATACAAACATGAAATTACAGACACTTTAACCAGATAACTTGTTTTTATATTATGCATTATAGCCATCTTTCCAAGTCTGTACTTAAAGCTATCTCTTACTATTTTTGAAAATCTCCAAAAATATCCTGCAGAATGGATTTTTCTTAATTTATTAATACTTAACTACCCCTATTATTATCCAATTCACTCTTAGAAGCAACGCTAAAATGAACCTGTTAACACTTGAAATTGCATAATTAAAGAACATGTACTTAAGAATTTTATCAATATTTTCAAATTACTCCTAAGAAAGGCTATTTTCATTGTTATGCCCATCAACAATACAGCAAAGTACCTATTTACCCACATTTCACCTAAAGAGTACATGCTCAATCCATTACATTTTCACTGATTTTATAGGCAAATATTATTTGCCTATAGGCAAATGTTTATAGGTAAATAGTATTTATAGGCAAATATTATTTTAAATGCATTTTAAATTAATTTTTGAGAATTGAAATATTATTACTTCACTTAAATTGCTAGTGCATATCTCTGGGTTATTTTACTATTGTATTTTCTTTCATTTTAACAAAAATATATATTTGTTCAAAAGAAAGATTGAAATGAAATCACTAATGAGCCTGTTAAATTTGAGCCTTTTCCCTAAGTTTAAATACTTTCCCTGGAAGAAATAAATTATTTACAACTACATAGAGCAGAAAAGCACTAGGGAGACAGGGAAGAGAGAGAATTCAAACTGGACAGTTACAGCAAGAGCTAGCTTTGCCCCTGTTCCTTTGCCATAAGCCGAGAAAACCTTCTGTTCATGAAAACAGCTTTCTTAGCCAAAAAGCAGAACGTTGAAGATTAGACAAGGCCCTCAGGTTGCCACAGAGTAAGGAAGCTTCTGCTAATGCTTCAGATACTTCAGTCTGAAAAGATGTCAGTTCATCCATTCAGCAGGTAATAAGTTGCCCTTACTGAGCTTGCAGTAAAGCTGGGGAGAAAAACAATTTGAATTCTCTCCTTCTTCCTTGTTTTCAGTGGAGGTTGAGGGATAAGGACAAGCAAATAAATGAGGGGTGAATGTACCAGCTGATAAACTTTGGGAGAATCTTGTCTGTGGAGAGACAGAGAGGCAGGGCTAATGAACGTGTGTTTGGCTATTGTTTATCAGTCATAATCATAGTAAAACAGTTCTTAATTTATTATTCTTTGACCTAATCTTTTATAATTAATTAATTATCTAGTAAAGTTAACCAAAAACTATTCCTGCATTATTTTTCTCTTATCTGATTTTCTTTGGGAAAAGTCTCTCTTGATCTCCTCACCCCACCCCAGAAATGCTGATGCTTTTGTTCAGGGAATAGACAATCCTTACAACAATGTTAATCTGCTTAACTTTATTGTCAGAAATGCCAGTAGATGGTTAGTGCTTTTCATGTTTGAAGAAATAAGCCAGTTTCTGTCTCTCCCTAAAGATATGAACATTTTTTAATGTTTTATAAGTCTCAACCAAAAATAAATTTCTAAAGTTAAAACTTTGATTTCAGCATATCAGAACTAAAGTAATAAACTTAGTCTCATTCTCCACTTTTAGAGAGAACGTATCAAGACTCAAATAACTTAAATTTCTTTCCGCTATAAAAACAGTTTACTCCTCTCTGTCGAAATCCTTCATTTGTACAAGAAAATTTGAAGCAAGGGAGAAAGATAAGTGAAAGAGACATCAGTTCTGGGTTTGGGTGACCTATGTATTCTGACAGTGTTCTGAGAGTTACCAGCAGCTACAGAAGGATTTCCTCTTAGGGCCACCTGGTGTCAGTTTACTAGTCCCCTGAATCCTTCATTGCCCCACCTTCCAGAGCCACTGAGCCCCTTGTGTCTGCAGGAACCCCCCCCCCCCCCCCCCCCCGTGAGCCATGGGATCTATTATTGGGGTGGTATCTGCTCTTATTTTGAAACAAAGGAAATTAAAAATGACTCTGCTCCCAAAAAGGTAAATCTTTTCTTGTGGTTTTGTGAGCTCTAGCAAACTTTTAAGCTTCTTGACTTTCAAGCTTTTTCTAATGAAAGAAGTATTTGTTAAATAATATAAACCCTGCTTGAGCTGTGACAGTTTTTCAAGGGATAATTTGTAGAAGGAAGTAGAGGCTTATGATAATGTTAGATTTTTTAGGTCATGGAGAATAGCAAACTTTCCTTTTATTTTTATACAACAAAAAGTTGGGTGCATAAGGTGTGTGGCATAGTGAAGGAGAGCAGGGGGGACTGAATACTGACCTAGGTTTAACATTGACACCATTACTTAGAACCTGTGGACTGTCTACGAGATGGTAACTTGCACAGTTTGTTATACCTATCTCAGATTTTTCTGTGGATTTTAAACAGGAAAATCTTTGCAGAAGTCATGCAAAATATTTGAAAAAGTAGTAGGTACCCTCCTCTTTGTGCTGAAATTCAAATACCCAAATTTCAAATGGCTAGAATTTTGGTCTTTATTCAGTGGAATTGTCATTCCTAAATTTAATTCGGAGACTTCATGTTTGTAAAATACTCTTTCTTGACAGTTTGTTCTCAGCCACATCAAGCAGGCCCAGTGAGACAGAGTGACTTGTCCAAGGTCGCCAGCTACATGGTAAAGTTTGGCTTGAAATTCAGTTTTTGCGACGATTGAAGATGATGTGCAGTGGTCCTCTCCGCCTTGTCTAATGTGAAATGGCCACTTTAAATCATTTATAAATGCCTTTGGCAACTCCATTTCTCCTCTATCATATTAACATTACCTGAGTTAGTTGCCAAAGAACTTGCATTTTGACTAAATATTTCTATAAATTTCTTTACATAAATTTGTATAATATTAATCACAACACGATTTATATACATATGAAAAAGAGCTGTGCATATGATTGTAAGACATATTATTTACATCTGTTTTGATGCATTTCGTTCCCTGCACCCCAGAAAACTTCTCATGTTCTGCATTCGGAAACTGGATATACAGTTCTTCAGCTTTTTTTTCTCATGTGACTCTTTTCTTCTCAAAATAACTGTGAGTTTCTTGAATGCAGGGAGGACAGATTCTTGGTAAAAACATGAAGGTCAAAGCTGTTTATACTGTTTCACTTCCCCTTCTCTCCTCTAACTCTCAGGAAACCTCCCCCACTTAAAGACCTTCCTGCTAGGAGGCTGTCTCTGGGCTTTCTTCAAACCTGAATCCCTCTTTCACTCCTTTCCCCAGCACCACTAACAGGCTGTGTGGGAAAAAATAACCTTAACCAGCTATGAAGCTAGAAGCGATTTTTAAATTATATTAGTGGAGAGGTCATGGTTTGGGCATAGTATTATAGTTCTCAGAGGTATTTGCATTTTAACCGGGGGCAATTCAATTCAATAACCATTTAGGGAAACCAATATCAGGCCTGGATAATATACAGAATACCCTTCACCCCTTGCTCACCCCCAGGAGCATGCTCAGAGACAGACAAACAAATGACTTCAATGAACCCTGTGACTAATTCAGTGATGGAAGAGGCTACGTTATAAAGCAGGTGTAAAGAAGAAGAAATGATTAAGAATAGTTGGTATAGTAAGGAAACCTTGGAATTAATCATATTAGTGAAATAAAAGTGACATTTCATCAGGGGTAAACTAGCAAGGAAACTGCTGCCAAAAAGCTGAACTCTGTTGGGTTGTTTGTTTTGACACACTGAAACTTTTTGCAAACAAAATAGGAACTTTCAAGACTCTTTGTGTAGTTTTTCTCTCTATGGTATACCACTTCTCTCTCTCTCTCTCTCTCTCTCTCTCTCTCTCTCTCTCTCTCTCTCTCTCTCTCTCTCTCAAATAAAACCTGCCAGCTTCAAGAAATAGCTAAAAGCTCACCTTTGCTTATTCAGGTCCCATCCTTAAGTTTAGGAGAACTGATGGACCCTCCCTTGGCTCTCCTCACACATTGCTTTATCAGATAATTTTGTGTATTAGTGATATTTCCACCCACTTTAATAGAAATAAACCTTCACATTTTTATTATAGATCTTATAGTCTACAAAGCACTTTCACATAAATATCATCACATGTGATCCTAATAGCAATTCCTTAAAGTAAAACTTTTCTTTGCCCTGGCTGGTGTGGCTCAGTGGATTGAGTGCTGGCCTGTGAACCAAAGGGTCACTGGTTCAGTTCCCAGTCAGGGCACATGCCTATGTTATAGGCCAGGTCCCCAATGGGAGGGATGTGATAAAGGCAACCACACATGGATGTTTCCCTTCCTTCTCCTCTCTAAAAATACATAAATAAAATCTTTTTAAAAATTGTCTTTGTTTTATAATGAGAGTATCTAAATCTCAGAAAATTTCCCAAATAAGCAGATGTTTAAGTTTAGTCTTTAATACTAGTACTCTTTCCACAGAAGAATGAGACCATATTCTTTTGTTGTTGTTATCATCATTTTTAAAGTAACTTTTATTGATTATGCTATTATACTTTTCCCAGTTTTTCCCCTTTATTCCCCCTCCACCCTTCCCCCAATCCTCCAACTTCCCTCCTCTTAGTTCATGTCCATGGGTTGTACATAGTTCTTTGAGTCCTCTGTTTCCTATACCATTTTTTATCTCTCCCCATCTATTTTATGCCTATTAATTATGCTTCTTCTTCCCTGTACCTTTTCCCTTTTATTTCTCCCTTCGCCTTCCCACTGATAATTCTCCATGTGATCTCCATTTCTCTGATTCTGTTCCTGTTCTAGTTGTTTGCTTAGTTTTTGTTTTTGTTGTTTTTTCTTTTCTTTTAGGTTCATTTGTTGATGATTGTGAGTATGTTGTCATATTATTGTTCATATTTTTTATCTTCCTTCTCTTAGACAAGTCCCTTTAACATTTCATATAATAAGGGCTTGGTGATGATGAACTGCTTTAACTTGACCTTATCTGAGAAACACTTTATCTGCCCTTCCATTCCAAATGAAAGCTTTGCTGGATAGAACAATTTTGGATGTACGTCCTCACCTTTCATTACTTTAAACACTTCTTTTCAGCCCCTTCTTGCCAAGGTTTCTTTTGAGAAATAAGCTGATAGCCTTATGGGAACTTCTTCATCGGTAACTGTCTCCTTTGCTGCTTTTAAAATTCTCTCTGTATCTTTAATCTTGGCTAACTTAATGATGATGTGCCTTGGTGTGTTCCTCTTTGGGTTCAACTTTTTGGGGACTCTGGGTTTCCTGGGGTTCCTGGAAGTCTATTTCCTTCACCAAATTGAGGACATTTTCCTTCATTATATGTTCAAATAAGTTTTAAATTTCTTGCTGTTGTTCTTCTCCTTCTGGAACCACTATAATTAGAATATTGGAACGTTTCAGGCTATCCCAGAGGTTTGTAAGTCTCTCTTCACTTTTTTGAATTCTCATTTCTTCATTCTGTTCCAGTTGGAGGTTTATATTTCTCTTTTGTTCCAAATTGTTGCTTTGAGTCCTGGTTTTTTTTCCTGCCACTGTTGGTTCCCTGGATATTTTGCTTTACTTCATTTTGGGTATCTTTCATTTGTTTTTTCACTTTTTGGCCAAGCATAATCAGTTTGGTGAGCATTTTGATGACCAGGGCTTTGAATTCTCCATCAGATAGGTTGGCGATCTCCTCATTGCTTAGTTCTCTTTCTGAAGTTTTGCTCTGTTCTTTCATTTGGGCAATATTTCTTTGTCTTGGTGCACCTGTTAAGTTGTAAGGAGGCGGGGCCTTAGGTATTGGGGGGGCAACCCTCTTTGCTGTGGCACTGCCTGTGGGGGGGACAGAGAGGACATAATGTAGCTGGTCTGTTTGGCTCTGGCTCTAGCCCCACTTTCCAGTGGATTCTCCTGAGAGACTGGGAGTTTGGCCCATCTTGGCAACCCCCACTGTAGTCCACAGTCAGTTTCCCATTAAGCCCACCCCACCCACATAGTCTCACCGTAGGTTTTTACTGGTCTGGTTGTTCTGATTGGTTTTTTCTTTAATTCCTTGGTTGTTGAAGTTCCATGCAGTTTGATTTCCTGGTGCTTCTGATTGTTTATTGATTTTAGATTGGTTGTTATTCTCCTTTTAGTTGTGCAAGGAGGTGAAGGGTTTCTACCTAAACTCCCATCTTGACTGTAACTCCCCCATATTCTTTATATAACACCTTAAAAATTGAGAAAATTCTATTGGACCTGCAGAAGAAAAATAATAATCTGCATGTTTTTCAACCTTCTAGTTTTCTTGCTGTTCTTATATGTTTATGTCTCTAGTAATATTTCTTTATCACATATTAATATCAGTCTCCAAAACCCCAGCTATTTTCCTGTTTTACAAATTTTCTGTGGCATTAACATGCACATAGGAAAAAACTACTTGAATATCATTTAAAATCTATTTATACAGGCCTTTCAGCCCATAGATATGTACTAAATTGCTTGACTTATTAACTGTATGCCATTGAAATTATAACTGGACAAGTACTTTCAAATAATGTGATTTGAATTTGTTTTTGTTCATTAACCTGTGGGGTGATTTTCCCCTTATGTATGGAATAATAAAATCTTAAATTTTAAAGTAGACTAGAGATTAGACAACCACCTAGTCTTGGAATGTCATTTAATAAAAACTGTGCCCAGAGAAGTTGTTACAACTAATCAGTGGCAGAAACTTCCCTAGATTGGCTAACAGCTGTGTAAAGTCTGAGTCACTAAGTAGCCAACTTTCAGTTTACCTTGCAACTATGAATATCATGTGCTCATTACAATAATCCTCACTTTTTAAAACAGCTTCAAGAATTGTGCCTTGGCTGGTGTGGCTCAGTTGGATTGACCGAGTGCTGACCTGTGAACCTAAGGGTCACTGATTCAATTCCCAGTCAGGGCACATGCCTGGGATGCAGGCCAGGTCCCCAGTAGGGGACATGTGAGAGGCAACCACACATTGATGTTTCTGTCCCTCTCTCCTTTTCTCCCCCTCTCTCTAAAAATAAATAAATAAAATTATTTTTTTAAAGAGAATTATTAGGAATAAGAATACTTTAAAAAATAATAAAAATAAGGGCTTTGGAGAGACAATTCTCCATGACATTGCTACACATATTGTGGTAGGTAGACAACCTTTTCAAGGTGGTTCCCACTGCAAAACACTTTGGAAACTAGAATTAGTGTCTTCATACACAGGTCAAAGGACACATTTGTTTGTTGACCAAGATAGTAAAGATGAGGTTTCTCTCTTCTTTCTGGAGACATTCCAGGGCATTAAAGATAATATCTTCCTCCAAAGAGAGGGAGGGTGAGACTTGTTTGCCAGTCCCTGTGTGTAAGATCAGGACACCCTCATCTGACAGTTCCTCTGCTGTGAACCAGATCATCGGCGTGAGCAGCACGTGCCCAGGCCCAGCCCTGCATTTCCCCCGCTGCTGCTTCTGTGTCACAGAATAAACTATATCATAGCGTAAATGTTTTCTCATACTACCATAAAGCTTTCACAAACTTTTACTGACTGTATATATGTTGTAATTAGCATGTACCATATTTTCCTTATTCTGTATAGTTATTTATTTTTTTCTGATGTTACAAATATACTTTAATTAATATCTTTTATCTTTAATTTTTTGTATCTGATATGATTTTCAATAGGATAGCTAGTCAGTCAAAGGCTCCATATTTGAGTCAAGGGCTAGAAATATTTCTTGAGATTTTTATTTCGTATTACCAAAATGCTTTCCCAAAGATTTGAGCCAAGTTATGTTCTCACTAGTCATGTCACAATGCGCTTTCATAACTACCGTCTTTTACTTCTTCCTCGTTGCTCATCTTGCTGGCTTTTCTGAACTCTTTACAGTTCCTCAAATTCCTCCAGCCTTTTCATAAGTTCTTCCTTAGAATGTTGTTGATAGAAATGACTCTTAACGACCTGCAAAATCAGCTTCCATGTCATTTCTTCATAGAGTTCTTCCCTGACTTCCCAAAGTACCACACATTACCGTTACAAGGGGTACCTTGGTGAGACTCATCCATGTGTGACTGTTTAATGTTTTTATTCCTGCCTTAAATTTAAGCTCCATGAAAACAGAGACCTCATTTGGCTTGTTCTTCACTGCATCTCTTGTGCTCGAACAGAGCTTGACAAAGAGTACGTGCTTAGTAAGTATTTCTTTAATGAATTCATCTTTTCAAAATTACAACAACCTAATGAGGTTGATGGGAAATTATTCCTCATATATCAAAACAGGAATCATAGGGACACTTTCAGTTGATCTTCTCAGGGTCACCAAGAGTTAGTGGCAAAGATATACATACGGTAATCATTACCCAGTTTTCCTGGCTTCTAGCAAATACTTTTTCTAATACACTCAATATGTCGGCAAATTATAAAATATTTTTATCATTAAAAATAGCATATCTTCATGCAAATTGGCATCTTAATTAGGGGTAATCATACTCTGTAAATAAATAATTGTCTTTGAACACATGTATTGTAATACCTGTGAATCAACTATTTTCTATTAATGGATTTTGTCAAACCAATCAAGGACGATAACCAAATTGTTTTCTTGGTCTTCTAGGAAGCCACATTAACTTAAGACCATACAGGAAATGAGATTATACTTTTGTTTTGACTTTCAGACATGTCATGTGAATCATGTGCGGATGATTTTTTCATTAACTCTCACAATTATGCAACAGACCTATTGTCTGAAACATGAGTGTTTCAAAGAAAAGTCAATAAGGAAATTCAAACATACCACAATAACTCTTATTTATTTGGCTCTAAGCAACTAGAAAGTTAAAATTGTGCTAATGTATTTGTATCCTTATATAAGGAGAGGCCAGTGATAAATAAGTTAATATGAGCAATTTACTTTTTAAAGTTACTCTCAATATGTGCCACACTGTGGTATTACAGTTTAATGGAACTAAATTGGTTCCAGCTGCTACTCAATCTGTGTCTTAGAACCACATAATATGAACCAATGCTTACAGTAATATCCATTAAGAGTAGCCGTGCTGCAGTTCAGGTAGCCCTCAGTTCTTGAAATTTTGAAACTGTCTTCTCCAGGTTTCTGATCAGTTTCCCAAAGAGCTGGGGGTCTTTGCCCTGATCCTAAGAAATGGGACACCAATTTGGCATATGGTCCCAGGAGAGGAAGCCAAAGTTGGTCTTAAGGAGAGCTAAAGCAAAAATTCAGTCATTAAATTTTAGACTTGCCCTGGCTGGGTAACAGTTGGTTAGAGAATCATCCCAATATGTCAAAGTTGCAGGTTCAATCCTCAGTCAGGGCACATATAAGAAGCAACCAATAAATGCATAAATAAGAGGAACAACAAATTATTGTTCCTCTCTCTCCCTCTCCCTTCCTCTCTCTCTATAAAATCAATCAATTCAAAAATATACATTTTAGACTCAAATGTCTAAATTGTATAGACTGGCTTCCTGGCTTTCATCATATCATTGTATAGAAATGTCTTCCTGGCTTTCATCATGTCATTGTCTTTCCTGGTTCTCATTCTGAATCCTCTTAATTTTTCTTCATGAACACCTTTTCTTTCCCATTAAAGTGTGCTGATTGTAAGCTGTCCTTAACCTCTTTCCCTACAGTCCCCCTGAGTTCTGTGAACTTGTTTTGGGTGATCTCCTGTACTCCTTTAATATCTGCTCTCAGCTGTTTGGATAACTAAACATAATTGGACCCAGACAGTATCCAGGCAGTACGAAGACCTTGCAGCTATTCTCATTGCCTGCCTATGCCTTGAACAGCATAGATGCCCAATAAATATCTGTTGAATGACTGAATGAACTGTCCCATGAATCTTACACCAATATTGCTGGCTTATTACTAAACATCTTCACTCTAATATCCCATGGGTACTTTAAATACATGTCTCCATCTGTTTTTACTTTCTTCCCAAAACACCTACTCTACTATCATTTCCTCTTGCTTAGTGGCTACAACACAAGTACTGTGTTGAATAAATATTTATTGAATGAATATAGGTTTGTGGTTAAAGAAGGATTAAACTTCCTTTATTATCTGTGGATGAACATCTGTTCAAAATATCTGCCTGTGGCTACAGACTTGGATAGAATTTTCAGAGGAAGCAGGATGGTGGCCATGGAAGTCAGAATCCACTAAGGAGTGTGTAACAACTCACCTGCCAAATCAACTAGACCTGAAAATGGATGGTGCGGGAGCATTGGGCCCATATCCAGCTGTTGCCCGCAGTCAGTGGCAAAAAAAAAAAAAAAAAAGAATTTGCAGAGGAAAGGGCTATTGTGGGACATACATGAATAGGCAGAAAGCATGCTTTAAAGGGGATATAATTATGTAATTACATGGAAATATGCAAAACAAAACAGCAGTTAAAATACTAAGAACAAATGATTAAATAACTAAGGTTTATTAGATTGAAGTTACATTGATATGTTCTAACCATTCTTTCAGAACTGAAACATGTGATAAAGAAAAAATGCATAGAAAGACTTAATTCAATCACCAGTATATATGAAAGGTCTCTTGAGTAGAGAAAATGTACTTTTATATGTTTATTTAACTACACTAAGCCATAAATTTTCTCACAATTACTAATAAAATTTTAAATGCTGATGTTTTACAGCCCACATTCTTAGAGAACATAATCTAATAAAAATATAATAAGTTAAATAAAATCTACTTAAAATTAAAAATAGACTCCCAAATAACCTATGAAGTCAACTGGAAAGTCAAACCTAAATTATAGGCTTTTAAACTATAAGGAAAAATATGTACTTCATACTATAACTTGTGGGATACAATTCAAGCTTGTCTCAGAAGAAAACTGGGAGCCTAATGGCCCTTCATTATTAAAAGAAAAGACTGAAAATGAGGCACTAACTACTTATGTTAATGAATTTTAGAAAGAAGTACAAAAGGAAGCAAAGTAGGAGTAAAAATTATACTAAAAAAGGATGAAATTAGTCAATTTAAAAACATTAGGGTAGATGATTGTACCCAAAGTTGGTCCTTTGAAAATGATACCCCAAATTTAAATCTATTGAATACCACATTAAGTTTAGAAAAGTGGACTAAAGTAGCAAAAGCACACAGCTTTGTAAGTGATAAAGAATTTTAAAATAAATGGAGTGATTTTAACAATTCATAGCAGGCGTGTGAGAAAACTGCCTAAGAAAAGCTGAGAAAACGTGAAAAAAAGAGAAAACACACATACTCTCAAGTCCATCAGTAGAACAAAATATTTCAGTATTTATGGGAATTAAATCTATTCAAACTTGGTGTTCAAATTTAGAGGGAAAATGGGTTTATTTAATCAATGGCACTGGTACCTGGCCTAAGCCAAAAGGGACCTGAACCTCTACATCACATAAGCTACAAAAATAGACCTTAGGTGCTTCAGGGAGACAAAGTTAAAATTAAATAATAGTTACTTAAAACATTTCAACCAATTCTAAACAACTTAAAATATTTAAATTTAAAATATTTAAAACAACTCAGAGAAGAAAGTAGGTTTGCAGGGAGGAGGCCGGGCAGGGGTGGGAGAGGACTGTCTTTATGTTGCTGATAGAAATGCAATTTGCTAGACCTGTTCAAGTTACTTCGTCCCGCAGTGTCCGATTTAGCAGTTAGTTCCTGTCACTTTCCTTCAGAAATAAAAGCAGCTGTAGGAAGCATGTATGTTCAAAATTTCTTATTGCAACATTGTTTGTAATGGCAAAAAAAAGATGATGCTAATATACCTGGAAACAGCCCAATGACCATTTAATAATAGTTAAATAGATATGTTAAATATTTTAAGTGCCATGCAGCTGTTTTCCTAAAGTGATTCAATTCCTTGATGTGATAAGGTCTCTGTAATTTATTTTTAAGAATGAGTTTCATTAAAAATGAAACTTTCAGGTTGAAGAGAATGAAAGAAAGAACAAAAATCAGATAGCAGAAATGTAAAGTATGTTCCCATTTCATAACCCCCCTCCAAATTCATACCCAGGTGCATCAAAATAGTAATAATAATAACAGTGCTTACCCTGTGACAGCATTTCATGTACTAACTCATTCAAGACCTCACCGCAGCCCTCTGAAGCAGGTCATCCCAGTGTGCAGAAGAAGGGACTGAGCCACAGCACACAAATAACTTTCCTAAAACCACACATATAGTGAGCTGGCGGTCAGGATTCAGACCGTGGCATTCTGGATCTGGAATCTGTGTTCTTAAACATTATGTGTCCTGCTTCTTATTCATGTTTGTAAATGTCTGGGTAAGTTTAGTGGTGAACTTGGAACCGTGCACACTAGGAAATGAACGTAGATTAATTTGCTTGGATGGGAAGGGAAAGGGAGGCTGAGGAGAAAGAAACTATTTGCCGCAGTGGCAAAATATACTTGGCATAATTTTTGGTAAAACTTATACCAGTTGGTGCAAGGAAATATAAGTCTATTGTGTAGGAAACCATTAATTATCAGCTGAATTCTGGTTATGGCTGAGGGATTCAGGGAGTAGTGTTTATGTTTGGGAGGGGATTATTAGGGTCAGTTTGAATCTTGGTGGAGGAGGGGCAAAATAGACATGGCCCGTGTCTGTATTTGATTTTGCCCAGAGAGTGGAGCCTGGAGGTGCCTAGATTGTGAGGAGCTGGGTGAGGAGATGTGGTGAGAAAGAGGATTATCTGAAGTTAGGGACAGGTCTTTACAAGGGAATAATTTGAGATCAAGGAGTATTTCCTCCTCTTGGGAGACATATGTATGTGCTAAATTTCTGAGAGATCTTTGCCAAAAAGTCACGCGGGAGCAGACAGAATGAGTAGGAAATTGTGAGTGGCTGTAAGAGGCCTAGTCGAAAGTAGGTTGAGATTTACAAACTGTTAGAGGTTGGTTAGTGATCCCAACCATTGGGACAGTTTCAGAACTGGGAGGGAACATGAAGTGCTGGAATTGAGGACTGGTAGGGTGACCCCACTATCAATGAGGACTTTGACTAAATAAGTCCCTAATTTTAATGTCTAGTTCCCCTAGGTGGTTAGCTGTTAAAAGGGGGGAAGTCCCTGTTGAGTCCCTGGAGCATCTCCAATCTTGTTTAGAGGCCCTGGATCAGGCTGCCTTATCTGGATTGAACTGGGGCCATTGCTTACACCGAAGGCAACCCTTTTCAAAATGTCCAGGATTTTTGCAAAAAAAAACAAGATGCAGGGTTTTGATCTAGTGTCTGGGGAGAACTGAGGGTAAGGGGATTAATTAATTGAAGTTACATGGCTATTAGGTTAGCCATTTTTTTTCCTGAAAGGCTAAGGCTCAAGTAATTTAGATTTCTTTGTCTTTTCTTTTTTTTGTCTTTGCTAGTTGGTTAGCGAGTGAGGCAACTTCATGGGATCTTTTTGCCATCTAACTGATGTTGTATTATTTTAATAAAGTACTGAGGGCCTCATGAAAATCCACAACAAAGATAGGATTGAATAAATTAGTAACTTCATCATTGCACTCGTTGGTTCCAGAATTTTGTTGGAATACTTGCTCAAAATGATGGAACTAACCTAAGATGAATTCATCCTTTCCTTGTACACCTTGATGAACAGCTTTCCGATTTATTTGCCTGGGGAAAATTTGGGGAATAGCTTTTAATAATTTTTATGACTGTTTCTGTAAGGCTGCTAAGCCTGTGGCACTCAGGAGTTTAAAGTCTTACAGGGAGTGGCTTTGACCTGGGTCATTCATCCATTCCCTAGCTGGGACATGGGCAACCAGCACATGGATGAGTTGGTGTGGGTTGGAGAGACCTGGCTGATAAGCACTAATGATGAGACTAAATGTGCCTTTGAATTCAACAGGATTAATTCTGGGGTTTGGGAAATCCTTGGGCTAAAAGTTCTGCTTCAGGACCAGGAGTCAAAGAGACAGTTTTGAATCCTTTGAAGCTATCTAAAACTTTAAAATGGGCCATCTTTTCACAGAATACAAAGGGAGTCTCACCAAAAGGAATAGGTCAGGGGTGCGGTCGCTAAATAGGAACTGAGGGGCTGTAAGATTTCAGAGGATTCGGAAAGTAAAGGAGGAGGGTTGCTTGCACAAGTCTTTTCTTCTTCTAATTTCTGTGGGGCATTTATGAAGTTTACAGTTATTCCCTTGGAGGGCAGACATTGCTGCCTCCTGGTGCCATTTTGAGGCCTTGAAATACTGATTAAAAAAACCTCCTACTATCTTTGGTGAGTTCAAAAACCTCAGCATTGAAGTTGAAATAAATAAGCTAATTTGAACATTTCAAAGGAGCCCGATTTTGGCCAAGAAAGTTTTAAGTCACCCCCTGTAATTTTTGACCAGAGATTAATCCAATTTCAACTATTTGGACAATAACTTTTAACCAAGAGTGTTGAGCAAGAGTCTGGCATCAACAATTGACGTAAGGTGGTTAAATGACCATCTGATACAGTATCTGAGATGTAACTCACCGAAATCATTTCTGTTATCAGAGAAAAGGTACCTGTCACTTTTATAGTGATTCCAAAATCCTAAATGGAGAAGAGCGGATATCTGAATGTCTCATTCTGTTTTCTAGTACATTCATACAGAGCATTTTAGATTATGGAATATACATCTTGGTATTAGAAATGTATTTAAATACCTTCTTATTTGTCCTTTATATTACATTTAATATTTTCTTTTTTTTAGTTAAATGTGTAAGTAACTTCTTGTATATGAATTTTATTTCAGAATAGTAAAAAGTTCCTGAAAAGTGTTCTGAAACTCAATGTCCAACTCAATGTCCTTCCATACCAACAACTAATCTTGGACACCACAGGATGTCTAAGAATTCAGCTCAATTCTGACACCATCTACCCAGATGCAGAGTCAGATTCCCTAGGTAAAGGGCTCCGTCCCACAAGAACACTCTCCACTCCAGAAGCCAGTTTTAAGCCCAGGTTGTTACCTGTGCTTCTAACCAACATGCTACAACTCAGAGGTTCCCAGGTCCCCCTTCTAGGGTTTGATTAATTTACCAAATCAGCTTGCAGAACTCAAGTGAGCTGAGTTTATTCACTAGATTTTCCGTTTATTGCAGAGGATATTAAAAGATACCAATCATGGGCCACTTGAGAAGACAGATACGGAGCAAGGTCCAAACAAAGAGGCTATTGTCCTCATGGAGCTTGGAGTCTGGCACGGTGGCACATGGATGTGTTCTGGTTCCCCGTCCTCCTCCTTTTGGGTATTGTTAGGGAGGTTTCATTATGTAGCTGTGACCGATGAACTCGTTAGACACCGGTGATTGGTCTGACCTCTAGCCCCTTTCCTCCCCCCACAGAATCAGGGGTGGGATAAAAGTTTCTTACCTCTGTTCAGGGTTGGTTCCCCTGGCAGCCAGCCCCCATCCTTAGGTGCTTTGCAAATGTCATTTTCATTAACATAAACCCAGTTGTGGTGACAGGGCTTATGATGAATAACAAGGCACCTGGTTCACCTTTTGGGCTCTGAGGCATTGTTAGGAACCTAGAAGAAATCAAATAGTGTAACAAAAGAGGCTTCAGGAAATTTCACGGGTTTGGGGAGCTCTGAGACAGGACCTATGGATGAAAACCAAATAAATATACCTGAGAAATATATTGTGGTCATCTGAAGAAGCAAATATTTATATATTTCAAATGGGCATATATTTCAGGTGACTTATAAGATACACATATCTTATAGTATTGTGATTCATAAGATGAATCTTATACATCTACATCTATGAATCACAATATTGCAGTCTCTATAAAATATTCATTATAAAATAAAACTTGGGATCTGAGAGCTTTGAGAATCACTATTGAATCTCTCCCCACCCCTTAATGGAGAGAGGGCTATCTTTTATTTGGGAGCAAAAATCTTTGTAATTAATTAATAAACAATTGGAAATAAACCCAATTGAAAATCAAGGTACCTGAGATTTATTCTTGAATCTCAGTAACGGGGAGTGTGGCATTCACCCACCAAGTTGTTATCTCTCGATCTCCATTTCCGGGAATTAAATGAATCCATTAGACTAAGGGGTCTCCAGGATCACTTTCTACTTATCATTCATTGAATAAAGATTGTTTTAAACTTGCTTCAGAGTTGTGTGCTCCTTTGATTACTCCCATAAATTTCTAGCTTCACTGTTCAGCTCTTCCATATTGATGACCAAGTAAAAGTGTTAATGTTTTAACAACCCATAACATACTTTCCTAGACAATCAGGAAGGCAATGCTACTCTGCCACTGTATCTCTGAACTATCAAGTGTGTTAGCTCAATTATATGATGCCAGCTTTTAACCCTAAGTAACAGGCAATGAGACCTGGGCACAGGGTGTTTGGCTCCTCCCCCCTGCCTTTGCAATTTGTGCCTACATTAGAGAGCACTTTCACTTCCCGGTTTTCAAGGGCAACTCCTCAGGCCCAGCTGAATTTGGTTTTCAGGCCTAGAAACCGAGATAATGTTATTAAGTGCATTGAACATCCATAATACTTTCTGAGTGTTTTCAAGCTAGAAGCTAGGGAGATAAAGGTGAATAGTGTGTACTTGCTCCCTTTGAATGCTTATCATCTGATGGAAAAAGTGGATGGCCAAACAAATACTTATTTTCACCAGTGTGAGGAGGGCAAAATGCGTGTGCCCCAGAAGGGAGGGACTCTGGTTCACCTCTTGTCCTTAATGCCGCACAGGGCCTGACACTTAACAGACTGTGCGGGGGGGGGGGGGGGGAGCCCCAGCTTTCAACAACAGCCAGTAATGTCAGAAGAGATCTAACAGGAAAGGTGATATTTAAACTGAGCAATGAGGCCCCCGGAAATCATGGGGGCGGGGCGGGGTGGGGAAGAAGGCACTTTTCTGTACCCTCAAGGTTCTTTCAGCTGGTCTAACAATCAAATAGATACTGGACAGATACAACAAGAGAAAATCATTTAAATATATGTGTACAGGAACCCCGCAACAGGAGAGGGTCAAAGATCCCACATGTATGAGAGGTTTAAAGAAAGAAAGGTAAAATATGCATAAAAACGACATTCTGAGCTATTGGTTGAGGCAAGGTGACTTGGGGGCTTCAAAGGGCCATTGCAAGATGACAAGAATAGTGGATGTTTAGTAATCAAAAGTTTGCCCTGCCTTCTAGATAAGGTCTAAAAACGTTATGCCTGACCTCCTTTTATGGGTAAGGCCTCTAATTCAAGTCTTTCAGGCAGTTAATGGAGGGGCAGAAGTTTCCTTGGAGCCCACAGCTAAAGTTGCCTTGAGCTCAAAACAATCTGCATATCACCAAGGCACATAATGGGGTGGAGCTTTCTGAACGTCCCCAGAAGGCCTCCTAGTAACTACTAGAGGCTGGCCTGGCATACCAGGATGCTGCTCATGATGAAATGGAGGCCAGCCAAGTCTGAGGCTTGGGCTGCCTGTCACCACCCAGCCAAAGAGCAGAGACAGGGGTTGGATTCTAAGTGTACATCTAATATCAGATGCTGGAAATCAGAAAAGATGGTGGATAAAAAGTTTAACATCCACCTTCCCCCAAGCTCCTCAGGGGCAAGTTTATACCCGGGGTGGGGGAGGAGGAGTAGGGAGAGGGGGTGTTGATCTTGATGAACATTTTTGTCACTGAGTCACTGATTCCTGGAACAGAATGGTCAGTGTTCTGATAAGGATCTCACAGGCAGTCAAGCAGTGATCAGGGTGCATCATCCGCGTGTTTCTGGGGTGCAATCGACCAGTCTCTGCATACCTGGGGACCTGGCATGTGGGTTCAGAGCTGGGTTAAAAATGTCTTTGTTCTTTCCTGGTCAACTTGTAACTGCAACAAAATCTCAGCTGGAACATAAGGTTAAATATATATATATATTTCATTAATTGGTTACACGTTCTATTAGTAATCATCTAAGGCTATAATGGAGAAGAAAAGAAAGGGAAAAAATCTTCTTTTCTATTCTACGCCTTACACCCCTTTCAATAAGACCAGCCATCTCCCTTCCTCACCCTGGGCAATTACTTCCTCTCTCTGGGCGTTATGCTTTTCAAGGGTAAAAGGAGAAGGGGTTCCGCAACATGAACTATGAGAGCTTGTGTGTGTGCGTGTGAGCACTAAGTCCTTTCAAGTCTGCAGGGGAAACAAAAACAACCAGCACGCAAGAACTGCA
The DNA here is from genome assembly GCF_021234435.1 of Artibeus jamaicensis. Classification (NCBI taxonomy): domain Eukaryota; kingdom Metazoa; phylum Chordata; class Mammalia; order Chiroptera; family Phyllostomidae; genus Artibeus; species Artibeus jamaicensis. The sequence goes on along the minus strand of NW_026521911.1, from coordinate 14,817,438 downwards.
AGTTTGCACTGCACCGAATTCTCTTGCGGGTAGTGGGCAAACAACATTAACAGGAAATCAAGCAAAGCCGAGCCAAAAGACGGTAGTGAAAGTTTTGGAAAAAACGGAAGGAAGAGCAGTTCTCAAACTGCTGAGGCGGCTGGGGACAGCAAGTACAATTTTATGAGACAAAAAAAAAAAAGCCTTGAGTTAATTAAAAAACTGAAGAAGCAAACCCCCCGCTTTAAGATCCTTCTTTCTCTGGGACCTGCTCACCTGTCTCCCTCCCGCCCTCCCCACCTCCCTTCCCTCTGGCTCTCTGACCCCCGGTCCCTGCCACTCGTTTTTTCTGGGTCTGTCTGTCCGTCTCTGCCTCTCAACTGCCTTCCCTCCTCCGAGCCGACGAGCGTGTATTCCCATTTTCATTCTCATTTCTCTCGTCATTTTCTCTCTCTCTCCCTCATTCTCTTTCATTTTCTTTTCTCTCTCACTGCGTCCCCCCAACCCCTCAAGGAGGAAGTCTGGGTCGCGTGCGGACCAACTGTGACTCCTAAGTCCTGTTTGGAGTTGTCCCTCGCCAACAAACCGCGTCCTGGTGTCGCCCCCCGGGGCTCAAGGCCCCCGCGAGGGCGGTGCGCGCCCCAACCCTGCCCCCAGGTGCCCCGCGCCGTCTCCCACGGCCCCAGAGCCCGCCCCGCCCGGTGTCGGGTTTCCGGCCCCCGGTTATTTTAAGGCGCGCGTCGCGCTGCCCGGCTCCCGCGGCTCCTCCAGTCCCCGCGGCTGCCCTGCTGCTCCTGCGCCCTCTCCTCGCCTCCAGCCCCGCCAGCATGGGTCCCTGGCCCCGCTCTCAGCTCGCAGCTGTCCTGCTGCTTCTCTGTGGCACTGGCACCGCGCACGGCGACACACCTGCCAACTGCACCTACCCTGACCTGCTGGGCACCTGGGTCTTCCAGGTGGGCCGCGGAGGTTCCCAGCGGGACGTCAACTGTTCGGTGATGGGTAAGCAGCCGCCAAGCCCGGACTGTCCCCCTTCCCTCGCCCTGAGCCCCTTTCCCCGCAGCGCCCACACCGAGCGCGCCTCCACGAGGCGGAGCGTGCGTCCACCGGGGCATTTGGCTGGACTCGGGTCTCCTTGGGATGCCCTCTCCTGCGCCAGGGTCCCCAAGTGCAAGTTGAGCTGCTGAGAACTTTTAACTTCACCTTTTCTTAGTTATTCCTGGGGCCTCAATACTTTCTAAAAGGCTTTCTTTCCCGACCCCCTTAATTTTAGTTTTCTGTGTTTTGGGTTTGTTTGGTTTGGAAGAGAGTTCAGACCTTGCAATCTTATCATCTCCGGGGGCCAACCTGTAGTTCTGGTTTTGTTTGTTTGTTTTTGCCAGTGAAAACTGAGCTCAAATACTTGAGAATATAACAGAAAAGTTTTTTTGTTTTTGTTTTTAGATTGTGGGAAAGAGCCCTTATGCCCAGCAATTTTGATTTAGATGTGTGTTGTTGCTACTAGTCTGAGAAAACTTCTGGTACCCCTCTTCCCTGTTTTATGTATCGCAGGGATGTATATAAAATTCTGTGGATTTTTGTTCTTTTAATAACCCTTTAGCACAATGCCAAGCACTCAATAAATATCTAGTATTTGAACACACTGGTATAGTCCATATACCCTTTAGATAACATGGATATACCAAAGAGGAAGAAACTGTTGAAGGAAGAAAGAACACAGTCTTGATGGAAGAGGAACCTTTGTTCTGCCCAAACCCTTGCCAGCCTGTAGCTTGGCCAGACTGAGTGAAGCTGTCAGCTGCTCTCTCTTGGTCAGCAGAACAAAGATTGCCAGGTGATTTGTTACCAAAGCAGATCGATTCAGCTGTCTAACTCCAAATGACTGTGGCATTGCAGAGTCCTGGGCATTTTAACCATCTTCTGTTTTAGAAGTTGAAGTTGGAGGTATGAAGCAAACGGGAGATCAGGATTTGTAACTGTTTGGGCACATCCTAGTTCAGAGCTAATACTAATCTGAACTATGGAAAAACGCCTCAAGTGTGGACACATCCAGACCCACACAGCAGAACCCTGTTCAGTCAGCCTATGATTATAAATTATACTTTTGACCTTAATATAATAATTAAAGACACCCACTTGTCTGAGCCCTTATGTTCGAAAGTTTAAAAGTTTAGTTCCTATCAGCACATGTTAGCTTTCTAGGACAGAAACTTGAGTTTGCTAAGTACTGTGGAAGGATTCAGATTCTGAAGTTCTGAACAGCGGAACCATTATAGAGAAAGATGCTCCATTTCTTCTTTGAAGAGATCATTTCCTTTGCCTTTCTTTTAATCTGATAGCAGGCCTTTTTACATTTTATATTCCGCTTCCTGACTACCATTTTGTCTTCTCTTCATTTCTGCCTGTTATCTTCAACATCACACATTTTTTCCTTTTCTTCAGTGGAAAAAATTCTTAAGTCTTTGGACGTTCTGGGAAGGTAGAGGCTGTACGTTTTAGGGTCTCTCTGCCTGTTGGCATATTCCTAGCTGTTGAGCACTCACTTTCCAGGCTTGACTGAACCCCCTTTGGAACTGTACAGAGGGACACAACAAGATGGAAAGTGTGATATCTTCACAAGCCAGATTGGCTCACATTGGGTGGCATGAAAGGAAAGCAGCTGAAAATGATGGAAATTGTACAGGAGCTTTTTCCTCCCATGAAAGTACAAATAATTTTCCATTGTTGTGCATTTTTGTTTCTTTAGGACCACCAGAAAAAAAAGTAGTGGTGCACCTTAAGAAGTTGGACACAGCTTACGATGACTGGGGCAATTCTGGACATTTCACCATCATTTACAATCAAGGCTTTGAGATTGTGTTGAACGACTACAAGTGGTTTGCCTTTTTTAAGGTTAGTTTTGTTGGACTATCCATTCATATTTTTAATTATTTACTATCTGAAGTCTCTTCTAATCAGTAGACCCTCAGAATGTTAAGATTAAGAAGATAACCAGAATTAACACCACTTTTCCCAAGAGGAATTAGATGGTTTATTTAAAATTATGATTTTAGTAGATTAACAAACCTGATCTATATTTGAATATGTAGAATCCATATACATTTAAATTTCTAATGTGGTAAGTATGACTAAGTTCTTTTTTTTAAGATTTTATTTTTTAGGGGGTAAGGGAGGGAGAAAGAGAGGGAGAAAAACAGTGATGTGAGAAACATTGGTTAATCAGTTGCCTTTCCCACGTGCCCCAACCACACCCCAACCAAGGACCAGGCCCGCAGTCCAGGCAGGTGCTCTGACTGGGAACTGAACTGGTGACCCTTCGCTTTACAGGGATGATGTTCAGCCAACTGAGCCCTGCTGGTCAGGGCTAGGACTACATTTTTAACTTACTTTTTTTATTACTGTACCTTTATTTCTAAACGTTGCCTTAATGACTTGGATTGAATCTGCAGTAAAAATATGGATACCATAAACAATTTTGGACTTACTATGCTATCTTTCTTATCATTGCTGCTCTGAGAAATTGACCTAAGTGACTCATTGAAGTAACATGTTGTACTAAATATATTAATGTGGATAACTTATTTCACTACACTAAGACAAAGAGATAGACAGTATCCAAGTTACTCCTTGGGCTAGTTAAAGGAAATGGTGGTCCATCCAGGCCAGTTTGTTTTCTTTTCCCACTAGGGAAGAACTCATGGCCGAGTGTGTGTGCTAACACGTTGGTTCCTATTGCAGACACACTCCAGGGCAGAAGTGTAGCATAGATTGTAGTCCCTCGCAGATATCCTTCTGAACCTGGGGTTTTTCCTTTTGGCAGAGTATCAAATGCTTTAAGTAAATTGAAACCACAAGCCTGAGACTAGCTGTTTCTCATTTATAATCAAGTATAAATAAAAACAGACATTTTCATGGGGTAGGGTTTACAGCCTTTAGAACATCTGGTAAGAGTTGACAATTCCTGGGATTCGAGGGGAAGTGGGAGAATGACTGTTAACGATGATAAAACACACAGCACCAACAAAAAACTAACTTCTAAATTTATTGTGATTTTTCTCCTGGGTTGGGATTTAACCACTAGGATATGGTGTTAGAGCTGAGCCAACCCTGTTTTTTCAAATAATAACTCCATATATATATATGTGTGTGTATATATATATATATATGTGTGTGTGTGTGTGTGTGTGTGTATATATATATATATATATATATATAGAGAGAGAGAGAGAGAGAGAGAGAGAGAGAGAGGACCCCTCTTTAGTAGGAAAAAGAAGACAGAGAGGAAACATTGCCCGCACTCCCTTGGATTGTCTGGTCTGCTGTTCAGCTGGCAGGAACCATCTGTCCATGTTGCCTGTTGAGGGCCAAATGTCCATTTTATTCATCGAAGCCCAGGCTTAAACTGTTGTAAAATATTTTTAAGATTACCTCTGAATATCATGTATTTTTAAAATCGTAACAGTATTTATATGAATTTTTAAAACTGTAGTTCATGCGAGATAAATGTAATTCAATCTGATTATAATTTTTGGTGTTCATATTCCTGAACTTAAGGCTCTGCAGACTTATAGATACTCTGTCACGGCCCTTCAATATTTCTTGCCTTCAGGTTGAGAATTCCTGTGGAATTGATGGCACAAGGAAAGAGACAGTCAAGATGGTTGTTACCATGTATCATCCTCCCCCTCCTCCTCTCCTCCTTTTCACCTCTCTGGCTTCTCCATCCCCTCTGCTTCCCTCCCTCTCCCTCCCCCTTTCTTGCTTGACACAAAACCATTGTAACATCAAATAAGATGAGAAGTGTTCTCTACCCTAAGTGGGAAGAGTTAATATATACGTGGTAGTAGGACTTCTGGATGGTATTCTCTTACTAGGAATAAAAATAGGAAGAGTGTTTGGCTACTGATTGCAGTATGTATTTTAAGCGCACATTCAACCGGAACCAGTATGAGGGCCATGTTTTCTTCTCTTGCTGAAAAATCAGCCACTCTGCCTGGTCAGTAGTTAGGAGTTGTGACAAAGATCATAATATTGGTAAGCAGAAAAGAATATACATAAGATAGTTGGTTTTGACATTTCTCTTAACATCAAGCAGTTCCAGGTAAACATATTTTGCAGAGTGATAGAATCCATGTCCTTTTTGCAAAACCAACTGAAAGTTATAGGGAACAGCGTTTTTACACGTTTTAAGAAAAATGATAAAGTGGAGTTGATTTTAGATAGCAGGCAAGTCAAGTACTTTTGGTGACACTTGAAACATGTTAACACAAACGATTTGTCAGGTCTCACCCAAAGCATCGGGGTATTTCCTGTTGTGGTGCTGGGGAAGCCATGCTGGGTGTGTAACTCAAGAAAAGACAAACCATTTAATGAGTGAAGTGCATGAGACTTTTTCCTACAGGCTCAGTAATTATCGTTTAAATAAAGGTTAATTTATTTTTAAAAGTGAAGAATTATTAACACCTAACCAGTATTTTGTTCAAGTTTAAGTGTCTTATGTAAACTACAGCACAGTCCATTCAACTATGGCCATTACAGGAGTATCTGGCAAATTTTTGCCAAGTGTACCTGCTGTCATTGTTCTCTGCATTGTTATTTCACAAACCAGTCGGATCTCCAGATCTCTGCATCGACTCATCCCAGACGCTACCACTGCTTTCCTGGTTGCCCTCTCCAGATATGCTCTCATCAGATTGCTTCTTACTGTTCCCACTGGAGTCTGCTGATCTCGTGGTGCATACAGGGTATTCTGTTAGGCTCCTGCTCCTCCCTGTGCTCACCCAGCAGCCTGCAGCTCCCAGAGCAGGCAGCGTCCACACCCTCCTCCCCGCATTCCTGCTCCTCTTGCTAGAAACTTACTTTATTAAATTCTTCTTCTTCAGGACTCACTTAGAAGATGAACATTTTCTATCACTATGTCATATTTTCCTTAATTTTATTGGCTTCATAATCTATCCTTTATAATTTTTTCTGTGTGACTAGATAAATTCACATGCATTTCAAGCTAGAAAAATCTTGGCAGGAAGTGAATCTTGACATGGAAAGTTTGTGCATAGTTTGAGTTGGGCAGAAAGAACTGAGTAAATATTTTTTAGTTACTGTTTCCTTCTCAACGTCCAGTAGACATTCAGCTACCTGAATACTTTATGGGGGGGTTACAAATTCCAATGCATTTAGGGCCCACCCTGGCAGGTCCCTAAACATGTGAAACAAACTTATGTAAAACAATAAGAAGTAATTGGACCTGTGGCAAAATAGAAACTTCCTTAGAGATCTTTATTTCAATTTTCTTTTCAAACAATATATATAATATGTATAATAAAATACAACACTGCCTGCAGGCCAGTTTCTGAGACTATCAGATTTGAATAGCATTTACCATTTTGTTATAGTTGGCACAGTCCAATACATTTGCATCCCTCAAAAGTACCTGCAGATTAAAGGGAGCCAACATCTTATAAACAAAGTAACAACACAGTGCAAAGGAGGTTTAATTATGGTTGACTTTATGTGGTGGGCAGGTAAGCGATAATTGTTTTCTTTGTGACTTTATGGACTTGTTCGTTCATTTTTGATGATGAGCTTGCACACAGCTCCTGTGTAGGCAGTCTTCTTGGCCAGACCGCCTGGTGGAAGTCCTTGGAAACAAACTCCGCTCCAGAGAAGACTCTCAAAGTTGAACAGCCTTTCTAGCCTTTTCTGTTACAGTCTCAAGTGTAGTTTCTCATTTGACTTGTGTGAGGCTGTAAGAGGGAGTAGAGAGGGAACTCAGATTTCACTTTGAAGATTAAACTCTTTAAGGGCTGAAAAGGTTGTATAGAAAGGAAATTAGATTCGCTGTGGCTGAAATTTTTATTTGATGATAGCCAAGCAAGCTTCATTGATTTCTGATTGAGTTTTTGTTGGGAACCCACCTGTCTTCATAGAACTGTAAGCCAAAAATAAAAATAAAAATAAAAACCCCACAAACAAAACAAGACAAAAAACTACTATAGTGTTTATTAGGCAGGTTGCTACTCAGAAGATGGGAATTTGGCCGTCTTGGAATGCTTGGGAAATGGTTGGGGAAATTCATACCAGAGGGTTTATTTATCTGTTTTATATTCCAGTAACTTGTAAGTTTGAAGCTTGTCACAACAGGCAGAAATGTCAATCATGTGTTTCTGTGTAGTGGATTTGGGAATCTCATACCATTTTTCTACTGTGTCTTCTGGGTTCATTTTTAAGATGTAACAATGCAGCTTTTAGAATACTTATTATTAGGATAGGTTTACTTGTTTCAATGTAGATTCGATACACCAAGATTAGGATAGTTTTTAAAAACTCCTTGGGGTTTACTTTGAAGAGTATTTCAGCCGAGGGAAAGAATCAGAAGTTTAACACTTAATGCATGTCAAACTACTTATTTTTGTTTTCTTTCATGATGATGTTTAATCTCAACATAATGACTCAATTTCCCATTGTAAACTCTTCATAGGATGTCACTGATTTTATCAGTCAGTTGTTCATGCAGCTGGGAACTGTGGGAATGTATGATTTACCATATCAGAGGAAGAAACTGGGTGAGCGCCACTGAAAATTTTTGAATTTTCTTCTTAAAAGCAAGCTTCCCTCTTCCTGGTTGCTTATGCAAATTAATGTTTATGTATTCATCAGGGAGATGGAGATGAAACTAGAGAGATGGTGGTTTTCTCTTAGATTTCTTGCTTGGGCCTGCTTATTTGCTACCTTTCACATGCCTCTGCACTATTTTGTGTGAGTGGTTTTCCATTTTCACACGTTCCATTTGCACACTTCAGATTAGCTGTCCCAGGTATGATGCTTATAACGTAAACAGACATGAACCCAAAAAGGAAAAGACCCAGTTAAAAAATGGTTAGCTTAAGTTCAGTTCAGATCCTTGAAGTAGCTAGGCTGCCTCAGGTGGTTCATTTTTTTTTTCCAAAAAAGACTCATGAGGGAACCATGTGAAGCTGCATCATTTTAAGTTTGTTTTCTAATGGAGAAGGTGGTTCTTCCAGAGAAATTGACATATCTGTCACTCATTCCTGCGAGTTATCACCCGTCTTGTTAAAAATGGCTCCTTCGCAGAATATAAAAAATATCGACTGGAAGGAAGAAGAGGATATTTTTCACTCTTTACACTCTCCCACTTGCAGAATATATGTTTAAATCATTGCTCTCACTAGAGCCACAAATTTAGATGTCCAGAATTTGGATGGGAAATGGGTGTTAGAGAAAAAAGTTGATTAAGGCTTACCTTTCTTGCATTTTAACATTTTTCCCCTTTTCCCTTCCTCCTTTTCTTAGCTTGTAAGTAGTAGAACTGGGATGTGAAATTTGGAACTGGCTATAGCCTTTGTCCTACAACAGCATTTGCCAGACTGTTTCATGTCCCAATGACGGCTGCCATGGCGGCCAGGTAGGGTTTCTCATTGGGTAGAACATTTCATCTGGTTGAGCTTTACAGCTCATTCCAGGCAGCCACTAACAACAGATCAAAGTGAAAATTAGAATAGAAACTAAAAAGCTGTTTCTTCTGAGTTCTTTTCTGGTAGTTGAATAAGTGTGGATTTTGTTAGATAATTTCCTTTATTTCAGAATTTCTCAGACTCTTCACCATGTTACATGCTGATAGCTTAGGAGAAAGATGTAACAGGAAACTTTTCTGAAATAGTCACCATTTTTTTTTCCTTACAAAAAGTAAGGTATGCTCAGAATGCAGCTTATGCAATTCTGACTTAAAACTCTCACTCTCCCTCCTCATTATGGATTCATCCCCAGTAGAAAAGATAATCCCTGCATTTGTCCTTAAATGGGATGAATAGCCTTGTGTCTGGAAATACAGATCCAAGCAACACTAAGCCTGCATTTAGAGTTTCTAGGTTATACAATTTAATGTATCTATGTTGCTAGATTAGCCTGTTTTTTAAATACATTTCAAGATATTGTTAGGTGTGTGCAGTGGCCGTCGACTTCAAACGCACCTGCATGTGCTTCCTGACTGTTGGCTGCATGATGCTTCCGCGTTCAGCTTCTGAGCATGGTGGCTGTCTGTGGGTGTCTTAAATAGCATGAACGAAATACCAGCCTCTCGAATACTAGCACTGTTTTGTTTTTTACTTAAAAGAAATTAAGATCATTAAGTAGTGTTAAGAGGCAATATTAACTCTAGTTTTTATTGTCTTGTAGTTATTAAATAGAGCATCTGTTGAGGGGGGTCTTTTGAGACCACAGCCCCACGCAGGCTTGGGGCTAAGAGGCAGACCAGCACACAGCACTGGACCTACCTACCTCTGACGGCCAGCGGAGGCCTCTAGCAGCTACAGACCCTTCTGGAGTCTTTATGTGCATGTAAAGTGCAGAGGAGTCCTGGTGACCTACCTCCACGGCAGCTGCCCTCCCCAACATTTCCGTGAAAAGCAGCCACCACGTTTTGGAGTGTGAACAACCAGAGACTACGCAGGAGAAAGACAAAAATAATCTGGAAGCCTTAGGTGGCTCTGCCATTCAGCCTTTGAGTGAAAGGAACAACATGCGCCATGTTTTTTTTCTTTTTTGAATACTCTTTTATTGATACGATTTTTCAAAAGAAGCTAGGATTAGTCCTTTGTATTTCATTTTGCTCACAGTGGTCTTTCCGAGTGCCTTTTCTTTCCCTAATTACCTGAGGAACCTCGGCATCTATCCTAAGGAGAAGATCAGGCTTCAGTATATCATGAGATGCACAGACGTTATTGGTGGGAAGATTGTCCTGTGGAAGAGGCTTTCTTGAAAAATGCAGACTGCTAAAGGATATCTTTTTGTAGATCGTGGGCCTAACAGTACCCCTGGCCAGAAAGATGGTCTGATGAATACATTTTATGGGTTTTTTTGACTAGGTGCCATCCTTGTGCTAAGAATTTGAGGTACTTGACCATACAAAAACACTGTAAAATAAATCTTCTTTGCTTCATTTTACAGATAGGGATAATTAGTTTCATATAGTACTTAAGCTCACACAGCTTAAGAGTTAAATAATAAAGGCTAGTCTTTCAACCCTGAGCACTTCCTTGGGGCTAACGAGTGAAAGAAAAACCATTTCACAAGTACTTGGAGTCACATCTGGGTAGATTTTATGGCGAGTCCCAGACTGTAAACACCATGGCCATTTAATGGGACAGAATATGCACAGCATTAGCTTCTGTTGAGATGTAGGAAAGAATTGGCTTGAAGCTTAGGTTTCTCTTCCAAATGAGGCTACTCACTTTCTTTTCTAAGCCAGGGTCCTGTCATTCAAGATAAAAAATTACCGTCTCCTTCCCTTTGTAGTCCCCCAAATTGGAGGGAGAGCTTCCTAATCTTCAAATTAAATACAACCTAAGTACCTTTGCCAAGTTTACTTCTCTTAGTACCATTATTGTTCACACTGATTGCTATCACCTAGGTCTTTCCTTTTAAACAATGGACTAGTTTCCACCTCAGTTATTTAGAACTGATTAATATCAGCCTTGGTGAACCAAAAATGTGAGGCTACACCTACTTCATATTGTATAGGAGGACCTCCCTCCTGGATTCCCGCTTTAAGGGAGGAATCTTTCTCTAGGGAGCCACTTGCCATCATTACATTAATTCAGAGCTTTTTATCCCCTCTGGGAGGTACTGGTCTGCAGTTCTGGGAAGGTTACATCTTTTAAAGATGAAATAACAGTACAGCCAACTACTTCAACCTGGACACGTCCTACCTGTAGACCTGATAATTCTTCACTTAGGATGTCCATGCCCCCACCGTGAAGGCCTTCCCAGCTCTCTCCATTGCTGGGAGAAGCACCCTTGCTTTGGTTCCCATGGCGCTCTGCACGCAGCTCTCTGCTCTAGCAGCACTAACTCTGCTGGGATGGGGTGATCTGGTAGCATGTCCTCACCTTTTTCCAGTTGGAAAATCTGTTAATTTCCCTGTATGGCTTAAGCACCTAATGTGCATAGAAATTTCTAGGTGCTTGAAAGGTTAACCACTTCTCTTTTCAAAGATTCTCATAAGTAATACCAGTTTACAAATAATGCTACAGGGTTATAGAATCACAAATCAGGAATGGTACTATGTTTATATTTTTGGATCTCTGCTCTCAAGTATATCAGGTTACCTGCCTTCAGAATCCTGAGAGAATTCAGTGTTTTCTGACTGATTTTCAGGATGTAAATACTAACAAAGCAACCAATGTGTGTGTGTGTGTATGTGTGTGTGTGTGTGTGTGCGAATTTAAAATCATGTCTACCAAAGTGATTGTTTCTCTGAGAGTAACTTTGCATTTAAATGTTTGTTTTGCTTATGAAGAAGAGAAGCTTTGGTGAGTACGGTGTTAGAAGGCTTCATGGTGTTAGACTGCTTAGCTTTCTCCATTGTAATCACCTGCGTGCCCTCTCCTGGGCTTTGAACTCCGATTGCAGGGATCAACTCTGTATTACCATTTTATTCCCTATGTGTAGTACCAAATGTGAAAAATAATGGGGCTTCAATAAATATTTGTAAAAGAAAGGGAATTGAAAATACATCATCGTTTTGTCCTGTTGTTTTATTGATAAGTCTCTGGAATTATTGTTACATTTGAGTCCTCAGCATATGGTGGACCCTCAAGCCTTATTCTTCGAATGACTTTGTACAAAAACATGAGGCTTTTAAATTTTACTATTTATTTATTTATGTTTCAGTTTTTTGCATGTGACTATAGAGGCTGAGATAAGACTTGAAGTTAAAAGGACTGACCTTTCATAATTACTAACACTACAGTAGCCGTTGGGGGAAGGAGCTTCATGGCTACATTGGTTCCCCAGATCCCGGAGACTAGCCAGCCTGGGGTGCCGTTGCTGATGCAGCCTTCCCACTGAGTACGGAGAGAAACACCAGCTACAAGTTGGATTAGATGGCCGCTAAGATTTCCTCTAACCTCACAGTGTTAAGAGTTTAGGAGAGAGGGATATGAAGTACAACATTAAGAAATAAGTCAATAATACTGTCATAAATATCTGTGTTGTCAGATGGTTAGTACACTTGTCGAGGTGATCACTTTTTAAGTTACATGAATGTCTAAGTTGTAGACCTGAAACTAGTATAATACTGTATGTCAACTGTAATTGAAAAATAAGTTAAAAAACTAAAGAGTTTATGAATGAGGAAGCGATGAATGAGCCAAGGGATTTTGGCTACTTTAACACTTTGCTGAGTGTTAAATTGTTGTTTTCTTAACTAGCTCTGGAACATGTATTTGGGATCTGTCTTTTCAGGACTGGAATGAACAAGTTGATGACCCCCCATTTTACATGTAAATGGAGCATCCAGTTTTTTCAGTGAAATGCTGGAAGACACTTGGTTGCAACCACTGTGACAGTTTCCTGGCAGTTTTACTGTTCCTTAACGTTCAAGTTTCTAAAACAAAACGGTTAAGTCTATTTAGTAAGCAGACAACCAGAGCACATCCTTATAACTGACGTGTTTCTTTCTGAAGAAAGGGCTGTTGCCCTTGAGTGGGTTTGGCAGAGCCCCAATTTCATAAAATGTGCCTTGTTCTCTCTCTTTTTAAAATATTTTATTTATTTATTTTTAGAGAGACGGGGAGGGAAGGAGAAAGAGTGGGAGAGAAACATCCATGTGTGGTTGCCTCTCATGTGTCCCCTACTGGGGACCTGGCCTGCAACCCAGGCATGTGCCCTGACTGGGAATTGAACTGGTGACCCTTTGGTTCACAGTCCCGTGCTCAATCCACTGAGCCACACCAGTCAGGGTGCCTTGTTCTCTTTTGTTGCCATGTGGTGGCTAGACTCACCCTCCAGACCTGACAGCAAATGGAAGTAGTTAATCTGCACTCAGCGTAGATTATATATGGTAGGCAAAGCAGGTTTATAGTGGTTTGTATGGAAATAATAGAATAATTAATAAATAATAATACAAGAATAAACTCTGTGTTATGTGTCTTCATAACTAACTGTAAACCTACTTTTGCCTCACCCTGTGTGTACACAGTAAACCAAAGGCACAAAATTGAAAAAAGAGTCTTTGTTTTTAAATATTGTGAAAATGTAATAGCTCTGCATATATGGTTTATCATTAAATCATTCCACTTTTCTTTTGCCCTGGCTGGTGTAGCTCAGTGGATTGAGTGCCGGCCTGTGAACCAAAGGGTCGCTGGTTCCATTCCCAGTCAGCTCACGTGCCTGGTTGGCAGGCCAGGTCCCCAGTAGGGGGTGCTGGAGAAGCAACAGCACATTGATGTTTCTCTCTTCTTTCTTTCTCCCTTCCCCTCTCTCTCAAAATATATAAATAAAATATTTGAAAACAATCAGATCTTTCTGAAATGGTGAATGACCTTGATAAATAGACCTAGATGTTCAAATTTTTAATTATGTTTTGCACAATATGTATAGATACACTTAAAAATTATATACAAGCACTACCACACTAATATGTTTGTTTTCTCTCAAACATATGAAGTAAATACTCGGTTTATTTATCATCCCAAAATGTCCTGCCAAAATATATTTCATCGTGATAACCTTTGAAAACAATGTATAAATATGCTTCCATATCATTCCAAAAGCAATGTTAGAATTCTGTTGCTGATCATTTTTATTACTGAATACTTTGAACATTTAGAAACAGAATTTTCTACTTAAAACCCTTAAAATAAATAATTAGTTTTGACCCATTTTTGTTACAAGTTTGAAGGTGTCACAGATTCAGTAGAGATGAGAATTACTGCTTGGCATCAGGGATGGTGACCATTTAATAGATTTGAATGGAAACATTTGCTTTATTTATATGTAAGATTAAAAAGTGAATACTGCAGTAATGGAACCCTTTAAAAGCACCTGTTTCCAAAACCTTGCCTTTTAATGTGGCTGACGGGAATCATACTAGGAGTGGGGTAAATGTAAGCTTTGTCACTTTTCCTTTGTTTGCTTTGGTTTACATCATCAGTATTTGAAAATCCTGACTTCTTTGCAAGTGTTATTTTAAACTACTTGTTCATTTTGTGAGAGGTAGCTTAATTACATCACTAAGTACACAAGTGTATTTAAGCAGACATGTAAAGGAATGTGCCGTGTCCTAACGTCTGGGGTAGCACACTGCATGAGCGATGAACATCAGACCTCGGAGCTGCACGGCGCTGTCAGGGTTGGTTTGCATATTAAATGATAGTGGAGGTCGGTTTTCAATTTTATTTCTGTATTACAAACAGAAATGCAAGTTATAATATTTTTCTAATATTTCTGTGGATCATCTTTTCATCTGGTTTTGGAAATCGCTGGTTGGCAGGATAGGACTTGTATCACCTGCTCAAGTGACAGTTTGGTCTAAAGTGTAAGTTCCTTGGTGGCATGGGGAAAGTCTTAAACAGCTTTGTGTCCCCATGGTTACAGATGGCAGTGTTGATGTTACTTGTTTAGTGTTTTAAATTTTTTAAACTGTTCAAATTTCAACAGCATCTTCAGCCTTTATAGGAATCCAGTGAAGTGTGAGTCACTCCCATTATCAGGTGAAGAAGTCGAGGCTCTCCATTTGTGATCTGACTCCCGGTTACATGAAAGAAGTAGCAGAACAAGCACTTAAAGGGCAAAGGCCTTCTTATTTACACTGCTTTTGTCTCATAGCCAGTGCATTACATAAAGTATTCAAATATTTGCTAAGTATCTCATTAATCAGGGAAACAGTGGAACACAACATAAATGATTTATCTCCCCACTATGTCAAAGGCAGTTGAGAAGGAGTCACAATAAATAACAAGTTCTGAAAAAGATGAACCTGGTAGAGCTAAATGAATAGTTGGTAAAATGAGAGAAAATGGAAGAAGTGAGTTTTGTGAATGCTTGGTTACTCAATGGAAATTCTGAAGAAACAAATAGTTATTGAATCCTAATAGTTTTCTAAACATAAGTGCAAGGATTTGGAGGTTCTTCAAATTTTATGAAATTACCTATTTGCTTTGATAGAAATTGGCATTACTGAGTAGAAACTTAAAAAGGCAAAAGATTTATACAATCTGAGGAGGAACCAGAGTGAATAGAAACAAATTACCCCAATCTGTGCAAAGCAGGATTCAGAGACTAATGTTTATATAAAAGACGTAGTACTCTTAAGGAAAAAAATTTTGGCTGCATTTCAAAGTGGATAGTGCAGCCAAGACTTCAACTTAATTGGTAATAATGTCCAGAATCACACAAGAGGTGTTTCACAATAGCAGGAAGCACGGCGGACACCCTGGGAATGTTTCCGCGGACGCCCTGGGAACGTTCGGACCAGAAGCTAAGGGCATGGTGTGTGATCCGCCCTGGCAGAGCTGCTGAGTGCACTTGGCTGCTGGGGGGGCTAGTGCCTCACTTCTCCCGAGTGGAAGCTGCCTTACGCAGTGTCGTACGGCCCTGTCCTACCTCCTAGAGGGTGGTTTTAGGTTCTAAAACATTTATTTTAGATTGGGAAAACTACAGGATGATATAAGATAAATTTAGTGAATGGAAAATAAATCCATTTACTCCATTGATTTAATGTATCAGAAATGGTCCAAAAATGGGCAGCTTCCTTTGTACATTCATTTCAGTTAACAACCATTGCGGATTTTTAAAAAAGATTATTTAGTATTACTTAGATATATAAATACTCTATGTAAATAGTAAGAATTATTACTATTCTTACTATTAAGAATTAATAGTAAGAATTATTATTACTATTAATAGTAAGAATTAATAGTAAGAATAGAAGTAAGAATTATTTAGCTGGCTTTAGGAATATTAAATAGGAAATCCACAGATCTAAGGACTGTATTAGGAAGCTGGAAGAGAGATTTTGGAACTCCTAGGTCAAGCTAAATTTACTGATAGGGAAACAGGTTTGGACAGGAAAGCTGACATCTGTGAAGTAACACTAAGAGTCAGAACTTGGTCTCTGATACCATGGCAGCACCACACTTCCGTTAATGTCAAACTTTGTATTTCTTCTCAGCTTCTGTGTTATTGTTGAAATAGGACTTTGCATTTGTTGTTCTAATTGCTTCTTCATGCCAGTTTCCTACATACTGAATAAACCAAAATCCTGTTCTCATGGTGCTTAGTGTGTGTGTGTGTGTGTGTGTGTGTGTGTGTGTGTGTGTGTGTGTGTGTGTGTGTGTGTGTGTGTGTGTGTGTGTGTAGAATAACCTCGTAGGCTGAGTATGTATAAAATAGGACCTGTGAGGTGCAGGCCCTTAGTGTTGCCCTCATCCTATAAAAGCAGAAACCAAAAGTCCAGGAATGATAAGGGACTTGCTCAGGACCTCACAGCCAGTGAGTGGCAGAGCTGGATCCAGTCCGCGCAGTCCTGCTGAGACCAGGGCCTCTAAACTGCTTTGCATTAAAAACCCAAGGCAAACATGGGAAAAAGATGGATGGGTCAAGGAAACATAGGCACCTGAGCAGTAAGGAATGGTCATTAGTGCTTCCAGAGTATTTAGGTGGTCCTTGAAGGACCCTGAGTAATAATTTGGACCTTACAATTTCTTTAAGGGAAAGGATGGATAAAGCAGTGAGCTTTGTAACCGTCAACTCATACTGGATTTTTTCCTTTTCATTTAACTTTGCAAAGCCACTTTTTTTCCATGAGAAAAATAATGCCTACTATTATCCCAAGAAATCATTGTGAGGTTCAAATGGTACAGATGGAAACCCTTTGCAAACTGGGCTATAAGCCTTGCTGCATGGATTCTAGGTCTCTTCTCTCAGTGTTTTTGACAATTGAATCACTTGGTTATGTCTCTAGCGCTTTGTGAGAAGACAAAGTATACGAAGAAGTGGTGTGTGGTACTGGAAAGGATGCTCTTGTCCTAGGAGTCCTTGATTATGAACTCTAGTTAGACACCTTCTCTAGGTCTCTCTCTCTCTCTTTTTCTTTGTCCCCTGAGACGATTATTTCTGTTCTCTTGAACATCTACGATTTATGAGTAATCTGTGAAATATTTATGAAGTATAAAGTGATAGATAAATGTTAAGGTCCAGTAGTTTCGTAATACTGGTGATGAGGAGGAGCACAGAGTCCTTGAGCAAACCTAAATGATCGAAGGACTGAGGCAAAGTTAAGTCACCCTCTAGTGATTCCCCCCTCTCAAAATCACAAGCCCGCTGTCCCCTCACAGGGGAACTTTATTTGGTGACAGCCTTCATACTTATAGCTATGACTCAGTTGTGCCGAGTAGGCGGGCAGAACCACACCATGGGAAACTCAGGGCCTACTTCTTCCACTTTGAATGCCCCTAACTCTTTTGGTCTGCAGGGAAAGTCATTTCATCTGTGATCTAAATTTTTGCTTAGATGGGGAAGTTTTCTGGGCTTCTCCAAACATGGTTAGGTTGCTGAAGCACATGATGTTGTAAGTAATTATTTATATATTTGTTGACTTCATTAAATCCTCAACTTAAGGGCTGGGGCCCCATCAACACATATGAACACGCATACCTAGCACTTTGCACAATGCCTGGGAAATATTATGTGATCAATAAATATTTGATAAGTAAGTGAAAGAGCTTAGCAAAGTACAAAATACATTCTATAAGTCATATTGCTTTCAGGAAGTGTAATCACAATGCCATACGGGTGCAGGTTAGCAGCCTCTGGTACGACTGGGCCATCTGCATAGGCGTCCTGTTCCAGGACTTCATAGGCTGCAAGTCTTGTGCATAGAAATAAGAATATTTGTAAAGTGATTAATTTTACAAAATATGTATAACAATCTCTGTTTGGTAAATAACCAAGAAAATCCCCCCCACTCTCATTTCACCTCTCATTTCCATTTTTAAAAACCATATTTCATAAACAATGTATATATTTGCATTCAACTTAAGTACTACCTTGTATTTTTTCCTCTTGATGTATCATAGGTATTCTGCTTTTATTGTTTTATGGAGGCGTCAGCATACTTTTTCTTAGACAGTGAGGGTTTTAGGCTTCTTGGGCCTCAGGTTTCTGCAGCAGCTACTCAGTTCTGCACCCTCCCCCAACAGCAGCCACAGGCCATGCAGACAAGCGGCCGGGCAGTGTGCCAGGAGGTCTATGTTTATGAAAGCAGGTGGCCCTCCCTAGCCTGAGATTGCCTAACTTTTCTATAAAACTCCCATTTACATTAGAAATGTTGTGTAATATGCCTTTGAAACATGAATTTAGTACTTAATTATTTTTTTATACTTGAAAATTCAGGCTATTCTTTTGTTCCTATTTTTGTTTTGACCTTTTCTGTGATGCTGCACTGGGTATCTTCAGTGTTTAGTAGGGTTATTTCCATTGATTTGTATTCGATGATTTCTGTAAGATAGATCTTTAGAACTCTTAAAGCCTTGCCAAGACTGCTTTCTAAAGCAGCAGAGGAGGGAGGAGGGGAGCATTGGCTTAGCCACACCCTGGCCTGCGTGTCTGGCATGGACGGGGGAATAGGGAACACAGTCAAGAGGCTGTGCCAAAGAGAAATGCTAAGTAGAACTATGAGGCATGGAAGTTACATCATCTGAAGTTACCAATATTAGAATGCTTTTGATCTATAAAAATTGTGTTTTTATGTAGTTCAGAACAGTAGACATGCATTTCATCAACTATTTCACACAATATACCCTCCAACATTGCATCCTGATTATATCCTCGGCCTTTGTTTCCAAGTTCCTTGTCCTGAGTTGGCCTTTAGCAGGGACATGAGGAGTGGTGAGCTGAACTCATGCTGGTGAGATATTCCTAGCCAGAGTTGGACAGATGGGCTTCACAATATCATGAACCACTGAGACTGAAGCAAAATGTACCTAGGAGTAGCCCATAGTAACTTATCCTGTGCTGTATAGCTTAGTGAGTGGGGAATCCAGGATTCAAATCTAGCTCCTTTGCATTCTAAGGCCACTCATTTTTAACTCTACTAATAAATATGATTTGAATTCAGAAATAGTCATATGCCATAAGGTAATTTTAAGTGTAGTTTAACCCACTCACTCCTCTAAATTTCGGTTTTGTGAACTATAGTCCTGTTCTTTTAAATAAAGTTTTATCAGAACGTGTTCTAGTTTATTCATTTATGCATTCTCTATGCATCTTTTACTTTGCATGGTGGAGCTGAGTGGTTGTGACAGAGGCCTTGCAGCCTGCAAGCCTTAAAATATTGCAATATGGCCCTTTAAAAGGAAGTATGCCAACCCCTGTGTGCAGTTGAAGTAGTATTTGTTATCTTAGAGTAGGAGTCCGCCAGGTACAGCCCATGGACCAAACCCGACCCAGTGTGTACTTTTGTCAAGAAAAGCACTGAAACACAGCTGACTGTGGTGCCAATTTGGCTGCCTTTGTTTCCTGAAATTACATCAATGCCCAAGTCCTTCCTTATAAAAACTAGCATGCTTTTTAGTTCCTGCATCTGACACTCGCTTTCGCTGTGAAAAATGTCTCCTTCCCCTCTGAAAAGATGTTGTAACGAGAGGATTTTAGGCTCTGGAGCCAAAGCCTTTGAGTTCCAGTCCTGGATCTATCACTTTATAGTTCGCATTGAAATGAGACAAAGAGCCATATTAGTGAAATAAGGTAGAGAAATCAGTAATCAGGTTACTTTATGATCTGAATAGCCTACTAAATTTGAATACTGACAGAAGAAAGGATTTTCAGTCCTATGAAAGTATTCATCACATGTTCCTGTGTTTTGTTGGGGTGGATCTTCTGAGTGGAAAAAGGTAGTCTGCCCTACTGGGCAGGATTTAGTTTCTGCTCAATGCAGCTCTGTTAGCTTATGTAGAGGCTACATGTCCCCTCTGAGCTGAGTCTTTATTTTCTAGTTGGCAGAAAGGGATTGGGGTATCTGCTTCCTCATAGGCTTATTGTGAGGATTAAATGAGGTAATTTGTAAAATGCCTGGAATGTGGCATTTGCTATTAAAATGTTAGTTTCTTTCCTTGCCTTTCATAGCCAGAAGTGTTTTGTTATGCAAATGTAATTTGGTGACGAACAATGCTTATCATGTAGACATTTATTTCTGCTCCTTGTCCAGAACACTCTCTGAGAACGCAAGCTCTCAGGGTGAAGTTTCTGTTTTCCTTGGCAGAGCTGATCCCCAAGATGAAACAAAAAAGGGGGTGTCTTTCCTGTGACTGGGAGGCGGGGGAATGGACTTGAGAGTTGACCACAGATTCACCTGGCTTTTCCTCCCCTTGTTTAATTGTAGTATAAAGAAGAGGGCAGGAAGGTGACCAGTTACTGCCACGAGACCATGACCGGGTGGGTGCATGATGTACTGGGCCGGAACTGGGCTTGTTTCACCGGAAGGAAGATGGGAACTGCCTATGAGAATGGGATCGTGAACACGGCACACCTTCAGAGTCTCAAGGAAAAGTGAGTGAGTTGTCACCAATGAAAGATATATTTCATTTCGTTCATAGTATATATAGTTATGTATATATGTTGATTCTTTAAACATTTTATTTTGATGATATAAAATTTATTTAGCTTGGAAACAAAACTTGACTGGAAAAATATGTTGACTGATGTAATTGAGAGAAGACTTTTTTTTTTCCAAATCACTCTAAAACTAATGTAACAATGATGGCTTTAAAGAAAATTTATATAAGAGGACTACATAACTTCAATGACTAATAAATAAAAATTGTTTTATTATTGCTATGTGAAAACATGTTGCATAGTATTTGTACATACATATGTTTATGTTGCAACAACTATAGGCAGTACTAACTGGATATAAATTTTAAACAGGGCAATAGTAACTGAAATTAAAATCCTTAGCATTTATGTTGTGTGTGTCATTTGGTAGGGCTGCCACAGCAAAGTACCACAGGCTTACGGGCTCAAACAACAGCAATTTATTTTCTCACAGTTCTGGAAGCTGGAAGGAAGTACAAGGTCAAGATGACGGCAGCTTTGCTTCCCTTGGCTTGCAAATGGCTGCCTCCTCTCTGTGTCCTCATCTGATTCTCCCTCTGTCTGTGTCCTCATTTCTACTTCTTGTAAGAACACCCTTCATCCTGGATTACAGTTTACTCATATGACCTCTTTTTACCTTAATTTCTTTTTTAAAGGCCCTATCTCTAAATACTGTCACATGCTGAACTACTGGATGTTAGGACTTCAACATCTGAATTTTGACAAGATACAAATCAGGCTATAACCTTCAGATAATGTTTCTGTTAAGTTAGGTGCACTTTAGGTGACTGAACGACACAAATAAGAGACTTCAGACTTTTGTTAGTTTGGGAAGGAAGAGAGAAAGAAATATTATCAGTAGCAACTTTTCCTGTTTTATTTAGTTGTGAAATCCACTGAAAGTGTGTATGAACACATTGTCAAAAGCAGGCCACACTAGCAGGGCATGACCGCAGCAGAGAGGTGGGGGCACGAGTTTAAAGAGGACAAAATGCACTTGTCGGGGAAAGTGCTGACCTACATCTAGACTAATCCATGTCCCTCCCATTTTAAATTTATCTTTTAAATTGCTTAGCTTCACTTGACCATTGAGCAACCCATTTCCTAATAAGCTTTTCACTGTTTACTGTGCCATTTAAAATATACCTGGTGCTGTTGTACCTTTCTGATATTTCAAACATTGCTTCATTTACTCAAGAAGCTGAACTGCTAATTGGAGTGCTGAGAATATATGTTGCCTCACCTGTAAAGGAGAATTTGGAATGAAGTTAAGCTCAAGATCTCTTTCGGCTTATAATGATCTGCTAACCCATAGTAAGGTACATTATTTTTAATCTCACTGGATTTTTAAGAATATATATGTGCATGCATTTTTAAATTCTCACACGAGAACATGCTTATTGATTTTAGAGAGGGGAAGGGAGGGAGGAAGAGAAACATTGATGTAAGACATAAACAGGTCAATCAGGACCCCTGGCTGGAGATCAAACCCACAACTGAGAACCTTTTGGTTTACGGGATGATGCTTTAACCAAATAAGCCACACCAGCTAGGGGCAATATATGTACTTCACCCATTAACTCTGTAATTTGCCAATCACAAGCTAGTGTTCAACAGGTACATTCCCTGGATCACGGCTGCATAAGAGTGTGAGTAACTGGAAAACAAGGAGACCAGAGACATGGCCAGAGGTGACATCACACGGCCTATGCCACTGCAGTACAATTGTCAAGTTCATTGGTGGTTTGGTAAAGCTGGTTTACTTCTGTTCCCTTTGTAAGGGATTCTTGTGTTTCTGAAAATTGGACTAACAAGTGGTAGGGTTCCATTTTCTGGTTTGAATTCTCATTGCCTTTATCCATAATCTCACTAGCAACTGGTTACTGTAACACCAGCCCAAACTTCTTTGCCTGCACGTGGGGACCACTTCCATTTGTAAAGGTAATAGAGCAGTTGATGTTCCTATGCCAAACTTGAGTTTCTTCAGGAAGGTTTTGTTCTCCATGGGATCCAGTGCATTGAAGAAGCCAAATGCTTAAATTTTGGCAAGAACAAGTGTGTCGCTCATGAAGTCTACAAGAGGAGTCTGGGTGTGAGCTTTGTAGAAAAAGTAAGCAGCATTTAGACTCTTATGAGTTGGGTGGCTCAGGATGGTGGAGGGAAACATGTAAAAACACAGGACGTCTGTCACCTCCCCATTTGCATTCTCCACCCCAAACGTGTCAATGATATTCCCCTGGGGATAGAACCAGTGCCCTGCCTGTTCCTGGGTCATGACTGGCATGAGGTGAAAAGGCTTCAGGTACCTGGTGGGGAGCTGGTGCACCGCTAGAATGTCCTTGTTTTCCAGTGGTCACGGTCCAGCTGTCTTGGAAGACTGGGGCAGTCAGTAGAGCTTCATGGTATCTGCATGGTCCTATTTCCACTCAGGTAGAAAAACTTCAGTGGGTTTAGGGACCGATACCAGTACCTACAGGTGTCAACAGGCTTTGGGAATATCGCCACAGCAGTGTAAAATGCCCTCCTGCTGAACCTGCCCACTTATCTCATGGATCAGGCCTGGAGCCAACTCCCTGGAGCGCAGTGTGTTGTGCACACGCAGGACATTGATCTCCATCACCTCTGTGTGTCTTAAATGTGGTTGTTTGCTGGTATGGTCCTGATGAACCCAACCAGTTTCCAACCAGAGGCAACTGGAACCCCACAGTGCCACTGAGGGAGACAGCCAGGCAGCCTGAGAGTCCATAAAATAAATTCTGGGGAGCACTGTATTTTTCAGACTATAAGGTGCACACCCCAAATTTGGGATGAAAATGGGGGTCATCTTATAGTTCGAATGTAGCTTGCCTGGCTCGCTGAGGGGTGGGGTGGTTGAGTGGGGTCATAGATTATTGAATATTTCACATTTTTTTGCTTCAAATTTTTTTCCCTATTTTCCTCCTCTAAAACCTAGGTGCATTTTATGGTCCATTGTATCTTATAATCCTAAAATACAGCAATCAGATTGAAACACTTGTCATCATCTTCCACATGATTCTCATTCAGGAGGCTGTGTAATTCTTTTAGCAGTCCCTAGTCCCAAGGCACACCAGGTGAAGTCCTGGGGCAGGTGTGGGGCTCCAGGCAGACGTTGTCTCTGTTGAGCTCCTTGGACCGTGGGTGTTTTCCACTTCTCCCAGTCTGGGGATGGGCTGTGTGTCCCTGAAGTGGCTCCTTTATTTGCTAGCTTCCCCCACCATTGTGACAGGTCCCTGACCCTCTGAAAACAGTTCAATAGCCTTCTGTATTTCCTGGATCCTCCCTGCTGGCAAAGAGTTCATCTTCACATGTTTCTAGGCTGCAGCTGTCTCTCTGCCTTTCTCTTTCTTCTTTTTTTGTCTCTTTTTCTTCTTTTCGGCCCCAGTGTCATTGGCTGGCCTCAAGCTACCCTGGTTGTTGCTGTTGTCCTCATTTTTGGAGTCGCTGTAGTGCTTACGGCCAGCTGTGTCTGTTCTCTTCCATCCTCTGTGGACCCGAATGTGCCGGTGACTTCATGTCCAGCTCACTCTCATTCACCAGGAACTGGCCTCCGTGCCTGCTCCTTAATCTCACTGGACCTCAGACCCTAAAAGTGACAGTGTTTAAGACCTACTTGGCCATTACTGTAATGTGCACAGCATATGATGTTTTGCTAGAAGTTACAATACGACAACAAGGGAAGTAAGGCTGGTTATTGCTCCTCAGACACTTGAGGTCCGTGAAATAGCAAGTCTTATCAGTGGAAAATATTTCAAGATATATATTTACAATTTAAAATGTACTCTTGTCTAAAGAAACAAGTAACTGTAGTTTGTTTTTGTTATGATAATATCATGAGGAATATGATACAAGCAGTTTTATAATCTGTTTAATAAAGGTGCCTCTTTGGTTTCACTCTGTAGCAAATGGGGAAGAATAGGAATGACTTTGGTAAAACAGTCAACCATCATCTATGTGGATGCATGTTTTTCTTATAAATTTCAGTGCTGCCAGGTGTTTTTGACTATAGCAAAATGGTTCCTCTACGAACATCTAAATTAAGAGAAAGAAAAGTCTGCAGTATGCCTAAGACATTACTCAGGTTAGGAATATTCTGAGTAATGGAAAGTTTGCCTAATGGAAAGTTTATGGAAGTCTTGGGCAATGAGTCCCACTTAACCCCTGAATCTTATTTCATAGTAGTAATATGATAAATTCTATAATTTTTAGTACCTGGCATAGGTGTGATACATGTCTGAATTAAATAAATAATCAACTCCTCCTTTGTTTTTGCTTTGTAAACATGCTTTTAGTGTGCTAGATTTATTTACATCTGAATCCAAGCATTTGGCATCAGGTAAACCAGAGCTTCTCAAATTTTAATGTCATTGTCACATGTATACATACCATACATGTACACATATACATACATGCTACACACTGTACACATACATGCAGCATATACTGATATATGTCAGTATAGGTCTGTACATATGTGTGTGCATACACATGTATATACATGTGTATATACATATATGACCTCAGGCAAAAGAGGATGGTGTCTTTTGGACTCATAGGTTATGTCTTCATATATGAACCAAACCCAAATTGGCTTTGGTGCCAGGAAAGCAGCTTTGTTTGAACAAAGGATATCAACACCGACTGTGCTATAAACAAGAATTTGTTTAAAATATGAGGGACAGTGAGGAGGATGGTATTTCAAAAGCCCGATGTCTGTAGAGCCAAGTTAAGGGAATTTTTCAGATCAGAATTGCTCACCATTTATTGTTGGAATGTCTGCTGCTGCCACGCAAGGCTCCCAGGGACCCCTGACTGGGCTGGTGGGGTCACGGGTCACGGGCCACGTGCCTCACCATGAGATGACTTGAGTGCAGTGGAATCTCATTAGGGTGAAGAATAGTTCAAGGATTCTTAATATTTTGATCCTTGTTTTCTGAAATTGGATTTTACTTTATCTTATGATTTCAGTTCATCTAAGTTTTGTGTTCTGTATATGTGATGTTGCTTGTCCCATTGACTGGAAATTCGGCATTATATGCCTCTCTGTATACTGTGCTGCTCCTAATGTGTGGGGTTTTTAAATACACTTTTATTTTAGAATAAAGATTATTTTGAAGGGTTGAATAAACCGCTGATATTACATTACCAAAAAAAAATTGCCTTCCTGAAAAATTATACCACTTTCCACTTTGGCCCAGAGGATAAGAGTGCCTGTTGCAGAGGAGTCTATTTATATCAATAAAAAGTGTACCTAACGCTGTTTTATTTTTGTTGGCAGGTATTCCAATAGGCTCTACAAATATAATCACGACTTTGTGAGAGCGATCAATGCTGTTCAGAAGTCTTGGACTGCAACCGCATACATGGAATATGAGACTCTCACCCTGAGAGAGATGATGGGGAGAGGTGGTGGCCACAGCCGGAGAATCCCCAGGTAACGAAGCACCGCTCTTTACCACTGATAAAGACATTTGTGTTGAACGCCATCCTCGCTTCCAATCAGCATCTCTCCCTGGATTGCCCACCATTTTACTGGTCATCCCAACATAATTTTTCTTCTGTCATCCTTCTTTCTGACCATCTTCCTCTCCTATTCATACTTACTGGAATGCTCTCCAAGTCCTATTTATGGATATTGCTTTCACAGCATCTGACGCTTGCATGACTTCCTTTGCATTTTCTGAATGCAGGCTCAGTTAGGGCTTTGTCATCTCTTTCCTGCCTTATGGATTAGCCTCCTGCCTCCTGTCTCTTTGGTCTCTTTCTCTCTCTGTCCCCATTCTTAGCTTTTCTATAAAATATAGCCAGTTTCATCTTTCTATACTCAGCTATTATTGTGTTACTACCTATTGTATAATGAATAAATTTAACTTGGTAACAAAAACCACCTATATTTGACGATAACTATATTTACTACCATGACCTGCTTTCAAATATATGACACAATTACTGGAAACTTTTCTTTCACATAACCTCCATTCATTCCATTCCCTTTGCCTCAGATACCCCTCAATTTGCCTATAATGACCATCAAATTTGACACCTGTAAAAAAATCTCAAAATCCTCTCCCTAAGGTTCAAGAAAAATATTTCTTATTTATCAGAATACCTCTATTTACCCTCAGCCAGAAGTGATACTTCCTATCTTTATCTTACATACCCCATGGTGTATTCTTACTTTAGGAAATTAGGTGATAATACTTTTAATTTATATAGTCAGGAATTTGGTAGGTTTTTAAAAATTCTTTCAAAACCGTAGCTAGATAGATCTGCGTATATAAGTTAATGTTTATAAAGTAGCCAAGGGTATTTCTGTGATGCCTACCTTGCTTCAGGAGAAATTTATGCAACTGAAACCCATAGGGAGCTCATGAGAGTCAGTAAATTGTGTGGACAAGTATTTCCCCTTAGTGCATCACAGCACATTCCAAATTTCTGAGAACACACTATTTCCTTAATATAAATAGACTCTGTGGTTCAGATTGCATTGTTTGAAAAGGCCACTGATAAATTCATTGTTAACTAAGTAAAATGCACTCTAACTTTTTATCTGTAGACTAATAATCCTAATGCTCTGGTATTTTTCAACTACAAGGCTGTTTGGAGATTTTTTTCCTATCAAATTGGTAGCATTTTCTCATAGTTCTGCCCCTTTTTCAAAAAAGAATATACAATATTCCTAATATTGTATGTAATATTTCTCAAGGCATGTTCTATGGAATTTCTAGTCTGCGAGATGCTCTGGATATTCAAAACTGGAGAATGGAGCATGTCCTGTCCCATCTTAGATTTGTAAAGTGAATGGGGAGAGGGGCTCCTGCCTGAAAGATGTGAGCCTCAGACACAACTGCTTTGCTACATTTCATGTGCCAAGTTGAAGAACTCTTTTAAATGATTCTTTTAAGATTTTAGTCATTTATTTTTAGAGAGAGGGGAAGGGAGAAAGAAAGAGGGGGAGAAGCATCTGTGTAAGAGAGAAACATGGATCGGTTGCCTCCTGCGTGCCCCCTGGAATGGTGCACACAACCCAGGCACGTGCCCCAACCAGGAATCAGAAACCCTTCGTTTTGCAGGACAATGCCCAACCAACTGAGCCACACTAATCAGGGCCGTCTGAGGAACTCTCGTGCTTGATTCTTCTCTCCTTCCACCCAACCACCTTTGTTCTGGAAAAGAGCTAGCTTTATGATGGGCTGCTTTTTAGGCTTACATTCCATAGAAGGTTTGAGATATGGAGATGGAATTGAGTGAAGTTGGAAATAGTGAAGCAGACATTGTGGTCTAGCAGCCTCATTTTCAGTAGCATTTTGTATGTAATAGAAACTCTCAGAGATTCTTAATTTCAGGTATAGGGAGTTTGTGCAACTGCTGAAATTATTTTAAAAATGTATTGTTCTTAGGCATCTGTCTGAGTCCAGAACATTCACCAGATTCTTAAAGAATGTGGACCCAAATGATTAAGAACCAATAATGTACAGTCTAACTGTAATCTTTATAATTCCCACTTCTCCATCTCCCACATTCCCCTTTCACTTTCTTCATTTTTACACCATTCAGCCTCAGTTGCCACGTTGTTTTTGCTTTGTCTGTGCGTACACTGAAGGGCAAATGTTCTGCCCAGTGGAATGGTGGAAAGGAGGAAGTTATCATTTGAATGCCTTTCATGTGCCTGAGAGTCACTTAAATCTATCAGCATCATATTTACCCCTTTTAATGACAGTTATCATGACCATAGCTTAATAATTTACCAAGGACTTATCACAGACAGGCCTGTTCTAAGCCCTATATTAATAAAAATTCTTTGAGGTAGGTACGCTAGTACTCATTTTAATAGGAGTCCATCATAGTTTTGTGACCTTAGGATCTTTGATGTCACACAGCTAGTCAGCGGTGAAACCATTCAAAGGAGGTCAGTATGGCTCTGAGATACCTGCCTTGAAATTCCCTTTTTATCTTCCATATTTCTTATTGTATTATTATATATACACAGTTAGTTAATATTTACTGATTGATTGAATCTTTTGGTCTCTTAATAAAATCATCAAAACTGTTTATTTCCTTCCAATTTTATGTACCCTAGTTTTTATTCACAAATCTCAGAAGAAGTATCCAAGGTTTTATTTTGTTCTATTTTTTTCTTGCCCCACATACAAAATTTTTATTGTGCATAGCTTTTTATGTACCTTCATTAGTCCATGGACATTGTCCAGGTTCAAAGTTTTATAGCATCACTATAATTTCTTTGTAATTTTAATGGTAATTTCTTTATGTTTCAGTCTCTTTTTAAAATATTTATTTATTTTTAGAGAGAAGGGAAGAGAGGGAGAGAAACATCAATGTGCGAAAGATACATCAGTTGCCTCACACAGCCCCCACCTGGGGACCTGGCCCGCAACCCAGGCATGGTCCCCTCCCCAGCTGGGCACCGAAACAGCAACCCTCTGGTACATAGACCGGCACTCGATCCATTGAACCACACCAGCCAGGGTTATGTTTCATTCTCTTAATGCTGTCTCTCATATGGTCAAAGACCACTTCATGTTCATCTTCTATCAATGTCCCTGGTTAATTAGTGTTTTAATGAAAAAGTAATTGATACTGCTGTTTAGAATATACTATCTCTTCTTTATTGTTCCCAAGGTTATGATTGATGGTCATAAGTGATTTTTTTCTTTTTGTTTCATCTCACTTTTGTGCTGTCCTAACATTAACTTATACCAACCCTAAGAGAAGTGTGTGAGAGAAGGAACTGCTTAGGATTAGTTGCAGAGGACATGAAGAAGCCAAGAAATAATCTTTGCCAGTGACTAAATTGGTGCCTGGTAAAAACCAACTTGCTAACCACTGGAAAGTTAGAAGACTGTGGTATGATAATGCCAAGTTGAGTAAGAAATTCAAGTAGTTTACAAAAACAGGAAACTAAATGTTACCACAATAGAACAGTAGTGGCCTGGAAAAGGAGTTGATGCAGTAGAGAGGGGAGTGAGTTTTGGTTAGGGATTGGAAGTTGGAGGCTGCCGCTGTATGAACCGTCATTACAATTAGAAGCCAGGGAAAAACTCTAAGGGGATGTCTTCTAAGCTTTGGACCACAGGCATTTTAGATAAAAGGGAGCAGCAGTACAAAGACATTGAACTTAGCATTCAGCAGACTTGGGAAAACTTTAAGAGGTCTGGTATGGCCAGGGCTAAAGTGCTTCATTCATGTGTGTGTTTTAAATCTCTAATACAGAGAAGCTTGTAGGACAGTTTTCTCTTTCCAGAAAATGTCCAACCATCATTTCATCATCCCAGGCAACTCTCCTTTTGTGTCTTATTTTCCAAGCATATCACATAAAGTGTAGTTCTGTAATGATGAAGCAGTTTATCCTCTGTTTACGGAGCCAGTCTGCCTACGTCATTGTACTCAGGTCTTTTGTTTCTGTGCCTCCTTCGCTTCTTTTACCACTTCATTGTCTCTACCACGTGCCTCCCGAATCAGACATCAGCAAGTCCTTTGTTTCTCTGGATCCTTTGTGGGCCACCTTTACCTTCTCATGTCTACTTTCTTGGTCAAAATCTGGAAGAACTAAGAGAACACGGCTATTGAAACATACTAAAAATAGCATTGCAGTGACATACAAAAACAGTGTCATTTCACATGGGGAAAGTTACTAAGCCCTGAAAAAGAAATGGGTGATGAAAGCCATTTGCACAACTTAGTTGTAGAATGGATACATTATATAGATTACCACATTACTGTGCAATAGACACATTGGAACATTGATGGAGCAAGTGCTGCTTGGGGCTGAATCCAGATCTTAGCCCTGGAAGTTGAAGTCATGGAAGTCATGGAAGCAGAGGTTAGGCATCATCCTTGAAGGAAAGACTGTGTATTCATGTCAAGTGTATATTTTCATCCTAGGCCCAATCCTGCACCAGTAACTGCTGAAATACGTGAGAAGATTTTACATTTGCCAACCTCTTGGGACTGGAGAAATGTTCATGGTATCAATTTTGTTAGCCCTGTTCGAAACCAAGGTAAAAAAAAGTTTAATTTTTTCATTAATTTATTCTGAAGCATTTCTTGAACATTTACTATGTGCCAAGTTCTGGATTAGATTCTGGGGATACAGAAGTGAAATGGGCGTGATTCGTTTTCAAAAGAAATGGAAATGATACAGCCAATGAACACTCGCTTCTTCCTAGACTTAGATAATTTCTCCAACTGAACACAGAATTTCTTAATTGTCCTTCTTAGTACAGGTTCCATGTAGCTAATGAAATTAATCGGTGTGATATGTAAGCCAAACTCATTTGCCCTCCTAGGAAGAGAGATTCATGTAGAAGCACAGAATCCGTGCAACTGAAATCAGTCTTCCTCCTGCAGGTGGTTTGCTGGAATTCCGCTTTGCTACCTGCCTTCCTGACCCCTGTCCTGACCCCATTGTTTAGTCTGTAATTACTGCAGAAGCCCAAAAATGGATCCATCATTTTTTTCTGGTAGATTTTTTTGAACTGTGACCTTTCCTTTTACTTTGTGTCAGAATATTGTATATTATGGTAAATATTAACCCTGCTTCCAAAATGGTGGCCTGGGATCAGAGCCCAGATTTACCAAAAGTTTCACTGTAACTGCATTTTACCAGTTATTTCCAGAAACTGGATACAGTATGAGCAGACTTACTAACTCTCCCTTGACTAGCACTTGCCAGCACATTATCTTATCCTAAATTTTAGCCAACAATGACATAGTCATTTCTGTGATACTCAAGATTATTATTTTTAAGTTCATTCTGAAGATAATTACAGTACATATGACTGACTTGTTACTATAAAATATGTGTGGTGTTTGCTGTCTGGAATCATTCTGATTAGCGTCTCCTGAGAGGATTATAAGTTGGTAACACCCAAACAGAAATTGTTCTTCCCCTTACCCTAAAAATTCAGTGACAACCAGCTTCTGCTTCTCAACATTCACTACTGACCCTTCAGCTTTATCCGCACTGAACTCTTACAAAGTGTTCTAAGTGCAGAGCTCTGAGCAGGTACTACAGCAGCCAATCAGCAGGGTTCCTGGGCGACACCAGAGGGCTCCTCCCTTGGTCTTTCCTTTGTATAGTTATTCTCGGACTCTTCCCAGCCCAACTTTTCTTTCTCTGGGGCAGGCTCCTTTGGAAAGGAGGAATTGGAAATGAGAGGCGTTTAAAGGTAATTGAGAAACGAATGCAAAGTAAAACTAAAGAATGGATGTTAAAAAGAGGGTTAAATTTTTCTCTCTCATCCAATAGACTTCCTATACTTATTTGAAAGGAATAAGCAAATACTGTACGCCTGTGTTGATTTTGCGGGCCTGGGTTGCTTCTGTTGTGTTGCATGTTTACAAAGTATCTCACAGGTTAGGAGATTTTTTAAATGATGGAGGATATAAAGATTAATGTGACATTAAGTTTCTAGGAAAGTCTCTAGGAAAACCCCTTTTCTTAGAGGCCTATATACTTTAGCAAGACCCGCAAGCAAAATGTTAAAATACAATATGATAAATGATTTGAGAAAGTGTTTTTAAATTCATTGGAAGCATAGGAGAAGGTGGAAGAAAAAGTTTAGTTCCACCCACTTCCCAAAAGATATGACTGAATGTGATGAGACAGTAATTCAGGGGAAGAAAATTAGATTTTCTGAAGCCAAGTTCTTTGACATTGGTTTTCTTGTAGCTTGGAGAAGCTAAGAGGGTCTCCAATGACTCATATTCCTTGAGTGTTATAAATATGATTTGTACAGACATGGATAATTTAAAATCAGAGGAATTTGATAGATTAATTGCTTTTGAATTGATCCCTCATCTGTAATATCTTGCTTGGCACTTGAGAAAATAACATACTTAGAAGTTCCTCTTTCAACTTTTTTTTTTTTGTACTTTCAGTTGGAAAAAAATATTTTCTCTTCCTACTAATTGGGCTACTTGGAAATTTCCACTAACTTTAAGAGCACTGATGTTCTATATAACCCAGAATTCAAAATCAGCCACAATCAAGGGTATTCATAAGTTTATGCAGAGAGAAAATTAAGATTAATGGAAAAAAAGAGGTATTGGAGGACAAATGAGGTTTTACATTTACACCTGAAAACAGGTTTAAGCACCAGCCTTGTAGCTAGGTTGACTGTGAGGTGTGAGAGAGAAGAGAGCTAGGAAATCGGAGGAGAGGGACTTCCTTCATCTTTCTTCCAGCTACGCTGACTTTATTTATTATATAATATCTCCAAGAGAGAAGAGGCATGTCTCTCAGGTCATGTTAATTGGGAAATGCCGTGTGTTTAGCAAATGTTTAAAATGTAGTTCATTGCAGCCTTGTTTGAAACACTGTTTACGCTCTTAGAGCTGGGAGGCAGGAACCTGAAACTCTGTGCTTTACTCTATTCGATTTACACACAAAATGCAGAGAAATGCCAGAACTGTCAAGTGACTTGCCCAGAGCTGAGTGACAAAGCAAGGGGGAGAGCGGGGATGAAAGGGAATCCTGACTCCTTACTCCTAGTTCAGTGTATTTTCTGCCATTGGAAGAAGGTGCAGCCGAACACAGTTAAATTGTGGGGAAATCATATTATCTGTTTGAGATTGTGAAAATTTGATTTTGGCAGAGTTCGGCCTGGGCCAGATCTCCCCTGGCTTTCTTAAGGGATAATGGTTTTTTAGAGGGTGGACTCTGGCCTTGAGTTTTGCAAAGTCATTAATTAACTTGCACATTCTTCCGGGAACTATGAAGGCTTGAGGGAGGCTGTCTCCTTTTTTTTATTCCCATGATTTCTCTGCCATTCTCAGCTCTTGCATGTACATGTGTCTTGTCCCTCCCACAGTGATGGATGGTCAGAAGTAACCAAGGGAGGTTATTTCTGTGGCTGGCATGGGCCAAGAATGCTGGATAGCCACAATGGGTTTCTTTCCAGACTCTCATGGGGTGCTTTTTTTTTTTTTAAAAAAAAGATGCTGACGTTTCATTATAGGAATGCAGGCGTTGGCTATTTACTGTCACTCATGTAGTTCTTTGACATTCTCTGACTTGAAAGATCAAGGATATCTCAGGATAGCCTTATATGGATAGTTTGCACAAAATGTATGTTTATTTTGGTCTATTAAGTAATTAGATGACAGGGAAAGAAAATGTGAAGACTCATTGAAGTAGATACAGACCTATGAACTGAAAAAGACACTAGGCCTGCATGAGGGTGACTTGGATGCTCGTACCTGCCGTCTACTAGCTGGGTGACTTTGGACGGGTCATTATTGCTTCTTTCTGGGTCTCAGTATGTGTATTACCATGCGAGTGGGTTGTATCCTAGGTGAATTCCAAGGCCCTCTTCCAAATGTTTGTCTTCTAATGCTCATAATGTAGTTGATCCTTCAGCCTCAAATCGGTATGTGATATGATTGGATAAATCTGAGATGTTTATGGGGAGAATTTTGAGGAACATCATATATGGTAGCAGTTAAAAGGTGGTAGGGCTCTAATAGATTCTAGGGTTTGGACCTGTGATGTTCTTAAATTACTTAGAGGAGGCTCACATCAGGGTCTAGAGTTCTGCCTCCCTTACAGGGAGGCAGGTTAGAAATGAGACAAGGTTGACTGTTTCCACTGAAGTTATTCTTTTCTCCTGGACATAAATATATATATATATTGTTCATACCTTGACTCTTCTTTCTACAAACATGCATTGAGTTCCATCATTGCATCAGGCACCAAGATGGAATAAACAAACTTCCTGTGAATACTCAGGGAAATTTACAGTATAGTTTGTGGAGAACTGTCAGTAATTCAGGTAGAGTTTGCGATGTTGGAGGCGGAGCATAGACTATCCTGGGTTTCCTTTGCACCAAAGCAGGAACGAGATCAACAGTTCCCTTCTATAGGTAACGTATTTTGGATGCCTAATGTTCTTCTGAATATTTTTGTCTCTAAGGAAGGCAGTTACTAAATTATTGAATTCGTATTTATTAAAGAGAACAAAGACAGCATTTTCTTTATGAAGAATGAGTTTTTTGAGTTGTAATATTGTGCATTCCCTAATCTTATCTTGTGTGCATAAGGGAGTGCTCACCACTGAGATAATTTGGTAACGGATATTAGTAAAGTTGACAAAATACCAGTTGTGTATAATTATATTTAATACCAGTGTATTAGATTCGGTACAAGCAAATGTCCATGTAGAATTTGTATCATTGGCAGAATGAATGAGGCTATGTAATAATAGAAATATTAAAATTATGTTCATTTCTTTCTAGAATTATAACAAGTAGTTATCCCAGCTTTGTTATATATGTGCCATGTTTTCTTACTTATTTCTTAACCACACATATTGAAGAAACAAAGAAAATAATATTGTTCCCATAGTTTACCTCATAATACAACATTTTTCCATCTTTTGAAACGGCAACTGTGTTCCTTGCAAATTAACTTGGTCTTTGCCAGAGCATCGAGGTGTTACACAAAACACCTTCCCCCCTCGCCCCACCGCCATCCAGCTCCTTTCCTGTATCTCCTCTCAGTGAGACTTCAGGGACTGTGCTGTGCTGCTGGCACCCTCATCCCCTCGGGGCCAGGCTGCTTTCGGTTTCACTGCCTCCATCTGCCCTGTATCCTTTCCTCATTGGCTGCCTTAAATACCATAGCACTGTATTACTCTCTTGCCCTTCTTGGGCGTTGTGGTATTTTGCCTCCTTGACCCTGGTTAGATCCAACTCTCTACAATACACTCATGCCTCAGCCATTCTTAGGGTTAGTTCCACCTAGCAAATTGCTTTAGAAAATGCTACTGCAGAGATATTTAAAAGCTCAGTTTATACGTATCCCTTCATTGCTTTCTCTCAATCTGATGGCTCAGAATGTTGCAGATATCAGTCAATTCTTTGTGATCAAGAATACTGTCAAATGCTTTGCAGAAGTTGGGAGTTTTTTGTTCTCTTCTTTTTTAATCCTAAAATATTCTCAAGGAAAGCCCCATGTAGTAACGTTTGCCTTTTGATGGAAAGCTGAAATTTTAATATGTGCGTGTAAGGTCAACCATGCTTGTCCACAGGCTCTGCTTTAATGTGCTCGTCCTTATTAACGACCAAAGCAACACTCCATATCAATATTTCAAGGTGTCTGATCCATTCGGCCTTTTCTGTGTTTCTTTGTGACTGCTTCAGAGGTCTCCTGGGTTATTTATCTCTTTTTTTTCCCATCACCAGCGTCTTGTGGAAGCTGCTACTCCTTTGCTTCTATGGGTATGCTGGAAGCAAGGATACGTATACTGACCAACAATACGCAGACACCAATCCTGAGCCCTCAGGAGGTCGTGTCATGCAGCCAGTATGCTCAAGGTGAGTGCCGATTCCAAGCACTGCTTACCTGTGTGTGGTTAGGCATTGTTGGCAAAGGCAAGAGGATGGTGTAGTAGAGAGAGCACCCTGTCTGTGGTCAGAAAGCCCTGGTGTGAGTTCTGGCCCTATCACTTACTAATAGGTGGTTTCTTATGCAATTCGCTGTACCATCCCGCAAAATGTCAGTATTACCATATAATGGATGAGCACTGCCTTTTAGGGGACTCTTACATATATCACCCAACAATTCTCAAATCCTTGAAAGAGTAGATGTGATCCCTAATTCATACACAGGGAGCAGGCAGGAAGTTGTCCGGTAGTATTTTGAAGACCACTCAGCTTCTAACCCATAGAGTTTCAGTTCCCACTGAGATCTCCCTCCAAAACCTGATTCGTATTAAAACCAAACTGACACTGGTTTCTCTTTAGGGTAGTTTTAAAAATTTCGTGTGTACATTTTTAGAACAGGGCATTTGTAATGTATGCAGAAGCCTAGTTGCCATTGATTCAGGGAGAACATTCCCATTTTAATGCTTTATTTTGTCAAGGCCAGATTTGGCCAATAAAAAGTTGCTCAATCCACCAGTGAAACTGCTGGTGAGTGGTTATTTGTCAATGAGCCTTTTGTTCTTTCTGAAATACTTACCAAACACTGACACTGTGACCCTGAGGCTCTGGGGACTGTGATGTATCCAAACAGTCCTTCCATCCAAGTATAGAAGAGTCATGGTGCAGCATCTGGATATTTAATAATGACAATTATAATGAGCCTTTTTTTGCATTTATGTGAAGTGGCTAATTTAAATATAACAAGAAAGGTTGAGTTGCTATCTGTATTTTACAGATAAGTAAACAGAGGTACAGAGAAATTCTTCACGCAGTTTTGGATTTCAAGCTTCCCAGTTCACCACGATGCTCCAGCTCCCTTCAGGTGCTGAATAAATCTCTGTTAAGTAGACAGCGATGAGAGGATAGTGAGCTACATGGCTGCTGGTTGGATGACTAAAGTGACATTTAAGCCAGGAATAACTTTCAGGGTAACAAAAAAAATTAATGGAGTAGAAAAGAAAAACTAGGAAATGGGACATTTTCTCCTTGTGCCCCTTTCTAATAACAGGATAATAATTCTGTGTTATTCATCCTCAGGCTGTGAGGGCGGCTTCCCATACCTCATTGCAGGAAAGTACGCCCAAGATTTTGGGCTGGTGGAAGAGGCATGCTTCCCTTACACAGGCACCGATTCTCCGTGCATGCTGAAGAAGGACTGCTTTCGTTACTACACATCTGAGTACCACTACGTGGGCGGGTTCTATGGGGGCTGCAATGAAGCCCTGATGAAGCTGGAGCTGGTCCATAATGGGCCAATGGCCATTGCCTTTGAAGTCTATGACGACTTCCTACACTACTCTGAGGGGATCTACCACCACACTGGTCTGACAGACCCTTTCAATCCCTTTGAGCTGACCAATCACGCTGTTCTGCTGGTGGGCTATGGCACTGATCCAGCCACAGGGATGGATTACTGGATTGTTAAAAACAGCTGGGGCACTAACTGGGGTGAGGGCGGTTACTTCCGGATCCGCAGAGGAACTGATGAGTGTGCAGTTGAGAGCATAGCAGTGGCAGCCACACCAATTCCCAAATTGTAGGGTACGTCTCCCGGTATTTCATGCTGACTACCCTCAGTCATGAAAGGGGATGATTTATCCACCTTCTGCTGGAGACTTTTACCACAGCAATTTCAGAAGATTACAAATAAACTGCTATGAAGCTTTTTGCCTTCAAAATTAAAACTAGCCTCGATTTTCATGTATCTTCCCATTAACCACTGGCCTAATTTTTTCTAAGTACTCAGTTAAATGAAGTTTTTACAGATGAGCTACACAGTAATGGATTTTTACTGGTCATTTCTAATTCAAACATGCTATATATATTTTTAAAAATCTATATGAAAACCACAAGACAAGATGGCAATGAGTATTTTAAATTTTTTTTGTAAATGATAAGTGATATATGTTAGGGAATTTATATGTATGCATAAGGGAACTTCTGCCATTGGCTCCATCAGTGACATCCAGATTCACTGTGCCACTTATATAAGTACTTTATTTATTTATTTTCCCTACTGGACATGGGAGCTTTATTTTTAAACCTCACAGACACAGAAGACTGAGGGCTGGACCCAGGGCGGCTGAGCGGGGCTTGTGCGCTCAGGCTCACAGTCCTGCTCCAAGGGGTGGAGCTCCAGGCCAGCAGCTCCATGGCGCCACCCCATGGCGGGTGGACAGGCCGGCCCAGAACCTTTGACAGATGAGGCTTTACATTTCTGTGGGTGGTTCTGGA
The DNA here is from genome assembly GCF_021234435.1 of Artibeus jamaicensis. NCBI lineage: Eukaryota > Metazoa > Chordata > Mammalia > Chiroptera > Phyllostomidae > Artibeus > Artibeus jamaicensis. The sequence continues at coordinate 14,779,374 of NW_026521911.1, read as the reverse complement.
GCTTAAGTTGTAGTCGTCCAGAAATTAAAACCACTTGGATTTTTTAAGTACCTGGTGAGGTCATCAGGTAAACTAAAGGACTTCTGAAAAATCCCTATTCCTGATCCTTGCTAATAATATCTGTCATCAAGATTAAGTGTTAAGGTATAAAAATACTATATTTGTATATATATAAAATGGCAACAAAACTAAATCACATTTCTAAAGCAGGTGTACTGTGCCAGAGGACATGGCTTAGTTTTGTGTTAAGTGCATTTATAATCTTGGCATCACCTCCCACTCTTCTCCAGGAAAATATTTTAAATGACTTAAATAAAAGTCAGGGGATGATGACCTCTGTTTAGGATTTAAGAGGGTAGAACATTCCAGCACTTTACCAGCATGTGTAGTTGTGGTTTCGTGGGTGTCCTTCCCTGAAGCCAGCTCATGGTCAGTTCGTTTGGTTTCGAAAGGAGCTTGGATTTTGCAGAAGACAAAAAAGTTGTAAGAGTATTTGTATCAATTACAAAAAAAGAAGAAGAAAACACAAATGTCATACCTCCACTGGGAAAAAGCGTTCAGTGCCATCACAAGAGACAACACAGAAACCAAAGTGTGCAAATGGAAGGGGCAGGAAGTTCACCCAGAACATGGAAAAGCTTCAGATACAAGTTTAGTATATACAAAAACCGATCGGAAGAACTTGAGAAAGAGTCTTCGGTTTAAGTGAAGACCTCACGGAGACACGCAGGAGTCGCAGCCCTCGGGCTGAGTCACCCAACCCCTGCCCTGTTTCCCTGGTCCCCGACATCTCCAGAGGCAGCACTGAGGCTCATAGAGGGACCAGACCAAGAACGGGGCGGTCAGTTTAGGCCAAGTTTTCAATAATTAGTAGTCTATCCTCAAAGAAGGCGTCCTCCACATTTTCACTGAGGACCGAACTGCCAGTGTTGGGTGTTTCACCTGCCAGTGCACCAGTGAGGTGTCTTTGGTTGGCAGTGATGGGAGTAACCGCAACCTTGAGCCTCAAGGCTATTCAGAGGAATGACACAGGGAAAGTGCGGGGACAGCCTAGATCTTTTGGGGACAGCAGTTCAGGGAAGCAGCAGCCAGCTGGAGCACCTGCTAGTGCAGAGGCCTCCACAGCTGTACAAAGATCTTCCTTCACAGTGGAAGATGTGCATCGGAGGCTCCTCCGTGTGCTGGCTCTCCCTGATGCCCCCGTGTCCTGGGCTGCAACGTTTCCTGTGTTGCAAAGCTTCAAGACTTAGGCAGAGATGGTGCAAAAGGGAAGCTCCAGGTGAGCAGCTGAACCAGAACCGGGCAGGGGAGCCCAGAGCCTATATGGGCCATGGCTCTGGGCTCAGGGGAGGCCGTAGTCAGGGAAGGGGCACAGGCTTTCTGTCACTGGACTAACCTCACTTGAGGGCACTTTCAGAGCCGTCTTACAGCTGAGAAACATCAAGGCACACTGCTCTCCTTTCTCCCTGCCTTCCCTGGGCCCTTTTCAGGTTCAAACAATAAAAAAATAAAATAAAAAAAGCTTATTTGGGAATGTTTTTTGGCCTTCATTTTCTGCAAATTGGCCAAAACCCCTGCGTAGTGCCCACTCCCTGCAGAAGCACGGTGGATCAAAACTTAAAACATGATGGAAAGTCAGGGCTCAGGAGACTGCCCAGGTCCCTTCTGTGTCACCCATGGGACAGAATCAGGCAATGCAGGGTGACCCACTGAGCAAACCCAACATCTCATTTACAAAGTTTATACCTGTCTTGCAACTTTAACCCTTTCTGAAAACAATAAAGCAATCTACTAATCTCAAGTTAGAAAGTTTATCCTGTTAGTTCTGGCCTCATTCATATGCAAAAATAATTATTTTTCTTCAAGTACATCAGAGTAGAAGGGAAATCCTATTCACTCAGTCCAGTGTGTTGAACTATTATTACTGCAGGGACCGGCCACTCAGGGCCTGACTCCTGCGTAAGCCCCACCTTGGGGGCCCTGTGTCCAGGACTGTGGCTCCTGGAACAGTCTTTGCTAGTGACTAGTTCACTTGCTTTCTAGATGAGAAAGCTACTGGCTTAAATCAACAAGATGTTCCATTAGACACATTTCTATATTTATAACTTATCTAAAATGTTATCAATGGCGTCCCCTGTTTCTGAACAAGGCTGAAAAACAAAAGCACTCTTGGTGCATACAACAGATTTGTTGACTGCTTCTGGAAAATTCTGAAATGAACACTGTGACCTAACAGCTCATTTGCATGCAAAATAACCAATTTGTAATTTTGCAAATTAGGAAAACAGTAGACTAAAAAACCTTAACTCTAAACAACAGGGGTGAATCCTGCTCTCTTGAGGAGACCCTGCCCTGGTGGCCTGCAGCAATCTGGTTTGGTTTTACACGTGGAAGAGCACAGCCAAACTTGACCTTAAAGGCATAGGTTAGAGAAAGTATTAAACTAGATGGCTAAGTCATTGGTTGGTTAATTCTTTTTTCTCTAGAACTTGAGACATTAGAAATATTTCAGAAACAACCATGTACGTGAAGAGGACATAGACCGGATGCAGCCTTACCCATGGGAATAGCCAGGAGGGGCTGGCTAGCAAGGTTCAAGTTTAAGAAAATATTGTCCAGGATGCTCATATGTTTTCATTATATTATAGTTTCTTTCATGAAACAGTATCCAAAGAAAACAGGAAGTCTTCACTTCACTCCCAACCATTGTCTTTGATCATGTGAGCCAGCTTGATAATAAATTTTCTTTATTTCTATTTCTGACTGCTCTCAAATGCATATTCGTATTTCTACCCAAGTGCGGCTTTGCAGTTCTCACCGTAGATGTCTGCAGCAGTGTGCAGGCCAGTGGGGAGGATTCTCCTCTGCGGGGCCACAGCCCACGTTCACCACAGAATTGAAGAGGTAGGCCCGTCCCTGACTTCCCTGAAAGGACTCGGAGACCAGCTCGTCATGATTGGCCAGGTGGGCTTTGCAGTGGACACAGATGTACGTTCAGTGACAGTCTGGCAGATAAGCTTGGAAAGTTTTGGATTTTGTCATCCTCGCCATCTCTGCCGGGCACGTGTCGCTCAGGTTAGGGCTGGCACTGGAAGAACTTCCGCTCCGCCGGGCTCTTTGACAGAAGCAGCACTGGAACATGCACACGAGAGGCGTTGCTGTTCTGAGGGCATGTGTCACTGTCCACACAGCTGGGATGAGAGAAAAACATCACAATGGCTGCAGCCCAAGGTGCCCATCCAGCCTGGGCCTCAGCACAGGCCCAGTTCTTAAGCGGCTCAGGTGCAACCTGGGACACACTGGGAGGTATCCTCCCGCTTCCTTGTAAGTACTTTAAAGAGAAAAGCATTTGGGAGTATTTCAATTTAAAAAACCCCGCAATTTTATGATAGGGGATATGTTCAAATGGTGACTGCTAAAATCATCCCCTAGGTATTTGATGAGCCAAAAGTCACAGGGAAAAGAAACAGGAATTTTGATTAAAATCCTGATATTGGTTAAACTTTTTTATGGTCTATCTTGATTTTGGAAATATTGGTTAGCCTTCATGGAGTGAGCAGTAATCCCTTAATCAGCAGGATATTAGCCATTTGGATTTGGACATATCTTTGGGTCTCCAAGATATATTTCACAGTGGTATGAAAGCTCTATGCTGAGTAAACAGATGGCCTCTACAGATATGACAGAGTAGGCAGAATTAGGCAGTCGAGCTCTAAAACGTCAATAAGAACCATAAGTCTTTCGGACAAGACTGCAAGTAGAAATCAGGGAGTCTAACCTCTGCACGTACAAAGAGACTGAGGCTTAAAAAGAAGACAAGTGACTCATCTAAGGTCACACAGGTGCTAAGTAACAGGGTCATGAATAGCACCTTGACCTGTCTCCTTGAGCAACTGAGACACAATCTCAGCACTTCCCACCACAGCATCCAAAATCCCCAGGGATACTAGGTGCACCCTTGGAAGTTTCACCTCGGCATGTTAAGTCTCAGAGTTTTACCTTAACCTCATGTCCTTTCTGCAATGCAATTCACTACAATGACACTTCCATTCTCCTTGAACTGAAGTGGCATTCCAGGAGTTTGCCTTCCGTTGAAGGTGTGGCGCCTTGAGCCTCGGCACACTCACATACCTTTGACCTTTTCACTGCATGGTGACACAGAACTTCTGGAAGGCCTCAAAGGAGGTGCGTTTTCTTTGTCACTGCTACTGATTGAATGTAATTTTAGTCCTGCTTTATGCCTAGCCTTGTTGCTTTGTGAAATTGAGAAAAGAATTTGAAATCAAGCATAAATTTATTTTGTACTAAAATTTATAGAGACGCTACCGGTCTGCTTAACAGATAAGATTTTATTAACATTTTATCTGTTAAGCTCATCCCCTGATTTTCTATGGGAAAGCAGTTGGAGGACACGTGTGAGAGCATCCTCTCCTGAAGATGCAGAGGACTATCGTTTTGCACAATTTTCTGAGGCCCTGGCTGAGCTCAGCAGGAAAGCCATTCATTGCTGGTATCATATTGTAATGCTTTAGAAAATACTGAAAAACTGTATATAGGTGTGAACCTAACTGACATGGGAAGCAGCTCTCACAACGCCATTAGCTGAGGACACTCAGTGGCTTGAAAAAGCTCTACATCTTCAGAGGTTGTGGGAGGGATTGCCTGGAACGAGAGCTCCAGGCACAGCACCTCCACCTGCCCCAGTCTGCTGGGGAGTCTGCTTTTCTTGTCTGCACATGGCAGAAAGATCACATTTCATCCCTGGTGGAGGAATTAAAGACCGTGACTAAGTGAACATGCTTCCTCAAGCCGTGATTAAACTGTTAAGCTGTAGAAAAAGCAGCAAGTGTCATTCTAAAACTTGTTTATGTTGGTGTTACTAGACTGTATAATCAATGTCTGTAAACAGATTAAACTCTGGAACAACTGGGACAGCAACTCTGGCTAACCCCCTCCAGAAGAACTACAGTGAACATATGCATGGATGACACCATTAGCTGCAAAGAAAAACCAAGGTTAACGAGGCGACGATGACGAGAACAGCCATGGTCCCAATTTGGTGCTGTAGTGCCTGGGGAAGATTTCTGGCCCTGCCACTTGCTACCGTGAAACCTTGGGCAGTTTCCATAAACTACCTGTGCTTCATTTTCCTCATTTGTAAGTGGAGGTAATAGAACAGATAACTCTCACTAAAGTCTTCCTCCCTAAGTCCTTGCTGTTGCAACAAAGGAACCAAGTGGATCTGCACTTTTGGGTGCCATCGTTTGCTTTCTTTAAGGTCAGGTCTTCCACTATCCCAAGTGGGTGAAGTAAACTAAATTCAGATCATGAAGTTCCCTGTCTGTCCAAACTTGCTCAGGAAACTCTGACCTCTCACTGCTGAACTCTGGGGGTGAATTGGTTTGGATAGAAAGAAATACATATATTTGCTTCACAGTGTTCTCTGAGGAATAAATGCTTTCAGATATGCAAGGTGTGCAGAACACTGTTTGGAACATAACGAGTCTGCTTTTTCTGAACTCAATATGTAAAGTAATCTTTTGCTTTAGGGAGCAGTTTGACATATTCTATTAATAGGTAAGACCTACCCTGTTATGAAGAGGGTCATCCCTCTGCACCAAAAGATTTCAGGTTCAATTCCCGGTTGGGGCTTATACAGAAGGTAACTGATGTTTCTCTCTTATTGATACATTTTCTCTCTTTCTTACTCCATCCCCCTCTCTCTCCCTCCCCCCTTCCTCTGTCTCTAAAATTAATAAGTATCTTAGATGAGGATTAAAAATAATAAAAAATAAAAATAAAAGGAGAAAACCAACAGAGGAACTCTGATACAAAGAATCCCAGAGAAAATCCTTCAAAAACTATGAATTAAGGAGGTGGTTTGATTTTCTGGTGCAGAGGTTAGACGTCCCTCACCACACCGCGGCCCCTGCTGCCTGTGTGGAGAGAACATGTGTGAGGCAGTCCAGTTTAGAAGGCTACAGCAGAGCTGAAAAGTCTCTAACGGAGAGAGACAGCTCACTCGCTTTGAAGCAAAAAAAGACTAAGGTCGTAACAATTGGATTTTCCCACTCGGAATTTTCCTAGTAGGATAAGGTGAGCATAACAGATGGACCTGATGCACAGGCCAGCTCAGTCCACCTCTGTCATTAAAATAAAAATGGGTTTTGCAGGTGAGATAACATGCCTGGGCTTCCAGCTAATAAAGATAAATCTAGACCTCAGTGTGTCTGGAACTTTCTACTGTGCCCACTGCCTCTTAATTAAGAAAAATGGAGAAGGCTAAACAGGAGACAAATGACTTCACCTTGCTCCGTCAACATCATTTCTAAGGTCCTTTCCATTCTCACATTGTTTTCTGGCCTCGTAGGGGGAAAAATGTTCAAAGTCCCAATCCATGTGATTTGGAAGGTTGAACAGTGTTCTGCTAAAATAGTGATGTAGTATTTATATCTCTTAATTGCAGTAAAAGATTTATTTTTGGTTTAGAGTTAAATGGAAACTTCCTGACCAAGATGGGATAGCTTTAGATACATCAGATTCTCCTGCTCTGATGGGAAGTGTATGGATTTGAATTTGTGTATTGGTGGGGGGTCAGTCAGCCACTGGACCTCAGTTTCATTAGCTGTAAAATACTGACCCCATTGAACTGTAGTCCTGACTCCCACTGTAAATTTGCCTGCAATTGCCTGGGCTGTAAAATAATTGAAACCTCAGCAGACCTGGCCATGCCACACAAGGTTCTCAGAGTAATAATATACGGAAATTGCAGGAGATGAACTAGACAGAAAATGCAACACAAGCCTTTGTTGCTCTCCTCCTTTTTCCTTTCAGAAGTCCATTTACGGAGATCCATTTTCTTTAAGTGCTTCTTAAGTGTTAGCAAAAGTGAAAAATTTAACCTCTCCTGTTCTGGTCTTGAAGCTATGATGCTGATGTAATACTTCGATTTTGGACTTTCTGTTTTAAAAAGCAACTCGTTTTTTTGGAATCCAATTCTTTAGGCAGTTAAATGGGGAAAAAGAGTGATAAACTCCAAACTCTTGAGAGTTGAGGAAGGAAAAAGCTGACTTGTTCCTTCCTCTAATGCAAAAGTCTGAAGAGAGTGAGATCCTAGCAGTCAAGTGAAAAGAAGCAAGATGGATAAATAGCCTTCTTCTGAGGAAATGTGGGAAACGCCAGGGTGGTTGGGTTGTGCATTAAAGTAATCGTTGAGATAATTTATTGTTTTCCCTGTACTATATTTTCTTAAACTTCAAAAGTATTGAATAGTTTTAGTGCAGTGTAAGACACATGACAGAAGATGAATGCTGATAGTACCAGACTTTTGTACCCACATTCTTCTTTTTGTGGGGTCTCCTGAGAGCTAAGGAAAAAAAGCCCATTTTTCCCCTCAGATAGCTCTTCCTGTGCCATCATAAAAAGTGCACAGTATTCCCAGAAGACAGTCCAAGTTAGCAGGCTAAGATTCAGTTGCGTAACTGGATGAGTCTGTGAGAGAAGTAAACAACACAGCACTGTGCCGTCAAAATGTCATGGACTTTGGAATCCGTCCTGTTTCTGAGTCTCTGGTCCTCTGCAATGTTTGTCGTTGGGACCTGAGTCCAGTCACTGAACAGAGAGCTCTCGCCTCAGTGTCTTTGCCTGTGAAAAGGTGATGCCAGTACTCTCAGGGTTGTGACAAGATCTGAAAGAAGAAATGAGTGTTTATGTATTACCCTTCTTATTTTCTACAGAAAGTTTAAAGCAGTTTACAAAAGGTAAAGCATGCAGTACCAAATACATTCAAATAAGTGAACTGAAGTAAAGGAAGACCCAGGCAGAAAAGTAGGCTGTGACTGACCAAAGTCTGAACAGACTAGTGCAGCACCTTCCTGGTACATGGTGGAATTTTTCATAAAACAGTACTTCACAACCAGAGGTGACTTTGTCCCTTGGGACATTTGACAGTGTGTGCAGACATTTGAGTTGTCACACTAGGGAAGACTTACTCCGTAACAAAGAACTATCTGTCAGCGGTGCTGAGGATGAGAAAGCCTGACCAACAACACACTAACTCCCTCACGCTTTTACTTTTTATTTTCTGGCACTAAGTGAGTGTTACAGACTGAAAGAGGGAGAGAATTCTGAGGACTGGAGTTACCCCAGAAGCTTCCAGAATGTCTACAGAACTTGAGCTGAGCTGTGAAGGATCAGGAGGGGAAGTCAAAGACAAGGAGGCTGAGGGAGGGATGAAGGCTGAAGTCATCAGGGAAGATAAGGGCAAGTCCCCTTATTTCAGGATGACACATTGAGCCCTTTCTGAGTAGCTCCCAACCAATAGGAACTCACTAATATGCTTTTAAAAAGATATAAAACTTATTAAATACATAGCCATAATTAATCTTGAGAGCTGGACTCATTAGATGTTGGATGAATCATTTTAACAGAGGAGGAGGGGAGCAAATCAGGAGGTGGAATGATCATTGGGGATTCATGTGTGTGGAAAAATTCTGCCATACAAGACAGACACATCGTTTCAACTTGCCAAACATGTGATCGAGATAAGGATAAAAAGAAAGGTCAATTGCAGTATTTTTGCTTGTAAAAAGCATTTGTTTAAAGCATTTATCCTTTGCTCTTGTTAAAGTCACATAGACCAGGATTCTTTTGAGATTCATAAAAACTATGGATTCTTTCCCAGAAAAATGCATATGCTCATCTTAAAATCTGCACAAATTTTCAGCATTTCCTGGAGACTTACAAGCCCCAGCACAGTGAAGTATACTTTTGTGGGTGTGGCACCTTTTCTCCAGGCCAAGGAGCTAGTCCAAAGTGCAGATATTTTCACTGTGTTCTTTGAGCTACGAGCTGCAAGGAACCTTTGAAAAGTCTTGGCAGGTGGGATGCAGGGAGTCTGTTCCAGGTAGGTAACTCAGCTTCCAGTGAAAACCCCACTCCTGGCCAAACCCTGTCTGGAAGCAGCTCCCCATGTGTTCTCTGAGTCTTAGTGGCCCTCAGTTCCCAGCCCCCTGTCTTGGTTTCTCTGGGGTGGGGACCTAGTCTCACATAGGCCATCACCAGCTCTTTTACTCTGAGCAGTAAAACCTGGTCACTTCAGTCCTTTCTCCAATGGCAAGACTTTCTGCTGCCCACTGCCTGCCTTCAGGAGCAGTTCATTTTGTACAGCCCCTGGGTTCCCCAGAACTGTGCTCCCACCGTCCACAGGGGCAACACCTTTACTTCTCCCGCCCCTGGAACTTACCACTATCTCCTCCCCTTAACAGCCCACTGCAGCAGTCTCACTCAGTGGGTACCTCCCACTGCTGAACTATACTTCATTTTTGCAGCCAGTTAGTTCTGCTTTTATTGGTAATAATAATAGCTGCAATTTGTCAAGGTCTTACTTTGTGCAAGGTGATGTGGTGAGCCCTTAACATACAGTGTTTCCTTAGTTCCTCATAAAGATGTCTTACAGACAAGGAATCAGAGCAGTTGAGTAACTTGCCCCAAATCACAGAACTCATCCATTTACTTAGGGTTTGAACCCAGGGCAGGTCTCTGTTCTAGAACCACAGCTCTGAAGGACTCTGTACTTCTTCCCTCAAGATGCCTTCCTTTGCTTTCCTCAGTGGTGTGTTGAGTTTTCAGGGCCTGGTGCCTTTTGTTCTTCCTGTCTTTTTGTAACCCTCATACTTAGCATGATCACTGAGACATGATGGTCCCTTCATCATCTAAATCAGGATGAATGACAGAAGGGTGGGCTCAGAGAGGGAGGCAAAGTCAGGAGGGGGCGGTGAGAGAGGGATGATGACATCCCCTACTTTAAACGTGCCGCGTTTCAGCTGACTGCCACAACAGGAATGGCTTCTCCTTTCAACAGGCGTCTCACCAGAGATGTGATACGTTTCGTAGGAAGGATCTGTCAAACCTAATGTTTAGCAGATTTGCAACAATTGCTATAAGCTCATGTGGAATATAGTTTCTGGCAATGCACTGGGCTCTCCACGGGAGAGTGGATTGTTTTACCTGGTGCACAATGGCGAGGAAGGTATTAAGGATAGCAGCCTTCCTTCCAATATAAAAAAATATATAAATAGCCCTGGCCAGTGTTGCGCAGTTGGTTGGAACATCGTCACCCCATAGACTGGAGGGTCACGGGTTTGATCCCTGGTCAGGGCACATAGTCAGGTTGCGGGTTTGATCCCTGGTCAGCTATATGCAAGAGGGCAACCAACATCAGTTTCTTTCCCAAACCGATGTTTCTTTCTGTCTCTGTCTGTGCCTCCCTCTCCTTCTCTCTTGAAAAGCAATAAGAAACTGTCCTCCACTGAGGATGTGGAGGCATATCTATGAAGAAAGATGGCTGAGGCCCCCTCTGCTACATTTCATGCACCTCAGCCTGCTGGCGGAAAGCCATCAACCCCGCAGAGGTTCACAGAACTGTAAGAGAAAGTTTACCGTCCACCTGGGAACCCAGTGATTTCTTTGTGTTCATTTGAACTGCCCACCCTTGGGCTTCTGAAGTTTGGAAAAACAAAGGAATAAAACAGAAAGAGGCCCTGCAGTTTCTGCATGAATTGTCATGGAACTCAGCTCAGGGCCCTTCACCATCAAGAGTGCTGGCTTTGGCAGGCACTCAGAAAGTTCCCTCGGGGAAGCCTTGTGTTCTCCTGATGGAAAACATTTGTACATTCATCACAGCATTGTTTACAGTTACAACAAGTTGGAAACAACCTGGAAGTCCAACAAATAAGAAGTAGATTATTTATAGGACACGCGCTTGACAATATATTATACAATATTAAAAATAACTATGCTGCCAGCTCTGGCTGGTGTAACTCAGTGGATTGAGCACGGGCTTGAGAACCAAAGGATTGCTGTTTGATTCCCAGTCAGGGCACATGCTTGGGTTGCAGGTCAGTACCCAGTAGGGGACGCACAAGAAGCAACCATAGATTGATATTTTGCTCCCTCTCTCCTTCCCTTCTCCTCTAAAGATAAATAAATAAAATGTTTAAAAAATTAAAAAGAAAGAAAGGAAAATAACTATGCTGCCAATGTAACCACATTAAGAAGTGTTTATGTTATATAGAAAGTGATGCTGCTTTTTTTTCATTAGCAAATGGGAATGTAAGCAAACCTTCAAAAGGGCAGAGGGTTATGAATACCTTAAGTTGTTTCCTTTGTTGTTTTTGTTACAACAGCCTTTTGTAAATAGCAGAAAATGTAATCAAAATTGCATGACCAAGAAACCCTCATCGCATAAATATGCTCAAGTTTCTCTTCCCTCATAAAAGGCCGCCAACTTGTCATCCTATTGTAAATATCACCTCACTCCTTCCTTCTCTCCACAGCTAAGCCTCTTCAAAATAGCTTCTTTCACCTCTCGCTTTGTGTTTTTTCCCCAATCTATTGAAATCTGCCTGCCCCAGATTACTTCTTTGAAACTGTTTACCTCAAGGTAAGCAAAACTCACTTCGTTGCTAAAAGCAGTTTTCAGTCTTTGCCTCCACATTTGATACTCGGTCATGCCTTCCTTACCCTGGCTGGTCCCAGCTTTCAGGTCTCTATTTCTTTGCAGTTTTCTTCTCTTTTTAGGCCCTTGGTCCTCCACTCATTCCTTAATGTTTCCTTCCTCCAGCTTTTTTACCAATGCCCTTTTCCCTGTCACTATGCACTGCTCTCTTTGGACATTTTTACTGTTGGTATAGATTGTCTATGTGCTGGTGAATCCCAAATCCAGCCTTCATCTCAGGAGCTCCCGTATTAGTTATCCATTCAGGCGTAGCAAATTACCCCAAACCTCAGTGGTTTGAACCACACACATTTATTATCTTACAGTTGCTGTAGGTCAGGAATCCGAGCACAGTTTCACCGGATTCACAGCTCCGTCAGTTCTTGAAAGGCTGCAATCAAGGGGTCAGCCCATGGTCTGTAGTCTCACCTGAGGGCTCAAGGAGGTCACTCACAGATTATAGGCAGTGCTCAGTTCCTTGCAGGTTCTTGGATTAAAGTTTCTTGCTGACTTTTGGCCAGAGGCCACCCTCAGTGCCTTGCCATATGGGCCTCTCCAGTACGACAGCTGGCTTCATCCGAGTGTGCAAGCTGTGAAAGAAATACAGAGAGCAGATTAGTAAAATAGGATTCAGTCTTTGTAATCTAATTATGAAAGAGGTGATGCCTTTAATGGCCCCATATTCCATTGGTCAGAAGCAAATTACTCAAAGAGAGAGTATTACAAAAAGACTGGGTATCAGGAAATGGGGATCATTAGGGCCACCATAAAGATGCTTATTGCAGTTCTAAGCCAGATAGCTCACTTCCGACATAGGCATAAATGTACAAGTCCCATTAGCAAGTGCCAAATGCATTAACCTGAATACATAGTCCTTTTTTCACCCCCAAAGCATGCTACTTCTTCATCCTTTTAGTGGCATCAACATACACCCAGTTTCCAAAATAAGAAATGTAGGTGTTATCACTGATTTATTCTTCTTCCTCAGGTACAACGTTCAGTTAGTCACAACCTCCTACCAATTCTGACTTCTAAATATCTATTAAATCTGTTTTTGCACATGCCTGTCTTAGGATACCATGATCTATTACTTGTGTGACTGCTATAGGTTCCTAGCACACCTTTCTACTTCCAGACTTGGCCTCTTCCAGTCCTCGCCAGAGTGATGGAGACAAACGTCACGCCCCTGGGTGACGTCTATAATGACTCCCCCTAGGCCAGGAATATTTTGAAGTGGACAGGCTAGTAATGTGAAAATTCACATTCAATAAACCTTTGGTTTCCATAAAGCAGGCCACAAAAATTTAAACTCAGCCAAATCTTTTTTGTCATAGGGATTCATGGAAGCTGAGTGACAAATATTACAAGGGAAATATCTTTTCTATCTGAATAACATTCAAACTCCTTAATAGGATATAAGTGCTTTAGTGTGGTGTCTCATGTGGGGGATGTAATGTGAAAACAATTGTATTTGTTTGTAATAACTGCTATCAATTGTTCTTTAAAACATTATATTTTGGGAAGCCCGAATCCCTTGAAGATATTTCAGTCCTAGAATATAACTTTCCAGGCATTTTCATTTCTAAAAAGTTTCATACCAGTTCTAAGAATCTCAGGCCTATGTATTCTAACATCTGACTCTCTGAGAGACTCTCAATCCCCAGGGTGACAATCTACCAACAGGAAAGTGCTCCTGTGTGGGCCCTGGCAGAGCCCAGGGCCTGCACCTGTCCAAACAGAGTTCTAATTCCTCCCCAGACTGTATTCGGTTCTAGCTGCCTAGAATTTTGACTTGCAGCCTGCTTTTAACAAAGCTCCTCTTTCTTCTAATCTGGCTGTAGGGTGGGGATGGTGAAGAGCGGAAACTGACATGTCCTAATCCTCTGTAACATGATCGGTTATCAAATATTTCTCCAGCTGCTGTCCCCAGCGGGGGTTGACGCCAGCCCTGAAGCGTTGGTCTGGGAGCTGCCTATGCAGAAGCAGGACTGAGCGTTCCAACTGTGAGCTGGAGGCCAGACACCTGTGCCTGCTTCAGTCAGGGCTGTCCCTGCCTTCAGGATGGAGATTCCTGGATTCTTTACAACACACCTCACCCTTAAATTCAGTTTTAACTGGATCAATTTCCCAGGCCTGTAAAACAGTTGATACTTGCTATCCTCACAGCCCCGTTAAAAATGAGATTTGAAACATACTGTTTTCACAAACACACATGAGAAAGAATTATAAATCGCCTAAGACTTGATTTGACAGAAATATTTTCCCATTCACAAACGAGTAGTGTTTCTGGCATTTGCTGTTGTGCTTTCTAGCAGGCAGCTGAATTATCCCGGCCTCTGCCAGCAACTCTGGCCTCGAAAGCTCATCTTCAAACATCCTGTGTTAAAGGAGAGCTTAAAACCCTTAACGAGGAGTTACACGTTAAAAATAAGACATTGTATTAGCCTGATTATGAGATACTAGCGTGTTTCACCCCTCATACACTGGGTGGTAACAGTACTGAACAGGCAGGCCTGCTGGTGAGGATGGGGTCAGTGGGGAGGAAGACTTGGGTGCAGAGAAATGATATAGTCCAGTCTTTACTCTGATAATATTTTTACCTGTTTTTAAGAAAAGTTTTAGAGGAAGAGAAGACTGGAAGACTGGAAAGAGCGAGACTAATCAGAAGGCTGTCAGTATCTTCAAAGCATTGTCTGTCTCACTTTTATCCTTGTCAGACTCATTTTTTTCAAATATCTGTGGAAGGACTACCCTTACCGAGTCATTTAACACTTATTATCTGCTTTGGTATCATGCTTCCCTAATGAGATTGTAAACGTTGATGAATTTTGGTGCGTTTAATTATTTTATAGCATTAGGTTCATAACAAACCATCAGAAAAATACACGGGTGCTGATCAGTGACAAAGAGAAAGTGTAGCAAATAAAGCACGGCATGGATGGAGAAATGGAGGTCTGAGGTGCGTTACAGGCTGCCGGTATGTATGGAAACACGGACAGGCTGATCGATTCCTATACCCAGGTGCTATCAGGTGGGCATCTTTCTGAAACTATAGGGTGGGGCAAAGGTAGGTTTACAGTGGTTTGCATGGAGAATAATACAATAGCTAACAAATAATGTAACCATAAACCGTGTTTCACACACTCATGACTGCATGCCTACTTGGGTCCCGCCCTGTGTATTATTTTACATCCTCGTCATTCAGCGTGTCTGTGTTTCATGTGTCACTCGTAACAGTATAGAGTTGGGTCATTTTTAAAATGCAGCTTGACCTGTTAGTGTGTCAAATCCATTTGCACTTAATATAGTTTTTGAGATGGTTGGATTTTAGTCCACCATCTCTGCGTTTAATCACTTCAACATTTTTTTTTTGATTGTTAGAGAGAGTGAAGAAGGGAGAGAGAAATCGGAAGGGGGGAAGAAAGAGAGAGAGAGACTCGTTGTTCCGCCCGCTCATGCATTCACTGGTTGACTCCATAGGTTCCCTGGCTTGTAAGCAAACCCATGGCCCTGGTGTATTGGGATGACACTCCAACCAAATGAGCTACCTGGCCAGGGCTTCGTGCTCGATATCTATGTGTCCCATCCACTCTCTATCCCCCTCTTCCTTTTTTCCTGCCTCTGGTGGTTGATCTGAGCGTATTATTGTTTCAGTTGTATTCTATGCAGCACAGTCTTCGAAGCCCCAGATGCTTCCTCATAATTAGTGTGAGGCCTGGAGTGCCGCAGGATTTCTTGCTGTTGTCCTCTAGGCTTAGTAGGCCCTGTGCACCTGTGTCTTGGGACGAGCGACCTCTCGGCAGCACTCCTGTCCCCTCCAATGTGATGGAATGCCGCCTCCTGGGTCTCGGTGCCTGGGTGCAGAAGGCTTCTCTCAGTTAGCTCTCCTCACCCTCAGGCCTAGGCCATGGACACTTGCACCGCAGGAAGAGTCTCTTTCATTTCCTCCTCTCCATCCCCGATCTTCCTTGTGGGCTGTCAGTGAAGACCCAGGGAAAGAATTAACTGGGAAGTGTGAAGATCTTTGTGCCTCAGTATTTAAAAATTAATGAAAACTTCATCTATTTTCTTCTACCCGTGGCAGCTTCCTCCGCCTCTCACTGCTTTGCCAAAGGTAAGCCCTTTCATCGGAGAGGCCTGTCACCTTTTGCATTTCAGTTCATTAGGTGACCTTGTGCCCTTAGGTCTTCAATAGACTAAGTATCTTTGAATGGTTTTGTATATTCCCCAGCTTGTTCTCCTAATTAGAGTGGAAGCAACATTCTCTTTTGACTTTCTGCCCCCTGAGGAAATGTAGAATGCAGATGATACACTTGTCTGCACTAAATGTGACGGTTGGCACCTGACTGGTGCTCAGACGATAGTTGCTGAGCCCTGACTGGGTGGCTTGGTTGGCTGGAGCGTCGTCCTGGGCACCAGGGGCACGTGGTTGATTCCCGGTCAGGGCATGTGTGGGAGGCACCGGATCGATGGGCTTCTTTCTTCTTATGACCGGAACAGCAAGACCTTTATGTCCTGTAAACGCAAAGACAAACTAAAATACCATGAAATAGACCTGGGCTACTAGAAATAAAAATGCTATTTTTTGTTGCCCTGAATTCATTATTACTTAGAGAGGTCGACTCTGAGAAGAATTTGAAAGAATCTAGAACATAAAAATAAACTACTAAAAAATTCAATACAAGGAGCTATAGAGATTTCTGAGTTATCTGAAAGGAAATAAAAGATATCCATGTTGTCAGGAACTGAGTTTGTTTAAACACAAAAAATCAAAGGAAAATTAATCACTAATGTTTGCAGGCATATATGTGTATATATATTTATGTACTCATGTATGCATCTGTACTTATACATGTATGTGATATGTATGTGTGTGTGTGTGAGAGAGAGAGAGAGAAGAGAGAAATTGAGAAGTGAAAGCCAATTGCTAAGACAAATCTGAAGTTTCTGTCATCGTTTGGAAACTGGCGCTGTGCCTGGATAAAGATGAAGCATTCTGACTTGGTTAGGCTTTCTTCCAGCTGCAGTTGGTGGGGTGAGAATTTGCAGCGCAGAGATACTTCCTTTGGGTGCCTGTGCTTCAGAGGTGGTTAAACTCGGGCCCCGTGTGTCCCTCTGGAGCTTCCTCTCAGTCTGATTCTGGAGACGTTGAATACGTCTCAGCTTCATGCATCTGAGGCTGTTTTATCACGAGGCTTGACATGATGTCAGTAACTCAGAAGTCTTTGGTCCCGCCATGAGGCTGGATTGTCCCCTTACAGGAGAAGGAGGGAGAACCATGCTTTCTGAAAAACCAGCATGCAGAGGGACCTTGGTCTGAACCCTTTAAAATCATCAGATGGACTCAGGACTGTGAAATATCTACCTGGGTTATTTTGAGTCACATATATTTTCAATTTCTTTGCACACAATTAGTTTTATCCTTAATTTTACCACCAACACTGAGAGCTAATCTTTGCATCATGAAGTCTTCTCTATTTTGTCTTCTGAGTGATTTTTATAAAAACCAGAGCTGTCTCAAATAAATTTTTAAAATGCATCGGTTAAACTCTTTACAAGATTGCTACTATCTGGGGTTAAAATTCGAGCTGAGGGTTAGTGTAACGTAGAGGTTAAGAGTACGAACCCTTGAGGCAGATGGGCAAGCTTCGATTCCAGGTTCTAATACTTTCTTACTTGTCTGTATTTCCGTCTCCTCATCTGGCAAATGAGAAAAATGAGGTCACCCCCCCAATACAGTTGTCAAGAATATTAAAGAAGACAATTTATCTAAAACCTTAAATTCAAAAGTTGCCTAGTACACAGTAAGTGTTTGATGAACGCTGGCTACTATTCCTATTAACAAAGAACACAAGGCTGGTTGTAATGGAAACTTACTCAACTTTTAATTTTCTTGTCAAGACTTGGCTAGATTTCTCCATACATGGTTTCGTCTACTATTCACAACCACCCTAACGACTAGACAGCACTCTTGTCTTCAGGCATACCAAGTAGTTACTTCATCATCATCACAATTACATTTTTCTTCATCATGTATTGTCATTTCAACTTTATAGAGAACGTAATCCTTTCGTAGAGACTTGAATAATGTAAATGAAGGATCTCAGTCTGGGGCTGGATGGAGAGACTTAACAGGAGCGGAGATGAGAAATGAGCCATTCAGTGTTCTACCTCTGAGTCCGGTATCTTCTTGAGACACAGCAGCACTGAAATTGTTCTGAATTCGCCCTGTTTCATTGTAATGCAATATCTATTTTGGCCAAAGCTACCTTGACCTTGTCAATTAAAAGCCCTGATGGCTACTGTGTGGCAGAATATAGAGGGTGGCTCAGTGGGTTGGGCATCGCCCCTCAAAAACGAAAGCTCACTGGTTCCATTCCCTGCAGGGCACATGCCTGGGTTGTGGGTTCTTCTCTCACATCGATCATTCTCTCCCTCTCTTTCTCCCTCCCTTACCCTCTCAATAAAAATGAATAAATAAAATCATGTTTAAAAAGTCTCAGATGGTGTGACCGATAGTCTCTGAACAAAGAATTGGGTTTGTTGTGGGGAGGGCACGAGACAGAGACGCCAGCTCTGTGACCAAAGGGCGAAGTGACATCCTGTTTTGAACCCCAGGAGATCCTACTCATCTTCCTTCAGTGCAATAGCTTCTGCTCGCTTTGTATTTACACCTCTGAAGGTTGCCACTGAAAGGGCTCTCCCCCAGTATTGACACTTTTCCCAAAGTGGACCTGGCAGCCTCCACCTCCGGATATGAATGTTTATTTCTCTCTCCCTGGACATTGTGCTCTGCGACCAACTCACATGCCTAATGGGTGGAAAGCTCGCTGCCGATGAGATACCTGTGGCGACGGGTACATGGAGTCAATGAGGTCTCAGAGAGGATCATACTAACGCTAGAACTAGCAAGCCCAGGGTACCGTGGGCACAGAGGCCATTCTCCGGGTTGGCAGGGATAAGGAACATTGTAACTACAAACGAGTTCTGTCAGTAGTACCAAACTCACATTCTTCACCCATGAATTCTCATTACGAACCCTTCGTTCTGCTTGATCCCATGTAAAGTGTTCTCAGATTTTGTCAGGAAAAGTGTTAAAATCTAAACTTTTATATGGAAAGTAGTATTCTAAGCTGGATACTAGTTTCTTAAATAATTGTTGTTGGCTCAAAACAACTGTACTGTTTTTGTCCCTTCCCTTTCTCTCATGTCTCCATTTAATTTTATTTAATATCATCCATTATTCTAGCTTCCAAATCTATATATAATGGATATATACACATATATGTGTATGTATATATATATTTCTAAAACATCCAATGAGCAAAATTGACTCGGTATAATTGTTTAATTCTGAATGTAAAAAATCTTAGACTTAAACTATGTGAGACTGAAAAACAATGGGGCTATTAATTAAATAGATACATACAGGCTAACAGAGTTTAGAAAACATTTATTGTAAGTTTCCTATTTTTTTAAATATTTATTGATTGGTCTTTAAGAGAGAGGGAGAGAAACATCAATCTGTTGTTCTGCTTATTTATGTGTTCATTGATTGATTCTTGTATGTGCCCTGACTGGGGATTGAACCTACAATCTTGGCATATCTGGATGATGCTCTAACCAACTGAGCTACCCAGGGACAGTTTCTTATTTTTTAACACAAATCATGCACAGGTAAAAGGTGCGACACAGCAACTTTATCCCCAGGTACATTCCCTTCAAGCATAAAACTATGCATAGATGTTTGCAAGCATCCCAGATCTCAGGAAATATAAAATCCATGAGCTACTCTTGTAAAACAAAAAATCTACTTGATAATGAGGCCCAGAGGATCTACAGTTGTATTTTAAATAAGAACTCTGGAAATGGATAAAATGGGGTAAAATACTAGCATTGAATTGTCTAAATACAGAACTAAAGTTCTGTAGGAGCTACGGTTATAGAACAGAATTTATGTTATAAATATACAAATTTTTTAATATAATGACATAACAATCAAAAGAATTAGGTACAAGAAAGGAAGAAGGAATAAAATATAATTGTATTTATTTGTCACCTATCAAACATGACAGTGTATGGGAATTCTGAAATTGAAAAAGTACTTTAAAAACATGACTAACATCTCAAATTTCAATGTGCATATGTAATAAATAGGAATAAATTTTAGGAATTATCTCTTGTGATATAAAAATAATTTTAAAATACAATAACTCTCTTGAAGTACTTCACTTTTAAAAGTAACCTTTTTTTCTTTAGAAAAATTGCAGATTTAGAGGAAAATAGTGAGGATAATACAGAGAGTTCCATCTACCCATCCCCGCCCCAGCCAGTTTCCCTGTTACTAACATCTTACATTTGTTGATACGTTCTAATATAATGTTGATACATTACATTGCATTATTGATACATTCTAACTAACTAAAGTTCATAGTTCAGCTTCTTAAAGTTTCTCCACTTTACCTGATCCTTTTCTGTTTCAGGATGCCATCCAGATACATCACCTCACATCTACTGAACACTTCTCCTTAGGCTTCCTTTGGCCACGACCCTTTTTCTGACTTTCCCTGATGTTGAAGACCTAGACAGCTTTGATGAGAACAGGTTAGGCAACATACAGAATGTCTACCAGCTGGGATTTATTTGAATCTATTTTCATGGTTAGGCTGGGGTTATGGGTTTGGGGGAGGACGATCACCAAGGTACAGTGCCATTTTCATCACTTGAGATCAAAGGTCCATTCTGTCAGCACGATGTATCACTATTAACCTTAACCACCTGGCTGAGGTAGTGGGTGGTTGTCAGGTTTCTTCACTTTATTCTTTTTCCCACTTTT
The DNA here is from genome assembly GCF_021234435.1 of Artibeus jamaicensis. Classification (NCBI taxonomy): domain Eukaryota; kingdom Metazoa; phylum Chordata; class Mammalia; order Chiroptera; family Phyllostomidae; genus Artibeus; species Artibeus jamaicensis. The sequence goes on along the minus strand of NW_026521911.1, from coordinate 14,759,041 downwards.
TATACTTTACTCTTTGGAGTGAAGTCACTATACCCAGTTTGCCCTTAAGGCACCAGGAGTAATGCTTCACCTTTTTAAGGGTGAAGCATCTACACAAATTACTTGCGATTTTTTTCTGCAGAGATTTGTCTATTCTGTTATTAGTTTATTTATTACCAGTGTGGTTGATGGATATTTACTTTCTAATTTGTGTTATAATCCAGTACTACTTTACTAAATTTGCTGTTCAAATCATTCCACCTTTTGTCACGGGCACGCTTTCAGTTGGCTCCCGTATGCCTGGGGGTGTGTTTTTTCACTTTCTTACCTCCTGGCACCACACAATGCTCCGGGATCATCTCCTGTATTTCCTGCTCCAGACCTAGAGTCAGCCATTACTCTAAGGAGTCCTGGACAGGGCAAGGAGATATTTGTGTATATGCTAAGCCATTTTCTATATTTAATTTTTATTTTTAAAGTAAAAATAAGTTAGTACATTAAATTTAGAAAATATGCATAAATCAACCCTACATATCATAACATTTCTATCTATAGTCATACCTCATTTTATTGTACTTCACAGGTGTTGCGTTTCTTACAAATTTGAAGGCAAGACCCTTCACCTGAAAATCATTAAGACTTACTTTATTGTGATACTCACCTTGTTGCTGTGGTCTGGAACCAAGCCTGCAATATCTCCAAGGTATGCCAGTGTCTGTCTACCCCTCTATCTGTACGTATGTGCACAGATAATTCTGGAATGACATATTCCTAACATTACTAATCATTATTTTGGGGGTGATGAGATCCTGTGTGTTATTTTACTTTCTTCTTTGTAATTTTAAAGTTGCATTGATTTATTTTGTTTTATTGATTTTAGAGAGAGGGGGAAGTAGGGACAGAGGGGGAGAGAGAGAGACGTCAGTTTGTTCCAATTACTTATGCTTTCATTGGTTGATTCTTTTATATGCCCAGACCAGAGGTCAAACCTACAACGCTGACATATGTGGATGATGCCAGCATTGAACTTTCAGTAATGTGAAGAGGTTAAAAATATTCAAGAAAGAAAAGAAAAAGAGGAGGAATACAAAGGAAGGAAGGAAGGAAGAGAGAAAATGAAGTTTAGAAAGATAGAATTCTGGGTCTGAAGTCCCAGTTCTTCACACACGTGACCTGATCAGATCCGTCTCCCCTAGCTTTGATTATTTCATTACCTGCCCTGAGAGAGTTGAGAAATTTACTATTTTTTCTTTTTTGATTTATGTGTGACAGGAAAATGTCAACATTTAGAATGACTGTTTTTTTCAATAGTGCTTTCTACCCTAGTATTACAAAAAGCATATTTAGTATGTTTTGGAACAATTCAGGTTCCAAAGTTAAAAGTTTAAATTTAACCCCTGGTATAGTGCAAGTGACTAAACTTAAAAGAGGAATGTCAGATAAAAAGTTATCTTGACAAACACACATATACACAACTAAATTTGCTTATCTATAAACAGTGAAAGCTCTGTTACAACTTAGGCTAGTCCCTTTCAGCTTCGATTTTGAGAAGCATCTTGGTTTCAGAAACATGAAGAAGTAGAAAAGAAAAGATATTGAATCAAGACACTTTGATTTTTATTATTTTTAGCAAAGCAGGTTAAACCATGTACTAGGGATGGCCATATAGATTGATCTTCTACCTGTGTAGCAAAATAATTTAATTACTAATCAATTATAGATATGGGGAATGGATAGAAAGAGCTGGCTATTAGAACCCTGGATAAAAGGGTTATGATCCATGGACATGAACTAAGCAGGGGAGGGAATTTTTGTGGGAGGGGATGAAGGGTGGAGGGAAATAAAGGGGAGAAAAAATAGAACAAATGTAATAGCATAATCAATAAAATATATCTTAAAAACAAATTCTTTAGAGTGAACTACAAGCTACTTTGCCATATATATACATATGTAATCAAATAACAAGACCTCTACAAGATATAGCTTAAGAGAACAACTTACCAATTTATTCATATATGTTTCTGTATTTTAATTATTTTAAAATTATCAATTTATTTGAACCATATTTGGAAAAATCCTCTTGATTAAAGAATGTGTAATCAAAGAACTTGAGCCAGGAATGTCTTGAAATCAAGCAAGTGAAATATCACACTTTCATTGCTAAAGATAGAGCAACTATGACTTAAAGAATAATTTTCTAAATTTATGGCAAAGTTAGGACTGCAATCCATACTTCTGTCTCTCTGCCAAAGGCCCTTTCCACTTTACCATCTTATGACAATGCATCTTATTCCTTGACCTGTAACAACTATTATAAGTATATACAGTAAATAACTCAGCCCGTTACTGAGAGCAAACAATTACATTGCTGGCCAAAATGGACTTATCTTCCTTAGGGTAATGTGTGAGAGATCCATTCTGCATTTAGGTCCCATGATCCCTGCCTGAATCCTCCCTGGCTTGTCTCTGAACCTATTCTTCCCTTCAAGCTTACTGGCCAGACATATTCCTATGTATATATACATGTGGATTCAGAAATAGAATAAATTATCTGGTTTAATTAAAATGACAAGAACAGTGTATGTATTATCAAGAAAAAATATGATTTTTGGCCAAAAGTTTCCTTCTGGGAGCTCAGAATGGATTATTATGGAATGTTCCACATTCTGAAGGCTATGTTTGTTTTCAGTACATTGTAAGTAGAATATTTTTCACCCTTCTGAGTAGAGCAGACAAAGGCTTTAATTAAACAAATGTCACATGGGAATGCTTGCCCCAGAAGCCTTTTATTGGTCCTAATTAGCAGATGCAGCTGTAGACTCTATCTATATTAGATGGTCTGTTTATTGTGTCCATTTATATCACACTCGTCAGGGAGCGTGCGGAAGACGCCCCAGAGTTACCAGCTTTAATTAAAACTTGTGCAATTACTAGAGAAAATATCCCATGCAAAAATGGGTCAGATAAAAGAGGAAAATAGAAGAAGAAGGAGAAGGAGAATAATAATAATACTGGAAATACTACCAAGGCTTCCTTGGGAAAACCAAAGAGGCTATTTGATGATCTGATCATCCCCAACTGTCGTAGAGAAGCACAGGCATCACAGGGCCAGGCCGAATGATACGAACAGGAAGGAGACCACAGAGGCAGGGGTTTCCCCCCTGTGGCCAGGCGCGGCTCCTGAGTGACTGCCAGGAACCCCCAGGCTTCATCCTAAGCAGACCAGGGAGGAGGAGGGGCATATTCATCTAGACATATTAATTGACTTTGTCATTTAAGGAATTACATAATACTAGATCTGGAAGCTTCTAGGTTATTTTGTCCATGTCAGATACAATCTTTAACAAAATTATCATTGCTTATTCATGTTTTGCTCTGCTTTTATGTATGTACTTTCTGCATCTTCCAGATAAAATACCTGAGGCTGAAAAATATTAAGCCCTTTCCAAATCTCATAGAGTCGGTCCATGACAGAACCAGGACTTAAACTTCTATCTGATCCCAAAGCCCAGACACTTTTGTCTGTACTATAGGACTTTTCCTATATTAGTTATAAAAACTTGACATTTTGGCCATTAACATGTTTAACATGGATAAGTGAGCTGTAGCCTTGAAGACCAACACACTTGAGATTAAGCCCTTGCCTGTTTTCTTAACACCTCTAAGCCTTCGTTTCTTCATTCATCAGATCAGGATAAGAAACACTTCTTGAAAACTTTATAGGATTATAGGAGGTAAACTTTGTAAAAGGCATTGGCCTTGTGGAATATGCTTGATAAGTGTTCACACCCTATTTTTACTTACACTGCACCCCGACCTAATTTGGAAGACACTGTGAGACAGAGGGACCTTCGTGCCTCTTCCGAGTGTGGCTGCACTTGCCAACACAAAGGCCCTCAGCAGGCGCCGCGTGGTCACTGCCCTCAGTGCCCTGCAGCCCCCAGGTAAACCTCCTTTACTTGCTCTTTCCCGAGGGAATGACCGATTGCTTGAGGTGTGTCTCTTCCATATAAAAATTGTAAAATATGAAAGAAACAATGACCAGACAATAATGAAAAGCTCTAACAGTTTAGAACAGAGTGTTCAAACTTTTCCAGTGAAGCCCTTAAAGGCACAGCAGAACGAACTTGTGTCTCTGTGTGGTTTGAATGCTCTAATATAAATTGAAAGGCTCCTTTACATCTGTAAAGGATACAGTTTTACCTTTAAAATAGTGCAATTTTATAAACCTTAGTATATATGTCTTGTAAATTGAAAACCATTAAATTATTAAGGCTGCTCCCCTCCCCCAGGCCTTGAAGTCATTCCATCACACCCATGCAGAAGTGCCCCTAGGTCTCCCTGCATCATCCCTAAGCACTCCTGGGGAAAGTTAGTATTCCAGCCTGAGAATTACACCTTTAAAAAGTATTCCAGCCATGGTAGAAATAAGCCAAATAATCATTTTTGCCATCTTTAAATTATTTCTCAGGTAATTGTCAGAAAAATAAGTTCCTTCTTTGGCTGTAGACCTCACATTCTGACAGTGGTCCTTAGGAGATCCAGTCAATTCTAGAGGAGGACAAGATGGAGGCAAGAGAAAAAGAACTGGGTTCTACACCAGCTATGCATTTTCCTGTAAATGTCCCTGTCTGTATGTTAGAACCGTAAACCTCAAATACCTCACTTAACTTACTGTTCAAACGTTCCGCAGCCTTATTGCATTTTCAAGTTTACCTTTAAAATGGATCTTCTGGTACACTGTTCAGACCCCTTGATTCACACCTGAGGCTCTCAGTACCGCCCCCTCCCCACTGGGTTTCCCCAGCTGGACGGAGCGTTGCCTGGTTAGGGCTCTCAGCTAAGTCCCTCTCCAGAAATTGCCCTCCAAGGGCCCTGTCCGGCCCTGGGTTAGGCCTGCCTCCCTTGCCACAGTCCGGAACATCCCTGAAGGGCCATCGCAGCTCCTGAGCTCCCAGGGAGATTGGTTCTGTTATCACTGCATTGCAAGTCAGAGTTTCTCGTGCAGTCCAGCTTCCCTTACCGCTTTTCGGGTGCCGTTCCTGCAAACAAATGTTTGTCCTCCAGCCTGTTGACTGGGGAACCCAGCCTACGACAGCTTCTCCTATTAGCAAGTTAGCGCATTCCATTCTCCCCCCACGGTGATTTCCCAAGTGTCATTAGACACCATATCTGAATTTAAATACGAAAATAAAATAGCCCTGTGAATCTGAAACAGCATTGGTATGTGCCTAGGTAACCGTAGTCAGCAACGTGTTATTTCTAATTCAATTCGCTTTAGTGTAAACATCTATTTTTGCCTCAGGCACTGAGCTGTTTGAATTTACAAATTTAGTCTTACTTGATTCTCACAACAACCATACAATACAAATGTGATTCTACATGGTTAGGAAATCAAGAAATCTAGATTTATTCCCTTGGTTGGAGTAACAGTGTTAGTACATTGTAAAGTCAGAATCTGAACCCAGGTCCCCTTTCTCCGATTGTAGTAGTTGTGAACATGTGTGCTGTGCACAGGGATTTCCAACCTCTGTCTTCTGAGCACAAAGCAGCAAGCACTGCACGGCCCTCTCCTCCCAGTGTCAAGCCTGGCCACGCTGCTGCTCTGGTTAATGAATGGGGGAGGAGCTGGTCACTTCCTGCTTCCCTTCCCTCCCCTGCCACAGGACTGGTGATGTGCCAGATGGTAGTGGCTCTGGCACTGTGTGTCCCTGAATGAAAACAACAAGGAACAGAACCCCTGGCACCACTCAAGGTGCGTGAGAAAGGAAAGTGAAAATGAATCTGAGTTGTTTTAAGCCATTTTATCCAGGGTTTTTTCATTATTACTGCATAATGTAATGGACAAGACTAATAAGTAAATTGTGACTAAAGAACAGGGTTTTTTTTTTTTAAATCTAAGGCATATTAGTAGAGAATTGCAATTTTTGCTACAACTAAAGTAGCCTTAACACTAGAATTTATTTTATAATGAAATGTAATTGAAAGAGCTTGGGATTTGCAACCATGTAGATATATGCAACCATGAATATTTGATCTAATATACTTGTTTAATGACATTAGGTTTTAATTTCTCTTTCTCAGCCCCCATTTATTCATCTGTAAAATAAAACTAGTAATACTTTTGTTATAACACTGTTGTGATGATTTGATAAAATAAGGCCTGCAAAGCTTCCTGCAAATTGCCTTACACATAGATGATACCAATTAAGTGTTTTACAGAAAGGGGTCCTCTAAACTCCTGAATCTGAAAGTTGTTGAAAATACAGATTTCTGAGGCCCATACCAGACCTATTTTATTAGGATTTAATGTACTGTAATGTACACTTTTAACAAACTTCTTTAGCTATTCTCCACTTAGATTTGAAAGTTATTGTACTAAACAAATGTTAACTATTTCTGTCATATATATATATGTATATGTATATAAAATCAGTTAGTTTGTTCATTTAGATTTACAAGCTCAGGCTTACAAGCCTTCAGTGAGATTCCTGAAGTGATCTTAGAAGTGTCACCAGAAGTGTCACCCTCCACACTGTACATCAAAGTGAGGTCAACAGAGGAGACAGGGAATGCAAGGTGCACTTCAAAGCATGAACATTGGAAAGAAAGCCTGCTGTGAATTCTCTGTCTCTAACCAGCACGTGAACAGTACAGTGTGGCTGTGGAGATCTTAGCTGATGCAAATGGGGGCAAGGTGGGGGGTGGGCCTGTGGGAGGTAAAGACTGGCTGACATCAGAGGCTTTTGAAGTAAAGGTGATGGCCAATTCAAGGCAAGAACACTTCTATGAGAAACTCAGATGAGTAAACAATGACAGCTCCTGAAATTTTCCGGCAGAACTCTAGGCCAGAGCTTTTATTGCTTTTAGCGTCTGAGGCGCCTTTCATGATGCCTGCCGGTGCTTTGTAGTGGTGATAAGCAGTTCTGCAGCTTTGCGTGGCCCTCTCCACCCCTTCAGCACCAAGTCGGGTTTCTTAGTTCTCCCCTCCCAAGTTTGTTTACATATGCCTGTGGATTCCTAGGCCAAAAAAAAAAGGAAGTTGAAAACAACCAAGTAAAAAGAAGCTGACTGTTTCCAGGGAGTCCATTAGACTTTGTTGTTCAAAAACAGGAAAGTAAGCAGCACTTCTGACTTCTAGTTCTGTGGCTTGGGGGCCAGGGAGGGAAACCCATACCTGCCGGGATCTTGGAACAAAGGACAGGGGGAGTGAAGGTCAGAACTGGGGACTATGGCCTAAGGCCACTGTGTGAAGAAGTGCTGGACTCAGTGTCGCTTTGAGGGCCTGGGGTCTCCTAAGAGTCATCCTTCTGGACAGAAGGCTGGACAGGGACACTTCACCACAGCAGAAGAGGTGGGGGGGCCACTGCACCTTTGAAGCATCACAGAGCCCCGAGGAGCAAGGGCTGCAGAGACATGCTCACAGTGACCTTGCTTCCTGCTGCTCAAGTTCCTGATGTCCAGGTCTGTCTGCACCCCACCTCCCCCCACCGAACCAGTGTTCTTGTAACATACAAGGGAAGAGAAAGGAGCTCATAGCAACAGTCCTCCAAGTAACTGATATTGGATCTCCCACAAATTTGGGTGGGTGGGGAGTCTTCGGTGAATCTTAAACAAAACTGAGACATTGAAATAAATGTGGTATCACGTACACTGGGAGTATTGAGAAGTTTGGACTTGTGTTCTGTTCTCTTCACACTTGCCTAAGACGGCAGACTCCCATGTTTGAGTGTCGGCCAGACCCTGAAACAGAACATAGCAGTTCCTAGAATAATGGTGTTTCTTTCATTCAACATCATTTTGTTAGAACATTGATCAGATACTTAGGAACTTAACTCTTGCTTATATCAATTAGCCTGTGGTAAAATTGCTTTCATGATATGTTGTTTTTCTTAAAGTCTCAGGACCTGTCCACAACTTTAAGTGAGGACTTGCTGTGCAAATACAAGGTAGCACTGTTCCATTCTGCCTTAGCATTGCTTGGGGGAGTGAGTTGCTATAGTCACCGTTATTCCAGTCCCAGAGGAGGTAAAAAATAGGAATCAGCCTCAGATTTGCCTTCACTTTCTTTCGGTGCCTTGCTGGGAGCCAAATCTGAAACCTCAGAGAAGTCTTCCATTGCTTTTACCTCTGTGACTGAACTGGATTTTCATTTAGAATTATGCCCAGTCATTATAAGCATTTGATCGATAAGCATTATAAAGCAATTGTGCCTTATTCTTTCATGACATACTGTGGAGTAGATGCTGTTTATTGCCCTGTTCTTCATCCTCACTCCTCCCTCCCCTGTACTTCCCTTTCTAGTCCATGCCTATGCAGTTCTACCAAAAGCTCCTGAGATTTCTACCTGAGGACATCCTCTAGGCTACAGACCGGAGCAGGCTGGAAGTGCCAGGAGTTGCTGCACCAGGCAGCAGCCCTAAGACAAAAAGAAAGGGAATGAGCAGATAAACCAACATCCTCCTTATCCAGGGGTTTGGGGTGTGAATAACTCTCTGCCATGTTGTATGTTGTCTCTAAGTTTCCACTGGGATTCAGCCCCAGTCACCCTCAATAATAAGTTGCTTGATATTGTAAACTTTTCTGGCTTTTTTTCTATTTCCTGTCTCCTGACTCCACTTTTTAATTGGTGATTCTTGGGATCACTTTCCAAATATCCTACCTGCACACAATTGTTTGTCTCAGTGGTTTCTGCAGGGAATATACAACCACAGATAAAGACACCTTGGAACAGGAAAGAGATGGAATGAATACTTAATGGGTGACTAGGGTGGAAATTTAAAAAGATTTCATGTAGCCATAAGGGGATGTTGGGTTGCCTTACCAAAGCAGGCTGCCAGCTCTCCTCCAAGAGGACCCTCACCAGGGGACATGTATTATCTTGCTGAATTTTCCCCAAGCTGAGGCCTTGCTGACTTTGTCAGTACAAAGAGCAGTACTTTGTCAGTACAAAGAAAATTATCCCTTTCAGCAGGGTTATATCTGTAAAGTTCACAGAACTGAGACACAGAATGAAATACCAGTTTATGAATTAACCAAAAAAAGCAATGACCATGGGGACTGAAATGTTCAACCTCCAAGTGACCACCGTGTGCTGTTGCTGGAGGCTGAGCTACATGGAATTCCCAATAAGCCACAGTCTTGACATGAGTGACATGTAATTGCAATAAGGGAAGCCAGAGGCACCCAAAGCATTAGTCTTAAACACCCCGATACCCACATCTGCAAGTAAGGGCAATAGTGCCTATGAAAATAGAAAGCTAATGCTTCTGGGTGGAAATTCCCTCCAGCCTTCCACAGTGGGGACCCCTTCATGAATCGGGCTTGGAGATTATTGACTAGCTGTGCAAATGCTAACATGCGGAATGCCTCTGAGATTCCCCAGTCCCTCCTTCTGGGCCTCCCATTCTTTCTTTAAATGTTAATAAATTCAATCAGACTCAAACAAGTTCTGCTGAATTATAAATTATTCTGATTTGTTCAGTGATTTTTCATATGTCAGTTTTAATTTTAATTTCCAAGGGGCAAACTCATTTCCCTAGTTTTTAGTTTTAGTAGGGCTAGTCAACTACAGCATGTGCTTACTAATACCATTTACACATCCAGGGTGCATTTCATGTGTTCTTACAACCGACATTTGAAGTAGATGTTATCAGTCTTATTCTACTCATATGAAAATGGATTCAGGCAGTCCAAGTATTGTCCAAGGATGGAACTGGAATTCAAGCCCAGATTTGTCTAAGGTTATAACTCCTGCTCTTTCTTCTTGTCATGCTACCCAAAGGTTATCTAGCTTCTATTTACAGCATTTGATTTTGAAGAAAAGCTTTCACCACTAAGAACAAAATTGATAACTCCTAAGTGTCTGTCTAGCTCTAAGAGCCTATGATTTTTACTGTACCTGGCTTTGTTAACCCTCAAGAAGAAGACCTTTTTCTAAATAATTCTGACAAAAATTATTTCTCTTGGTTATTCAGGGGCAAGAAATTGTGTCTGAGTTATCTTCATAATGTCCTCACTGTTTTACTTCACTGAACTTAGGACCATGTCACTCATTCCTGTTAGTTACCAAGTCTCTTTACTAACACACACTGCATCTGATATCGACATTTCACAGGGAATGAGAGTAACTTTCTAAAGACTGTAAAAGATCTCATTACCTTTATTGACCCTGCCCAGAAGCAACAACAAATAATGCTGTAATTAACTGAGTCTGGCTATAAATGGGAAACATGTGGGTGGATTTTATTACACAAGAAGAACGGCAAGCTCAGGGAGATGACGAGGAACTTATTTAGCATCCTGAAATTTGTTCTGTGCCCCTAGATCTTTCTTTTCCTCCTCCATCCTTGCTAATTTAAAAATGTTTCTTTTTCCAATTATGAAGTTAAAGAGATAATTATCAAATACTGTTTTTGAGAATTGGAAAGATAAAATTGTCCTTTTTTATTATTTAGAAATAACTACAATTAGCCTTATAATGTATCTTCTTTGTGTGTGTATGTGTGTATGATAAACTGTTTTTTGTTTGTTTCTTTCTTTTGGATATTATGAGAGTAGATGCCCTTTGGACCTTTGGGGGATTCTGTCTTTTTCAGTCTCCTTTTCCCAAAAACGGTGAGTGTAGACAGGTCAGAGGGAGACAGCCAGGAGAACAAGGACAAGTGGTCATGCAGGGGCTGTGAGGAGTGTGAACACGGGGTACCAGGAAGGACACACGCAGCACAGTAGGACTGCAGGATGAAATGCTGGGAAAGGAGCGGTTAGGAGATGAGCACGGCCGGGATCAGGGTGAGCCTTGACTGCCAAGTGAAGGGGTGTAGATTCCAACAGGAAGGCCACAGGATGGGGGTTAAGCAGGTAAAATCACGATCCGAGCTCAAGAACAGTACCTGGCACATGGTGGGGGCTCCATGTATACAGGGTCCGGCATAAATAATGCCCCTGTTTATTATGAAATCTTTTATTAAAAATCATAAGCACGTAATTGTGTAAAATAACAATACCACACTCAAGCACACCGTGTGACATATTAGATGAAATGTTCAACTTAAAACTATAAATTATTACACCCATAGTATTACCCTACCAATCACACTCAAGCAGGCCTTGCCTCTGCCGGACCCTGCATTTGTCAAATAAATGAATGGATGAATAAATGATGGTCTTGTAGAAGTTAGAGGGTAATAAAGTGAAATACAGGCAGGGAAGCCAGTGAGGAAACTAGTTTCCTAAATGACTAAGGCTTTAAACTAAGGTTCTGCAAATAAAGATAACAAAGATGAAAGAAAGAATTATGGAGAAATTAAATAAGGTTCCTGTCTCTCACCAAATGTGCCCCCTTGCCAGATGGGTAGGGTACCTTTGCTCAGTGCCTCATGCTACTCTATTATCTCACTTCTCAGATTGACTTTAAACTTTGGTTTAATTGGCTATTAGATAATTAGCAATCAAATTAACATGGTGAGAGTGCTGGTGGCTTTAGTACATGTACAGAAGATAAAATTGTACCCTCTAGGCATCTACTCTATTAAATTCTTATACATCTGAATTATCTGCCATGTCCTTGCTTGAAATAAGAACACTCTTACAAAGTTGAATTTGGACATTCTAAGCAAGCAAAAGCTTACTCTTTGTGTAATACAGATTGTAAAACTGATCTTAAACATTTCAAGTCATAAGGTATGTCATTCTCTGTGGTTGCTTCTGCAGCTGGTGAAAAATATGTGAGCAAGGCCTCAGGGTGCACACATGTACAGGAATTCGCGATGCAGGGTGCTCTGAGCTGGGCCACATACACCTCTTTGTATTTTTGTTTGGATGATTCTTTCTTTTAAATCTGTATATGTGTTTTAGACAAAAAAAAATTATATTTTGTGACTTCATGGATGATCTGGCTAAGTAACAACCAACTTTATCAATGAAAAAAATAGTAGTACAGATGATACTCTAATGGAGCAAAGGTTATGGATGTGATACATGAATGTTAGGAAACACTCTCCTCGTATCCAAGGAGTGGGTCTGACCCTTCCTATATTTCTTGGTTAATTCCAGTTAACTCTTTTGCAAAGAGACAAAGTAGTTTGTTACTTTACTTAATTTTTCTAATCTTAGGCAATTGGAATGTTTTCATCACTAGGATTCGAGTCTGTGCAACCCTCAAACGTGTCTTCCCTACTCAGTGTCCACCTACTAAGTACCTCCGGTATGTGTTTAAGGAACTTATATGCTATGTCATGAAACTATCATACTTTATTTTCAAGTTGAACCTATAAGAAAGGCATAGGTATTCCCATTTTGGAGACGAGAGAGTTGAGGAGCAAAAATGCTGAGTAAACTTTCCAAGGTCATGTAGCTACTAAATAATGAAGCTGAGATTTGAACACAAAGCTGAATCAAATGTCCAAGTTATTTCCTCAACACACCCTGCCTCCCCACCAACTGATCCTGTGGATTTGGAGATGAAAATGCTGTAACTGAAGTGAAAAACAAAATGACCCGAGGGGGAAAAAAAGCCCAAGACCAAATATACAAGAATAGAATCAATATTTAATAAGAACTTTAAATCTGAATCATACTTCATTGTTTAAGAGATATGTCACATACAGAATCTTCTTAATACAACCACATGATGTGAAAATACAGACCAGTTCTCACTGTAAATGAAAAACAGAATTTCCTTAGGAAAATTACAGAGACTTGCCCAAGGTCACAGGGCAATTTAAAGCAAAATTCTCTTTAACAATTTGAGGCAGGATTCTTTGTAAAGTAGAAGCCCAAATTTCTGGTTGCTGATGCAGTGCGTCTTTCCTATGCACTGAGCAACCTCCAGGTGGCTTGTGTTTCACAGAAGGCTGGGCTGCAGCCCCTGTGGGAGCAGCCACGCCGGACAGACGGCAGCCTGGGAGGGCAGCTCCAAGGGTAGCACTGCAAGCTGCACAAGCCCCCACAGCAGCGTAGGATTCGGCAGAATTTCAAGATCTTACTTATGGTTGCTGTGTGCCCTTTCATTGATTGATCCATTCATGTATTTTATTAATATTATTATTCCTCCTCTTCTTCATCATCATCATCAACATCAGTCTCCCTATTACTGGTGAAAAGCTAATGTGTGAAAGTGCTGTGCTAGGATACGAAGTCATAAAGTTAAATAAGACTGACTTTCTGCTCTTAAGGACCTCCCAGTCCAAAGGAACAAATAGATGTATAAACAGATAATTCTGTTATAAAATGGAGACTCTATAACAGTGGTAGAAAGAGATTACTGGGCCTCGATTCTGTAACAAGCCAGTGACAGGGAGGGAGAGTGGGATGTAGGGAAGGCTCCATAGAGAACGAGTCACCTGAAGACTAGTAAGTGCAGTTTGGAGTGAAGAAGTAGAAAGATCTCAGAAATGAGGCTTGTACTGAGGCACAGAGTTACTGAACATTCTCTGCGTTAGGAAAATGCATGTGCTTCCAAATTACTGGAAGATACAGTCTGAAAAAAGATGTGTAGAGGTTGGGGCAGAGATAGTCCAGAGTGAGAAGAGATCTCACAGCAAGAGGGAATCCAGGTGGAGGGGATTCTAGAGGCGTGAAGTTCAGTTAGGATGTGTGTGATTAAATAGGAAGTAGGAAACTTGGCCATATTTGTGTGTGTCTGGTGTGCAGGTGTGTGTGGATGGGCAGATATGTGTGGGGTGTCTGCGTGTGACATCAGGGCTCTAGATTCTGAAAGGGAGACAGAGAAAAGGAGGATCTCAGACTCCCAGGAAGTGGAGATAAACTGCTAGCTCTTTCAAGATTCTCAAGTTCTTTTCTACCAACTGCTCTGCAATCTCCTCAATGTTCTTTTAAAGAAAATTTTCAAGTAATGTAACTACATATAGAAAACGGAACAAGAGAAAAAGGCATATACACAAACATATCACCAATGATCCTGTACTTCTGTAGGATTTACTATTCTGGTTACAAGTTTTTGTATTTTTTCTGCCTTGTTTTTATATGTGTTGATAAAAATGTATAGGTAAAGGAAAACAGTCCTCCATAATCTTCTTTGAGAGCAATTAGTCACTTGGTTCTGGAAGGAAGGAAGGAAAAAAAGGGGAGGGGAGGGGAGGGGAGGGGAGGGGAGGGGAGGGGAGGGGAGGGGAGGGGAGGGGAGGGGAGGGGAGGGAGGGGAGGGGAGGGAGGGGAGGGGAGGGGAGGGGAGGGGAGGGGAGGCAAGGTACAGAGAACATTAAAAAAATCAGTGGCATTGACTGTGCCCACTCTGGCTCAGTGCACATTTTCTCAAGGTCCTGGAATTATCCCACTGGATGGATATGACTTGTGATGGGTCTCATATTCATATTAACATTTAGTCAGTAACTTCACAGTGAGTGTTCTTCGAGGAGAAGCTGAGAAGGAGGGTGTTCCCTGCAGCCGTATTGCCTCTCTGGGGCTCACCTCCCATCTGGTCATCACAAAACAGGGCGCTCTCTTCTCCAGCTTCGGTCCCAGGTAGGGGACATTGGAAGCCCAGGCTTTATTCTTACCAGCTTCATTGTTTATCAAACCTACTTATCAAAAGTAAGGACATGATGATTATTGTCTCATATGTTTGATCTTGCCTAGTGAGACAAAGCTTAGTAACACTAGGAACTAAAACACTCTCATACAGAATTTGCTGATCAAAATTAGTATATTAGGTTTGCTCTCCTATTTTAATGTATGCCGCACATTAAAAAAAACACTTGACATTTGTTCTTTTTCCGTTATCTCTGCAAAGGGAAGCATCCACAAAAAAGAACAATTTTCAGAAAGAATTGTATAGATACATGTTATGCTTTTAAAATGTTATTATACCACAAGGATTTTTATGTTTTTACTGTACTATGTATAAGTTCATATTTATGTATATCCTCTCAGATGACTAACTATAGCATCATAATTTACTGCTCTTTGACCTTTTATGGCTTCCAATTTTTCACTGTTATAAATAAACTTCTGTGTGCAAGTAGTTTAATCCATAGTTTATTTTCTTAGCTTTGAGTCCAAGGAAACAAATAATGAACCTAAGTATGTAGTAGTTAAGAGTACAAGTTTTGGAGTCAAATAGACCAAATATAAAATTCCAACACTGACATTTACCTGTGACACACTTTATTTTTGTTGTTGACATTTTCTTCTGAAACCCTGGAGTAGTATTACCTGACTCAGAGATTTGATTGTAATAAATAAGTAAAATAATCATTATATAAGGCAACTTAAACAGTGCCCGGAATAAGTAAATGCTTTAATATTACTGGGTTATGAAAGCATTTCTCAAGTGTTACTTAACAACATAGCATATCAGTAACAAAGTGTGAGAGCACCGACCTGCTTTGGGTGTTATTTTTTCTGTGCACATTATAGTCAGTTTCTCTTCTTTCTAACTCATTTACTTTTTACTTTCAATTTACAAATTAAAAAAAAAACGAAGATACCAGAAGCGTAAATAATCTTTATGCAGGGAGCACCTCTCTTTATAGTGGCTGCTATATATTATATACAAATATAATGACATGAACACTGTCAGAAGACCAGATTAGTTCAGCTATAGAGATAAGAGATGTTTTCACTTTAGCTGTTCTTTTCATGTAAATACATCTGGGAGGAATGAAGCAGCATAGAAATAGCATCTGTTTTTTGAACACTGCTACGTACAGGCCCAAGACTGTGTGATAACTGCACACGTCATTCCTAACATCACAGCCGCCCCTACCTGTTGTATTATTCCATTTCTCCAATCACCACATGTCACTGGGGTTTATTTTCCGCATGCCTTTCTGGGACAGAGGCATGGTAGAGTGAGGGCACCGTAGGAAAAACTCAAGGGACGAAGAAGCCACCAGTGATAACCTGTCACAATCAGCTTTGTCCTATGATCGTTTGAAACCAAATCCTTGTCACTGCCTGTTCTGACTGTGTCCCTCAGGGCAAAGCAGACGGCCCCGTCTTCCCCCATGGGAACGGTGGGCTGGAAACTCTCCTCTGATCGCACTTAATTTGTTAGTAGAAGAGCTGCAGACTGTCATTCCCACTTAGTCTACTCCAACTCCTTCGTAGTTGATTCAGACCCGTGATATAGGCCTCTTTGATGATGTAATAGGAAGTGTGGACACCTTCACTCGCATGGTCACTGTGGCAGGCACTGTCCTTGAGACCCACTTCTTCCGACTGAAAGTGTGTGACTCCAGAACATGAGTTAATTAATGTTAATGCCCATATCGCTTTGCTTAGCTGTGGAGGAGCCTGATAAGACATGTCTCCTGTTTCTGTTTAAGCTGTATACGTTCTCATTCATAACCCTGGGGCAAAACAATTATTGTGACCAACGCAAAGACTTAGGGCACTATAGGCTCTGGGTGCTGATTTTGTGTTAACTACTAATTCAATGTGGGACATATGCTACTCCATTCCTTGACTGGCCTTCAGATTCCTCCTCTGTGAAAATGAAGGGTCCTCTTGACAGCCTAAGGACTGAAGTGATTAATAATGGGCTGGAGACAACCATAGGTTTTATAGGGTTCCACCTAGTGGCTCTGTCTCATATTGCAGCTGCAAGTTCTACAAGATTTTCTCAGGCCTGTGCTTAGATGCCCCTCACTGAAGCTTTTGGTTTGTATGTCATGTAGTACATTCATAATCAATGCAACAGAAGAGAATGGAGAAGGATGGTGAGGAAAAGGGAAGCAGGATAAATATTGGAGCCTCACATTTAGTAAAGCCTCAAATTTAGATCAAATTTAGACTTTGATGTTATCTCTAATTGAGATGATAACAGCCATTGAGTAGGTGAATGTATGCATTTAAGCATTAACTGGTTGAATGAGAACATTTAAAATATATTTCAGCTTTTGTAAGAATGTGTCAGCATTTCTTCATTTAAAATAGAGTTGGAGTCCCAAAGATGGAGGTAGTTCAGATCATTCTATCTTTGCAGAAGTTTCAAATATAGAGAACAAAGTATATGCCAAGCAAAGTTCTGCTGTGGCAAACTCTTCAAGGGAAAGGTCCATAGAGGAGATGGGAAAAGCATGTAAAAATACGTAGTCCTATATAGCACAACGGTCATGTTTTCACTGTGCACCTGCTCTGTGATTATGTTAAACACCAGAGATAGAAAGATGCAGGAGACATGGTTCCAATTATTTTCGAGAGATTGATAATTCATTAGAAAAGGAAGATGTTTCTACAAATATTTACAGTGCTATATGTAAATAGATTAGCTACAATGGAGATTTTTAAAATAACTACAGTGGCAATTTAGCAGAGACATCTATTTTGTTGGGAGAGTTAAGGAGTCCTTCGCAGGATCAAAGGCACAGAATAGAAGAAGAGAAGGCGTCCTTCACAGAATAGAAGCTGGTACTTAAAGGATAATTCAAAGTTTTCTAATAGGACAGGGAGGAGCTCTTTACAGGTAGTGAATAGCACATACAAGTTCATGTTAAGTGGGAAATGATTCAAACAGTGTTGAGGTCGAATCTCTTAAGTGTTTAGGGACTGAGGAAAAGTACATTTATCTTTTTCCTAATTCATTTTCTTTTTTTCTTGCACAAAAACCCTGCTCCCATATGCATTTTGTTTTCTGAAAGGACTAAACTCAGCATAGCCATGGCTACGATGTGTCTATGAGGTGAGGATGATGTGGTTATAAAGAACACATGCCATAGAGGGACAGCCTTTGCTGGGAGTTCTGGCTCTCAGCTTACTAGGTTAGTAACCTGGAGCATCTCCTTAGCTCTTTGAGATTTGCTTCCTCATTTAAAAAATGGACAAAATAATAATACTTACTACAAAAGTCATTGTGAAGTTTAAATGTGAGCACAAATAACATCTAGAATGAAAATAGAGGCATGCCTATAAGATTCTAGAGAAATTAAAATAATTAAAATTAAAAATATAATTGGAAGGGAATTTAAGGGGGAAAAAGGGGAGGGATTTGGAGAAGCAGATAGGAAGGACACAGGGACGAGAACTAAGGGGGGTGGAAATGGAAGGGAGGTGGGGAGCACGGGGTCGGGGGAGGCTGGGATGGGAGAAATAGACAAAAAACTGTACTTGAAAAATAACCAAATAAAATTATTGAGGAAAAAAATATATATAATTGGAAATAATGAAAAACAACTGTCATCAAAGTATAAAATTTTGATAATATGATCAAGTTACTTTAAAAAATAATTTATTAAAAACATATAAGATATAAAAATTCAACAGGTCTAGATTTAGTAAAGATATGTGTCTGAAAATTAAAACTTCCCCACAAAGGAGACTTAGGGTGCAGATAAGTTTAGTGGTGAGAAATTACAAACATTTAAGGGAAAAATAATAGAAATTACAAACATTTAAAGGAAAAATTTAAGGGAAAAACTGTCAAAGAATAGAAAAAGGGAGAACACCTCCAATTTTAGTAGGCTGGGATAATCTTGACAACGAAATCTAATAAGGACATTATAAGACAAAAACATTACAGGTTAATATCTTACACAGATGCAGAAACCCCAAATTATATTAGATGAAAACTGAATCAAATGAGATAAAGTTGGGTTTATCTGAGATTGTTTCAATCTTTAAAAATGTATCTAGTCCACTATAGAAAAAAATAAAGGAAAAATTATATGATCAGCTTAATAGTTGGAGAAAAAAGCATCGATATTTCTCAACATCCATTCACATTATAAACTCTTAGCACACTAGAAATAGAAACTAATTTAATCTGTTAAAGAACATCTACAAACCCTCACTGTATGCCTCACGATTAATGGTAAAGTCCTTGAAGTTTGCACCATGAGATCAGGAAGGAGATTAAGATGCCCCCTACCACCCCTTCTGCGTAACATTGCGCTGGAGGTCCTGGTCAGAACGCAGGGCAGAGTATTGCAAAGGAAGACATGATTGTCTCTGTTGATGGGAAACATGGTTACAGATGTGCAAAACACAGCAGAATCTCCCAGTAAACTATAAAAATTAGTAAGTGAATTTAGTTAATTGCACATAAGTACATCAATATGTATAAAGACTATATCTCAATTTGCATTTTATATCCCAGCAAAAGGTGATTAGAAGAAAACTTTCAACTACATAGTTAATGAATAATGTACAAGGTCTTCCTCTATGCAGAATGCTGTTAAACATTATTGAGGGATTTTAAACATATTTAAATGGAATCCAGATCAAAAAGAAAGCAGTCAAAAATACCCATAAAATGTTAGCATTAATTGCATATAAGCCCCAATAAAAGAAGACGACTTGCTCATCATAAGATGGTTTTCAAATAAATTCCATGAAAACTTTGAATGACTTTAAGGCTTTGATCATGTCTGACAAGGAAGGTTTTGGTTTGTCTTATGAGTATCTGAACATCAGAGGAACTAAAGAAAATAATGTTAACAGTGATCTTCAAACTACAGATGAGGGAGGGTGAGGAAAAGGGAGAGGGCTGGGAGAATAAATTAATTCATACGTATAATGTTATGGTGGGGTTCCAAAGACAAGCAGTGGGCCACCTGACTTGGTTTTTTTAGCTATAATCAAGGATCTGTATTAAAAATAATTTCTGTCTTGTGATTTAACATTAATGTAGACTCAAATTGAGCTTTTGTATACTAAAAGTCATCTATGGGCTGTGTTCTTCCTAACTGGATTTATTGGTGAAACTCAGGCCATGTGGTAAGAAACATCAGGACAATACTATTTAAAGCCTAGATAAGTTTACTGTGCCTACTGTTAGGCTTGTGAGTTTATTGAGCTTCCAGTGTCAAGTGCCATAGAAGAGGTTTTACACATACAATGTGTTACATATTATTGCACATTTCTTAAAAATAAAAGAATGAAAGTCAAAGAGGATGTGCAACTTGTTCAAGGTACCCCGATAGTTTAGGAATAAAGAGTCAGGTTTGAGCTTAGACCTACCTGACTCAGACATAAGCTGTTTGCTCTGGCCAAGTGGCTCAGCTGGTTGGTCTAAGAAAAGGGGGGTGTGGGTGGAATTGATTAATGTTCTTTCTCAGATTGATATTTTTCACTCTCTCTTTCTTTCCTCTCTCCCCACCCTCTTTCATCTCTTGAAAGAAAGAAAGAGAGTAAGAGAGAAGGAAAGAAAGAAAGAAAGAAAGAAAGAAAGGAAGAAAGAAAAAGAAGAAAGAAAATAAAACATGAAATGTTTTCATTTATGCTGTGATGCCTATAAACTTGAGGCATGTGGTAAGTTGTTTAGCTCCCCCTTGGCAGCCCATATTATGTAAAAGTATAGGATTGATAATGCAAAACATGGTAAAAATAGATATATCTAAGATTATATCTAAGATTCACTCTAGAGAAGTGATGGTTATGATGGTAAGCTGACACTCAAATTGATAACCAAAGTCTGTATCATGAGCTACTTTCCCTCTGCCGTATTGCCTTGGTGACAAAGCCTTAAAAAAATCTGTGACACTCTTCAAAGGGAAGGAAGTTTAACTCCAAAACTCAGAGGACTGGTTTATCCTTGCAGTGTATTAGTCATCTAATAAAACCTTAATTTATTTAATAGGTGGTAATCTTGAAAGCACCCTGAATAAACTACTAGTAACTGAGTCAGTTCTTTTATCCTGACTCAGTTAGATCCATGTGGCCAATGGATCTTTTCCTGACTTCTGAGTAGGTGCCAGATTGTGCAGTTCAAAGATAATTTTCTTTTCGCACTTGTGCGAACATTAGAATTACACCTAAATAGGTATATTTCAAACAGTAAGACAATTATATAAATTTACAACTTGTTGTCTTAAAATTTTTACATAAGCTAGAATGTTCAGTATGGCTTAATAAAAAATCAAAAGGAAGGATGAAGATGTAACTTACAGGTATTTAACATTTATTAATGCAGCACATCAAAATTATACATTAGCTTTGTTTAAACAAGAACAATAAGATCTCCAAATTTAGTTCTTTGTAATGACTGGGTTTTTCAGGCAATGTTCCTTCTTTGTTACCTCTCAGTTCTAACTGCCCTGACCCTATATATTTTTACTGCTTAGTTCTGCATCCTTGGGGCTAACTAGTGAAAGTCCTTTTCCATGACCTGAACGTAAAGACTTGTTTTTGTGGTGATTTGTATGCAAATTTTCTGTAAATATCTTTCTCACGGAAATATACAGACCTTAGAGATAGTGACTGTTTTTAATTTTATTTCTGTAATCCCCAGGGAGTCTAACACAGTGCCTTTTATCTAGTAAGTGCTCAACAAATATGTGGTTGTTGATTAAATAACAGAAAAACTACTTTGGAAAAATACAATAGAAATTAGAAATTGAAAAGACAAGGTCGTCTTAAATTCTTCATGGGAAAGGATTATTTTTCTTTTTGCTGTTCTGGAAGAAAAGGGTCCAATAGAAATGGAAGAAGCCATACGATGTTTACATGATAAAATGTAAAAATAAGTAACACTTCTAATTTACCAATTATTTTTGAGAAAAGGGAAAGGCAACTTTTTATGTCAAAATATGATTAAAATATTATCTACGTGTAAATTCACATTATGGATTGTCTGTGACAAGTACTTCATTTGTAGCAATCTTTTTATTCATGACACCGGATATTCCAGGTGAGGGATATTTCCATTAGCCCATTTATCTTTAGGAAGTGCAAACTCTCCTTTATTGAAGCTTAACCAAAGGTAGTTACTATTTCTCTGACCATTCTTTTCTGGATCCATTTCATCTGCCACAACCTAACAGCCACTTTGCACCCCTCTTCACCTTACTCCACTTTCTCACAAATCTCTTCCACTGTTAAGAACTCAATTAGCACATTGTATAGGTGGCCATTGTTTCAACATTCACCTTTACCCCAAGCTCCAGTAACATGTCTGTAAATGTCATCAGGCAAAGCCACTTGAATGCCCCATGTCACCCCCTAATAAGAATCAGATTAAACTCACTTTATTTTATTATTACTTTAAAATCATTTTTAATCTTCACCTGAGGATATATTTATTGATTTTAGAGAGAGAGGAAGTGGGGGAGGGTGGAGAGAGAGAGTGAGGAACAGCGATTCGAGAGAGAAATACTGATGTGAGAGAGAGACATTGATGTGGGAGAATGACGTTGGTCGGTTGCCTCCTGGAGGCGCTCTGACCAGCGATGGAGCCCAGAAGGTTTTGTTGTGCAGGATGACGCTCCAGCCAACTGAGCCACTCAGCCACGGCTGATTACACTGACTTTAAATACCAGGTATCTGCACAGTACTCTCTAGGCATGCTCTGTCATCCAACTACAAAACAATATGTCTAAACTTCCAGCACATGACCTTCTCCCCATCTCACACATTGCGCCCATAAGGGCCACTATGGATGGAGCCTCCTACTGTGCTCTATGTCCCTAACAAGTTACCGTTTGTACCAGAGGTCTCCTTAAAAAAAATAAAATAAATAAATAAATAATGAAGGTAGGTGGTATTATCTTTAATACAAAAATTCAGACTTGGAAAATTTCATGCGACTAAGACTTTATACAATAGAGGAAAGATTTAGGCCAAGATTATTATGATTTCAAAGTTAAAGCTTTTTCCACTACTCCTCACACTGCCTACAAACTCTACTCTTTTATTATTAAAATATAATATGAGGGGGAGCCCCCCAAAATCAGAATTTATTTATAGAAGTTGTATATTTATTCTTACATGCTTAAACTTCATCCACCTTCAAAGTACTCTCCATTTGATGTACTACACCTATTGAGACATTTTTTCCCCTGCTCAAAACAGTTTTTGAACTGTCGATTTTGATACCTTTTAGAGCTTCTGCCGTTTTTTGGTGTCACCTCTTCCACAGTGGCAGAACATTTCCCTCCGAGGACTTTTTCATCTGAGGAAACAAAAAATAGTTGCTTGGGGTGAGATCAGGTGAATAGGGACGGTGGGGCACGGGGTCATGCTCTTTTTGGTCAAAAACTGCTGAACACTTAGCATGATGTGGGCAGGCGCACTTGTAAATCACCCGTCACGAAATGGGCAAAAATGCATTGAAAGAGTCTTCAAAAAAATTTCACTGAAGCCGAACACAACCTCTTACTACAACACTAGCTGCTACCCTCACTTAGCTGGGGAAGGCCCGCCCTCCAGAAGATAATTCCAGTGTTTTGGGGTCTCCCTGTGTATAATGGTTAAGAGCATTTACTGGAGTAAGACTACTTAAGCCTGAATTCTAGATGTTATACTTACTATGCTTGTGAACTGAGATTAAGTTACCTTATTTCCCTCTCCCTCAGGTTTCTTATTTATAAAATGAAATGTAAAAATACATACATCAGTAGATTATAAAAATTAAATGAATATAAAGCACTTAGAACAGAAATTGGCACATGGTAATATCTCAATATACTATTCTTGGGAATCAAAAATAGTCAAGTTATGCTGTCTTTTTTAAAAGATTTTATTTATTTTTATTTTTTAAAGATTTTATTTATTTATTTTTTGAGAGAGGGGAAGGGAGGGAGAAAGAGAGAGAGAAACATGAACGTGTGGTTGCCTCTTTTGTGGACTCCACTGGGGACCTGGCCCGCAACCCAGGCATGTGCCCTGACTGGGAATCGAACTGGCAACCCTTTGGTACACAGCCTGCGCTCAAGCCACTGAGCTACACCAGCCAGGGCTATTTATTTATTTTTAGACAGAGGGGATGGAGATAGAAAGAGAGGGAGAGAAACATCAATGTGTGTTTGCCTATTGCCTGCCCTACACTGGGGACCTGGCCTGCAACCCAGGCTTGTGCCCTGACTGGGAATTGAACCAGCGACCCTTTGGTTCCCAGGCCAGCACTCAATCCACTGAGCCACACCAGCCAGGGGAAACTATGTTATCTTATCAATCCTTTATTTAAAATTCACATATCCCTTTTGATCTTTTTAGTTTTAATGTCCATGGTACAAATATGGGAATCAGTCATGGTGAATGACTGGTCCATTTTTTATGCTTGTAACACATTTACCCCTGTATCTGCACCCCTTTTTGGGGCTACACTTTCCTCCAGTAATACCTTCTCTGTTCTCTGTCTAATAAGATCCTACCCACATCTCCAAGTCATCCTCAAATTTGTACTGAACCAAATTTTCTGATTAATCCAACCAGAAGTGACAATTTCTTCTTCACACTGAAAAACCAAGGGTTGACCTTGATCTAGGATTAGATGGGGTTTAAATTCTTAGCTGGTCTTACTCATTCCTGCGTACCTCGGAGAGATGAACCCTACTCATCTCTCCACACAACAGCATATGACATAGTTCTGACCCCCTGTTTACTAAAGGACAGATTTGAGTGATTTTATGATTCTCAATTGGGTTTAGGTAGAGATCTTTGGATACTTGGTTCTCCTGGGAAATTATTCTCAACTAATGTTAACATTCACTGATGAATCAGAATCAGTGTGGGAACGATGCATATAATTGCTAATATTGTCAGAATTTTATGGAAAGAGAGTTAAGACTGTATATTCATCAGGGTAATTAACTCTGCTGCTGAGGAAAACAAACTCAAATCACAGTGGATTTAAAAAGATAAAACTTTATTTTGCCTTTGGTATAGTTTGCCTAGGGTCAGGTGATTTGCTGGGAGTTTTGGGGTGACGCTGGCTTCTAAGCAGTTAGTTAGGAAGATTCATTTCCTATCGTGCAGCATGGTTCCCAGCATACATAATCTCAGAGGCCCTCACTTCTAGTCACAAGGTCAGGTGTAGATTAGGGAAGCCTTAGAGTGGTTTATAGCGAGGCCTACATAGTAGTACATCTTCATTCAATTTTATTGGCCAGATGTCAGTCACATGACCCCAACCCAACTTCAGCGGAAACTGGGAAATTACTTTTCCTGCAGTCCCTGGAAGAAGAAATGGAATTGCTCAGTATCCAGCTGTCTGTGGCAGGATACCAGAGGAAGCAGCATTATCAATTCCGTGGATTACAAGAACCGATATTGGAAAAAATCCACCAATGTCAATTCATACAACTACTATGATACCATTTCTTCCCTGCTCCATCTGGAAATGACATCATGTGTTAAGACTATACTAGTCACCCCCAGATATTAAATTCAGATTACTACTTGAAAAATCCAGTCTGAAAAAGTAAAACTATGGAATCCACTAGAAACTAAACTTTTCTTGTTCTCCAACATGTACCAATATCACATTGAAAAGCCAGGAAACACGATGGGCTTCTTCTCACTAGCTGTAATTTTTTAGTTCTCCAGGATCATCAGCATAGGGAGAGAGCAAAGAGGTCAAATTCGGGAAAAGTCAGTCTTCCATTGAAGGGGTGTGAACTGGAGCTGGTGCTTTTGGGGTATAGTGGAGGTTCGGTGATATTTTTCTTTTTCCTCCTGAGGCACATTTGTCAGTTCCTTGGAGATTTCCCAGTTGGGAATACCTGCTTTCCACACCATTGATATCAGCAACATCTTCCTCTTGGCAGTCCACTCACACCCCCACCCTTTTCTTTATGAAGCTAATAAACACATTTATAATGAGGCTGACTCTTGGACAAAGTCTATGTATTTTAAAACAACCTCCAGGATGGCTCCCTACTGCACAATCTTTGTGGGTTCTTGACATATTTGCATCTTTACCTGTCACTAGTGGAAACTCAGCTGCTTCGCAATGTAGAACACTACTTTTCACTCTGGCACTAGGACCGGGGTCACAGCTCACTCATTTTAGGTTTCTCAGGCATTAGTTTCCACACCCCATTAGCAAGTTGTCTAAATGGTCTTTTTGAAACCTTTCTAGATAAATCAGATGGAAGGAGAAGCACACTTTTTACTTTGGGAGCAAGAGTGGCAAAATATATATATATATATATTGCAACATTCTCAACTACTCTCCTTTAAGAATTTTCTCATTCCTCAACCTCAATTTAGGAGGTAGCTTTTTAGTCACATTATTTTTTAAAAATCTGCATAGGTGATATACTATCCCTTTGGAATTTGAGGGGAGTGGGTATTGGCATATATTGTTTTGTTTAAGCTATGGGCCTGCCCTCAACCAATACTGAAAAAATCACCAATTTAAAATATTGTTAGCTTAATAATAAGTAAAATTTTTCAAGAAATGATTTATTTTTAAAAAATAAATTTGAATAGATTGACTAAATGTCATGTCTCAAACATTTGCATTCTGATTGGGAAATAAAGAGGAAAAATTAGAACTCAGTTGCCTGAAAATTTTTGGCCATCATTTGAGTGTGCTAGAGAGATTGTTTTGATTGCGGGAATCTCATTGGTCATGTGTATCTTGCAAAATGGTTGTTGAGAGCACATGTTGAAAGGACATGAAAATGATACCCTACTTCATGCTTTTCACAACATGGCCATCACGCATATTCATACATGTAATGTGAAAACTTCTTTAGTTAACAAAATGAAGGTGCCTTATCACCATCAAAAAATGAGAGAAGCTGCTATGGGAGAGCGAGATATGTACATTTGTATTTAACCTAAAACTAATTAAAAGAGCTGATGTTACTATAGTAATGTCAGACAAAGTCAACTTGAGAATGTGGAATATTACCAGGGGAAATAGGTCATCACATTATAATAGAGAGGACACGTGACCAGAAACACATAACAATTCTAATCTTGGGATTTAGATTGAGAGATTGGCAGTTTTTGTCTCTAGTGCTGAAAAAGAGGACAGTTGACTGAACCTGGGACAGCCAGCTGTGTCCTTGAGAGGCTTCCACATGGCTCTTCTGCTTTCTACCTCAAGTAACTGCAAAATCTGGCAGATGCCTTGAGGGGGAGATTAGTTGTGTGCCTGAGACCAACCTCTTCTCACTGGTCTTTCTTTATATTCGAATCACCCTGAGACTAAGGAAGTCTCAACTTTTACTTATAGAATCTTTTGCATAACTCCAAGCCTCTGTCCAGCCCCCAACTTTAGGAACTATTTTATGTGGGCCTTTATGATCTGTGATTTATAATAGCAAATAATATATTATATTTGGTCTTCCCCCTGTTTTCTGGCCCAGAGTTCCCTAAACCCTTAAATTTTGTTAAGTGCTGAGAGCAATAGATATCTTTTGTTATGTTAATAAAATAACTTGGGAAGCACCTAAGGATAAGGGCTAGTTGAAGTGAAGCCAACCGTGTTATCTGTGGGTCGGAACTTCCATTCCAAGCCCTGAATGCCCAGAGAGGGGAGTAGATAGGCGCTAGAGACTGAGTTCAATCAACAACGGCCAATTATTCAATTAATTGTTTCTCAAGTGACAAAACGTCTGTAAAAACCCAAAGGTTGGGGTCGAGAGCCTCTGGGTTGGTGGACGTAAGAGTGCTGGGACAGGGGTGTGCTTGGGGAGGACGCGGAAGCTCCAGGCCTTTTCCTCTGGCTGCTTCTGAGTTGTATCCTTTTATAGTCAACCAGTGATCTAGCACATAAAATGTTTTCCTCCGAGTTTGGTGAACTACTCTTGTAAAGTAATTGAAGTCGAGGAGGAGATCATTGGACCCTCCCATCTGTAGCCGGTCATCAGGACCTTAGCTGAAAACCTGGACTTGTGACTAGTGTCTGCAGTGGGCGGAGGCAGTCTTGAGGGACTGAGCTCTTAACCTGTGGAATCTGATGCTATTTCTGGGAGACAGTGTTAGGACTGAGTCGAATTGCCAGTACACCCAGCAGGTGTCAGAGAGCTGTTGGTGATGTAGAAAACCCCCTCCCACACACTGGAAATTGGGAACTGAATCTGCAGCCTCCAAGGTCCCTCAAATTTCCAGTTTGTTTTGTACCAGCCCTGCATGATTGTGAAAGGTCTTCTGATTTCTCTTTCTGCAGCAGAGACGCTGGGCCTGAGCTAATTCCAGACCTCCGCCTGGTGTCAGAACGGGCAAATGTCCCTCGAGGGGAGGAAAACGGTGGGAGGCCGGGAGCTCACTTATTCAGGCACTTTCTTCTCTGAAATTTTAATCTGATTTTTGTTTTCCACAGCATCTTGTGATGATGCCTTTAAAATTGAGATTTGTCAAATTTATCTTTTTTTTCTAGGTTTAGTTATTTATGGCCAGTGGGAATATAGGTATAATTAGATAACTACCTTTGAAAGTGCACTTCTTTGTTCTATTACTCTTTAAAAGTTTAACCACATGTTATTATGTTAAATCTTCCTTAATTTTATGAATCATCTCTTGAATTTAGGAATTTCTTATATTTAGAGATATAATCATTAAACCAAAGTTTGTCTAAGTAGATTATTTTTATTGAGGAGCAGTATGAATTTAAAAGGATTTTTTTGAAATTCTGTCTCTTTATCTGTGAACATAATTTAGTATTTGCAGAGTTGTGAAAATAATGCAGTACCTACGAAAAGGCATAGGTAATGAAAAAGAACATACAAAACTGAAGTGGCATTTTGTTAGAATGTAGAAGTAAAGGAGCAATCTAAAAAGTACGATGATTTCCCATTATATATTTACTGTTTTGTAAGAGATATAGAGATATACTATCCAAAGCATAGTTCTAGAGAAAGGCTTCACAGGCATATATTTAAGTCCAAGAGACAGGAACACATGTCATTGTATGTGGGGACAACTTTCCTCTCAAGTCCCCCTGTCTGCCTTGGATGAGAGTAAATATGACGGAGACATGATGTGATCTGCTTGGGGAAGAGAAGTGGCCAGTTTCTCCGAGGAGAAAAGGGCCTCGAGCCCCCTCCTCTAGGGCTTTTATTGGGTTCTAATACACAGGAGTACAGGGCAGCAAGGATCAAACAGTAGGTAACATTTCAAAGAAATCTGAGGGCTTACTATGAGTCCAAGTCTGTCAGGAACAGAGTTTTAGGGTTTCTTGCTTGAACCCTTAATATATAAATGAAAGCACTCTTAGCAGAGCAGATTTCACAGGTTTATCAAGAAGTCTTTGTGATGCCAGATTTTTCCCCAGGACACGCTCTAGCAAGGCAAGGAGCTGCACCTCTCCCCCAAAAGTATTCAGGCTTAAGGGGATTAGAGCCAGGAAGCACTTCTCCCAGAGAACATGGGGACTCGGGCTTTGTCAAAGCCGGAGGGGTGAGAGTCCATTGCTCTCTGTTGCAGCCCCCAAGTCCTTCCATGAAGGCCTCCCAGGTGATGGAGTCTGGCTTAGGTTGCCCCCCACTGTGAGGGGTCTTACCCGTCATTGACTTCCGACCAAGTTTTGGGGGCAGGGAGAGGAACTGAGGCAGCGTTTGCTACCAGAGACAGGCTTTGTCTCTTGCAGCTCGAATTCCAAAGGTCGTCCCTTGCCCTTAGCCACAAGGGGTAGAGATACAATTCCTAGAGCCAGGCAGAACAGTCTGCAATTGTATACATTTTTGATTCATTTAGTTTCATGTATGTTATTTCTGAATTTCCAGGATCTCAAAGATATGCTCTTTTATGTTTAAAAAATAAGACAGTTCACACTGAAAAGGGTGAAGAATCTTACATCAAGTCACAGGCATAAGCAGGAGATTGAAGGGCCAGCATTCAAACCTCAGGAAGTAAGTACAAACCTAGGCTCTTTGAACAATACCAGAGAATGTGCTTCCCACCTTTTTTCTCATAGTTTTACTGGGAAAAGAAAAGATTGTAACTCAAAATTCTCTGTAGTCTGTTCTGTTCTACTTGGAGCATGAAATAATAGATATAAGGAAGTCAGATATCATGGCGTAGCCACCAAAGCTCACTTGTCTGGGGATCGAAAGAACCATTCTGGAAGTCTCCCTGTGGAGTTGTTACCAGACAGGGGCCTGGCCCTGAGTGGGTCTGCCTGTGGCCAGCTGTAGTGTGTGGGTTCTTGACTTCAGATAGGGAAGAGTTCCCAAGAGCAGTCCAGGTGACTGTGAGGACCTGTTACCGAACAAGAGGTCGGGGGGGGGGGGGGGCCTAGGGATGCCGAAAACTGCTACACAACAGGGGCCCCTCCCAAGGACAAAATACTAATATTTACTGGGCTCTTCTGTCTGCTGCCAATTGGAGAGACATCTGTCAATGCCAGAGATTTGTGAAAAGGAAACGAAATGTTTATTTAATGGTATTTAGGCTTAACGCCACCACTAAAATATCAAAGTCCTTTAGGGTATACACCTACGGCCATACAGCGCTCCCTTCTCCCCCTGTACCAACTCCGGGTACCGTAAATCAGGAAAGGAGCACACGTCTGTGTTGCAGGCCGCTGGCGCTGTCAGCTGTGTCACCATGCAGGCAGGATCTCTCTCTAGTTAATCCAAAGTACTGTGATACCCTCTCATGGCCCACTGGCAAGAGTCCTTTGTACCCAGTTCCAGTCAAAGTCTCTCTTGCTCTCGAGGCCACGCAACCAAAGGGGGCACCCCAAAGCCGCGTGTGCCTCTTCTACCAAAGCTGCAGGGGTTTGCACTCCACCAAAAGCACATGGCTTTCTTCTTCACCTGGCTGCAGGGATCTCCATTCTGGCAAAGCTGCGTGGTTTTCCCTTTCACCTGGGTAGTTCTCCCCTCATGTCCTGGAGCCAGTCTTTTCCAAGCTCTCACATGGTGCTTCTCACTCTAGGGCGCAGCCCTCTAGTTCCATCTTGAGTCCCAGCCACTCCCTTCTCCCTGGCTCCAAACTTGGCCACTGCTATTTAACATATCTATGAAGCCAGTTAAAGGTTATAGATATGTTAAATAATCATTCCAGAGGTTAGCTGCAAAACTGTTGCTATGCAAAACAGCTCTCAATGGCCCTGCTCCATTGTCCCTTCCCCTGGGGGGGCGGCGGTGAGGACATCTTATAGGTCTCTCCAATATTCCTGTACACTTTGAATTCTGGACACCATTCCAAATCCTTTTTGCACCCCCCCCCCCCCGGCTGCACCCTGTATCAGACCCACTGATGAAAGCTGGGGACCATGAAATGAGGACTTAGCATAGAAGGAGCAACAGCAGAGCCAAGGCTGGGCTGGCTTATTCGATGAGGGAAGTCAGAGAAAAGGAGCGCTTTGGGGACAGGTTCAGGGCATCAGCCTGGGACGAGCTGCTGCTGCCCATTGTGTTAGTGTTTAGGAGACGCGAAGGGAAGTCAGGGAAGAAGAAGGGAAAGGAAATGCCATTCCCCAGAGGGAGAGTGCAGGCTGAGTCCTTTGTCTTGAGTTTTTATCTCTTTCTAGCAGGCGGGAACCTTAGGGGAGGACTTGGGGGAGGGTTTCAGAAGCATGCGCATCAGTTCTCCGGGTGCACCCTTTTCAGGGTCATGGTGTCTACTGATGGGTCAGAAATAGGACAGGGAGCCCTTTAGTCTTTGCAGCTGGTACTGGTTTTGCTGCTTTTCTGGCCCTGGGGAGATAGGTCGGATAACACAACTGAGGCCTAGATGTTCCCTCCAGGGAGGAAAGGCCAGGGGAGGAGAGGTTACTCTGGGGGTGAGGTCCTTGTTTTCCCAGTTTCACCCCCTGCCAGCGTCTCAGGGCACTCTGCCCTGATAACCATGTGCCCTGGCTGTAAACTGCTTGACCAGTTTGCTCAGCTCCCTGTCTCAGTTTCCCTATTCCACTTGCCAAAGAATTTTCCTAGCTTCTCACTATTCTGTCTCAGCGTTGTCTTTTTTTTTTTCAACTGCTAACCACATATTGATCATTATCTAGGCAAGTTAGACAGCCAAGGGTGTCAGCTTCCAGAAGGGGAGTGGGAGTGGGGGAAAAGATTCTTATTCTTACAGGGGATAAGAAGCATAAATGGTAGCTACAAAACAGACAGGGGGAGGTTAAGAATAGTATAGAAAATGTAGAAGCAAGGAACTTATATATATGAACCATGGACATGAACTAAGGGGGGTGGGGGGAATGCTGGTGGGAGGGGAGGTGCAGGGCAGAGCGGAATAAAGGGGGAAAATGGGACAGTAGCATAATCAAAAAATGTATATAAAAAAACAAAAACAAAAAAGAGAGGGTGTTCAGAGACAGTGTTATGGAAATAGAGGATTTCGCTGATGACAGAGAGAAAATAAGTTCCTGAAGGCATAACGGAAGGATGTGAAATGCTGAGGCCCAGGTAAAAGTAGGATCACAGTAGGGGTTTCCCAGCAACAAGCATCTGAGAGTCCAGTAGCCAGAGAATGAGCTGGTTGTTCTGAGCCTAAGAAAGTGACCAGGTAAGAACAGGAATAAAGGCACAAAGGTATTAGTTCCACAGGGCTGCAGGGCGGATGGCGCATGTGGAACAGTGAATGTCCGTAAGTGGAAGAGTGGATAGTGGTGGGTGAGAACAGGAAGAAGAACAGAGAGGGTCAGTCACCCATAGGGAAGCTATCAGCATCTGGTGGCACACAGGCCTCAGACCGATGAGAAGGCAGCCCCAGTGAGAGGGCAAGGAGCGCCTGCTCACCATCAGGGAGGCTGGATGAGCAGGGCCTCAGTTCTTCAACCAAGATCTCTTTTGATTAACACAAGTCCCTAAATTTGGCAAAAGGTTGCAAGTCTTCAGTCTCACAGTTCCAGCTATTAGAGCTAAAAGCCTGGCACACAATTAGTACTTTCCGGCTATTACTTTCTAGTAAGACCCTATTTTTCTTGACTAGATGTCTGCCAAACTATATTCATCTCATTTTCGATCCAGATAATTTAAAGTGTTGCCAAATAATTTCAAGAGCTCTAAACCAGGGAATCAATCATTGGAATGTTAGTTTAACTCCACTCACTAATAGTATGTTTTAAGGTTTTCAGATCCATATCTTTGCATTATTTGTAGTAAGTCTATTTTATCACACTAACTTCAGTGCAGGGTACGTTAGGTAGGACAGAAAGCACACCAAGGCAGGCAGGAGGAAGGAGACATGTCTTACCCACTGACTCTGCAGTCCTGAACCTGATCAGATAATATTGCCAGGTGTTCCAACATCATAGGAAATACTATGCTAGCATAAGAGGAGGGCAGTCCTTGAAATTCTGTGAATCCTTTCTACTTTCTGGGAAAAAAGCCTTTGAACCTGTGCTTTCATCCCAAGGCCTGAAAGGCCAGAAAATGGCCCACAATGTCCAAAGGAAGAAGCTCATTAACACCTTTGGGTATTCATGCATCACCTCCCAACGCTGGCACCGCCTTTACCTGTCAATCGATATGTAACTTCCTTAGCCCCATCCTGCCAACTACATAAGCCCCCAGAACAAAGGACTCTCTCTCTGGCCACCCGGCCTCTGGCCACACCAGGCTCACTCACCCCTGCCCTTGCCACGCTCTCTCTTCCTTTTCTCCCCCACCTCAGTGAGACCCCTTCTCTTCCATGAGAAGATAACAGCAATAAGCCTGCTTGCACACTAATAGACTTGCTAATTTGTAATATTTTACTGTTGGCAAGAAGAACCAAGTTTTTACTGTAACAGATATAAGAATAAATATGATCAAAGTACCAATCACAAAGGTAAATGGATGTGGTAAATTTATGTCTTAACTTGACTGGCCGTGGGGTACCCATATTAAACATGAGCAGTCAGAGACACCTTGTTTGCTGTCTTTCAGTGATCACTGTCCTTCATTGCCTGATGGCTATGTGCAGTGCCTTGAAAATCATTGTTTAAAAATATTTTGTCCAATGTATTGGTTGTTTCAGGAAGGAGGGTGAGTCTAGTCCCTTCACTCCATCCCCGTTAGAGGCAGAACTGCCCAACCTCCTTACATCTTGCAGCAACTCCATTCTCAGCACATGGCTTATAAGATCTCTCTTCCATCAAGCCATGGAAAAAGAGCATGAAGGATCACATGTAAGTAATTCTTATGAGTCAAGTCTCAAAGTGGTTATTTAATGTCTGTGACATTGCCCTGACTAGACGTCTGTCACATTGCTGCATCTGACCGAAACACCAGTGGGAAATGATAGTCAAACTGTAATCCCAGAAAAAAATTGGAAATAGTTTTTGGTGAATGGCTGACTGATTTCTGCCACGGGGTACCTTCATGGGCACCAAATGCCTATTTTACACTTCCTTCTACATAACAGGAGAGATTTATTCCATGTCAAAACCACCATGCAGGCATTTGTGATTTTTAGGTGATGCTCTTTCCTCTCCATCAAGTCTGATGTCACCTATAATGATTTTGCAGCCTATAAATAACAAAAAAAAGAAAAAGAAAAGAAATTAATTGCTCTCCCATGCCCACCCCGTGAAAAGCATTGGAGCAAGAATGAGATCACCACAATTACAACTTCCATTTAGCCCTGGCCAGTGTGGCTCAGGTGGTTGGAGCATCATCCAGTAGCCAAAGGGCTGTGGGTTCGATTCCCAGGCCGAGTAGGTTGCGGGCTTGCTCCCCTATCTGGGTGTGTACCGGAGGCGATTGACTGATGTTCTCTTCTTCTCTCCCTTCCTCTCTCTCTAAAGGCAATAAAGAAATGTCCTCGGGAGAAGAAAAACAAAACAAGCAAACAAACAAACCCTTTCCTTTTAGACAAAGAAAAGAGTGGGATTCTATTGCAGACTGTTATCTACGGCAATGATGAACATGCCGTCAGGCAGGCATTGTGAGAGCCCTGGCCCCTAACAAATGCAGGAAGATTCCTTGAATACATTTTATTTTTCTTTCTTAGAAGAACTTTTCATCTTTTGTTTTTTGCAGGACCTGACTCCTCCTGCTGGGAGGTACTTTCCTAGTTCATTATCCTTCATTACCTTTCATGGTGACAGCTGAAGTTAGTGTGGGGAAGCATTCTTTTCTCAGGGGTTCCTGAAACTTCCTACTTCTTTTCTGTTCATGGAATTTGGGGGCTTGTTTGTGTTTGCGGTGTGATTTTTCAAGGCATTTTTAGTATTAGTCCATAGCTTCATTAGCAGTTCATTTCCCCCCAAAATTAGTAGAACTGTTTGTTTCCAGGCAGTTTCACATGACTGTCACACACGCTAACATTCTTTCTTGGACATGAGTATGAAACCTGGTTCATTTTTATTTCTGCTTTCTCATCCACATCTCTCTCATTCTCATTGGTGGCTACCTAGATGTGGGGGCGACTTTCCTCACAAGTCCCCCCCCCCCCATGTTCCACAGATGAGAGTAATTATGACTGAGACATAATGTGATCTGCTTGGGGAGGAAAAGTGGCCAATCCCTCAAAGGGGAAGGGCCAAGAGCCCCTTCCTCAAAGGGTTTTTATTGGGTTCCTTTGCACAAGAATACAGGTAAGGATCAAACAATAGATAGCATTCAAAGAAGTATGAGGGTTTATTCTCAGTCAGGGTCCGATAGCTAAAGACCCATAAAACTTTGAGGAACAAAATTCTTGCTTGGACCCTTATCATTTAAATGAGAGCATTCTAAACAAAGCAGGTTTTACAGGATTTTTACATATTCTTTCTTGTGCTTGATTTACTGCCCCCCCCATACCTGCCCTTTTCAGCACAGGGTTGCACCACCTTCTCCATCAAAGGTTTTTAGGCTTAAGTGGATTAGAGCCAGGAAGTGCTTCTCCCAGATGGAAATGGGGACTCGAGCTATGTCAGAATAGTCGGGGGGTGGACAAGGGTCCATTGCTCTCTCTTTGTCACAACTCCCCCCAAGTTCTTCCATGAAGGCCTCCCAAGTGACGGTGTCTGGCCTAGGTTGCCCCTCTCTAAGGGGTCGTACCCACCATGGACACTGACCATGCTTTGGGGGCAGGCAGATGAAGCAGGGGCAGCATCTGCTGCCAGAGACAAGCTTTGTCTCCTGTGGCCCACATTCCGGAGGACACTCAGCCATGGGGGGCAGTTACAATTTCTGAAACCAGGCAGAGCGGTTCCCAACACCTAGAAACCACCTGAAGCCATCTGCGGGCATGCCATACATTGTTAGGCTAATGTTGTCTAAAGTTTTTTTTCAATCTTACCTTTTTCTTTTTGAGGTTTAGAATAAATCATTTTTTTCAATCCTTTGAGGCCTTAAGTCTTGGAATCTACATATTACCTTTTATCTATGATGGAAAACTATTACCTAACCTGATATCTTTCTTACAGTAAATTGTTAAAATAGTAGCAATGCATACTAAGATTATGGGTCTTTCAACCACTTCCCCTGTGCTACTGTTAGAGGAAAATGAAGCAACCAGACACTGAGGGATTCTGGAGTACGAGGTTTATTAATGTGCATGGGACCAGAGGAGTCAATCTCCAAATTCTGAGCCCCGAACAAAGGATTCTTGGGGTTTATATAGTCCACGGGGTCTTCCTGTCTACGTAGCAAAGCGAGATACAGAAGTAGAATGTGGAAGTTAGTTCTAGCTACGCGGCAGAAGCAGAGTACAAAGGCTAAATGTGAAAATTAGTTCTATCAGCGGGGGTGCTAGTCCCAGTCCTTGTGACTGTCCTGCTGTTTGCTTTTCCCAGACGGCCTTATCGCTCTCCCAGGGCGCCTGGGGTTTTGGGTGAGCAAAGGTCTTCCAAAGCTTCCCACATCACTACAGGCCCATAACTACCTTTCAAATTACTGAAACATTTGTTTTATCAAATATTTTCCTTTTGTGAAATATAGATCACCAGCTTTCCAGAGTGTTCTATCTTCAACTAAACCAACTACAACTAAACAACTAAATCAACATCATAAAGTTTAGACTGTTCTTGTAGCATCCCCCACCCTCCTTCTGGAATCAGCATTTTACAGCGAGTGAGTCGATAAAGTAATGCCATGGCTCAAACGCTATAATTTATTTTCCTTTTATGGGAAGTCTAAAATGTGTGCTTCTCATGCACAGGTGGCTCTCTTTCAAGTGGTACCCACCGAGGCTTGCCATCTCCTACCTACAGCCCCTAGGATTGCGATGCTCTCCTCCATCAGCGAGTGGAAGGAGAACGCGTGGGGGGTCAAGCATGGGCTGTGCATGGAAGTAGATGCATCGCTTTGGGGGTTTTTTGGCCAGAACCCTTCACAGGGCCAAAAATGACTGAAGGGAAGGCTGGGAAATACACATAATCCTGTTGTGTGGACAGGATGAGCCCAAAACTTTGGTGCATAGCTGAAGATTTTCTGAACGGAAGCCAGTATTGTGGAAGCTAGAGTAGAAATACTGATAAACCTGAATCCTTCTAAATTCTTTTAAGTTACTCTGTCAGGTTTCACCCTATAACTGGACTTTTCAACCATGTAAGCTAACATTCTTTTTATTGTCAAAGGCTATTTTAGTTGAAATTTCTGCCACTTTCTATGCCAAGCATTGTAATTAATATAGTTTCCAAGTGAATTTTCCTGTAACAGCCACTAACAACCACCCTCCCTGCCCCCACCCGCACTGCTGCCTTCCTGTTATTCTAACTATTGTGAAGCACAGTCTAACTGTTTCATGCTTGAGTTCCCAATTCCCAGTAAAGCATCTGATGTATCAGGCCTGCATGTTGGGAATTCAGCTCAGTCCGAGTGATGAGGCTTCAAAATACGTAAGATCGGAGTTTGGGAACAGGCTAATTCCAGGTCTGAAGGAGCTTTTGGAATTCCTGTTTATTTGAGAGTTAATCTTGTGTAGGAGGGTGATCTGTGATGATTCACCAAAGCTTCAGAATATATGACCACACCTTTGAACTTCCCTAGACCAGAAGAAAATTCACATATTAGTCACTGGTTTAAAGAAAACGTTTTCCTCCTTCCTGCCCCTGCCCCTGCCCCTCCTTGCGCCCCGCCCCACCCTCGCCCTTAAGAGATCATCTGAGCCTAAATTACACTTCTTGGTGGTACCTAATCTGAATTTGTCTTAATTCTGAATTGCTTGAATGCAATTCAAGAGAGCCTACTTTCTAAGCCAAATAGAGCTGAGCCAGGTTCTTATCTTCTGGTGTCTGCCTCCTTTTGTTTCCTTTATAAGAACAGAAACTCATTTTTTCCCATTTTTTTGTGATTTGGGGAATCATTCATGGAGTGTCTCCTGGGTATCAGGCACTCTGCAGTGTGCTGGAAAAAAGCCAAATTGAGTGAGTTCCATAAATTAGGCAGGGGAAGAGCTCATAGACATTCAGGCAATTTCTAGATTGTTAATGTGATATTATGTGGAAAAAATACAGTCATTAAAGTTTGAAGCTATAGACATACCTCATTTTATTCTGCTTCACAGATGTGTGTTTTCCAAATTGAAGGCAAGACCTTCCACCAGCAAAAGAGATTATGCTTTGTTGCATTACTTACAGGTTGTGTTAATTATGAAATTGAGCTCTCCTTCTCTGAGCTTTAAATAGTTCATTGTAAAATTGTGGATAATACCATTATTTTGAAGTTAGACTAATTGCTAAATGACGCAACATTAGTAAAAGTGCCTGGCACAGAGTAGGATTACAAGTATTTCTTTTATCCTCTTTTCTTCTCTCTCATCTCCCTTTGAATAATCCAGTCAAGAATATAAACACAAATATTATTTCGGAGATCAGTACTTTTCTTCCTCCCTAGGCTGGCAGTTGCGTGGACAGTTATTTATTTATTTATTTATTTATCTTTAGAGGGGAAGGGAAGGAGAGAGTGAGAGAAACATCAATGTATGGTTGCCTTTCATGCGTCCCCTGCTGGGAACTGGCCTGCAGGGAACTGGCCTGCAACCCAGGAATGTGCCCTGACTGGGAATTGAACTGTGATTGTCTGGTTCGCGGGCCCGCGCTCAATCCACTGAGCTACACCAGCCAGGGCTGCGTGGACAGTTTTTAAAAAATATATTTGATTGATTATGCTATTACAGTTACCCCATTTCCCCCCCTCCATTCCCCTCCACCTTTCACACCCCCTCCCACCCACATTCCCTCGCTTTAGTTCATGTCCATGTGTCATAAGTTCTTTAGATTCTATTATTTCCCCTACTATTCTTGCCACCCCCGTCTATTTGCTACGTACCATCTGTGCTACTTATTCTCTGTACCTTTTCCCCCTCTCTCCTCCTCCCACTCTTCTGTTGCTAACCCTCCATGTGATCTTCATTTCTGTGGTTTTGTTCCTGATCTAGTTGTTTGCTTAGTTTGCTTTTATTTTAGGTGTGGCTGTTAATAACTGTGAGTTTGCTGTCCTTTCACTGTTCATATTTTTATCTTCTTTTTCTTAGGTAAGTCCCTTTAACATTTCATATAATAAGGGCTTGGTGATGATGAATTCCTTTAATTTGATCTTATCTGAGAAGCACTTTATCTGCCCTTCCATTCTAAATGAAAACTTTGCTGGATAGAGCAATCTTGGATGTAAGTCCTTGCCTTTCATGACTTGGAATACTTTTTTCCAGCCCCTTCTTGCCTGTAAGGTCTCTTTTGAGAAATTAGCTGACAGTCTTTGGGCACTCCTTTGTAGGTGACTGTCCCCTTCTCTCTTGCTGCTTCCTGGATTCTCTCCTACATTTTAATCTTGGATAATGTAATTATGATGTGCCTTGGTGTGTTCCACCTTGGGTCCAACTTCTTTGGGACTCTCTGAGCTTCTTGGACTTCCTGGAAGTCTATTTCCTTTGCCAAATTGGGGAAGTTGTTCTTTATTATTTGTTCAAATAAGTTTTCCACTTGTTGCTCTTCCTCTTCCCCTTCTGGTGCCCCTATAATCAGATGTTGGAATGTTTAAAGATGTCCTAGAGGTTACTAAGCCTCTCCTCATTTTTGTGAATTCTTGTTTCTTTATTCTTTTCTGTTTGGTTGCTTCTTTCTTCCTTCTGGCCCACTCCATTGATTTGAGTCCCAGTTTCCTTTCCATCACTATTGGTTCCGTGTATTTTGCTTAATTTCATTTAGTGTAGCCTTCATTTTTTATCTAATTTGCGACCAAAATCTACCAGTTCTGTGAGCATCTTGATCACCAGTGCTTTGAACTGTGCATCTGATAGGTTGGCTATCTCTTGGTCGCTTAGATGTATTGGCTCTGGGGCTTTGATCTGTTCTTTCATTCAAGCCTTTTTATTTGGGGGGGGGTGTCTGGTTGTGCCTGTTATGTAGTGAGGGGCAGAGCCTTAGGTATATGTTGGGAATCTTGCCTTTAGCTAAAAACACTGCGTTGATTACCGGAACCTGTAATCAACAAGGACTTTCAAAACAACCTCCGGCTAGCGTCCGTGTGCATGTGCTCCACAAGCCAATTGGCTACAGGCACATGAAGTGTACATGCTCTCCACAAGCCAATCACCTACAGGCACATGAGGTGTCCAGGAGTACAAGTTACACCCAAGTAACCAATAAGCGGACTCTCCTTTGTCTCAAGCTAGCCAATAGCAAGCAACCTAATCTCCTTCCTCTCCCTCCTCCCCTATATATATATACCCAGTTCGGAAAAATAAAGTTTGCAGCTTGATCAGAATCTTTTGTCTTGCTGCCATTCTTCACGCCTCTTGTCCCCCCAACCCATTTGTTCCAGGAAGGTGCTCGAGCTCCAGTTGACTGCTCTGTGGGCCAGAGCAGGTATACACCAGGGCAGATCAACCCAGTTGCTGGGTTGTGATGCCATATGTGGGGGCGGGGTCAGAGAGGGAACAATGGCACTTGCTCTGCTCTCTCTTGAATTTCAATCTCTTCTGCTGCTTCCCACAAGCAAATTGGGCCCTTCTGGTGCTGATTCCTGGGTGGGTGGGCTTGTGTACGTTCTAGGACCCTGAGGGTCTCTCCATTGAACTCTCCTGTGAGGCTAGGGGTATCTCCTGGCACCTCAACTCCCACAAGTATTTTCAATTGGGGCTTTTAGGCTCTATTTTCCAGCACTGGGGCCCTGGGTTGTGCAATCTGTCTCACTGCCCATTTTTGCCTGGTTTATCTGCATGCGAATGTGTGAGCACGGTCAGCCAGCTGCCTTGCACTTCTCACTGGGTCTGCTCGTTGCCACCCTGTGCCCAGGCTCTGCCAACTGCTGACAACAACCCCTCCTTCCTGCCACAACTCCTATCCATCAGCTGCTGACTCCCCCCTTCTAATAGGTCTGGATGAATGGTTGTTGGACTTCTGTACAGTTCAATTTTCTGTTAGTTCTGGTTGTTTCTTTATTTCTAAATTTTTGTTGTCCTTAACTTTGGTTGTGCGAAGAGGCACAGTGTGTCTACCTACACCTCCATCTTGGCCAGAAGTCTCAGTCAACAGTTCCTTTTTCTGACTATAAAAGTAATGCCTCCCTGTCCAATTGGGATGATGTCCATTGCCACTTCCCAGATATATTTTACAGGTGTTACTGATAAAGGACAATTAGACATCAAAATAATAACTGCAAAAGATCACACACTAAAAAAATGACAAGGAAAAATATTTTAAATGAAAGGCAGAAAAGCTTGAGGATTTAGTAAAATTCTTATTATCTAATTGACCATACTTGTTAAAAATTACTATTTGTATTTATTTCACTTTAACAAATAATTATCATAGGCAAAAATGAAAATAAATTGGTTTATTTGATTCAATTTGCTGTGTATTTATCTGGAAATAGAGCATTCACTTTAGTGCTCTAGAATTTGAGTCTGTAACCATATATCACATGTAGCATCTTATTAAGGTTATTTTTGCAGAATTTCTTTGTTAAATATCAGCCCAAACTAAATCTTTAATTTAAAAAAAACTTTGAGTCTTTATTAAGATGTGTGAAATGCTTTGATGCACTCAAGATGAGAAGTGCTAAGTGGTAAGTATAATTAGATGTAGAAAATTCACATGTGCTAAAAATTATGTTCAAATACCATATTGATTTTTTATGATATTTGTATTTTGAATGAATTCCCAAATTATGTGAAAGAGCACTTATTTAGCTTCAGAAGAATATTATTCTGACTTTCTATTTCATTTTGGGGAAAAAAGACATATGTTTTATTATTGTTTGAAAAAGGAAATGATACTCTCTTAACATGGCATTCCCAGTGATATATCACCTCATAATATGTTAAAGATAAGGAAAAAATACATAACATTCTAGTGATATTATATGTAAAAAGCTCTATTTGTTTTCAAAGGTGATAATTTGCTGAGCTTTATCTTCTTCAGTATATATTTCAGAGACAATGAACTGTGACTCGAAAAGTATGTTTTATAATGTTTGAAACAAAGGAAATCCTCATAGTAGCAACAAGTAGAATTAAGAATCCAAAGTACATACATAGTATTGCTATAACAGTATTTTTACATATCTACCTATACACATCCCAAAGAAATAAATGATGAAATAAAATGTTTGTAGTGAAAGTGTTACAGACTTTCAAAGGGGCTAGGAAGTAACTTCTAGTTGCAATGTTCAGTGATCTTTCTTAGAGAAGGTTGAATCCTTTTTGATTTATATTTTGGGCAATAGAATACTTTTAGCTCCATGGTTTAAGTTTTAGTCGAATATTAGTATTAAGTCTTATAACAGACTTCTTTTAGTCTTTAGTGAAGACAGCAGGAATAGTAAGAAATTATAACTTACTTTTGTATAGCGATCTCTTTGATTGCAATAAACAATTGTTCAGTCATTTATGTGATTTGATTTTTGTAAGTAGAGAGTGTGGATACTACATTACATTTCACTGGTAAAGAATCTGAGGCTCAGAGAGATCCAATGACTGCTGAAGTCTCACTGCAATTAAGTTGTAGAGCTGAGACTAAACTCAATAATTCAGCTTTTTAAATTCATTTATTCATTTTTATTATTTTAAAATACACATAAAATGTACTGTCTTAACCATTTTAAGTGTTCAGTTGTGTGGTATTAAGTATATTGCAGGACCACCATCCATCTCTACAACTCTTTTATCTCATAAAATTAAAACTCTACCTGTACCCATTAAACAATAACTCTCCATTTTACCCTTCACCTAGGCTCTGGCAACCACCATTATAGGTTCTGTCTTTATTTATGATTTTGAATGCTATAAGTGCCTCATATAAGTAGAATCATACAATATCTGTCTTTTTGTGACTGGCTTATTTCACTCAGCATAATGTTCTCAAGGTTCAACCATGTGGCATATTACAGAATTTCCTTTCCTCTCCAGGCTGAATAATATTCCCCTGTATGTAATACCACATTTTGCTTGTACATTTTAGTTATTGTGAACAATGCTGCTCTGAAGTTGGGTGTAGAAATATTACCTTGAGACCCAACTTTCAATTCTTTTGGTCATGGACCCAGAAGTGGCATTGCTGGATCATATACTAATTCTATTTTTAATCTTTTGAGGAACTGCCTGTTTCCTACAATGGCTGCACCATTTCACATTTCCACCAACAGTGCACAAGTCTACTGATTTCTCCAGATACTTGCCAACAGTTTTTCCTATTTTTTTAATAACTGTCATACTAATGGGTGTGATGTAGTATTCTCATAATAGTTATGATTTGTATTTACCTAATGATTTATGATGTTGAACATATTTCTTATGCTTATTGGCCATTCAAAGATATTTTTGAAGAAATGTCTATTCAAGCCCTTTGTCCATTTAAAAAATAGTTTTTTTAAGTTTTAAATTATAGTTGACATACTGTATATTAGTTTTAGGTGTGCAAACCCATGATTAGATAGTTACATAATTTATGAAGTGATCACCCTGATAAATCTAGTATCCATCTGACACCATATATAGTTACTACAGAATTATTGACTATATTCTCCATGCTGTACTTCACATCCCCATGACTATTCTGCAACTACCAATTTGTATTTCTAAATTGCCTCACCTGTTTTTACCCATTTCCCCCACACCCCTCCCCTCTTGCAACTGTCAAACTGTTCTCTGTATCTATGAATCTGTTTCTGTTCTGCTTATTCATTTATTTTATTTTATTTTTTAGATTCCGCGTATAAATGAAATCATCTCGCATTTGTCTTTCTCTATCTGACTTATTTCACTTAGCATAGTACCCTCTAGGTTCATCCATGTGGTTATTGATGACAAGATTTCATTATTTTTTTATGGCTGAATCATATTCCTTTGTATATTTGCACCATTTCTTTATCCATTCATCTCTTGATGGCAGTTAGTTTACTTCATATTTTGGTTATTGTAAATAACGCTGCAATAAACATATGGATGTCTGTGGCATTTCAATGTATTGCTTTGGGTTTCTTTAGATAGATACCCAGAAGTGGAATGCTGGGTTCTTATTTGTCTCTTGCTGTAGCCTTTGTTTTAGAGACTATTTTGTCTGGTATAAGTATTGCTACCTCAGCATTTTTGTTTCCATTTTCATGAACTAACTTTTTTCATTCCTTTACTTTCAGTCTGTATATGTCTTTTGATATGAAGTGAGTCTCTTGTAGACAGCATATGGAAGGGTCTTGTTTTGTTATCCATTCAGGCACTATGTATCTTTTAACTGGAGCATTTAATCCATTTGCATTTAAAGTAATTGTTGACAGATATGTATTTATTGTCATTTTATTATTTGTATTTTGACCCCTCCTCCTCCTCCTTCTTTTTCTTCTTCCAGAATATGCTTTAACATTTCTTGTAATACTGGCTTGGTGGTGATGAACTACTTTAGCCTTTTCTTTTTTAAGAAGCTTTTTATCCTTCAGTTTTAAATAACAGCTTTGCTGGGGAGAGTAATCTTGGTTGTGGATCCTTGCTTTTTATCACTTTGAATATTTCCTGTCAATCCCTTCTGACTACAAAGTTTCTGTTAAGAAATCAACTGACAGTCTTAGTTACCTTGTAGGTAACTAACTGCTTTTCTTTTGCTGCTTTTAAGATTCTCTCCTTTTCTTTAACCTTTGGTATTTTAATTATGATGGGTCTTGGTGCGGGTCTCTTTAGATTCATCATGTTTGGGACTCTCTGAGCTTTTGAGATTTGTATGTGTATTTTCTTCACAAGATGAGGGAACTTTTCTATCATTATATTTTCAAATAGGTTTTCAACTTATTGCTCTCTCTTTTCTTCTTCCAGCACCCTTATAATGCTAATGTTGGTATTGGACTTGTCCCAAAGCATCCTTACACTATCCTCATTTTTTGGATTCTTCTTTCTTTTTGCTGTTGATTGGGTGTTTTCTGCTTTCTTATTTTTGGAGTGTATTCTTTATCTTGACTGGTTCCTTTTATGTTTTCTATATCCATTTTTATGTTTCCTGTCTCTTTGTTGAACATCTCAATAAATTCCTTTCCTCTTCTCCTATGTTCATTGAGTTTCCTTATTAACAGTGTTTTGAACTCTGCATCTGGTAGA
Organism: Artibeus jamaicensis; assembly: GCF_021234435.1. NCBI lineage: Eukaryota > Metazoa > Chordata > Mammalia > Chiroptera > Phyllostomidae > Artibeus > Artibeus jamaicensis. Next base: position 14,714,047 of record NW_026521911.1, on the reverse strand, counting down.
TTGCTTGTCTCCATTTTGTCTAGTTTTTTTTTTTTCTGGAGTTTTGTTCTGTTCTTTCACTTTAGCTATGTTTCTTTGTCTCCTCATTTTTGCAGCATCCCTGTGTTTGTTTCTATGTATTAGGTAGAACTGTGCTTCTCTTCATGTTGGTAGAGTAGCCTTATGCAGTAGGTGTCTGGTAGAGCATAGTGGCACAGCCTCCGCCATTAACCAAGCTGTGTGCATTGTATGTGCCCTCCTGTTGTAGTTGAGCCTTGATTGCTGTTGGTATTCAATGGGAAGAATTTATCCCCAGGCTGATTAGATTCAAAGACTGGGTGAGACCACCACGTTGGATCTGCCGAGCAGAGGCTGACCCCATTGAGCAGAACTCACTTCAGTAGGGCTCAGATACCCACTGAGTACATCCCAAGTCTTTTGCTAATGGAGGTGGCTGGGTGGTGCTTTGGTGTTATCTGAAGCTGTCCAATGGGTAAGCTGTTTTTGTGCATCCTGACATAGGCCAAGGTGAGCTGCCATATATGCCCTGCCCTGGGCCACCTGTCATGAGCTACAAAGCCATCTGCAGATGGCAGCTACTTGCGCTGGGCTTGGAGGTGCTTGGGAGAGGCCAAGCTGCAAACCAAGGCTAGCTATCACTAGTGCTGGGTTTGGGACCACTTAGAAGAGGTACAGGGTATGTAGAGGCTAGATGATGTTTTTTGGAAAGATTTGAGGAAAGTATGAAGCATAAGCCAAGAGATGCTTGTATGGTAAAGCTACTGGAAACTGCTTGGGTGGGCTGGAAAGTTGGGTGGAGTGGGGTCTCAAGGAATGACTAGGGTGGGTAAACAGTGTTAGCCATGTTGTTGGAGACTCAGATATGGTACCCACCTGCTGGCTTTGTAGGGGAGGGCTCAGCAAAGAAACATTGGTCTCTGCCAGCAGTTCTGCATGGGACAGAGCTGCCCCTCTAGCCCTCAGTCTAAAGCTACAGTTCACTGGGCATTCCTCCTTGTATGTCCTGGTGCCTTTTGAGCTGCCGCCCCAGTGCTGGAGGTCAAAGTGAGTAAGTCTCAATAACTTCATGAGGGCCTGTAATAGGAGTGCCTGGGACTTCAGAAGCACTCTGTTTCACTCAATCACAATCTCTGCTAGTTTTCACAGCCAGAAGTTATAGGGACTTCTCTCCCCAGCATTGGAACCCTAGGTTGGGGTGCTTGGTATGGGCCTGGGACCCTTGCTCCTCTTGGAGTACTTCCACAGCCAAGACATCTCTCCCAATTTTTAAACATCATACATGGGTGTGAGACCAGCTTGTCCTGTGTCTCTACCATTCCTACCACTCCCTATGTAGCTTCTATTTGATAGCCATAGGTATAGGCCTTATGTTCATCTGGATGTCAAGCAGTTAGTTGTGAATGGTGGTCTTTCTGTAATTCAGTTGTAATTTTGATGTGGCTGTGGGAGGTTCTGAGTAGAATGTTTACTTATGCTGCCATCTTGATCAGGACCTAATTTGTCTTTTTAAGTGTAATTTGAAGAGCCATGATGAATGCAAAGTTAAGAATTAGTATCATATTCTTAGCTTTGTCAATCCCCAAGAACTGCTTCATTTATTTCCTACTGTCAGCCAGGACAAACAGTTCTTCCCTTGCTGGGACATAATTACTGCCTTTTCAGGAATGCTTGTCAGCCCAGTGTTCCAAATGTTGTTTTTCCTAGTTTTGCTAACTTCTTTGTATAACAGATATCATGCTGCACTAGTTAATTAGCAAACAGCAGACAATGTGTGTTGATGCATAACTCTTACTCTTCTGAAGCCTCTATTTACTGCCAGTGACTTGTGACCTCACTGTGAACCCTGGTGGGGGTAAAGCTACCACTGTGATTAGGGTTAGAATACAGTAATCTTCTTAGCCTTAGTTGAAACTGTGAAAATTCTTTTCATCTCCAATTATTGTTTATTTGGCCCATTTCTCTGGAGGGCAAGGGGCTGTCTAATCCCCCAAGCTGAGCTTCAGGAGTCTGTGTCAGCAGGAAAGAATGTCAGCCCTGCATAGTAGGAGCTGGAAGACCCGGCCACGGATTTGAGAGGCCACAGCCCGATGTGGGTGGCGTTGGGGAAGTTTTAGGAACTTGCTTATCTGATTTAAAAGTGGTTCAAGAAAAGTTCCTGGTAGTATAAAATTTTCCTAAGTAGGGAAGAAGTAACAAACTGTAAAACCTTTTATTTAACAAATTCCTAATGCAAGGTAAACTGAGTTACCACAGATGACTCAGGAGTGATTCAGCTGATTAAACTGTTTCACTCCCAGAGGAGCTCACATCAACTAAACCAAGGTGTCACAGGCCATGCACAAATTTTTTCCTGTACAGCTGAGAGATGTGTTCATCAAAACCATGGGCCCATTTATTTATTCTTCCTTTTATGTCCCTTACTCTATGTTCTCACCTTTAACAGGAATCTAAACAACAAAACAAACAAGCAAAATATAACCAAAGACACCAAAATAGAGAACAGGCTGACAGGGACCAGAGGGGAGAAGAGGGAATTTCAGGGGAAAAGGGGAGAGTTTACAGAAACAACTATAAAGGACACATGGACAAAAACTAGGGGGGTGGGTTGGAAATGGGAGGGAGGTGGGGAGGGCTGGGGGGCTGGACTGGGATGGGAGTAAAAGACAGAAAACTGTAGTTGAATAACAATTAAAATAAAATAATAATTTAAAAAAACCCATGGGCCCAGACTGGATTACTGGAGAATCCTATCTTCAATTAGTCAATAGCAAGTGTTTGGTGGAAGAATTTTTTCAAGTGGAGGAAGCCTCAGCAATGGCTGTCATCAGGAGCACTAAACAAGACTGTTTCAGTGGAGGAGGAGAGCCTCTTATCTAACCTATTGTAAGTACCTGTTGGAGAGGTCCTGGAGTTTGGGGTATTATAGCACTGATCATCTTGAGCATTATGATATCCAACAACCTAGAGGGCCTGGTGCCATTTTTTTTGGAATTTATGATGAGATTATGAGCCTCGAGAAGCCCAGTAGACATGTCTGGGGTGCCTCTGGTCCTCTTTGTGTCTCTATTCCCTGTTACATAGGTCAACTTGTACAACAATATCCTCTACTTGGAGAAGATGATCCTAGCTGTCTAGGTAAGAATCTCTTCTCCAAGGTACTCAGGTTGCTACTAAAATCTGTGCTACATTCGTATCTTGTGCATAGATCTTTGAAAGACTGATTATTTCCTTGGGGATGAATTCTTAAAACAGGAACATCTGGTTAAAGAACATTTACTAGTTGTTTGATAATTATGCCTATAGACTCAATGCATATAGTCAGATTATCTTTGAGAAAGTCTTATCAGTGTAAAGATGCTATTTAAAGAGACTTGGAGCATGTGAGGTGAAGGGTCCAGGCTGACTTGGGAGTTCCTGGCACAGTCAGAAACAGAAAACAGTCCTTAAAACTTCCTGTTCAGCAGTCTTGACTCCCACCTTCCCACTGTTCACTGTGGAAGCCTGCAGCCACGCTCAAGTTCCTTCTCGAGGGTGGGGTGGGGGAAGCCAGCTGATTACATCCAGGGCTCAAAGTGGTTGGCAGTAACATAAGATATGATTTCATGTGGTTCATTTTTCTGTTGTGATTAAAACATTCACTGAGTGTCTGTGCAAGTCAAGACACTAAATGCAGGTTGGCCTGAATGAGGACAGAACATGTTTTGAGCACACAGGTATGACATGGCCGGTGCTGTGCCAGGTGCTAGTAGGGTATAGATTGGGAGGAAATGTGTAAAAAGAATGTTGGTAGGATATAGACTGATGAGATGTTATACATATGAACTGTTATTATATAGTCTTGTGCTCTGGATGGAGATGACTTCTTCTTCCTGTCTGACTCAAGGACTTTTATCATTTAGCATTTGGTTTGGTTGCGTATAACTGAAAACACAACTCAGAAGGATTAAATAAGATAGAGTTTATTCCCCCTGCACATAAAATAAGTTCAGAGGTGGTGAGTAGAGCAGTCTGCTACTGAAACCATTTATTTTTAAAGAATCCTGGAGTGGTAACAGAGGTGTAGGCAGGGGAAACAGAGTCAGGGAGATTTCCTGAGGAAGCAGCTTTTGGATGAAACGTTGAGAGGGATTGAAATGAAAGGGTGGGTGGGAGGGATGTTGGAGGGATGAATCAGCAAACTGATGTCAGAGTGGAAATACAGGGCACAGGCAGGAAAGAGGCAAAGATGGTATCATGTTTGGGAGGGCTGAATCTTTGGACGAAAGGCAGTGTTCCTTTAAGACACATAGAACTGGTGGCGGAGGCTCTGGTCAGTGATCTATGAACAGTAGGCTGTGTGGCAGTCAGTCCATGGCAGTGTGGAGACTTTGTATTGCGTGCTGCAGCCTGATTTGCCACGTAGGAAATGGTGCATTGGTTCCCTTCGGAGGGCAAATGTCTTGGCAGTGATCAGATTAGTGGGATGGGCACTCTAAAGGTTGGCCAAGAAATACTAAATAAAACAGTGATGCTGAACACCTTGGGGAGAGGCCTGGAAAAGCCATTTCGGTGATGATCTCTGAAACCTGGGACCGGAGCTGCTGGAAGTCCTCCTCCAAGACCCATTAGATGCACGTTCATTTCTGAAAAGAAAGTTGTTTTCTTCTCCTAAATAAATAATGTTCCTGTGAAAGTAAAAGAGGAAAAAAAAATAAAAGTAGAAAAATATATAAAAAGCAGTAACCTCATCATCTAGAGCTGGTCTCTGATGACACACTGATGTATAGTTTTCTACACCTTTGTGTGTGTATCTGTATCTATATACAAGGACACATACACACATATAAAATGAAAATTATATACACTGTTATATGATTATGTTATATAGCCAAACTGGCTACTATAATATTTCGTACTTTTTTCTAATTTTTAAATGTTAAAAAACACTGTGAACATCTTTCCAGGTCATGCAATATTTTTCTTTAACATCATTTATAAGGGTTGTATGGTGTATCATTACATATTTATAGCATTATGGTATTTAGCATATCTAGAAAGTTCCAATTTTTCTTCTATGATAATCAACACTGCTATATACATCCTGAAGTTAAATGTGTACAAACCTCTTTTTCCAATGATTTCATTACCATAAATTCCTACAAATGAAATTGTTAGGTAAAAGGCACAAAAATTTCTAAGGTTTTTGATATGTGTAACCAAATTTCCCTCCCACAGCTTTTTCATATAAGAGATGATTTTACTACTTCCATTACTAGTGACAAATATTTTTTTCACACTACTATTGGCTTTTTTTGTTTTCCTGTGTGGTCAATTGTTTATTTACACCCCTGTCCCTTATCTAGTAGGATGTTTTAAAATAATTTGTAAGAGCTATATATATGTGTGTGTGTGTTCTCTTTTTTCTGTCCTAAATGCAGCATTTTTTTCTCGAGGTTACAATCCCCATTTGTTTTATATATACATGTTTAAAATGTTTTTTTCTTCTATTGTTTCCGCCTTTTACATACTGCTTAAAAACCCTTTGCCCACGATATTATTAAGTACACATTCACCTTTGAGGTCTAGCAGTACCTTTACGGAGTAGAGGACCACTCAGGAATTTGGGAGAATCAGAGGATGCAGGCTGATAGGATGTGTGAAGGGGAAAGAGGGAACAGTCATGTGGGACTGAGTTTTAGGCTTAGTAGACTTCGGTGAGGACGAAACCACTGACTAAAACCAGAAACACAGGAAAAGGAACAAGTCTGTTAGGGTAGATAATGAGTTCAGTTTTACACCCTTTGCATTTGAAATGCCTGCCAGAAAGCCTAGTAGAAATGGCCCAAAGGTGGTTGGAACAAGGGTGTAGAGAGCAGGAGTAAGGCTGGGTTTTAACACAGACATAGAAACAATCCAGCAGACATCTGGTAGTTTCATGTTTTCTTTTCAGTGCACATCCTGGGCCAGACACTGTGCTAATAAGCAATTCACTGCATTGCTTCATTTCGGCTCCCTCAGAACTTTAGGAGGTAGATATTACTGTCCTCATTCTGCACACGAGTAGACAGGCTTACAGAAGTTAAATTACTTTACTAAGTTTTTATAACTGGTGAGTGGTGAAAGTCAAATGTGAAATCAAGTAAGTTGCTTGATTCCTCAGTTTCCTGTCTGGCCCTTTTTGCTCTACAGCCACAGGAGTGGATGACGAGCTCACCAGGGACAGCCAGTCCCCAGGGGGAAAGCTAGCACACTTGAGCAGTGGGCAGAAAAGAAGGGAAGGGGCCAGGGAAGGGACCTCAGAGGAAGGGGGGGGGTCATATGTGTACATGGTGACTGACGCTGTAACCAGAATACAAACATTTTTTTAACCCTCACCTGAGGACATGCTTATTGATTTTATGGAGAGGAGAAGGGAGGGAGAGAAATGTAAATGTGAGAAACATAAATCTATTGCCTCTTGTTCATGTCCCAACCAGTGACCAAACTTGCAGCCTCTGCATGAGCCCTGACAGGGAATGGAACCTATGACCTTTCGGTTTACTGGACAACACTCCAACCTGGAACGTTGAAGCCACATTCAGTCACTACTGGAGCCACACTGACTGGGGCCAGAATACAAACGTGTTGATGGTAGAGGCTTATATCTTATTATATCTTACACATTCTTATACATAAATCTGAGACCCCACTCCTGACCCTGCTCCTGAAAAAAACAATTCTGTCACAGTGCTTTGCACACAAATATTCCTTGATTGGTGTCCCAATGGCCTGTCACTAATTTTCTTGAGTTATATCCCCAGAGCTAGACCTTATCAGTCCCTGTGTCCCCACTTGTTACGGATAGGTTCTTATTCACAGGAGTGACTCAGTATTATTAAGCTGTTGCCTTCTCTGAGAGCAGCAGAGGTAGACTCCTTGGTTTATGCTGTCTTCTCATGGGGTAAGATCACTCCCACTGACGCACTGCGTGCTGCGTTTCCCGTGTTGCCTTTTTGCCTGAGTCGTGGAGTGAGTGTGGAATGTATACTTTTATCTTTGAATCATAGATTTTTCCTTTCCTCTTTTATTGGGTGATTCCCTACACACTTAGGACTTTGTAAAATAGAATTTGAATCACCCTTTTTTTCTTTATGACCTGATATGTAGTCATTCAGCAGAAGTACAACTGGACCTGGATTCTTAACCACATGTAAAGAATCGTAGTATAGTAGGCAAAGCATCCACTTAGAAGTGAGAAGTTAAATTTTTCATTCTGTCCCTTTGGGAAAATCATTTAAATTCTTTGAGTCCCATTTCCTTCTTTATCAAGTGGGGGTACCTACTACCAGGGTGGTCGTGAGGGTTAAATAAAGTAACCAAGATAAAGGATTTGGCCCATGGTAGCCAGCAAATGCAAGGAAGTTGAAACTCTGATTTCATATAGAATCACTTTACTTAAATGTTCTTCTCCATGCTTGCCTGTTGAGTATTCTGTAGCTCATTTATGCTCATCCCTGCTGGGTGGGTTAGGAGACAAACGAGTCCCAACTCAGCCTCAGTGTCTAATGCAAGTCTAATGTGGGCAGCTATGGTGCAAGATGTTAATTGGTAATACATTTGCTGAAAATAGTTTAGGGCAGAATCTAATTTTCTTGGTCCAAACTAACAGTGGTTTCAGAAACTCACCTGCAAATAGTTTCTGATGATAATCAGTAAATATTTTATTATAGTTTTTCTTTCTGAGAAAAAAAGTCCAGCATCAAAATTTTCATGGACTGAAATGGGTTCATTTCAAGCACTTCCCATGCAGAATCCACCTTGGCCTCTCTCCAAATAATCTAAAAATTATTGCACCCTTCCAGACAATTGCTCTGTCCTGAATCAATACTGAATGTAACTCCCATTGCAAGTTAGCACAGGCCTCAGACAAGCCTAGTAGAAAAAGGGGAACTCTTTGTAGACAACAGAAAAATGAGCTGCAGCCTTAACTTGGCAGAACTATTTATTAAAATGGTGATTTAGGAGATTTTTCAAATGCCATTCTTAGTTGTAGATGTCGTTTGAAGACTCTAACCATCTGCCTCAGGAATGAACATGCTTTAGGACAGCTCTGGCTTGTTCCTGTGGTTTGGTGTAATTATTAATAGTGCCCCCTTTCACTCTTCAGAGTCCCTGTTTGTGTGATAAATTCTATGGTCATTCCTTAGAGGCTTTTCTTCAGAGCAAAGCCCGTCTCTTTGAAGATATATTCTTTGCACTAATCTAACAAAAATTACTTTAGTTTCCTACAACAGACTCTGTAGCACCCTATCTTATAGTCATTGAAGTATGTCTTCAGAGCAATAATTAAGAGCCATATAAGCTAATGACTCACTCTTTATGGCTCTCTTACTGGTGAAAGCAAATAAGCTAATGTCATAGGGACTCATCTAACACAGCAGCCCTGGGAAGGAATTATGAGGAGTTCATGTTTATGTTTCAAAGCCGTTTCCAAGCATTTGCAAGCACCAGAAGTTGTACCCACATTAGGCAGCAAGGAGTGAAGACCCAGAAATGTGACCCTGTGCCTTTGGGAATGCCATTCCATGCTTGAAGTCTGAGCACTTTGCGGTCTTACACACCTTTTACAGACTTGAGCCACCTGCATTTCTGTTCTTTAGGTGAGGGTATGTTGTGGGTTAGCCATTCGAGGGCAGTGAGATTGTCCACAGATCATCAGAGATGCTCCAAGAGCGACTGTGGAAACAGCGGTGCGGCTGCTGGGAGGAGGAGACACATGGCAAAACCCCAGCCATTTTTCCTGCAAGGAGGGAGAGCCTGCTTGGCAGGATGGAGCCAGGCATCCTCCTGCATAGTCCCCAAGAGTCTGAAGCAGATGGATCCACAGGTTGGGACAGATGAATTCTTATAAAGCCTCAGCATGTGTGGGTAAAGAGAGAAAGGAGGAAGGGTGGTCTACCTATCCAAGTGCCCTTTCATCTAATCTGCTCTAGCCTGCATCTAGTTTACATTTCTGTCCCCAGCCGCCTGGCTTCTTATTTGTAGTCTAATTCTGAGAGAAGGAAAGAGGTTCAAAGCAAGGCAAGGGAGCACAGAAAGGTTTGCTCTCTGGAAAAAAAGAATGTGCTTGCAGAGCCCTTCTTTGGGGGGGGGGATTGGTGAGTTGGGGGTGAGGGAGTGGGAAGGTACGACAGCTGAGGAGAGAATAGAGCCATGTAACCAGATGAGAACCATGGCATAATGTTGGCTTCGGAATGGCCTTTTCCTAGCCTTTCTCCCAAACCTCCTCAAGGAGGGGCAGGTGGAGTTCGGGGTAGAAAACTTCACCTCTTGGGTAATGGGGCTATGGTGGGGGTGATTAGAACCAGTGGGGGTGTCACTCCTTCCAGGGAATGTCTAGAAGAGCTAGAATTCTGATATCTTAGTCAAAAGTACTCCCCAGAGATCTTGTAGCCCCGCTCCCTCATTTTACCCAGAGGACCCAGAGGTTCAGAGACCTTGAGTGACCTTCAAAAACATATCACTGAACAGCTAACTTGGGGTGCTCACCCAGCCATGAAAGTCTAAAAGATTTTAAAAATACAAACCAAGCCCTGGCTGGTGTGGCTCAGTGAATTGAGTGCCGGCCTGTGAAACAAGGGGTCGCTGGTTTGATTCCCAGTCAGGGCACATGCCCGGGTTGCGGGCCAGGTTCCCAGTTGAGGGTGTGTGAGAGGCAACCACACCTTGATGTTTCTCTCCCTCTCTTTCTACCTCCCTTTTCCTTTCTCAAAAAATAAATCTTAAAAAAAATAAAACTATAAACTTCCCACTGTGAAGAATTGTCATGAGACTTAAATGAGTGGCTCTGGAAACAAATTGCACATATTTCCTGCTTAGCCAAGGAGCTTGCTCACCATGGTCACCCCTGCTGTCCTTGATGGGGATTTCCTGTCTCCAGAGAAACAGTGAGCTTAAACTTCAGGATCCGTTTCTTTTGCTTAAAGAGTCCTCTTCCACCTAATTTTAGGAACTTCCAGTCCCAGAAAACCTGAATCATGGCCGGCCTCACTCAATGAATCTGAACACCTGATGCTCCAGCACTCTCCTGATCGGAGGAGGAGGTCAGGTGAGGCTGATGATGACTCAAGTCTGGGCCCGCTGGGGAAACAGGCTGGGGCCTGTGGAAGAGTTGTGTCGGCGTAGCACTGAGGGCTGGCTCACGTTATGTCTCAAACTTTCACCCCCATCCTTGTTTCTATCACCATTAGCTCCTTGCCCAGACCAGACTTGTCTTTCAGGTCTATAGAACCAGGGTTTTTGGTGTGATGAGAATCTTATTTTGCCATCAACCCTAATTTTATAGACTCTGAGAGTGGCTTAAGCACTTCAGGACTGCGAATGCCTCTCCCTACAAAGCAGAGCCATGCGTGTTGACCAATACATTGAGCAGGTAGAGAGAATACTTGGCTCCCTTAGATATAATCTGCCTGGTGTGTCCCTGCGTGGGTGGAAACCAAGCAGTGACGGCTACCTATCTCTGTACTCAATAAACATGTACCAGTGCAACTCTGTACACCCTCACTTAGTGCTCCTTATGAGCAAGGCTCCTGAGTTACCCTGTGAGAGGGCAGAAAGCTGATAATGTATAGTGCCTGTCCTCTGTGTTTTTTTCAGAGAATGTGGTATAAAAAACTTGTTCCTCATTGGATATTAATAACTACCATTTATTCAGCACCTACTATAGGTTCTGCATTTTATTATATCTTCTCTAGTCTTCTCAACAACTCTATAAGGCAGATATTACCCCCATGTTGTTGACGTGGAAACTGAGGCTCAGAAAGGTTATGTGATTTGCCCAGGCAGGCCTCTAGGGCAACCCCCTGCTTGTGGAGGCTGAATGTCAGAGGAAGACAGAAAGCAAGGGTGTGCCAAACCTTCCATTCTCAGTCTGACACCGGCCTGGATTTAAATTCCCGTGCTAACACTTGTGTGGCCTCAGGAAAGCTGCTCTCTGTCTTGGCTTCCTCATCCATAGACTGAACAAAATCCTCCACTTCATAAGGCAATTGGAAAGATGAAATGAGATCATTGTGGGCACCGCTCATTTCCCCAGCACATTCAGGTACAAAATGACTCATTGGGCACAGAATGTTCATCTCCTAGACTGAGGGCTGGTTCACGGTATGTCTCAAACTTTCACCCCCATCCTTGTTTCTATCGCCATTAGCTCCTTGCCCAGACCAGACTTTCCGATCTACAGAACCAGCAGTTTTGGTCTGACAAGAAGCTTTTGCTGTCATCAACCCTAATTCTGCCACTTCCTCACCAACTCCGGGTTTGTACTGAATTATCACAAACCAAGGAGACCAGGTTTGTGGTCTCCTTGTCAGTGAGACCTTCCCTGGCCACCGTATCTAAAAGATCAACCCCATTCCAATACTTATCCCTTTCCCTACTTTGAACTAACTAATATATTAAAAACTGTGTTCATTTATTTGTGTTTATCTTGTCTGTCTTCACCCACAAGAAGGAAAATTTTCTGAGATACAGAAATGTTTGTGTTATTTCTGTATCATCCCAAGCACAAATATTTATTGGTTAAAAGAATGAATCATTTCAAAACAAAACAAAACAAAAACCCCAAAACGTTTTGGTACCAAAAGACTTAGGTTTGAATTTGACTTTTCCCTCACTACCTGTATGACCCTGGGTACATTACTTAAAATGTCTAGGTCTTGGTTTCCTCATCTGTATAATATGAAGAATAATGCTTTTTCATTGTTTGGACTGTTGAGATGATTAAGTGACATGCCTGAAAACTGGCATGCAGCAACAGCTGGATGAATGCTTGCTATCATCACTGAAAATAATCTGACCAGTTATTCAACTTGTTTCAGTAAAACTCATATCTTGTTAGGCTAAGAGAGGAGGAGGCTAAAAACTGTATGCCCTCAGTATTTCGGCCCATTTGTCCTCCTCGTTGGTCTATAAATAGTTGAATACGTGTGAAATCACTCCCTGTTCACAATCCAAGGCTGCTGAGGGTCTGGATTACCATTACCAGGTCACTGCACAGGGAGGCTGGGGCAGCTCAGACGACTTGCCCAAGGTCACTGCCTCAAAATCCAGGGCATGCAGGGCCTACACACAGGTACTGTCTCTTGAAATTACATCACACGCCGCCTCTCCTCCCAGGTCCTCTCTGCAGTGTGCGATGGTTACAGGGTCCCTGCCCTCAGGAGCCCAGTCTTCAGCCAGGATAGGCACTGACCATCATCTCCTGCAAGTCACATTTTTAACACTCAGTTTTGTGGTGCAACCCACCCCTCACAACTTTAGGGACAGGATCACAGGCGGGAAAAACTCTGGAAACTGTGAAGCGCTGTATGCAAGAGGTATCTGCAACAGGTATTAACACGTGAACCCCCACTTTCCAATCCCAGGAGTCCCTCCTGTTTGCACTGCTCTCCAAAGCCACACAGCGCTGGGTGGAATGGCATATTAACCCCCAAGCTCCCGTCAGGGCGTTTCTCCAGCTGGCGGGGGAGGAGTTTCGCCCCTCGCCCACGCCCAGCGCCTTCTCTGCGGTGCGCTTGCACTATCGCTGCTTTCCCGGTGTCTCTCTCCCGCCCAGGCCCCGGCTGCGCTTCCCGGCCCGGCAGGCTCAGCACGGCACGGCGGGCGGGCAGCCAGGATGCAGGCGGCGAACAAGGAACACCTGTATAAACTGCTGGTAATCGGGGACCTGGGCGTGGGTAAGACCAGCATCATTAAGCGCTACGTGCACCAGAACTTCTCCTCGCACTACCGGGCCACCATTGGTGTGGACTTCGCGCTCAAGGTGCTTCACTGGGACCCGGAGACAGTGGTGCGCCTTCAGCTCTGGGACATTGCAGGTGAGGGCTGGGAAAGGAGGTCCGGGGGCGGGAGCGCCTCGCCGTCTGTCTGCAAGCAGTACCGAGGCAGAAGGGTTGCAGCCAAGCGAGGGAAGCAGGTCTCTCATACCTGCGCCAAAAGAGAAGACTTGTCCTGGTGGGTTGGAAACTTGGCTTCAAAGAAAACAAAAAAGTTTCTTGCTCTCGCTGAAACTCGCAGCGCACTTTTTGGCGCGTGAAACTGTTGCTTTAACTACCTCTCGCACTTCCTCCTGGGATCTTTCTGTCCTGCGCCGGTCTCTCCAGGGTAGCAAAAGGAAACCTATTTAGACTTGCATTCGGTTCTTGGCCTCCAGCTCATTTTCCGGGCTGGTGACGCGACCCTGACTGTCACGCCTGGCCTTCCGTGCCCAGTCCAACGCAGGGGAAGCCCCTAAATCGGTTCACAACAGAAACCAAGAAAGTTCCAGGCTAGAGGAATTAGTTCCTGTCTTCGATCGCTCATTTTATTCCAACTCTCTTCCTCCCCTTCTCTACTATCAGTGAAGCAAGTTGGAGGTAGTTTGCATTGAGGAAGCCACAGAGCTTCCTATGTACATATGGGGGCAAAATATTATTTCTCTCCCCTGTGCCCGCACTGTGTCTCTTTCTCTCTGCTCTCTGTGGTCTCTCAAAAAAAGCTGGTGTATATATTTTAGGGACACTATTGTGTAAGGGCTTATGACATTAACCATAAGATTTCTTGATTTGGTCCTAAAGTTTTCATTGAGAAACCTGGAAAACGGGAAGCGTCTTGACACTGTTTGACATCAGAATTTGATTCTGAGAGTTTGTACCAGGAAGTAGGCACAGTGGAATTGTGAGGATGCAGTGCCTGCTCCAAAAGCGAGTCCCTGGACTGAGGCTGCTTGAAACCTGGTCGTGTACAAGTCCTCCTTACAGATCCTGGCTCTGCCACTCACTAGCATGCTCAGTGGCTTCAGACAAGTGCCTTCAGCTCAGCTCAGTGCATCCCTGTGAAATGCAGAAGGGTTGGGAATAACCGCTCAGGAATCTTTCTGTTCACTGCTCAGAAGCTTTAAGGTCCTCTGGGATTCTGGGCCAAATCACTTGAAACAATCCCACTTCGCCTCTGACCGTTTCATGGTCTGTGGCACCAAGAACTTTTTGAAGGTCTGGGCCCAAAGTAGCTGCTTCCCTTTCAGAAAATAGGTTCATTTTAGCTGGTGCATTTGACTGGAAACATTTTATCATGGCTTGAAGCGAGAACAAATGTGGAAAATGTTTGAAAGGGCATTTCTGATTCTGGAGACTCCACTGCCTCTTTAATCATCAGCTGCCAGGTCTCATGATAAAGCTCTTGGCATGCGGACAGATTCATGAATTAAGAGTCATCTTCTGCAGCTTTGGTAGCACAGGGGTTATCAGAGACCGGAAGATGTCACCAGCTACTATCTGATTGGACTTTTCATCTAGAAAATCCACTATGAGTCTGTATACCTTGTTGTTCTAACTCTTTTAATGAGTTAGAAGTCTCCAGGACTCGTGTTTAGAATTATTTTGTGGTTTGAAGGGGTAGCTGTGATTTAGACTTACGTGTCAAATGTAACGAAGGAGGTGTCTTCCAGCATTTTACATAGTGTCCATGGGTCTCAGTGTCCTCACCTAACAGGGAAAAAAGGTCACAGTGATTGAGAACCTAAATTCCAGAGTTAAGCTGCCTCTATCTGAATCCCTGTTTTAAACCACACATCCTAGGCAATTTTAGGCAAGTTCCCTAACCTCCTGGTCTCATTTCCTTATCAGTAAAGAGGCGAAATGCTTTCTCCCAACAAATGAGAGATAAGCAAATAACAAATACTAGCTAAAGCTGACAGTACTTCTATCTAGGAGAGCTGCAAGGGTTCCTGTTACAGTAGCTCCCATTTTTTTGAGCATGTATAAACTCTAGGTAAGAAGGACACGATATAAATGTGCCGATTAAATTCAAATAAATAATGATTCCTATATAATATTCCAACTATGTTATTTATAAGTTCCAAAATACCCAGCATCATTTTTCAGTTTTACCCATATTTCAACATACTGTCATGAGCAGTGTAACCTCAAAGTTTCAAAATGCCTCCTTGAGCTATGATTCTGCACTAAGATTGCCACAGATACTATAGTCACAGAAGCTCGGGGAGATGAGAAATCTGAGCTCTACAGATAAGGTGTGCAATATCTCAGTAAGGGAGCTTCTTTGTCCCAGTGCTCTGATGCTCTATGGTAACCTGCCTTTGGCAGCCTCCAGCCCCAAGGCTGTGTAGGCCGAGTTAGAAGTTGGGCAGCAGGCAAAGCCGGTTGGGGGAAGTTGGGCCAATGTGGGAAAGGATATCTGGAGCACAGTACTAACATGTTTCGGGCTGCATAGGTAGCCCTGCAAGGAGTGAAGTTATGAAATCCAGCATCAATTGCCCATCTAGACTCCAGTTAGCTAAGTGACCTTTACAGAACCTTCAAATCACAGCCTGACTACTCAAACATAGAAGTGCTTCTCTCTGTCATTTGTGCTCCACTCTCCTGTGTATCGGGGAAGAGCAGGTAGTAGAGGCTGGCAGGCCTCTCTCTGAGAGGGCTGGGGGTGTGGTTGGGATGGAGACCTGCTCTACCGTGGTGGGATATCAGATTAACCTGCTGTAGAGGGAAACTTTGCTCAGTTAGACTCCTGATATTCTTCTGGTTCATTGCCAAGTGGGGCTCTGTTGGTCCAACAAATTCCCATGATCTCTTGTAGCCACTTAGACTGGGCAGTCTGATCTTGAAAGACTCCACAAAGTACCTTTCAGGGCTTGTGAACTTAGCCTTGAAACCAACATGACAAGTTTCATAAACACCATAGGAAACAGCCATCACCCTAGTCCCAGTGATTCCACTTAGGAAGAGCTGGACCAGCTGTGGTTTCAGAAGTTCTTGATAGAGTGAGAAAAATTGAGTCCGTTTTCCCAAAGCCACCGAGGTGACAAGTGGAAGAGCTGGAGCTGGTCTAGTTCTGTCTGGCTCCAGCCACACTGTATGGCCATAAGCCTGCGAGAGCTCGGTGCACCGGTGGCCCACAGGGTCTGTGCCCTCTTCCCCTCTAGAGGCCTTGCTTCTTCAGTAGATGGGTTAGCTTTGCCTTTTCCTTCCTATTTCTAATGGGCTTTTGGATATTATACAGTACCCCTGAGCAGACACTGGAAGGAAGTGGAATGAAAATATATTTGTGGAGATTTGATTCTTGGTTATAGGTTTCATTCTTTTTATAAATTTATCAGAAAGAGTTAAAAAAAGTGGTCCCACTTGAGACTTTTTTTTTTCCTTTTGATGTGCTTTGGGACCTAACTGCAGGAATTGGGACAGAGTAATGGTAACTAACATTTCTTAAGCACTTATACTCACAGTTGTCCACGCAGGTTTAATTTCCTAGTAAAATAGCTGTTTAAGTGGTAGTGCTGGAATTTAAATCTCGGCCCTTGCATTTAGCACCCCGGTCCCTAACAGTTTCCTCTACTTCCCGTAACTTAAAAATGGAATACTTTAGACATACCCTAAATATATTCTAAATTACAGATTTGATTTTCCTGGGATATCATATTTTTACTACACTATCTCTTGTCTGTGTCAGTTTTAATATATTCTACTGTGTTCAGGTAGTATGTGGTTGCTTATTCCAGCTTCTTATTCCAAGTATCTTGTGCAAGTTATTTAGCTTCTACGTCTTGGTTTCCTGTCTATAAAGTGGAAGCAATAGCAAAATCTGCATCTTAGAGATATTAAAAGAATGAAATGAATTAACTCATGGAAAGCCGAGCCTGACACATAATAAAGGCTGAATAAATGTTAGTTATTATGCTGGTTGTTTTAACTGTTATCACCAACTACTTTTGCATACAATTTCTAGCCTGGTCTTTCCAGCATCGCTGAGGGTATAGACAGAGCAGGTTGTCTTAAATCTACTTTATATTAGAGAAGATTAAAAGTCAGAAAGGTAAAGGACTTGCTCCATGACACAAGAGCTAGCAAGTGGCCAAGGAGAACAAGAACAGCAGAAACCCAGTGCTAGATTGAACCCAGAGAGTGGAATATAAATTAAGTTGACAGATAATTTAGAGAGTGCTTCTTCAGTATGTGAAAGTTTCACTGCAAGGCTGTACTAAATAATCAATGCCTCTAAATATTTAAAACAAGATCCAACTTACAAGAAAAATATTTTCCTGCAGGGCACATCTGTCCTAACTTTCCCAGCCTAAGCCTTGTGACAAAGAAGCATTGGAGGACATTAACTATCCCACAGGCAGAGTGAAAGAGGGAGGCAGCCTGGAGCAAGGGTCAGCAGCCCTGGGACACTGACTCTGCACGCCAGTGGCTATGAGATTCATCCGGTCAGGCTGCTGTGTTATTTTAGACATTTCGAAGTGCTTCCTCCACATGGGTTTGTACTTGAATGTATCATCAGTATCTATTTCCAAATACTGCAATTCTCCAAGAAGTTTTAGAAGAAGGATCCTAAATATCAGCATGATAGATCTAGAAATGTAGAAAGAGCTAAATTTGACAACCACCATGTCAAGCAAAAACAAAAAAGCATATCTAATTGGGAGTGTTCTCTGCTGAGCAATTTACTGCCTGGGTGATTGTAGATTTTCTAAATATCATGTGGACTAAAATGCTATGTGCTTACAGGTAAGTAATACATGCACCGAGCAAAAGGGTGAGCTTTCAAAGTAGGGTGAGGGATTTGTGTGGAAAGCATTACAGGGCTTCGTGCAGAAAATCATTAAAACCCCCATCTGGCACAGGTGTGTGAACAGAAGGCTGTGGGACATGTCCCCTCATCTAGATTTTAGAGGACCAGTTCAGACAGAGGAGCACACAGCAGACTGACCAAAGAAAGCTAAGTCATTTGAGGGAAGAAGGGGGGATGGGGAGGAGTGGCTCCTACGGGTGTGCTTGGTTTCTGCAGCAGATATGTCTATTAAAAGCCTGGTGTGGGTTAAGTGCTGTACTGGGTGAGGAGAAAACGAAGTAGGATAAAGAATTGAACAACACTTGATTCCCGACTTCAAGAAGTTCACATTTTGGTGGACATGATAGCACAACAGCAAATCACTGCGGTTGTAGATAAAGTGTATCAATATCTGTAACTCCAAAATACTCTGGTGGTGCAGAGAGGGTTCTGGCCACACCACTTCCATCCAGTCTTAGAGGTTAAACCTGAGCAAGCAGGACAAAGCCTCTAGCTAATGTGATATTCCCTGTGTGTACCTGGCACCAGTTATTCCCTGTGAGTAATTTTAGGGCTGCACAACTGAGACAGAAGTTCATCCTCTGGCCCAGATCTTTAATTCTTCTTCTCCTGAATATCTCATGCATTCTCGTGGCTTTAAACTCTATGCTGACAACTCCAAAACTGTGCATATGACCTTGACTTCTCTTGAGCTTCAGACCTTCAGTTCTGTCTTCCTGCTGTATGTCTCCTTTATGATACCTCATTTAGCTTGCAAGATCAATATGTCAATAGCAAGTTGCATAAAAAAGCAGGATTTTTTTCTGTTAAAGTAATATATTCTTTATGTAGCACAATTGGAAGGTACAAAAGAACAGCAACAAAGGAATACAGACAGACAATATCCATAATCAGCCCTCTTAATGATAAGAAGTAAAGGATGTGATTTGTAAGGCTAAACTAGACATCTTTCCACACACCCTGGACTTTCTCATTTGTGTTAACCATGCTATCTTTCTTCCGGTCACTAGACTTGAAACCTCTGCCACCTTTTCTCCTCCTTATTAGACCTGCATACACCATCAATTTCAAAGTCAGATGGTGATTATGCCTCCCCTGCCACTCACTGCCCTGGACCCGGGCCAGCGTTATTAATTACTTAACTGTTCTGCCATCATAGCTACCTGGCTCCATCCAGTCTCCTCGCCCTCCAGTTCCTAGATGTAGCAAGCTCAGGTTTATCTTCCCAGGACATTACTTTGATGGCTCCGTATTGCCTTTAGATTATAAGCATCATGATGAGCAGAATTAAAGTGGTGGAGATGAAGCGATGGGCAGGCTGAAGATTAGCAAGAGGACAGATCATAAGTCACAGAGCTACTGAGGGAGGAGTTTGTGAGGTGCTGGCAAGTAAGATGTGACTGGAGTCCTTGAGGCTTGGCCATGACAAAAGGAAGTCCGGAGTCTGCCTCACTGTGGCCCTGTCATCAGGAGCACAGTTACTCTAAGGAGCAGCCAAGTGGCAATTAAATTACTTATTTTTGTGTCACTGAATTTTATTAAAATAGTAGTTTTAAAACTGGAGGATTTGAGAGGTATCGGGTCTTGCCTGAAAAGATGTAGTCATTCATTTGATAAGCAGAGGAATGACATGGGTCTGTCTTTGCTCTTATGCAGTCTGATGGTCTAGTGGGGCATAAAGATGTTAAAAGAAATCGTGGAGATGGTTATTTAATTCCTATTTTGGTAAGTGCTGTGAATGGAAAGTATCAGGTGCCAACAGAAGGTAAAAAATGGGGCTTACCCCAGCCACGTGAGGAGGTGTGGAGACGTGGCGAGGAGGTGCGGAGACGTGGCGAGGACTGCGGGTCAGCCGGCGTAGTCTGAGGTCACGGTGTGTGAGGGGGGTGATGGGGAGGTGGAAGGGGCCACTTAGGAGAGAACGCGTATGCCAGACTTAATTCTTTACATTTATCAATTTGCTGTACCAAGTTTTGCACTTTTGCTACCACTGTCATGTTGGAAACTGGGTGTTACTGTTCCCAGTTTTATAGGTGAGAAAACTGGGCCGAGAGTAAGTAGAACGTGGTGCTTGGTACTTCGTGGTTGCTCAGTAAAAGTGGTTGGGTGTTGCTATATTTTGCTGTGTATATGTGCATCCATGGTTTTGGCCCAAACTTTCAGGGAAAAAAATTTTCATTTTAATTTTTTGATCCAGTTTTTTTAAAATTTGTTTATATTTAGGAACAAAACCTATTATCATATTCCAGGATATTATTTTGCATATGGATTGTTGTTATTGCTTTCTAAACTTAGAGAGCAATAATTTTCAATGCATAAGCATAAATAAAAGAATTAAAAACATTTATAGATAATGTAGGTAATTCCATATAGATATGGAATTAGCACTACCCATGTATGATGTGTATCCTTATATTTCCCCCCAAAATTGCACATTATACATGGCAAAACATGGTGAGTAGTCTCTGGGGTTGACATTTCAGCCATCACTCACCTGAACAAGCTTTCTGAGTATGGTTTTCTTGTGGTAGGTAAGCTTAGAACCCTTTCTCCCCCTTTCCTGGTGAATAGCTTTGGGAATCCTGTAAGCTTTCAAACCAATGAGAACACTTTCATTTCTTCCACCACCTTTGGTTCTCAGATGGACATTCTCAGAGGGTTACAGTGGTTCCCCCCACTATTGCAGGGGTTGGGGGTCAGGTTTCTTGTGTCCGGGAGGAGTCTCATCTTCTAGGTTGGTGTGCAAAAGTGGCTTCCTCAGCTTCATGGGGTCATGTCTGTGACACTAGCCTGGAGTCCCAATTGATTTATTAAGTTCCAATAGTCTTTTTTAGCTGTTTGAGAATTTGGTTTTAAAAAACGATATGATCACTAATTACTCTTTGAAAACAACTCAGGTTTTAACTTCCTCCATTCCTCACTCACTTTAGTTTCCCACTCTCAGGTATTAATCAAATGCTACCTTTTCTACCTTGGAAAATAACTCTTATTCCTCCTTTCAGTAGCTATGTTTTCTTCACAATTCACCTGACCTACTGTAGCAGATGCCTCACAGCCATCCCTTCCTCTAGCTTTCATCAGTATGTAATCCACAAAGGTGAGACTTCTCAGTGTGGCATCTTTCTCCATTAGCTGTTCTCCGGCTTAGCATCCTTCAGTGGATTCCCAGCGCCTTCAGAATCCTGCCTCTTTCAGGAAGTCTGTATTGAGCCCATGTGAGTAAGGAAGGCACTGTTTCTCTGCTCCCATTAAATCTCATGCTTGCCTCAGATTAAAAGTCCTCCAAACTGTCACCTAATTTGCAAACGAAACTAGGAACTGGCCTAGTACTTGGTTCTTGGTAAAGATTTGTTCAACTATTTCACCATTGCTTTAACTCTAAGATATATCATCAATGTAAAAATTTCTTCAATGAAATGAAGTTAATAAACTTAATTTTGTTCTTGCTTGAAAGACTTCATGATTTCATGAACATTAACATAAAAATAGATATATTTTAGAATAAATAAATATCATAGGCACTTTTTGAAGGTGGCACTTAGCCACAAAAGTGATTGACCTTAAAGACCATTCTTACTAACTGTTCTTCTTTATTTAACAAAGTCTTCATAATTTGGAGTGAAACATGATTTTTTGGTGGTCAAATGACAAAACTATTTTCTCTATGATCTTTGGATCCAGTAGACTAAGTAATAATACCTTCCTGAATGATCATTTTCACAGAATTAAGACTTGGAGGACTCATCAGACCAAACCCTTTGTTTTACAGATGAGAACCTATGATTTGAAAGGCGGGGGGTGGTCACCTTTTTTTCTCAGGCCCAGAGAAAGTTAGGGGTAGAGCTGGAATGAGAATGAAGTCCCCTCTTGTGCGTTA
The DNA here is from genome assembly GCF_021234435.1 of Artibeus jamaicensis. NCBI lineage: Eukaryota > Metazoa > Chordata > Mammalia > Chiroptera > Phyllostomidae > Artibeus > Artibeus jamaicensis. The sequence continues at coordinate 14,692,587 of NW_026521911.1, read as the reverse complement.
ATGATGAGATTTGAATAATTAAAAACTACTTTTTTAACCCCAGATGTTTTGGTGTTTTAAGTACTGGGGCACGGAAATCATTGAATTTGGTAGGCACCTGTGGGGGTGACTTTGCCCACAAGTCCCCCCCATCTGCCATGGGTGAAAGTAACACTGCCAAGACATAATCTGCTTGGGGAGGAGAGGTGGCCAGTTTCTCAGAGGAAAAAGGCCAGGAGTCCCTTCCTCCAGGGGCTTTTATTGGGTTGTAATACACAGGAATACAGGGCGGCAAGGGTCAAACAGTAGATAATATTTCAAAGAAATCTGAGGGCTTAGTCTGAGTCACAGTCTGTCAGGAAAGGGGGTTGCAGAAACTTTGGGAGACATACTCATTTCCTGCTCAGACTCTTAACATATGAATGAAAGCACTCTTTGCAAAGCAGGTTTCACAGGACTTTTAGGAATTCTTTCTTATGCCTGATTACCCCAGATACCCCTCTAGCAAGGCAAGGAGCTGCACTGCCTTCCCCATCACAGGTTTTCAGGCTTAAGTGGATTAGAGCCAGGAAGTGCTTCTCTCAGACAGAAATGGGGACTCAGGCTATGTCAGAATAGCTGGGGGGCGAGGGTCCATCACTTCCTCTTTGTGGCAGTTCCCCGAGTCCTTCCATGATGGCCTCCCAAGTTATTGTGTCTGGCTTAGGTTGCCCCTCTCTCTGAGGAGTCTTATCCGTCATGGACTATCGACCATGCTTTGGGGGCAGGGGGAAGAAGCAGAGGCAGCTTTTGCTACCAGAGACAAGCTTTGTCTCCTAAGTGGCTCACATTCCAGAGGTCGCTCACTCATCCTTAGCCATGAGGGGTAGTTACAATTCCTGAAACCAGGCAGAGCGGTTCCCAACAGGCACCCAGCATCACGGGTGTTAATACAGTGAAGAAGAGAGGATGATGGCATGGCACTGAGGGCACACAGGGTCATCCACAGTCAATCTTCAAATAACATTTCTATTTAACTTCCCCCCACCCTCCATTATGAGGCTTACAATTTGGCTATTTGAACTCCTTGCTGTTCCTTAGTCACACCCCCCGTTTATTGCCTCTGTGCCTTTGCTCTTGCTCTTCTTGCTGGCTCACAGACGTGCCCTTCCCTTTATTTCCACACATCTAAATCCTACCTTATGTTTAAGAGAGGGCAACTCCTCTACAGAGACTTCCCTAATTTTCTCATTCCACTGGTGCTTCTTCCTCCCTTGAGACACATGCAACTTTCTTTTAAAATTTCCTTCTAGCTCTTCTCCCTTTAGCAATCAATATACTAGAGTAATTCTGTACTTCTCCAAATATTATCCTTCATGATTTTTAGCAGACTTCACCATGTGCTGTCTGTTACATAATTTAATGAAATGACCATGGAGTCAGCAAAGAAGAGAAGGAGAAAAGACCATGTGGGAGGAGACCAAGGGCAGGTTCTCAAAACCAAGTGAGAGAGTTTAGTTTAGGAAGAGGATAGTCAATTGTTTCAAACGTCTATGGAAAATCAGAATCATTACTCGCAGCTCTGGGTCTTTACTTTTTGCAGTCTGTGTTATTCTGATACATTATTTAACCTTTGTTCTTCACCAGCCATGTGTAAATCTGCTCTCTCAAGACGGACAAGGGATGAAAAACTAGCTTCTTGTGTCACTCAGAAGCCCAGCTTTGCTTTTTGAATATGTCTACATTAGCTCCTCAGTTTAATGTCAACAAAGGAATTACCTATTGCATGAGGGATTCGGTCACATTTCAATCTCGCTTATATGGTGAAGTTTAGAACAAATTAATTTAAATTACTTGTGAGGGGGATTGTTCTCCCTGCAATATAATGGCATTTGTAGCCACCACTTATGGAGTGTCAGGCATGGCGCTCTGCATTTCTTATATCGCTTCACTTATTGCTTATCATAGAGACAAATGAGCTTATCATAGAGACAAAATATACACAAGGGGCTTATCATAGAGACAAAAATCTGTCCTTAGACAGACTAGAAAATACATAAACAAGCAAAAAAAAACTGCAAAAGACTTTTCAAAGTCACACTTAGTAAGGGGTAATGCCAGAATATAGACTGAGACTTGTCTATTTATAAATCCTATTTTCTAACTACTCTATTCTAATGGGTGATATAACAGTGCAATACTTTTCACACGTGATGAATTTGTTTAAGTAGCATTTAGAAGATACACATTATTTATTTTAAAGCGGTAATTTATTATGTTTTTGAACCTTTACACTTTTGGGTAGAGCTAAGAATTGAATCAGCTCTGTTCCTCCCCTGCATCGCTGCTGCAGACCTGTAGCTGGTCTGGTGATAACGACTATCTGAAATACTACCTTTAGGCAGGAAATCCATAGTGACTGAGGGAGGCAGGGCTCTAGCTGAGTACTAAAGACGAGAATAGCTACGATGCTCGGTGATATTGGAATACAAATTATCTTATACGGGTAGCGTGGCATGTGGGTTTGTTTTTAATTTAAAGAAAACAATACTTTAATCTAAACACCGCCACTCTCATTTCCTGTTTTACATTTATTTTCACATCACTCTGGCTTTTTATTACACAAACTGTGAAAACCCTAGTTTCAAGACAATATGATCATGTTAAAAGGAATGTAGCTTGATCTATGTTAAAATCGTGAATTACCTCAAGCTAGTCCTGAGGTTTCTGTTTGATCTTAAGCATCACTGTGTTTGCCTTGAAATGTTGTAATATCCTGTTGTTCACCTGTGAGTTCACTGAGGCACCCAGCACCCCTGAGTACCTTGGTGCACATTTTTGGAATTATTGCTCTAAAGGAATCTAGAAATTCTTTGAGTAAAACCCTTACAGGCCAGGGTCTCTTGTGAGTTACAATGGCAGTATTTTTAATGGTTACTTAGAGGTGATGTCTCAGATGCTAAGTAACTCAAAGATAGCTTTTCTTTTCCATACCTTTGTGCTTACAATTCAGTTGAGCTATTTTTAGGTAGTTTGGTGTGTATTTGTTTAGGTTGTAATTAGTTTAATTAAAAACACAAGATGCTGATTGTTCTATCTTGATTCAGGTGAACCTCTCTTTGTGCCTTGGTTTCAATCCCCTCCCCCATCCATTATTGGATATTATATTATTGCATTATTATATGTTCTTGTTCCTCTGTCCAAGTGAGTTATTTCACTTAACCTGAGTAATGTCAAACCCCGGTCAAAATAAATTCTGACAAGTACCTCCAGGATACTGGGATGCTTATTTTCACACACATATACACAAACACACACTGCCTTACATTTAAATATAAATTCAGAATTTATTGAAAATACAGGGTGGGGCAAAAGTAGGTTACAGTTGTGAGTATGCAAAACACAGAGTTTATTCTTGTATAATTGTTTATTAATTATAATATTTCCATACAAGCAACTGTAAACCTACTTTTGCCCCACCCTGTATTTTTGAAATTTAATTTAAAACCTAGATCACTATAATCTATTCACCCTTCTTTTCTATACTGCTATTATTTAGGGACACCTAAGAAACTAATTGTTACTTTTTATGTCATCTTATTCTCTTGCACACATTATCTTAATTCAATATACTTATTTTACTTTATCTTCTTATTGAACAGAGGTAAGATTTGCCTATATGATATGAAATGAGAGTCATCGTTCATAAGAGAACTAAAGAGATCGCGTAAAGAGCTTGGGTGACTCTGAATTGGGGACAGATATTTTTTTTCAGAGTGGATCTTTTTGGGGTTTTTTTTGAAAGAAATAAAAGAAGGGAAAGGAAAAAATGAAAGGGTAACAAGGTGGGAGGGAGGGAGAAAGAGGAGAGAGAGATGGGGGTGGGGAGAGAGAAAGAGAGAAAGATGGACAACATATTCAGGAAGTGTGCTTGATTCCTTGTCAGCCAGGAGATAAGACAGAATGAAGCCTCTCTTTCAGAGTGGATCTTAAGAATGAACAAGGAAGGCATAGAAAGTAAATGAGTCGAATCAGAGATCTTGCTTTGTTCAATCCACTTCTTTCCCAGCTGGGGTTCCCTCTCACAAATAATGAATCAGTATTAATTGTTACTTCATTATGTAAAGAGTACTTGTATCACCAGTTCCATTCTATTTCACAAGTCCCTCATAAGCATAGACTAAGAGCCACTCGGAGTGTGTGTGCTATGGAAACATAAGGGTACAGTAGCTGAGTAATTCAACGTGGGCTCAAGGAGTCTGCTGTATAATTCGTGACACAAGCTGCAGAGGTCTGCAGCCCTCAACAAGGAGTATAAGGCAGAGCAAGCAAGTGACCCAGTGTCAGAGCTGAGTGAGTACAGAGGAGGAAGGACTTGAGTGCAGGGTCAGTAGTCAGGAACAGCCCCCAGAAGGTAGGGGCCTTGGTCCAACCTTGAAGAATAGCTAGAATTTAGTTAGGCAGTGAATGAGAGAGAGAATGTTGCGGTGGAGTGGGGGTACCATGGAATGAGCGGGCATGAAAGCAAGCATTTAGTGGAGCCTAACAAGGCATAGTTTTGGGCGGACCCTGATCTCAGTCCGAGGATTATCCTTTACTTTATAGGTCAAGATGTGTAACCTTGAAAATCCCGTAAAATCCCAGAAGGTACAATAAATGAACTCTTTCTGTACTCGGCAAAAACTTACTTGCTCATCTTTCAGAAGCTTCTGTTCTTCATGTTGGATCACTCAAGCTACTGCTCCTTGTTTCCCTAGGAAATAAGAACAAAACTTCCCCATAATCCTGGCTCGCATTTTGTTCCTCCACAAAATTCCATGTACAGCTACATGGCTGTACTGGAACAAGGCCAAGGTGTTAAATAGTGTTTTGATGCAAAGAAACAAATGTGGGATTCTAGGTTTCAGGGGATTTATGAGATACAATAAGAAAAATGAACCGATAGCAACAATTTCTTTTAAAATTATATGAATTTCATTGAGCTCTAAATATTTCTGTTAGACTTATTTTTATAAAGTTGATATAAATGCACAAATTTAAGGCAGTGTTATTGTGGTATATAATGAGACAAAAGACATAGCATCTCAGCAAAATTTATTTTCTTTAAAATTGGGTGTTTGGTACTGGTCAGATCAAAGGGACTAATACCTAAATAGTAGCCATTTGATGTGGACCTTGTACTTCTGAGTGTTCTGAGTTTTCAAGATGTTGCAATAGCTGTTTTATGAGACATCTTCCAATTTATAACTTTTGGGAAATAGTTCTCAAGTTGCTTTAAATCTCGTGTGAGTCACATTACATGTTAGCAGCCCAATCTTCAGTTTTTGGCATCTGCTGTAGATAGTAGTGGATCTCTGAAAGTGTTTAATTAGGAAAATGATAGGGCAAGAATGGGGCTGTAAAAGGCAAAAGTGGCATGTATAGAAATTAAAGTACAAGTAAAATTTCCGCCTTGACCACCACCAGAACTTCAGCCTCACATACACAACCACCTACCCAACATATCTGCCAAACAGATATGTCAAACTGGACATGTCAGAATCCCACTCTACTTCCATAAAACCTTCACCCCCCCTAAATCTTCTCCATCTCAGCAGATGGCAACTCTATAACTTCAATAATTCATACCACCAGTCTGGGAAATCATGCTCAAATCCTATTATAATCTACATCCCGTCTGATGTCTCTATCTCCAAATATATCTAGAAACAACCAACCTTCACCCACCTTCACCACTACCACTTTGGCCCAAACCATTATCTCTTGCTTGGATTACTGTCTTCCCAGTTCTAACCCTGGCTCCTCTAAGTCATTCAGGTAGCCCTGATTGTCAACTATTTACTTCTGTCAGTTCATGTTTCTCATCTGCTCACAATCCTTCAGCACTTTCCTCTCTTGTCCAGAATAAAAGGCTGCTTCTGTGTAATGGTCCCAAACTGTCTCCAGTCTGGTCCCTGTGATCTGTCTTACTGCACATCCCCTAGACAGTCTCCTTGCTGTTCTCCAAACACTCACCAGACTCATTGGTGCCTCTGTATCTTCATACTTGCTCTCTTCTCTGTCTAAAATCCTCTCCTCCTAAATATCTATACGGCTTGCTCCTCTTCCAGTTTTTGGTTTTTACTTAAAGGATTCCTTGTCAGTGGGTCATCACTATCCATGCTCTTTAACTGCCCTCCTTGCCCACATACCCCTTTTGCCTTTCCTGCTTAATTTCTCTCCATAGCACTTTTCACCAGAGAATGTGGTGTTATTTACATCTTACTTAGTTTTTTTGTTTACTGTTACCTCTTTTCACTAGATTTATAAGGGCAAGGATTCTCCATTTTTTTTCTAGTTCCTAGAATGGTGCTTGGAAAATAATAAGCATTCAAAACTTGTTTTGTGAAATGAATGGATGAGGTGACCTGAGATGAGGCAGTCCTAACTGAAGTGATTTCAGTGGAAGTGGAAAGAAAGTGATGAATGTAAGAGACTCAACAGAGAATGACTTTTAGAGACCTGTTCGGTCTGCAGGTATCCATTGGGAGGGGGCAAAGAATTACAGGTTATTTCTTTACTCAGGAAGGAAGACATCAATGAACCCTTACTGTATACAGAGTGCAGTGTTTGTCATAGGGGCTGCAGAAACTTGGCTCTGACTAGAGAGAGGTGAGTAATTTTGTAGGGAATAGATTACACAAGGTTAATTTCAAAATATACCCCTAGGTGATTGATTGGCATTTTTCTGTCAGTGAATTGGTGGAGCCAAGGAGTGAAGAAGGAAAATGAGAGTTGCAGAGCCATTGCCAGAGAGTCAGATGGGCTCTTAAAAATGGAAAACCTCACTCGCCAGGATGTTAGGCTGACTCTGAGCCTTGTCTGTGGGGCTCCCTGAGCCTTCAAAACCAGTTTAAGCCATTATAAGCCAATTTGATCATCTTATCAATTGTATAGTTTGTCCTCCCCCCGCCCCTGCCCAGTTTCTTGTGCAGGGTCCATATTTACCGTTGGCTTTATCTTCCTGCTTATACTATTACTCCACATCTCTGTGGCACTTTTAGTTTTACTGATTATGTCGACCCCCAAAACATGCATTCTTTGGAACAGAGTAAATTGATTCCAAGGAATTATTTCTTAAGATGAGAATGATTATGAAAGCATGACATTCCAGTCTGAAATTTGTTGCAAGAGATGTGCACACAACCCAGTAAGAATAATGTTAATTTTATCCATCATTGACCATCTATTGATTATTTACTGGCAATTCAAGTAGAATGTAGAGTAAGTGCATTTATATGCGCCACTAGTTCATGAATACATGATGAATGTTGTATGTTAGAGGAAGAAGGAATCTTAGTTTCTGTTTATTCCTACCATAGTATCTTGAGCTCTTACTATATCTGAAAGGTGGAGAAATAGACCTTGGATTTACAACATTAAAACATGATTAACCTTCTCTTCAGGTTTTTTTTTACAGTGCTGGAGACTTGGAACCAGAGCATGAATACACAGCATGATAAGTGTGAATGGTATAGGAGAAGGAAAATGCTGTGGGCTTGTGATAAAGGGAATCACCAGTTCCAACTGGCAGAATAGAGATGGTTGCAGAAATGTGTGACATTTCAGAGCTCAATCAGAGGATGCATAGAATTCGACTGAACAGAGGGAGAGGAGAAATGAGGAGGGAATTTAGGCTGTGGGAACAAAGCTGCAAAACCCAGGAAATCCAGGGAGTAATGCAGGATGTGTTTTTGGGACCCAAACTAGTCCATTTGTGGTTCAGCCCTGCGCCCTTTACTGGAAGTGGCAGGGGAAGAGTTTGGAAAGGTGTTTGGAGCCAAAGACCCCTCATGTGTAGTGTCAGTATGGAGTCTGTTTCTTAAGCATGTGAGAGTCATTGAAGGGCTATAACAGCAGAGCATAATGACAATATTTACATTTTGAAAGTAGATTTGGATACAAATACAGTTCTAAGACTTCACCTAGAAAGTGCTTAAAAAAACCCAAAAGATTTGGGCCCCATACAAAGTCAACACAATGAGATTCTTTGAAGAACGTATCAAATATCTCACGTGATTTCTTTTTTTCCCAGCTCTACTGACATATAATTGACAAATAATATTGTATGAATTTAGAGCCTTCAGTGTGATGGTTTGATATACTTACATACTGCAAAATGATGACCACAATAGGGTTAACCTCCATCATCTCACATAATTGTCAGTTTTTGGTATATGATGAGAACATTTAAGATATACTCTCTTAGGAACTTAAGACTATTGTTAACCATAGTCACCATGCTGTACACTAGAACTCCAGAACTCATTCATCTTATAACTGGAAGTTTGTGCCCTTTGACCAACATCTCTGTTTCGCCACCCCTAGCACCTGGCAACCATCATTCTAGTCTCTGTTTCTATGAGTTTGGCTTTTTTAGGTTCCACATATAAGAGATCATACAGTATTCTGCCTGACTTATTTTCCTAGCGTGCTCTCATAGCCTTTGCCCATATTGTCACAAAAAGCAAGATTTTCTTCTTTTTTTATGGCTGAGTAATAATCTGGTGTGTGCATGCATGTATGTGTGTATGTACACATCACATTTTCTTCATTCATCTGTTGATGGATGCTTAGGTTGTTTCCATGTCTTTGCTGTTGTCAGTAATGCTGCAGTGAACATGGGTGTGCAGATATTTCTTCAAGGGAGTGATTTCACTTCCTTCAGAGATACACCATTAGGTGAGTTCCTCTGCTGCCAGCATGGCAACTGTCTGCAACCTGCATCTGTATTGATATTGTACTAAGGGAGAGTGGGGGTGGTGAGAACTGAGATGCCAAGAGCCCCCATTAGGGAGCTGTCAGGGTCCAGAGGAAAAGCAGTGAGGGCCTGGATGGAGCTTTGGCAATTCAGATGGAGAGGAGGGGACAGATCAAGAGCCATGTCTGAAATAGAAGTGTTGGTAGGATGTCGAAGACCCATTAGGTACGGCAGTGAAGGAGTCTGAAGATGACTTGAAGGTACCACTGTGGGTGGCAGTGTGGGTGGTGATGTTGTGAACCAGAGTGGGGGACACAGGAGGAATACAAGGTGGAGATGTGGATGCCTGCCCATTGGGAAGGTCGATTAGAGGGGGTTGCCAGAGGCAATGAGGAATTTAGTTTAGGGTATCCAATCCAGTTTTCCTATTTTATCAATGAGGAAACTGAGGCTCAGAATGGTAAAGTGACAAATCTGAGGTTACAAAACTAGTTGGTTAATAGAAAACTGAACATACTTCCTCTTGTGTTTATGCCTGTTGAGAGGATTCACTGCTTGGTTATGTATACTGAGAGCATCTTTATAGTACTAAATGCCAAGTGAATATATCATTAAATATGCATTATGGCTTTGCTGCTTGTGTATATTTATTTTTATTTATTTTTTATTTAAAATATTTTATTTATTTATTTTTAGAGAGAGGGGAAGGGAAGGAGAAAGAGTGGGAAAGAAACATCAATGTGTGGTTGCCTCTCATGTGTCCCCCAGTGGGGACCCGGCCCACAACCCAGGCATGTGCCCTGACTGGGAATTGAACCGTGATACTCTGGTTCGCAGGCCCTCGCTCAATCCACTGAGCCGCACCAGCCAGGGCGCTTGTGTATGTTTTTAACCAAGTCCATAACACCAAATGGATTGATTCCAGGCAATTGAGACAGAGAGCCAAGTGTTGATTTAATGGTGATATCATAGGGCTAGAAGGCATAAAAGCAGAAAGGAGCCTTAGAGATATGTCAGAACAACTTCACTTTACAGAAAAGAAAACTGGGTCTCAGGGAGAGAAAAGTATTTGTCTAAGGCTGACTAGTGATTCAAATTAAGACCCATGTTTTCCGACCCATTAAGTTAGTGACTTCATTTTTTAAAAAGATTGTATTTTATTTATTTTTAGAGAGAGGAAAAGGGAGAGGTAAAGAGAGGGAGAGAAACATCCATTAATCAGTTGCCTCTTGTACGCATCCCAGCTGGGGACCATGACTGCAACCCAGGCATGTGTCCTGACCAGGAATTGAACAGGCAACCCTTTGCTTTGCAGGTTGACTCTCAACCAACTGAGCCATGCTGGTCAGGGCAAGTTAGTACCTTCTGCAGTGATGTTATCCAGATTGTGTCTGCAGCCATTGTATTTTATTATGATTCAGTCGATTGCCACTTAATACCCCTTGAAACTGGGAGCTGAATTATGAGCCACATCCACAGGGCTGTGTGTTCAGAGACTAGGAGGAAGCAGGCATCCACATGGGATTGTTTCCAGGGCATGCATCCAGTGTGGCACTTCTTAGCTTAGAAGTTTCCGAAGGACAAAGGACTATGCATTTGCAGCACAAAACACAGGACCGAGACCATATTCGCTATTCAATAAATATGTGTTAAATGAGTGATCTAGCCTCAGGGGTGATTTTTGAACTATGGTTTATGTCCTTTTTATTAATAGTAAATTACCTATGATAAATACATCAGGTCTCTAGTTTGCCCATATGTAGGCATTCACTAAAAATCACATGGTTCTCATTATTTTAATAAGAAACAGCAGATAGGGCTGTCAGCTGACAGGATAGGAAGAATAAAATGTGAGTGCTAGACATGCCCGGGTCCGAATGTGGCCTCTCCCTGGAACACCAAAGATACAAACTTTCCAAGTCTGTTGGCCCAGTGACCTCAACAAACAAAGGTCTTTTCTTTCTAGAAATACACTTACTCTCCTTGTTTCTTACTCGATGCACATATTCTCACAAACTCAAACATACATGCACATTTTCTTTTTGAATTCCTATGAATGTGTTCAACCTCTATATATTGCTTTTTTGCATAGTATTGAAAATGTCCCTTTGGCACATATTTCAAATGTAAAATCTTTCTCTTTGAGGGCCGCCTTACTCTGCTATGGAGACCTCTGGACAAGTAGATTACTAAGTAATGCGTGACTTTGCCCTTTATCTGATTAGTGCCCTGAAAGGGATCATAAGACATCCATACAAAGCCTAGAGGCCTTCAGAGTCCTGAATGATCACACAGGGCAGCTTTTTTCCCCAGTGTTCCTGAAATGTCATGGACACTCTGAGTTTTGTCAATGGAGATCACTGTTTTGCATCAGAAACTGAAAAAAAAAAACCAAGAAAAAGGAAGGAAGGAAGGAAGGAAGGAAGGAAGGAAGGAAGGGAAAAAGAAGAAGAAAAGAAGAAGAAAAAAGAAAAGAAAACAGAAAAGAAATTTAAAACTTATTTTGGGAAAAGGAAAGTTTACCTGTGGGTTATGTGTCATATGAAGAGTATTATAACCCTTTCTTTCATTGACTGGATGACTAGGAAAATAAAATAAAATAAAATGCTTTTGTGTTATAACCATGTAAGAAATGTTTTAGGATCATCATGAGCTGGCTCTGACGAAAATGCTCTGTCTAGTCAGACCCGAATGCACAGGCTTACCTATAAGGAAGGGACTCATTGGCTTTCATCTATTTTCACGAAATGCTGTGGCTTATGAATCATTTTCACTTACAATGTGTGCTAATGCCAGTGTGATCTTAACAAGCTACAAAAAAGTTTGGTAACTTGAGTTAAAACTCATCATCACAAAACCTTGAGCTCCAACTTAAGTGTAAACTGTTCTTAGAGGTGTGTTCATCTGTGTGTTCTTAGATACATGCCACTTTCAGCATGTTATTCTAAGATAGACTTATTCAATAAGTCAACTTATTTATTTAATAAGTTGACTTATTGAATACATACCTAACTTAAAAAATTTATGTAACTTCATAAGACTGAACATAAATTCTCAAGTAAGAATAAAATGTCTTTGTCTTATCGTATATTTCTGGAGCTTTTTTGTTTGGAAAATATAAACCCAGTTTTCATTAAACTCTGTCTTCAGCAACTACTAGTGGATAGAGTGACAAGCGATAGGGTTTTGTTGATTTCTGTTATTCAGTTGAAATACCTATAATTTTTTGTTATAAACCCTGGACTGCAACTATGATTTTACTATATATCATATTGGTTTTTGTAAATTTTAACATGCTGGAGAAAGGGAGGGAAAACTTAAGTACCAGGTTGTTATAAGGTACTGTACTGGGTGCTTTACACAGGTTAATTCATTCCATTCTTATGGCAACCTTTTGAGGTATGTATTATAATTGGCATTTTACCAATGAGGAAGGCTAAACTTAGAGTGTGGAATAAACTTGCAAATATTCACTTAGAAAATTAGGAATTATCGCTTCTTGGCCTTTTGGCTAAGATCAAGTGTAGAAAATTAAGAATCAGAGCAAAAATGATTCTAGATGATTGGTCTAAAAAAGACCAACTTTCTAATTAATTAATTAATTAATTAATTTTCTTCCTTTGTTCTTCCTTTTCCGATCTCGCCCTCTCATCTCTCTCTGACAGAGGGCTTTTCTTATACAATAGATAATAGACTACTTGAGGGTAGAGGTCATCTAGTTCACTGTTCTTATCCTAGCATGTCACTCAGAGACTGGCACCAACACATAAATATCTGTTATTTGTTTAATCGAGTTGAATGGGATACTCCTGATATAGAAACCTGGAGGAGAGCTAGTATAGGACTATGGTTTATTAGTTGGGAGTATTCAGCATTGGTAAATGACTGTGGGCTCTGGATGAAAAAGCTCACTTTTGAATTCTGACTTCTTAAGTTAATTAATCTGTACAATTTGCACAGGTTACTTAGCCTCACTAAGTCTCAATTTCCTCACTTTAAAATGGGGATGATAATTGTACCTTTGTGATCATTTATGTAAATCACATTTCTGTTGTTAGTAAACATACAATAAATGCTAGCTATTACTGCTACCTTTAATTAGAATTGACTGTGGATGTATTTTTAACTATTACATTATTACTATTAGGTATTTATGATGTTTATCACTGTATCACCCCACCCAAATGTAATCTCCACAATGGCAGGGATTTTTACATTTTTTTGTTGCATCGCATGCATTGAGAGCAGTGTAGCAGTGTTGTCCAGCGAACATCCTGTGATACCAGGAATGTTCTGTACTGGAGTTGTGTAAGACTGTAGCCAGTAGCCACATGTGGTTACTAACACTTAAGATGTAGCACAAGAACCAGATGTGACTGAAGAACTGGATTTTAAATTTTAATCAGTTTTATCTAATTTAAACTTAAGTCGCCATATGTGGCTAGGGGCATCCTGTGTTAGCACAGTTCTAGGATATCAAATGGTATCCGGAAGTGTCAATAAATACTTGTCAAATGGATGAATCGTTTCTGGACTCCAGTATCAGGATCAAAGCTGTGTGATTGCATATTTAGTTCATTCCTTAAAGGTAAGCAGTGAAGCACAGCTCACACTGGAGGCCTCATAACATTGCAACATTTGGGTTTAGTATTGCAGTAAGTTTTTATTTCTGTTTTTCTTTGGTGATAGGTCAAGAAAGATTTGGAAACATGACAAGGGTCTATTACCGAGAAGCCATGGGTGCATTCATTGTCTTTGATGTCACCAGGCCAGCTACATTCGAAGCAGTGACAAAGTGGAAAAATGACTTGGACTCAAAGTTAAGTCTCCCTAATGGGAAACCAGTTTCTGTTGTTTTGTTGGCCAACAAATGTGACCAGGGGAAGGATGTGCTCATGAATAATGGCCTCAAGATGGACGAGTTCTGCAAGGAGCATGGTTTCGTGGGATGGTTTGAAACATCAGCAAAGGTAATATGACCTTCAGTGGTAAGCTTATTGTAGGCAAGATTCACAAAAGAAATGGCATGGAATCATCATCATCATAATGATAATAATATGTGTCTGGCTAGTGATTTATAGTTCCCAAACTCCTTTAAGCTCTTTCTCACCTCAGCAGGTAAGATGGGCAGAGCAAGAACTGTCATCCTCAATTTAAGATGATTGTGCCTAAGGGAGCAAAGCATCTTGTACGTCATCCTGGTGGTAATAGTTAATAAATGTTTTTGTTTATTGAGTGCTTATGTGTTAGGTATGTTTTACACACATCTTCTCATTAGTCCTTAGAACAACCCCATTAGGTAAGTATGATGTTAGAGTAAATGAATTGAATGGGTCGCTGAGTCGGTATTTCTGCCTTATTCATGCGTTAATTAACTTGCTCCATCAACATATGATAAGTTCTTCCATGGCAGGAATTATGCTTTGCTCTGGAAATAGAGAGATAACAAGAACACAGACTGTGGCATTGGGAATACTTGGATAGTGCAGTGAGAAAGTAGACGGCAGATAGAAATATAAAGACTATAATGTGGCTTGGCACTGCTCACTCTCTTGGGGGGGCCGAGGGGTAGCAGGGAAGTGGGGTGTGGTCAGGGCGGGAAATGAAGAGTCAGATGTGGGTGGTGACGGTATTATACCTCCCATTATACCCCGTGCTGCTTTCTGATTTGCAGTCAGGTAGATGACTTTTGCTCAAATCCCTTTTTTCGTGTGTGCAGACAGTATTTTTGCATCTCAGTATCAGAGAGAAAGACCACTTTAACAGTAATTTTGAAAGTTAAAAATGCATAAATAAAATATAAATAAATGTTTTGCTGTATTTTTCTGATATTTTCTATATGCATGTCTGTGTTTTCCATTATTAGGGTTTCATTCTACAGTTTTATATTATGATTTTTCCACTTTTATTTGTTTGTGGAGAAGGTATTAAATACTTGTGGAACACAGGCACTGGGCTAGTTGTTTGAAGTTCAGCTGTCAAACAGATAGGCATTGTCTCTGTACGATTTCTCATTATGGAATTTACACTTAGGCCTTATTGTGAACATTAGAGAATGGTTTGAAAATGACTTGAGTGGACACCATTCTAATAGGCTGAGGGGGACCCTCAGACTGCTTTTTTGCTGGAGAGTAGAATGGCCCGATTCGCCCTGAGAACCAGGGGAGGATGGATTGCATGTGGGTAGACCTGGACACAGCAGCATGGTAATTACTGCATTCTTATGGGAAAATGACAGGCCTTTGAATTAAGCAAATGGCTTTAGGGATTGAAAGGAAAACGTGATGTGAGAATTTCACTGAAGTGGAAACACCGGCAGGATTAAGCAACTGCTTGGGTCAGGAGATGATGCAGAGGGATAAGCAGGCTGTGCTGGCACTTTCTGGCCCGGTCGGAATTATTTCTGTTTCTACCATTTCATGGGGAGTCTTGGTCCCTACCTTCTCTCCGGGCTGTCGCTAAGAGGGCCTTGTGTTTAGAAATTACTTCTCAGTGCCTTGTCTTCCTTCTTGGTGTCTCAGTGAAATTTCCCCCTTTATTTTCCCTTACTTTCCCGTTAAAGTTCCTTGTCCTTCTGTTTCTTAGGGTGCATCCTTTTATTTAAGACACAGTAGCTATCATTTTCTACTTCCTAATGTCACTAAACCTTTTTGGGGTTTTGTTTAGAGAATTTATTGTTGTAAAGACAGAGCAAAACTCACAGATGTGACTAAGTTACAGAAATTTAAGAAATGATGCATTTTTTATAGTCTTGATTCTTGAATGTTAGTCTGGCTTTTAAAACAATTCCCGTCTCTTAGCCCCGCCCTCCACAGCACCTGCCTGTTCCTTTGTTTCAATAGAGTCCCTTTTCAGCCCAGAAGTGGATTTTGGAGAACTCTTTTTCTCAACTGGTTACTTTATATTGGAGGGGGAAACCAGGTTGAATGAATGACTTACATTTATATGCAGAGGGGACTCTTCTATCATTTATTCATTCAACAAATATTATTGCACAAGTGTTTCATAGCAGGTACTAAGAATAGAGATATTTACACAACACAGAACCCTGATTTCATGTATGATCATAACAACAACACAACATAAGTAAAAACACAGGGTATTGGATAGTGAATCAGTGCTAGCAAGAAAAATAGAAGAAAGAGGGAGAAGTCTATGAATTTGTGGGGCGAGCTGAAATTGCTTGTGGGACCAAGGCCTTTCTGGACATCTCTCTGCCCACTCTGGCATTCCTGCTCAGCCACTGCCTAGCTGAACTCTGCCTAGGGGCATGAAGTTCATTAACTTAAGGCCCCGCTGACCTTATAGTCTGGATTTATATAATCCTCTAAATCCCTGCACATGTAAACTTTGATGAGAAACTTTTGACAGAGAGAGATGGAGGGGATTTCACAAGCCTGAAGTGCACTCAATATAACCAAGAGGGTACAAAGCCTCGTTGTTAAAGGTAGTGCCTGCATTCAGCATTTCTCCTTCTTCCAAACATGCTGCCACTGAAATTGCCCTTTTGCATATCTCGCTAGTGAAAAGGGCTTCCTGGTGCCAGGTTAGTATTCAAAGTCAACACCTAGAAGCTCAGAAATAATACTGCAGCATTGACATGCTGGAGCGTCACACTGTTCAAAAGGTCTTTTTGTAAAGTATCAGATGAAGCTCTGTTTACTTTCTGAGGATAATGTTACTGCATTCACAAAATAAAGGCCCAGATCAAACTGTCAGCCTGGAGCTAAGATGGCAGCCTTTGGAGACAGCTGCCGATTCCTTCTTTGATTACATTTGGGATCAGGAAGATTTCCCATAGAGATCATTCTCTTAGAAAGTGAATCTACTAACAATTAGAGTCCTCTTGAGTGACGTCATAGTCAGTCTGGTGATACACATCTGATTTCCTTCGTTCTGTCTGAGAAATTTCTAATGCACCCAAGGCAGAAGTCCTGTGGGTCTTACCATCAGCTTTGCCATCTTTGGAGCTGGAGCCTGCAGGGTGATAGAGGAGTTTGTCACTGAAACCAGCCTCCATCCTGCCGCTCACCCCACCACCCAGAGTCATTGACCCTCTTGCTCTTCAATCTCCTGGAGTAGCTTCATAGAGTTTTCATGCCTTGTGCTATTGTTGCTGGAATAATCATGGGTAGCTTCTGGCAGTGAATTAAGAGAGAAAAATATGAAAATTAAATATGTGCTAGCATCTCTCGATTTTTACATTAAATATTTTCAAATATTAAAACCAAAGGAGCCCTGGCTGCTGTGGCTCAGCAGATTGAGTCCTGGCCTGTGAACCAAGGGTTGCTGGTTTGATTCCCAGTCAGGGCACATGCCTGGGTTGTGGGCCAGGTCCCCTGTAGGGGGTGTGCAAGAGGCAACTGCACATTGAACATTTCCCTCCCTCTCTTTCTCCTTTCCTTACCCTCTCTGAAAATAAATAAATAAAATATTTAAAAAAAATGAAAGACTAGAAGTATAGTCTCTCCTAAGGCAAATTTTCTTTGTTTTTCAACCACTGATGGGCATTCTTCCCATCAGTCGTGTTTACTTGAATTCAACCTGTGGATTCACTAGGGCTAGATAATGTGTACTTGGGGAGATCATATGTCCATTTTCCTGGAACATTCTTGGTTTATGCCTACTGTCCTAGCATAATTATTATTGAGATTCTCATTCCTGGTTTGTAATTAAAATGTATATGCTCAGTCTATCGATCAGAAGCTCCAATGCATCACACTGTCCACATCACATCTGAGCTGTACTAGTGGCTATTTTATGCATTCCTGTGCCCAAGCCCAGTCTTTACAAAATTTGTCCCTTTAGAATGAGGGCATTGCCCTGCCTTTGTGACCACACCCACAAAGCTGGGATTCCTGTCTTCTGGGCCCATGTCAGTGGCTGACGGGATTCTGCTAGCTGCTGACCCATTTACCTGGTCCATTCTTCTTCTTTTTTAAATTTTTATTTATTTAACTTTAGAAGGGAAGGGAAGGAAGGAAGGAAGGAGAGAGATATCAATGTATGGTTGCTTCTGGTGCATCCCCTGCTGGGAACTGGCCCCTGCTGGGAACTGGCCTGAAACCCAGGCATGTGCCCTGATGAGGAATCGAACCGTGATCTTTGGTTCGCAGGCCCGTGCTCAATCCACTGAGCTACACCAGCCAGGGCCTTCTTTTTTTTTTTTTTTTTAAGATTTTATTTATTTATCTTTAGATGGGAAGGGAAGGAGAGAGGGAGAGAATATCAATGTATGGTTGCCTCTTGTGTGTCCCCTGCTGGGAACTGGCCTGCAACCCAGGCATGTGCCCTGACTGGGAATCAAACTGCAGTTGTTTGGTTCACAGGCCTGAGCTCAATCCACTGAGCTGTACCATCCAGGGCTCCTGGTCCATTCTTGGTGCTCATTGCTAGCATCCTCATCAGTTGCTCCATTTATACTCACTCTATGATCATAGCCACCCACCTTTAAGAAGTGACATAATATATGTGAAGTCCCTGGATATGTTATGTCTGATTACACACTCACACGCACCCTCATCATCATTAACATCTGTACTATCGGTCCCCACAGTCCACCTGCTGGTCTGGGTGTCCCCATCTGTGCGTGGCCATCTGAGCAGTAGTTGGAGCAAGGATCTGTTTCTGTATCCCAGCTCTTTCCCAGGTGCTCCATCCTGCTCTTGCTGTATAGTTATTTGTCTGCGGCTGTGTTCAGAAACAGGACACCTGGAAAACACCAATGTCAACAGGAAATGACAGAGCAAGCGTTATCTGTCCACCCGTAGTGACCGGGACCAAACTCACAGAAAGAACTGCAGTATCCTTTCTCCTGGTCGCTCCACCCCGGCCCTCCTCCTGGCAGATTTCCATGGCTGTTTCCGCCCTACTTACAGTGACATTTTAGGCACACCCTCTTTTCAGAATGTTGTAAGATCAGTGGGTGTCCTAGGAATGACTTTCTTACATTAAACTCCACTCCATTTGCTTCTTTTCCCTGAAGCTGAACAGAAGAATGTTGATGTGGGTCCCACAAAGAGAAGGAGTATATCCAATAGTGTTTTCCCTTGAAAGTTAATTTTTCAGGGGGAAGAGTGGGTGTTTCACAGGGTAGCAGATATCTTTCATGTGTTTAGGCTTTCCAGCAACTGTTAAATACATTTGCTATCTTTGGGGAACTTCTAGCCACGGGAGGCTCACCTCCCCAGGAAGAACCTGTGAAGCCTTCTTCCTTTGCCTTGTCTGCAGCTAGGGCACAGGCTCATAACCTAGATTCCACCAGTCATACTGACTCAGAAGTGAGCAACCAGAGGAAGAAGGTGCAGTGCAAAATCCACTTTTCCCCAGGCAGTGTGGTGGAAGAACGGGCCTCTCCATCCTTGATAGACAGCAGAGTTTTCAGGGTCTTGTACTTGACACAGAAATGGAATCACTGCTGGCCCCAGGAACAGTTGTATTCAGGTGAGTTTCTTGGAGATTTGCAGATGACAAGACCAAGTCTCGCCCAGCGGTGGCCACAGCCATGCCCTCATCAGGCCTGTCCTGTGTGGGGTTTGAGTTTCCAGAAGCTTAGGGTGGTTGAGTCTGTTTGCCTACACTATTGAACAATGCTGCAAGCTACCCAATGGCCTTGAGTAAACTGTTTCATCACCAGCTTCTCTATTTAACAGCTGAGAAACTGGATTAGTAGACATGGTCAAAAGCATTTGAGAAAACCAACTTAAACAAATGCTTCCTCTGCTGAAGGACTTCTCAGGACTTTGATATTCAAATGTGCATTCCAAATCTCCAGTGATAACAATGGCACTGTTTCTTGCTGTTTGCTGTATGTTAGCTTTGTGCAGAGATTTTTATGTGTAGGAACTCATTTGATCCTTACCATGACCCTACAAAGTGGGCATTATTTTTATGACTATATTAAAGGAAAAAAATGGAGACTTAGGTGACTTCCCTAAAGCTGTATGAGGTTACTCCCTACTTTTTTTATTCTAACATACACTTTTGCTCCTTCATATGTTAACATTTCAAAATCAAAATATGTCTTTTGGCAGTTTGATTTCTAGAATTAAGGTCAGTTATGCACATGATGGCGTTTTGCAACCTCCTCTCAAAGAGGACTAACTGCGCAGCTGCTCCTAAAGGCTTCCGGCCACACAGAACACTCGGCAAAGCAGTAGAACAAATTTAGGACGTGCTGGCCTAGAATCTTCATGTGGAGAGAAAGTTTTCTGTGTCTTATTGAGTTTAGTGAGCTTTTATTATTATTACCATTATTTTTTAATTGCTCTGCAAGCTGAAATATGCCGCACTTAAGAAGTGGCTAGTTTTCTGGAAGCTGCTTGAAGAGAAGTATCACACATCCTTTCTATAGGCTTCTAGAAAATATGCACTTTGAAACATAGTATGTTTATACAAACTGGAAATTCATAGATAATTACACTTGGGTATGGGTAGATGGTTATTCTAATTCATGTTTAATGGATTGAATATAGAACATCATTTTTTAGAAATTCCTTTATTTTTAAGCTGGGTATTAGACCATCTCTGATTGCTCCCATTTTTCAAATGTCAAACCATGAAAAAATTTTGACAGTCACTGGTGTATTCATTACTGTAACACAATTTGTATTGAATATTGTGGTTCCGAACGATGTATATTGAGCCCTTTCTGAGTTCAAAGCCTGTTATTAGGTGCCAGTTCTTATTCCTAAAATGTTTATTGTTAAAACTCCCTTTTGGGGAATAGATATTACAGGCTTTAGGGAAATAGGTATTCCAGGCTTTAGGTGGCCATTTCTGAAGAATTAGATGAATCTTGTGATGTGTCTGCACTGACTTAACTGGCCATAGCACACTTGACCCTGTATTCTTGCCTGATCTGATTAGAGCTGGCTGAATTTAGGGACATAAAAGTAAGGACCCAAACTGAGATCTAAAATCAGCAGTTAGGAGGCATGAATTAAAGGAAATGTTTAATAGGCATGATCATTAAGAAAAACTTTTTTTATTCTTACCCGAGGACGTTTTTTCCTCACTTTTTAGAGACAGTGAAAGAGAGGGGGAGCAAGAGAGGAAGGGAGAGAGAGAAACATCAGTCAATGTGAGAGAAGCATCCACTGGTTGCCTTCCATACACACCTGGAACAGGGATAGTATGCTCCTGGACCAGGGACTGGACTCGCAACCTAGGTGTATATGCCCCGACTGCGAACTGAAGCCACAACCCTTCAGTTAAGGGGCGGTACTCCAACTGAGGGCTGCGCGTGATCATTTTATGTAATGACCACTAGTCTGTGGTACAACTGTTAGAATCATTGCTCTAACAAATTCTTCATGCCCTACATGAACAATGGAATAGTTTCTTAAAGTCCAGAGTAGCTTAAGTACAAGGGTCTTAAATTCAAGTTACTCATTTGCTTGAGAATCAGTAAAAATTAATTATAACATTTAAGTTATTATCATTAGTTAATTCATTCTTGAGAGCTTGTCTAGGTCTATGCTTATAATTTACTGAATAATATGAAGTCCAAGTGAGACTAAGGCATTGTAGGGAAATAGAAATGTTCACTCAAAGGGTATAGCCACAGCTTGATATACAGAGGGAAGGCATTTAATGTTGTTCTATTCTATCTTCTCATTATATTTATTTCTATAAAAACCTTATAAGGAAAAAGACCTATGTGCCTGTCTCTCCGTATTTCAAGGAGGAAGGATACTCCTGAGGCTCTATTCTATCTTGAGTTTAATCTGAAACAGAGATGAGCTACTTGGAAAAGTGTAGGTGATGACAGATGGAAAGAGCAGGTAGAATTCTGGTTCCTTTGGGAATGAAAACATTGTCTGGGTTTTAGCTGGGTACAGACCATGACTGAATATGGTCCCTAGTCTTCACTGGTAGACTATGTCTCCTGTTCTCAGACCAAAGAATGGTTACAACCAGATTCTGCTTCTGGGGCCAACTTTCCTCATGGATGACTAGCCATGACTTCTTTCTCAAACTTCAGATTCCTAATATTTCTCTGGATCTCTACGTGGATATCATTCTAACAATTCTCCAAACCCCACATGTCTGAAACTGACTTCATCAGCCTTTCTGCAAACCAAATCCCCTGATTTGGAGATGCCACACACACCCGGACATCCACACCAGGCAGCCTTCTAAACAGTTACTCATCCTCCACAAGACCCTTGTCCCTACTCTTAGGAATACTTGGAGGGGAATAGAGTGTGTGACGTTGGAGAACAGTTTTTTGGTGATTTTCATATGTACCCTGGTTAAAAGGCGTGGTGTTACACTTTGTTCATTAATTCACTCACTCATTCAGTCATTCATCCATCATTCATTCCTGAACTATTCCTTGAATCACTCCTGTTATTCAGGTTGTATTCAGGCCACTACCTTGCTAAGCATTGGAACACTGATGATAAAGGGTGCCATTTCTCCCCACTGAGATGTTCCCAGTCTCCTGGAAGAAAAGAGACATAAACGAATAATTATAATATAGTATGAAATTCCATAAAACTGCTGACCTCTCTGTGAGAGCACTTGAAGAAGCTATTACCTTTACCTGAGAGAAAGGCAGCTTCTTAACGTTTGATCATCTCTTTACCCCTGGTGATCTGAAATTCCACAGTCCTATGCTCCATGTGAACCTTTGTTCAGTGCCCTCTATAAACTCTTTCAGCTTATGTTCTGAGAAATATCACTTCTTTGAGAATTTTCTCCCCTTTATTTTCTTTGTTCTTTCTTTATGAAGTTCCTGGTTTAGTGCAACTTCCTGAATTAAGTCTGTGCACCTACTATACTTTTTTTCCCCTAATATTTTTAGCACTTTGTCATTTTTATTTCATTTTTTACATTTCTTTGAGTCACTTCCCAATCTGTTATTGTAATTTTCATTTCGGCAATCACAATTTTAAATTTGAAGAGCTTTTCTGTTTTGATTATTCTTTTTTCATAGCATCCTATTTTTAGTTAAGAATGTAATCACTTGTATTTGTGAAAATACTAATTCGTTTTCTAAAGTACTTTTTGTCTCTTGCATTAGATATTTTATTAGAGTTATTTTTACAGTTCATATGTAGGTTGTTCTAAACATCTGATGATCCTTGGTAGAACATTCATTTTTAGGAACTAGACCACCAAAAGCATATACTAAGCTCTATGTGTTTTAGTAGGCTTTTTGGTTAGTGGCTGTGTTGGTTATTGATCAGTGCATTTCACTTTAGGTTGGTAGTTGCTGGGGACTTCCAAATGTCAGCTATTGGAGGGTTTTTCTTCCTACAGAAATCTTTTGTCCCAGTAGTGGGGAGGATGCTAGAGTTCTGTGAGGGGGTGTGTGGTGGTTCAGCTGCCATATTGGCAGGCTTTTCATTGACACATTTTTCTGTCTCACGCCACCTACATAGGAGAATTTTTCACTGTCTCTTGATCCACAAGTTTTTTTCCCCCTTTCATTTATTCAGAGGATAAACCAGTTTTTGCTTAGGGGTATAGATGACTAGCTGCTAGTATTTTACAGGGAAGACTAGGGAAAGGCTGTGGTTGACCTTCCCCATTCTGACCTTGACCCAGTCCTCCTGATTTCAGCCACTGTCAGTACATGGGTCTTGGATTCTGTGGGAATTACTGAGCTCTCTTAGTGTCCATATCTCCCTTCACACCCCCTGCAACCATGCTGTGTACATGCTAGTAAATCCACTATTATTCTCTATTACTTTCAGATTTCTAAAAAGGTGTTGAAATCTCTTGAATACTGATGTACATTTTCTCATTACTTTCATTCTTGAGATTCTATTTTAAATACTGTTTCTTTGAAATAATTTTTTAAGTTTTGGTAAGAAACAGATAAACGTATTTTACTCAGTGTGCCACACTTAACTAGAAGGTATCCATGCCCTTTCACCCCTTGTTGATTGTCTACTTTATTTCTGACTCAATCTTAGTTCATAGTTTAATTTATTATGTTTCTTTTTAAGTAGTATTATGTTATCTTCATTTTATCATGAGGATAAGTGGAGAATAAAGACAGCAGGCTAAGAAACTTACTGAAAGTCACAACTAGTGAGTGTCAGAACTAGAGTTTTAAACCCAGGGCTGATTCATTCTGTATCTACCTGGTGCTTTCTATCTCAGCCTGTACTATAAAAAAAGAAAAAAAAAGCCACAGCTCTGTCTCTGTGCGGACCATTTTCAGAACCCTCTGCAAAGGGTTGCTTCCTTGGTTCAGGAGAGGTTTTGTTACTAAGACATGCTTGACTTCTTCCTCTCTGTATTACTTCATATTTTTCAGTATTGATTTTGTTTGTCCTTGGTTTTGTGGTCCTTTACCTTCTTTAATGTGTCTTGTTTGCCATCTTTGAAACACCCTTAGATTTGTGGGTGACAGCCCTGCTCTCCCAAGGTCTTCTATTTCATCTCTGTCTGCTTCACTGACAAGTGAGTTATTGATTCCTTGGGGAGCCTGCAGGGGTTGGGGGAAAATCAATATCCCATTAGACATAAGCCAGAAGCAGCAGCAGCAGCTCCTCAGCAGCCTGTTCACTGACCTAACATGTTGGGGCAGTGTTTAAAAACGAGGTTAGCCCGGCGTGTCCAGGGATGTTCCGAAGTGATTAGGTTGCCCTAGGAATATTTTAGAAAAAGTCAATGACAGAAAAATCAAGAGTTGTAAATCCATTTCCTCGAACTAAATGAAGTCAGGTCATCTTGTGAGTATAATTTTGCCTGTCAGAAGTTGCTCCCGAGGAAGGAAGTTCTCTGTTGAAATAACTCTTGGTCACTTTGAATTTTCCAGTGCAGGCCCAATTTCTGAGAAGCACAGAGCACGCATCTTACCTTTCATGTTTCCCAGGGTTCCCCAAACAAAGTGTGAGTGCATTGGCAATGAGGTGCCTAGCATTACCCATATAAAGTTTCTGAAACCTAGTGTGTAAACCCCACTTTTTAATACTATCTCAAGAGGTGTCTTATGGCAGTTGTCCCCAGATGAGTTCCTTTGAAAGGAAGAGTTCCTTTGGAGACAGAATTATCATCTTCTCACTCATTTGGTTATAAGTTTAAAATTTCGAGTTTCAGATTTCCGTAAAGGAGGGCAGATATGAGGAGAAAAGTCAAATTATCAAAGTCTAAAGAGGTCTAGTGTTACCACAGTAAGAGAAACCCATACTTACCCTCCAAATTATCATGTCATTATGTCTCTTCCTTCAGTGCATGGAAACACAGGAAAATTGTATTTGAATATTACTTCAAAGCCATCTTATGATCCAACTCCTTATTTTGTAGTTTGATTCATTCATTCTTCAGTAATGACTGAGCACTTCGCCTCTGCAATAGGCACTGTTTTAGAGGTATACTCCAGGACTCCACCAATTGACAAAAAGATAAAATTCCTGCTTTTTGAGTTTGCAGTGAAATGGATAAGACAGGTAACAAAATGATAAATACCTGCAATGTATAGTTAGTCAGATGAGCTAAGTGCTAAGGAGAAATTAAAGAAGGGAGAAAGTCTAGAGCTTGTATGGCATATATGGGTGGTGGGTAGGGGGCTGTTCAAAGAAAGGAGGGCAATTTCGGACATGCGACCATGGAAGGTTCACTGTGAAGGTGTTTTATTTTGTGAATTAAAGATTTGAAGGAGGAACACTATTCAGCATATAGATTCCTGTGGAGGGGAATGGTCCAGGAAGAGGATGTAGCGTGTGCAGAGGCTCTGTGCTGGGAACTGACAGTGGGGATTTAAGAGAAAAATAAAAACGAGGTCAGGGAAGTGGCAAGGTCATGTTGACTCTTTAGTGCATTGGAACCACTTCAGGTTTTGCCTGGAATAAGATGAGAAGACATTGGGTCTGATCAGAGATGTGATGCAATTTGAACAATCATGCTGGCAGTTATGTTGAATCTATGAGTTATACTGGGGGGGGGTTGGGAATATCATCTCAGACGCTATTGCACTATCTAAAAAGGAGGAACTGTGGGAAGTTATCAAACTCTACATGCATTTTTAAACATAGAGCACAGAGGATTTCCTGACAATTTGGATGAGGATAAGGAGATAATGATAGGATTTGCGAACAGCACCACAGTTTTTGACCTGCACAACTGGAATAATAGAGTCAACATTTTCTGAGGTAGGGGTTCTGGGATGTGAAGGAATCAGTGAGGAGATGTCCAAGACTCAGTTTTGTATAGAGTAGCCCTCTCCTCTCTGCAGGGAGTGTGTTTCAAGACCCCCATTGGTCGCCTGAAACTACGGTTAGCACTAAACCCTACATATCAATCTTTTTTCCTCTAATGCATACCTATGATAGTTTAATGTATAAAACAGGCATGGTAAGAGATTAACAACAATAACTAATAATAAAATAGAACAATCATAATGATGTGCTGTACTGAGAGTTATGTGATGTGGTCCATCTCTCTCACGTATCTTGTACTGTACTGATGCTCCTTGTGATGATGATGTGAGAAGATACAGTGTCTGCCCGAGGAGTTGAAACAAGGTGGATGACATAGGCATTGTGATGTGGTGTTAGGCCACTGTAAGTGTTACTAGAACACAAGCACTGTGATACCATGACAATCATCTGATAACCAAGGCAGCTACTAAGTGACTAATGGGTGGTATGGAGCACACTGTGGACACACTGAACACTGTGATGAATCACGTCCCGGCATATGGGGTGGGGACAGTATGAGATTTCATCACAATACTCAGGATGGCATGCAAATTAAAACTTATAAGTCATTTATTTCTGGAATTTTCCATTTAAAGATTTTGGACAGTGATTAATAGCAGGTCAATGCAACCATAGAAAGCAAAACCATGGATAAGTGGGGAACTACTGTGATGTTAAAATCTAGAAGACAAGTATGAGCAGATGTCAAGTAGGTAGTTGGTTGTGCTTCGGGAGTTCAGGAGAAAAGTCCAACTGCAGGTATGAAGATCAAGGGCAGATCCCTGGACACGCCCACATTCAGATGAAAAACTGAGGCCAGAGAGAGGGCTGGTGGTGGAGGGCATGGGTATTTTGACTTAGTCCAAACTTCTGATAAAAGTGAAATGAGTTCCCATCAGAGGTTCAAGCTCTATGCCACTGCCTTAGACTCTCTTCTTGTTTAATGTAATTAAATAATTAGTAGTCCTCAGCCACCATTTGAGCCAATTAAATTTACCTACTTTACTTTGGAGTCAACCCATAGCCACCCTGTCCACAGGACAGTATAGGGGCATTATACTAAAGATAAGATGCAAAAGGTGGTCTCCTGATCACTCAACCTGAAATCTTTATTACAAGAGCAAATGAAGTTAGTTTCTTGTGTTAACTCTGACATCTCTGGGTCATCTGTTAACTTGATACCACATTTTTCAAATGTTAGTCTGTCCCTCCATGATACTACTTTTGCTCTGAATAAGCCCCAATACAGTACTATCATTTTCTGCCTGTAGCAGTTTCTCTGGGCACGCCCTTGTACTTGGTTTGAGGTCCTTGACCCCATTTAGATGAGTTCAGACCACCCTTGAATTTGTTCTCAGTCCACTTCTCCTTTCCTTCTTTTGTATAAGTTGGTTATTTATTTATTTATTCATTTATTTATCATACCCTGAGGACATGTTTATATTGATTTTAGAGAGAGAGGAATAAAAAACATCAATCTGAGAGAGAAAGATCCATCAATCAGTTGCCCAGTTGCCTCCTGGACGCACCAGAATGGAGTCAAACCCACAACCTAGACATGTGCCCTAACTGGAAGTAGAACCTGCAACCTTTTGGTAAACAGGAGGACACTCCAATGAACTGAGCTGCCTGGCCAAGGCTGCATATGTTATTTTCGAGCCTGATTTTATATGAGATATTCCTATAGTCAAACTGCATTCTCTTAAATCTCTTTCCTCCCCCTTCTTTGTCCGGTTACTCATGCTTTTATAGTTAGCATTTCTTTATCTGAGCTTCCTGTCCTGATTTTTCTCCTGATTCAGTCTCACAGATTTTTTTCCATCTGTGAGAAAAACCTACACAGTTTTCCATTCATTCTTATATATTTCTATCTTACAGTTCATGAAATATTTATAGATATGCTGTTTCCTTCTTGTTGTCTGGGCTTGAGAGCTAAGAAAAAGATGTTAGGATTTTATAAACTATTCATGGTTCAAAATTAATCACTCTTATGGTTTTTGTTTCATACCTTAGAATGTGGCTATTAACATACTAAATATTCCTTATAAATAGCTTAGAAAATAACCAGAATTATAAAATTGGTTTACATGATCTATAATCAAGTCACAAGTTGATTCACTAATACTTTTGCCTATTTTCTTTTAATTAGAAATAGGTATATATTTTTAAAAAACTTCATCCTATCCCGTATATCATTAAAGTATCAACCCATAGAACTAGCTAATTAGCTATACACATGTATAGCTGTATATACATGATTCCAGGAGAATCATGTAGAGAAGTAAAAGGTACCCATGGTAAGCAAGGAAAGCTAAGTTGTCTTCTAAATAATATTTGATAATGCAAGAAAACATGCAGTTCATCTTAAAGGTTCTCAGGAACAAAGTTAAGATCTTTAAAGTTTACATTTGAAGCAAAAACACCTTTTATCTGGCAAAGTTGCTGTCCTTTTGAATCTATTTAATTAGGTGGACTTCTGTAAAAACAACCAGAAAATAAGAACTGAGGTTAAGTCTTAAGCTTCAAGAAACCTCTATTATTTCTTTTATTTTTCCAGAAAAACTTATTAAGCAACTACTTCATGCCTTTCTGAAGAGGTGCTTTGTTTTTTTCCGATGTGAATGAATCAAAAGTATAACACTTTTTTTTATTGTTGTTCAATTACAGCTGTCCCACCCGGTTCCAATTTGCTCTCCCCTGCCCGCCACCCCTACCCACAGTCAATCTCCACCCTGTTTTCTGTGCCCATGGGTTCTCTATACATGTTCCTTGACTTGCCCCTTTCCTTCTCCTTGAAGAGGTGCTTTCTTTCACGTCATTTTGATTCTACTTTTCTCTTCTTGCATGTTGAATAATAGAGCCTCAACTGTCCACTTATTCTGCATATGTTAAAGTTATCAGCTGCCGCTAAATATGTCTGTTTACAATGCACAGCTTTATAAAAATATTTTTCTATTTTTTAAATCATAAATTGTTTATGTCCATCTAAAATATGAATATATCTACATTAGTGTAGATGATTACAAATGTTCATGAAGTGATATAGGAAATACAACTGAGGGTTTCTTGATTTTGGAATGATTCTTCCACGGCCAGTTTTGTATTCCTACCCCCCATCATTCCCTTTCAGCTCCCCTCCACAGGTTGTCCAAATGGAAGTTACCATCTCCCACATACTCTGTCTCTCAAGTTACAGTGATTGGCCAATAGTGCCCACATAGACTAAGTGGGGTCCCTCCTGGTACCATTCTCCCCTGGACTCAGAGTTGCTTTAGTCTCCAGCAGGAACATGTGACTGAAGCCAGACTCATTAGTATCCTTCCCCAGGATTTCCCAACCCAGTTTGGGGGTAGGATGCCTTTTCAAAGGGTGGCAAAGCTATGAGAATATAAGTCCAGATGCTGTTGGGAGCTATCTCCCTCTCTCTATGAAAAAAGTTGCTGGACAGACAGCTAAATGGAAGCTGACCTGATGATGTTTCAGAGTTTAATTTTATTTCCTAAGGTTCTTGGAATGGCCCACATCCTTTAGCCATTCCAGCACTCCTGGGAACTACCCTCCAGATGACCTAGGCAGTTCAGTGGGTTTCTGATTTTTGCAACCCACAACTTCTGACCAATCATGTTGATAGAGTGAACTTGAAGAAGTAAATGATTGCCTAAATAAACATCCTATAATGAAACTCTCGGTGTGAGAAATCATTCCCATTAAGGGAGCATTATTCTTAGGACTCCCACACATTTAACTGCATTAGTCAAGGGCTGGAGATAGTCTCAAGAGTCACCTTTAAGCCTGTTTGGAAAAAAAAAAAGCGGAATATAAATTCCTTTCACAGCTGGTGAAACTGATGCCAGAGAGAAGACCTGATCAGTTTATGGTGACTAAGCTAGTGGGTGGGAATACTTGGGCTAAAATCCACATCCATTCATGCTCTGTCTAAAGTTGTCCTGAGGTTAAAGAAACTTCAGTATAATAGATTTTAACACACAACATCTCACAGTATTTTTTGTTTGAATTTTAGTTGGTATTGGTCCATTTTTCTTTCCCTTTCATAGGCCAGTTCATTCATAAATGACTTGAGCATGTACGTGCCAACAGGCCCTGTGTGAGATGCTGGCAACACCCCTAGTACGTAAAAGTGCCACTTCTGCTCTCAAGGAGTTTACTCTCTGGTGAGAGGGCACATTTCTAAAAGTCTTTGCAATCGTGTTTGATAGCAGCTCATATAGGAGACTGCTGTGAAAGCACCTGAGAGTTACCCAACCCAAACGAGCTCCCGATGGAGGTGGGCATTGGCCAGAGGAGGCGCATCAGGGCAATAGTGTCCACACTTCGTCATCACCGGTCAGGCACATTTCCCCGACTTGGTTATTAGCATTATCTCTCTCTGCTCTGTCGCAATCGTGTGAAAAGAAACACATGAATTTCTTTGGGGGCTAGGCTCAGAGAAATGGAGAAAGGTAAACTTGGGGGTAGCACCACCTAGGAAAGAGTGAAAAAACACAAGTATAATGGAGAAGCACTCCATAAATGTCTCTATTCCCCATGGCTGACCCGCCATCCACAAACATGCCCGTGTGTACCACCTCAGCCCCTCATCAGTAATGTTAATGCAATGTTCTTTTGTTTCCCAAGCATTATACTTTCTTTTCAGGGCCTATTATATGCTGAGACTGTTGCTGAGTTCTTTCACGTATCTCATCTCATTTTATGCACATCCTCAACAACTTTATAAAGTTGGCATTGTTTTTGTCACAGATCATAGGTAAAGAAACCAAGGTTGGGAGAGAGGTTATGGTGACTTCCCTGAGGTCACACAACCAGCAGTTGGCAGAGCCAAGATAGTTCTTAGTCCTTCTACTGCACTTTTCCTCTTAAATGATCAAATGCACAAATAATAAAAATTCAAGATGACCAGAAGATTCGGAAACTGAGAAGTATACTTGAGTTACATCTCAAAGTTCAAAGCAGAATAAAATGAAATCCTTTTGAATCAGTTAGATGTAAGTAGCTAAATATTTCCGAATGAGGAGGGTACTTGAATTGTCAGGGAAATCACTTCATAAATTACATATTTGTCTAACCACTCTGCTGTACACCCGAAACTAATATAAAATAATATTGATGTGAACTGTAATTAAAAAAATATTTTTAAATAAAACCTTTAAAATTAAAAAAGTAATTAAAAAAAACCCAGATGAGATATGTTTGCTCTGGACAGACAGGGGATCTACAGATAAAGAGGGTGTGAGAGTAACCTAAGCAAAGCACCTTGAGGAATGGCCTGTGGTTTAGTTCAGCGGGGAGCCAGCCAAGTTAGGGAAGCCAGTGGGGATGAGACAGGAAAACAAAGTTGGGGCCATATTGGTTGGCCCTCAGTTTTTAGTGGTCCAGACTGATTCTGAGCAGGCAATGGAAGCCAACAAAGTCTTTTTGAACTGGAAATTGGGGATGAGGTAAGACTGTGGTTACACTTAAATTAGAGTAGTCAGGACACAGCCTAGAAGGCATATATGAGATAATTGCCGTGGCAAGAAATTGGAGCCATGTGGTTAGAGACTGTGCAAGACCTGACCTAGGATGAACTGTCACAGTGACGGAGAGAAGGGGAAACGTCACCATCATTAAGTCTAAGCAGAAGCCAGGAGAGGTGTGGACTAACAAGATCACCACCGAAGACCTGACTCTAAAACATGTTAAAGCAAAGATTGTACAGACTGACAGGTGGTGCCTGGTCCACAGAGAGTGCTCAATGATTATTTGCTGAAAAATGGATTGTTTCATTTAGTTACATGATATTTCATTATTTCATGATAAGAACTTCAAATTGATGCATCACCTTTTTTTTTGCTATTAAAAGTTTGTAGAATTATAAAAAAGGGGAGGATGGTGTTTTATTCCACAACAGGAAGAAGTAAATTATGCAGCACAAGCTAAGTGAAGTTGCTCAGGCTAAGAATGACTCCTCATCTGGCTGTGGTGTAGGCATCAGGGATTTGGCAGGGAGAGGTAGACTTAGGTTCTAGGGTTGAGGCCAGAGATCTGGTAGTTAGCTAGCATCATGACATTCCAAATTCAAAAAGGTGATATAAACATGGATTTGTTTAATCTTAACACATCCACTTTCACACATAGTTCTTGTTCCTGTATGTTTTCACCCAAGCACTGTTTTTTAACAATGGTGGCAGAGCTTGATTTGTGCTGTCTGGTAAGTGCCAGGTAGGTAGGAAGTGCCAAGAAGCATTGAAGATACAGTTCATAGTGCTGAGACAAGACTACTCAGAAGAAATAATATTTCTGGAAACAGAAGTGTGCAAGCAGGGCCAGCAGCAAGAACTAAGAGAGGTAGCCTGCGTGATGGCAGACTAGTCACTTTCCTACTCTCTTGCCTTAGTTTGCTGATATGTCAGAGAGAGCAGTTAGAATTAGTGATATGTAATTTCCCTCCCTATTTTATATTGACAGGTTCTGTGTAAGCTGGTGGATGTTTCTTGGCTGAAGTAGGGTCCTAGAGGCTGCTAGTGTGAGGGCGTGGAGATAAAGGAAGAGAGCTATAAGACAGAAGGCCTTGGCGTTATAGAAAAGAGGGGAGAGGATTTGCAATGGACTTTGACATCTAGTGCATAAAGGGCAAGGCCTGAAGCAGGACTGTGGTGAGGATGGGGGAGGCATTGTCAAAGGGACACAATCTTTCGAGCTGATTTTATTTGTGAACATTTCTCGTCTTTCCCCACATCTCCATGCTGACATTGTGACTCTGCTCTGTGTTGAAATCAGTGACAGTATGGCTCCTTCCCAGTGCATGTTACATAGACTAAAGCCTGGGAACTTTCAGACAGTAGGGAATCATTAGGACCTGGTTTGTATGAATCATACTCCTCACTTCTTCCTCATGTGGAGAAAGTGTAGCATGTGCAAAACCATGTGCTTCAGGTTCAGGCCGACTTTCGCTTGGGCATTAACAAATTGCTGGCCATAGACTCTAAGAAGTCAGCAAGGAGAAAGAAAAAAAAAAGTATGGAAGCTTTGGGGATTGAAGTTGCAAGTCAGATTCTGCTCCTTACTGAGACCCTCTGTATGTCATTTAACCTCTCTGAACTTCACTTTTCTCATCTGTAAAATGAGGGCAGCATCTCTCACCTCAGCTTTATTGTGAAGATTAAATGAAATGCCACCCTCTGGGAACAATTTCTGAGATTTAGGGCTCAGTTTGGAGGAGCCTCAATAGAAACTCATGATTACAGAGGGAGGGAGCAGTTACCCAAGGGAAATGGGGAGTGATATTAAGCATTGGAGGGAAGTGCTAAGCAGACAAAAACACAGGTGTCCACAATACTCACCCCATGTTAGATATGAACTAAAGTAAATGAAAACTAGCAAAACATTGGGTACTTCTGTGCTCAACACACGACTGCTGAATTTTAGAGTAAGGATTAAAAAAACCCTGTTCTGTGTAAGACTTCTTACAGTGGTGTTATCCAGCGGGCCATCTGCTCCTATAAAAATTGCACAGGGCTGAAGAATTTAGTGCCCTAACCTCAGAGCCTATGGTACACTTGGTGTTTTGTCTGAGGCTGATGTATTTGGAAAGATTAAGGGAGGACGAATTCTGTGCCAGCTTCTAACTAGGCAGATGTGAAGGCTTTCTGCTGGAATATTTTTGCTCTCTGGTGCCAGGGGTCAGAGATTAAATAATTTGACACAAGACAGATGTTCTAAAGAACTAATTAAAAAACTGACAATTACCCAAGACCTCAGATAGTTAGATTTATATGCCTTGATCTACAGGAAGATCAGAATCGGTGCAGCTTAAAATCACTGTATTCAGTATTTCCAGAAAGTTCACTATTGAACTAAAAATGAGTGCCTTTAAAGATAAGCTTAATTATGCAAGTGTGTCTAGAACCTGGCTGAACATTTTAAGAAAGGGAACATCTTTTTAAAAAATACCCATGCTGCGCCCATTCCAGATAAACTATAACAATGTCATGGAGGAAAGCCCTGGTAACCATTTTTTAACTCTCCAACCGAGCTGAATATGCAGCCAGGATTGAAACCTACTGATTCATAAATAAAATTTATTTTAATAGCTGTTTTAGTCCTAGGAGACACTGTAAGTTATGTGGGAGCCAGATAGGAAGTGGAATTAGGCCAAGTTTGTTAGAATGACAGATTGACCAAGATTTTCTTCCGCTCTGGGTAAATGACATAATTTTGTTAAAGGTTAAAGTCTCTCCTCTCCTTTAAAAAATGGCTGTTCACTCTTTAGCACATTTTTGTGACAGTTGAATGTGAGCGCAGTTTTGTAAGCAAAGCACCTGCTATATGCACAGCATAGACACTCAATAATAACTGGTGGTTCCCAGTATCTGTGTTTATTAAAATTCCTATTGAGCATTTCAAAGCCTGTTTCTCTGGCATCCTTATTGACATAAGTGAAAAGATTCTAAGCAGAGGCACAAAGATGAGCACACATCCACCTTCTGCTCAATAGACCATCTAGTCGCAGTGCAAGCATGTGAAAATAAATCACAGTCAGCTTCAGTCTAAGTGAACCTCTCCTGGAATTCATCGAGTATGTGAATTTCAGTTTTAGCAAAAAATGCTTCTGAAGATGTTAATACTTTCTACAATAAATACAAATAAAAATTCCCAGGTAGTATTTTGCACTTAAGTCATCATCAGTTCTATTCTTTCACAATTACTGAGAAAGTAAGCACTTGGCTGTGTCTGCTTGGGTGCCAAGCAGCTCAGTCAATAATACAAGATCTGTTTAAAAGGTATCCAGCCATGTAATAGGAAAAATAGAGACATTTATTGAAGGAAATACAAGATATAAGAAACATTGTATATAGGACAATGACACCTCAGTCTTCTTCAAAATAGGCACCTTGGGACCTCATACAATTCTCCCAATTGCTATTGGCTACCCCATCAGATTTTCCTGAATCTCATTGATGGTCTGAAATCTCTTCCCTTTCAAAGGTGGTTTTAGTTTTTGGGAAAGCCAGAAGTCAAAGGGCATCAAATCTAGGCTGTAGGGGATATTAATCACCTGGGTGATTTGATGTTTTGCCAAAAATCTCTGCATGAGACATGATTCGTGAGTAGGCACGTTGATGTGAAGAAGCTGCCAATCACCAGTTGCCCATAGCCGCAGCCTTCTGAATCATCTGAATAGTTTCCGTGGAGGAATGTACAAGCTTAATGCAAAATTTGATGCAGATTCATTGCTCTACTCACTCAGTCATTTTGAATGCAATGATCACATGGTACGCATGCTCACTCAGCAGTGTCTACCTCCCCTACTGACTAGTACAGTGAAGTTGTCCTTCACACATGTGCATTCCAGTCCACTCTTCTTGGCCACCAGGTTACATCGATGTCACATAAATTGTTCTTGTTATATTAACAGTGGCTGAACTTTTTTCAGGACAAACCTCATTGGTATAATTGCCCAGAAGGTCTGAACCCGTGGTCCTGTCAGGCAGGGTTTGGTGAACCGTGCTGGCCTTGGACAGATGGGAGTGAGAAGATTGGTCAGACTGCTGTTCCCTCTCCTCGTCTAGGCCCTTGGCTGTGAATTCAGTGGTGTATTGAAGAACCAGCAATAGAAACCAGCTTTGCCTGAGGCCCTGACTACACACCCCTATTTGTTTATGTTGGAAACATGTGCCCTGCCCATGCTGTTCCTTTACGTATTTGGAGAAATATTTTTGGAGGAGTTGGGACAGGGTCTGGCTCAAAGCATGTGCTTTAAACTCTAAACACATTGCTTTTTGTAGGAAGCATATGGTAAATATTGGTGTTTACTCTTCTCGCTGGGTTCACACCTGGTCCTACCACTTCCTATTGTGTGTCTTGGGTCCAGCCACTTACTCCTTCAAAAATCTAAGTGTCCTCAGCTGCAAAGTGAGAGAATAGAATATATAACATTATCATGTTCTTCTGATAATTAAAGGAGAAGCATATGTAGATAACATTTATTGAAAATGTACTCTATGCCCTTATCTAAGTATTTCTCTAAGTATTTCACATATGCTAAGTATTAACATTAACGTACTGTCACCTACAAAGTAGATCTTTTAATTACCTTTTCATATATGAGGAAACCGAGGCAGGAATGGTAAAGGAATTTTTCCAAGGTCATAGAACCAGAAAGTAGGGGTGCTGAGATCGGAGTCTGTCTTCAGGCCTGTGCCCTAAGCACTACTATATACTGTGCTTTTTTTGTAGATGATATGTGTTAAGTATAGTGGTATATGATGGGTTGGTTCTTCTTTCTGACTTCTCTTGAAATCTCTAATCTGAAAGAGGTTTTTCATACCAATCAGCACCATGGTACACATCATAGGTATTTACTAAATACTTCCTGATGGGTTAAGTGATAAGACCGAGTGCTAAGCATCTGTATAGTTTTGTTTAGCAATGGATATTTATTCTATTGTATTTATTGACACATCACCTGCAAAACAACCTCAGTGACTCTACCTGGCTAACTGAGCATTCAAGCTTCTACGGTGATCTGGCTCAGATGCCACTTCCAACCTTATTGTGTCCTTGCTATTTTACATAAACCTTGCTCATGAGTAAGCTCAGTTAAGGACAGGACTTATTTTATGTGTTTATCTTTATATGTCTAGTACTCAGCGGGAATCTAAATAACATTGGTTGAATGAATGAACGTGGCTCAGTCACCATGAACTGCCACTTTGTTCGTATGTGTGGTCTAAAAGAAGGCACTGCCGCTCCTGGGCTCGGAGGGGACTAGACACAGTCCCCTGTCCTGTTCTTGGCACCAACTAGCCTTTTCTCAGTGTGTTAAACTTCACTAACAGTTTCATCAGTTTCATCTTAGGTTTTACTAAAATGATCTGGCTAGGTTGCCACTAGTTGGACTTAGGTTTTAGTTGCTTTTCTCATAATGATGATGGATTTTTATTGATTTGTCCACATCAGCCTTTCACTATCCTCATTATTAGATTTTGCCACTTTGCATATGAATAAGAGAAAACCCCATTTAACTGACATGTTACTATAGGAGGGGGTTTAAAATATGATCACCTAATCTAACTTACATTGTATATGAAGGAAGGCCCATTTTAATGGTTAAAACTAGATTTTCCTGTCATTGAAGCATGTTTTTCTTCTAAAGTATGAAGGAGAAAGGAACTAAGATTTATTTAGCATCTATTGGGCTTAGTGCTGTGGTAAAAACTTTTATTTGTTCTTGTACTTGATCTTCAAAATAATCTTGAAAAGGAGTATAGCTTAATATAAACCAGGCTTTGATGACAGAAAGACTGGGTGCGAGTTCTGGCCCTCCAACCCGCCCACTGTGTAATCTTGGGGGGAGTCTCTCAATCTCTCTAAACTTCAGTTTTATTCTGTGCAAACAGACATGATATGATGGTATCCCATGTTTAGCATTTAGGAAGGGATTTCGTGGCTTCCTTCCCTAACACACAAGGAATATTCAAATGAGAACCAAAGTATTGTTTTAGTAATGGCTCGGCAAGCACCCCATAACCACCCAAATGTGGGCCTTATTTAGGGAGATCTGCTGGCCCAGAAAGCCAAGGCCTGGAAAGCTGGGTAAGGCTACATATACATTCCCACTTCCCTTGAATCTGAGACATTAGAGGACCTGAACCTGTCTTCCAATTGGTCACATGAACAAGTGGCTGGACTCAAAAGCCAAGCGTTGAGCTGGGTGTGTCCTTCCTTACCTTGGTCAGTTTACTGCCCAGGAGCATGTAGTTCAAGTGTGACCCCGGGAACAACCTCAGCAAGAGGAGGAGTGGCAGGAGGCATGCCAAGCATGGGCAGTGACTGGAAGGCATAGTCACCTGCACAGCAGAGAAGAGGGCAGAAGAGGCTATTCTTCATGGACTAGCTTCCACAGCACAAGGCAAATACTTGAGCTGAAGGTAGGTAAGGCCCTTCCCACCCCCACCCCAACAACAACAATAACAAAATCAATAAGAACAGAAAACAAATCTTGGAATTAAAAAAGACTATGTATGTAAAGTACATATACCATTCACACTGTGAAAGCTGTGATCACTACACCCTGTGAAGGGGAGACATTTCTTATAAGTATTGTCGTCAAGATGATTGTACAGGTGAGGAAAGGGGAGGCCTAGAGACATGAACTTGGTCTTGTACACAGACCAAATAGAACAACATCGCAAACAAGAACAAAAGCAACCTGAACTTTACCTTGTTTTGGATTCAGTGACCCGCAGAAGCATCTTTATTATGACTCTGTAAATGGGAGGAAACAACCAGGCTATTGGCTGGGACTTGAAAAGTTACCTGAAGTTTCCACAGCAGGTGAACTCAGGGTTGAGCTTGAAATATAGGGAACATGCTAACGACTATTTTCATCTAATTCCACTGGGCATTAACCATAAATACCATGTGGAAACCATCACTACCTCTTACATTTTCCATGTGATACAACTTTATGCCATGATCTCAAAATATATCGATAACTAAGACATGCAAACAAAAAATAGGAATAAGTAGCTACACTTGCAATTGGACAGCAAGGTTTTGTAGTAAAACATTGTGACGAGCAAGTCCTTATCTCTTTACATTGAATTTGAGGAAACACATCAGAGAAGTTCTACAAATTGTGATAAAAACAGTCAAATTTGACTTTAGTGAAGATCAAAATTTTGTGTTTAGTACACAGTATTTTACAATATTATAGTGTAAGAGTAGGTGAAAAATAAGAAAATTGCCCTCTTAACTTAAATTGAACCTATTAAATGAGCCTACAAAACACTGTTCCTACTATGTGACAAAACAAAATAAATAGTTTTACTTTTGTGAAGGGCTAAAAAAGAAAAGTTCTTTAAAAGAATATATAAAAGTGAGGGGACTAGAAGGATTCATGAGAAGTGAGGGTCCAGGAAGGGATATTTAAATGAATTGCCCCAAATGTTGCCCTTCTGTCCCTTAAAGGTCTCTGCTCCAACATCATTCGGAATATTGAATAAGAATTTGTTTCCCTCTTCCTTTAGGAAAACATCAACATTGATGAAGCTTCCAGGTGCCTGGTGAAGCATATCCTGGCCAATGAGTGTGACCTGCTGGAGTCCATCGAGCCGGACGTGGTG
The DNA here is from genome assembly GCF_021234435.1 of Artibeus jamaicensis. Taxonomy (NCBI): domain Eukaryota; kingdom Metazoa; phylum Chordata; class Mammalia; order Chiroptera; family Phyllostomidae; genus Artibeus; species Artibeus jamaicensis. The sequence goes on along the minus strand of NW_026521911.1, from coordinate 14,653,603 downwards.
AAGCCCCATCTCACACCTCCCAGGGCTGTCAGCTGCTCCGGCTGTGCCAAATCCTACTAGGCTTCCTGGCTGGCCTAGGATGGAAATAATCCCATCATCTCATGTATTATCTCGTTTGTTACCGTGTTGGGTAAATGCGATAGGGACACACCCACGTGGCAAGCCAAAGATCTATGCCTGTATCTTTCCTACACGACAAGAATAGCAAATGTTCTTTTTATGTGTTATTTTGCCAGCGTCAGCACAGTGTTTACAACCTTTGAAAATATTTAGTCTGTTAAAAAAATTCCATCCTGTAGCTAACCACAAATCTGCAGGACTGGAGTGGGTCCTGTTACTTGCCTCTTTGAATCAGCCGAGGCCTCAGGTTTTAAGAGAGAAAGGAGAAGGGAGCAGACTGGCTGGCAAGCCCTGGCTTTTGCTTTGCCCCTGGGGTCTAACCAGATTGCAGCACCTTCTCCGCTTCTCCAACAGGGCTCTGAGCGGAAACGGTGTTTTCTCCAGAGATGACCTCCATTCCAAACACTCCTGAGTTACCCCTGACTTAGCTCTTCAGAGTCATGTACACAGGCCTTCTGTGCTTTTGTTGCTTCTGCTGTCACTTGCCACGCACTGAATGTTGGTCTAACCAAAAAACGTAGGAGAAGATCTGCCCCCTAGACATGCCTTTTTGCCAGCTCTGACTCATGCTGTGGGACTCTGTATGTGTAATATACATTGTATATATTTTCACAAGTGAAAAATAAAACATTAACAGATGCTGTTTCCTTGTTTCTGAAAGCGCTTCCAGTTTCTTAGTGTTGGGGACTTTTTCTTTCGCTGCATATCCATGGTTCTCAAGACTCATTTCTAAAATTCTCTTTCAAAAAAAAGATGGGAAATGTGCATTTAAGGGAACCGCTGGGCACTATTAAAACTGAGACAAGTCTATTCCATCTGTACCTACTGTTCATATTGACATTTAGGCCAAGAAAGTAGGTAGTGTATACAAATCTTTTTGGCTGAGCAGATAAATAGATCCTCATATATTCTGATCAAGAAAGGTGCCAGGCCAGTCAACCTACAAAAAACCAGATAAAATGTACATGGTGACATCTTGCTTTACATATGGCTGTGGTGCTGATGTAGTACAGATAGCTACTCCTTTTTAATGGCATTATTTTCCGGTGATGTTCGTAATATACTCATAGGAGCTCTGTCTTTTGTAACAGATGTTTTGATGTCTCCTGTCCATATTATTTTGGGATTCACTGTTTCCACAAGCACCAACCGCACAGATTCCTATTATAAGCCATGGTGAGCCTTTCCCTGAGGGCATTTTCTGATTTGTGGAGCACTTGACACTTAAGGCTGGCAGAGCAGAAGTGTCAGGGAGTTCATGTCTCTAGAAGCAGCCCTCAGCTGGTGGTAGCAAGAGTTGGGGGATGATTCCCCTGGGTCCTTTGCCCCCCAGGAAGGACAATTCTTCAGCAGGTGCTGTGCAATGTCTCAGAACTTCCCAGTGGTATTAAGTCCCTGGTTCCCACTGGGGGAACCTTTCATCCTACTCATCCTTTACTAGCTTCCTTCTATCCTAGCTTCCCCACTTTTCTACTAGTGCTTCCTGAGAGTTCACTTCCAAAATAAGCCACTTTCTCTCAAATTCTTGTTTCAGGGTCTTACGGAGGAACACAAGCCCAACCTAAGTTACAGGGACAGAGATGGCCTAGGAAGCAGCTCCTCAAACCAGCTTCTTGAAATGAATCATTCACCCCTCAGGTGGTAGCAAGGACGCCCTTCCTGGTGCATAATGAGGTGGGGCTAATCCCTAATCCCTGGGAAGATGTAGCACCGTAATTACTAAGACTCCTATCAGAGGTAGGATATAGGTTGAGGGAAATCCTATTGCTCTTGTGTTTGAAAGATACAGGATTATAGAGTTAGTTAATCTCCATAGAAATTTCTGTAGGAACATGAAAATTATAGACTTGGTCAGCCAACATTCAATTCAGGATTTAATGTGAAAGCTTGAAGACCTCCAGCCAACAATTAAGATATTTAATCCTCCTTTCATTTAGCTACAGGATAGACCATACTGAAAATCCAGCCTAAGATTTGATTTTAGGACAAGCAGAGTTATAAAGGAGGCCGAATGCATAAAGATAGCAAGTCTCCTCCACTAAAATCAGAAGCCTTATCAGGAAGGAGTCAGACACTGAAATGTAGGAAAAAGTATTCAGGTAGAGGCGCTTAAGAATCTTGAACCCAGAGATTCTTCTGAAACTCTGGCCCAGAAAAAGTGGTCCTTCTGCTTTCCAGTGGAAGAATAGCCAATTGACTTAAGAGCCCCACCTCAGGAGGATGTTTTATAAGTTTGTGCCTTAACTTCTTATCCCATCTTTGCTCACTGCTTCTGGACAAATAACTAGAGTCAATTCTCAGTATGATCTGAGCAGAAAGTGTGATCCATGTTGCATGATGAACTGGCTTGCTAATCAAATGAACTGTAGACCTTGGCTTGGAACTCCTAGTAGGACTCTGAGAATATTCTAAGAAATTGGTCTTGAGATTCGGGATCAGGGAGGACAGAACGTAAGACCAAATAATATTGAATAAACTGTCTATTCCTATGCAAGTGCTCTTTCATGAGTTAATTTTAAACATTCTGGCAAGTACACCTGGACATGATCCCAATGTGCTACTGGAATAGCTATTTAAATCTTGGAAACAATGTTGGCTTAAAATAAATGATGTCAAGATGCCAGAACTACTACAAAGTATTGGAGAAGAACTCCAAGGTCTCGGAGAGGTGGGCATGCTATAATGTATTTATTTTGTGATGCCAGAGAGACTACCAGCTAATTATGTTGCCCAGGAGAGCCCAAAACACACTCCCTTCACTGAAGCCGTAAGGAGTGTCTCAAAAAGCAGCACACAGTATCTGAGAAGTACAGTGGTGGCTGGTCTCTGTAGACCAGGTTTGAGATGGTGACTCTGTTGCTGTTTTTCATTTGGAGTGTCAGCCTACATAGTTAAGGCTTATGCTGTAGTACTGCTATTGAATGCTCTCAGGGTCTTTACTTTTGTGTCCTGGGTAGCTAGCTGCAAGAAGTTGAAGTAGGAGTGAAGCCGCCCACTATCACTTTTAATAATCCACGTAAAAAAGTGAGATTCCCCTTTATACAACTTCAGGCTGTACAGAGTTAGAGGTTTAGAGACTTCTAGCAGGGGACACAAAAGGGTTCTGTGAAAACTACAGCTTCAGCTGCTCCTGATTATTTTTTGGGTCCACCTGCCCACAGGCCAGGAGTGAGAGAAGGCAGTTACTCTGCAAGCAAGGGTGTTTGCCCTGCTTACCAAGAGGACATAAAGGCTCAATAATGGAGCCAGGAGAAGTCTGTCTGAAAATCATGGGACTCAGTGGGTTGCTCTTGATGCTTCCAGGCCTGGCAAGAACTAAAAGAGCAATTGCAGCAACCACATCTAGGAGGGTAAGTCATTGGATTAGGAGCACAGGTAACCTGAGACTCATACTGTCAAGGTTAGGAGACTATGTTATTGCACCTTGCGATGAACCTGGACTAGAAGCAGGTTGGTCCAAGGAATGGAAATGATGCACAAGTATGGAAATGATGACTCTCAATTAGATGGCCTCGAGATTAAGAACAACAGGGGAGACTACAGCTTGTACCACCTAATTCCCTCTGGTAACTTTCCTTCTCTCTTTCCTCCCTTCTCTCAGTGGTTTCCTTAAAAATATCAGTAAATTCACAGAATAAACTAGTCCTAGGTGTGGACTAGACAATAGCAGAGGAAATGTCTGTATCTCCTCAGCATGTGGCTAAAAGCTTTCTCTGGATGCGTGGAGTGTATTTGTCTTGCATGATTGGTAGATCGGAGTGCTGTTCCATTAACACCTCTAAGAACAGTCTCATACAAAACTGACATAAATTGGTAGGTAAATTGTCCAGCTTCTTCACCTCTCAGGCAGGAGAAATCTGTGCCTTGCTCTATACACTCTTGGAGGTCCCCAGCGGGATTAAGGCAAAGTTTCACACATGGTGCCTGTTCATTAGCACAACTTTCCTAGTTTCCTTTCCTTCCCTGTCTCACTTGTCTACTCCTCTTACCAGTGCTTCCAAGGGTCACTTCCCAGTTAAGATATTTTCATTTTTGAGTGAACTTCAGCCGCTAGGAGTACTTCAAACATTGGTGCATCTGCACGATAACTTTCACTACAATGGAATCTCTCATCTATTTTTTTCTAAATACCCACTGAAATTTGGTTCTGAGATATGTATTATGAGAACTAAGTGTTTTCTAACCTTCATCCGCTACATAAAATTAGTTATACAGCCTTCAAAATGAATTAATTGGTTCATTGATCCCTTTACTGCTTCACCAGTTATTTGTTGAACAATTACTGTACTCCCAGCACTTGCTAGACACTGTTGTGGAGACACAAATGACTAAGTCATGGTCTCGGGTCTTATGATCAGAAAGTGGTCTTGGGTGGTATGCTCTGAAAGGAGACTCAAATATGTAAACAAATCACCAAGTGTCAAGAGAGAAGTCAAATGACCAAACCAAGAGATCTCTTCAGAAAACAGAATTTGTTCCCAGATGCAGGATCTGCAGCTCCAATCTTGTTTAAGGAAATAAAATATGTTGCTACCATTCTCTTCCTGTAACCCTAACACTGTGCTCTAGCCACGTTAGACTGTTTTGTTCAGCTACCTCTTCCTGCGATATTCTTTTTTTTTTTTTGCCTTGGAAATTCTATTTGTTCTTCAAGGATCAGCACAATGGCACAATCTTTGCAGGTTTTTCAAATTGCTTTTCACACAGCTCTTTAAAAAAATTAATTTAATTAAATTCATTCAGGTGACACTGGTTAATAAGATTATATAGGTTTCAAATTCACATTTTATTATACATGCTTTGTATATTTCATTGTGTATCCACCACCCAAAGTCAAAGAATCTATCGTCACCATATATTTGTCCCCTTTACCCTTTACTATCCCTCAGCCCCCTTTCTTCTGGTAACCTCCATACTGTTGCCTGAGGCTATGAGTTTTTGTTTATTTTTCTTGTTTGTTTATTTGTTACTATCAGTCGTATATCCCACATACGAATGAGATTATATAGGTCTTAGCTTTTTCTGACTGACTTATTTTGCTTAGCATAATATTCTCAAGGTCCACCCATGTTGTTGCAAATGGCAATACTCCAGCTTTTCTATGACTGCATAGTAGTCCATTGTGTGTTTGTGCCACATCTTCCTTATCCAACCATCTATTGAAGGATGCTTCCATTGTTTCCCTGTCTTGGCCACCATGAATGATGCTGCAGTGAACACAGGGAAAAAGTTGAAAACACTTATTTGCAGAGATATATGCAGATTTTGACTGACTCCATCATCACTCACATTCTGCATTCCAGTGATATATCAACTGTTATTTATATAACACGTACTATGTGAGAGTCACTGATACACAACTTTACCTTTACTATGTCATTTAATCCCCACAACCCTGCATGAAAGTACTCATCTCCTCATTTCTATATGAAAACAATTGAAGTGTGGAGATATTGAGCAACTTGCCAAAGCTTACACATGCAACTAGTAAAGGATTCGGGCCCAGCCAGACTAGTTCTAATCTCCAATGCTCCAAATGGTCTCCCCTTAGATGTGTGGAAGGGGCAACACTCTGAACACAGAGCACAGTGCTCAGCCCAGGAAATGACAGTAGAATTCACTGTACACTGCTAAGCATTTTTCTTAACTACCATGAGAGATGGCATTGCCATGAATAATAATATAAAACAGAGCACAGTGCCAAAAACATAGCAAGTAATAAATAAATGTGGTTATGAAGATACTATTCTGTCTGCTTAGTTCTTTATTGAACCGAAGTAATGCAAATGACACTGTCATATACACACGGTAGATATTTTTGGAGGTGTCAAAGGATCAAAGGACTAATCTATAGAGACAGAAGGATGAGTGGCTACTTAGGCCCAAGGGGATGGGGGTGATGGCCAAAGGGTATGAGTTTTTTGGGGGAGCCAATGAAAACATTCTAGAATTGACTGTAGTGATGCTTGCATGATACTGTGAATGTAAAACCCATCTGGTGGTATATTTTAAATGAGTGAAATGGATGTTATACCAATAAATAATAATAAAACTACACCAAGAAAAAAGTGGAGCCTCAGAAAGAGCCAGTGTGAGTTTTTTTGTTTTCCCCCGTGCATCGTTTCAGCCCCACTATGAAGTGTGGTCCTGGTGTTATTCCACAGGAAGGAGACTTGGGAGGCACCTTTTACCACAACTGCCATCATTTCTGCATTTGTGACTTGCTCTCAGATATTGGAACTAGCATAAAACATGTGTTTAAATTCAGCTTCATCTGTGCTGTTTCTGTATGAAAATATGCTTGGACTTGTGGGCTCCCAAGCATGAGAAAATTCCCTAATATTGGAAGAGAGAAGAGCCTGAGAATTCCCAATAAGAAGGGCAGAAAGACGAATGGACTGGTCTACAGCTCTCCGAGATGAGAGTGAAGTGCTTCAGGAAAGGCGTACACAGTTTCACTGTACTGATGAGTCTGGAAATTTCCATTGCAGCAACCCAGCTTATTTTGTTCAATTTGATTTATTTTCAGAATCAATACTAATATTATTGCTATTAATACCCAAACTTAATAGAGGCCTTAGTATATTCCTAAGTGCAATGTACTCGCTGAAACTGTAATGGTAAACATAAGAGTCTAAAAATTCAAAATCTCAGCTGGCCCAGATTATACTTTCCATAGAACAAAAATTTTATTTCAAAAGAGTTTAAGGAAACCTTACAAGAGTGTTTTTATTCCAAATGTTAAACATCAAAGAGCTGCTATTACTTGTAGTATAACACAGTGTATTCTATTTTGTCTTGAACTGAACTTTGAAGTTTCTTTTGGGGGGCAATGAAGGAACCTTATGCTAAATATATAACATCAATTTATATTTATTGGACTTCTTAGTCACACAGTTATCAAGTGACTACTCTGAGCAAGTTGCTGTATTTGGTACATGAAAAAGATCACATGTCAAGGTTTCTAATAAAATTCATAGTGCTTAATATATGTTGGTTTCTTTCCTTTCTCTGTGATAGCTGTTGCCATGGAAACATGAAGAAGAAAAGGCATGGGTCCCTGCTCTTTAAGTTTCCCCTTTCCTTGGGGACATGAAGTGGGTTAAAGAGACAAGCAAAACATACCACTATGGATCAAAATAAGAAGGTTGTTTCTTTTTCTACCATATAACATTCTTTATTTTTGTTTTATTATTATAATTAACGTTAATAGTTACTTTTCGTTTAGGTGCTGCTACCTCCCATCTTTTCCCAACATAATGTCATGTCATTATCACTTCCACCCTACTGAGGGGGTGTTCAACACTTATGGGTAAGAAAACAGGATGATAGAAAACAGCGTCCAAGTGCATCGAGTCCGGCAGGAGGTCTAAACAGCACATCTGACTTTTTGACCTCAGCAGGCTCATCAGGGGACCCTGTTCCTCCTACAGTGGCAGATCTAGGGTTGTGTTTGTGGTCCAGCTGAATCATTCAGAGTTCTCTCCTTTGCCTTCCTGCGACCCCACTGAAGCTTTAAGAAAGGGGGTTGTAGGAAATGGCCATCGTTTTCTCACCCTGTGTGACATGCGAGAGCCGAGCATAAACCACTACACAGAGAGACAAAGAGCCCAGCAGTGACAGGAAGGAGGGCAAGGGGAAACGGAAAACCCTTGAGTCCCTTAGTGCGGTTGTATGTGAGTTTGATTTAACCTTGAACTTCTCAGTTACATGAGGCCATCAATTCCTCTTCGGATTCTTTGTTCTTCTGTTGATTTTCTGCCACTCTTAACTCAGACTCTCCTGACTAGTATGTCCACACAGTCAGTCATTAACAGTGCAGCTAACCTTGCTGCGCACAGTATACCTGTATCCATGGTCCTCAAGGTCCATGTCCTTGACCATAGTGTTTATTTAGAATAATAGTGGGAGATTTTTATAGGCACTGGAGGCTTTACTTGAAATATCCTACTAGTAGGAAAGTATGTGAAGATACGGCTTGATGGAAGAACAGGTGCTTTATGATAGTAATAACTAAACAGTCAATATTCCAAAAATAAATAGTCAAGAGTAGCAATATCAGGTGTTTATATAACATTTACTCTTTTTCAGGCACAGTTTTGAGTGCTCTACTTGTAGAAAAACACGTCTGGTACATGGTAAGAACAGATGTTTGCTATTGTTATTTTCTTATTTTCTCCATGATCCCAGGTTCACTTGATCTCCTCTGTCTGAGTTCATGGGCACTACAATGCAGAGTGTCCAATTATTTCTATATGAACAAATAACTATATAAATAGTATATAAATACAGCAATATAATTATAAATAGCAATGTAAGCCATATAGTTTAAATAATACAATTATGTATATATTAAGTTTCATTGTTGGCCTGTCAACAACCAGCTGTTAAAAATATTAACAAGCTTGTATCAATGGGAGTCAAAACAATATTTTTTGTGGTATAAAAGAGCAGCAATAGCTTGGGAGCAATATTTTTCTCTTAATAATTCATAATGAACACCTTTCTATTTCATTAAATTTTTCATATAGCATAAATTTTAAGGCTGAACAGAAAATTTTTAATTTTGCTATGTACAATGTGTTTTTTTAACCAAACCACTAATGCTGGACATTGAAGTTATTGCCAATAGTTTTATTTTAACTAGGGCTACTAAGACAAATTAGTATGTACATCCATGATTAATTCTTTACATTTTCAGTAGTGAAGTTATTAAATCAAACACTATGCAAAATTTTAAAGTAATCTGAAAGCTACTTTTTGAAAGTTTGTCCCAATTTCTATTCTCATCAGTGACGTCTGAAAATATCCAAAGAGCACAGCAATTTATCATAATCTCTCTTGCTCACAAAAATGGCCTCTCTCCTGTAAAGGTCTTCCAGGGGCTGTGTTTGGGAGGGAGTCAGTGGTGAACATTTGAGAAGAGAAAGCTTTGCAGACACCAAAAACGTGATGTCAGATTATAGCAACTGGCATCAGATTACATCCAGATTTTGATCTCTGCTCTCTCCTTCCTCTGTGGCACTTTGGGGAAAGGTCAGTCTGCTCTCTGCGTTGGGAAGAAGTGCTACAGCAGTAAATAATAAATAAGTTCAAGAGAATACAGGGCTTCCTAAGAATTTTTTTAATTGAAAGATGAAACCTGCAGGCTTTTGCAAAACCTGGTTGCTTATAATATTCTTAAAATTAATAATTCAAGTCTTTGTGTTTCACAGGATTATAGCACATCTATTTCACCAGAAGTGTCATTACAATGTGACTACTAATGGGATTATCTTAGCAGTTTTAAATTTATGGCAATAAAATGTATACTGAGGTTGTTTATATCTTAACTTTGTGTAAGCTAGAATTCTAATAACAGAATAAATACAGACATAACATTTCCCTCCAGAATTATTGTCTTCTATTTTTAATTAAAAAGGGAACCATGTTCTTTGATATATTGAATTGGTGGAATATAAAATATCAAGGGCTATTGGACTATGGATTATAATTTTAACATGCTGTTATAAAGTACTCTCTTATCCTATATTTTTGTTATTCTTTTAAGGTTACATACCATCTCACCACTTTTTCTTTTTAAATAATTTGTTTTATTGTTGTTCAAGTACAGTTGTCTCCATTTTTAATGGGACACTCTGAGTATTATTTGTTCAAATAAGTTTTCAATTACTGGTTTTCCTACTTGTTCTTCTGGCAACCCTGTGAATTGGATGTTGAAATGTTTAAGGCTGTCCTGAAGGTTCCTAAACATTTCCACATTTTTTCAAATTCTTGTTTCTTCATTCTGTTCTGGTTGAATGTTTATTTCTTTCTTCTAATCCAAACTATTTATTTGAGTCCCAGTTTCCTTCCCATCACTGTTGGCTCCCTGTACATTTTCCTTTATTTTACTTTTCATAGTCTTCAGTTTTTCCTCAAATTTGCTACCATACTCAACGAATTCTGTAAGCATCCTGAACACCAGTGTTTTGAACTGTGCATCTGATAGGTTGGCTATTTTTTTGTCTGTTAGTTGTATTTTTCCCTAGAGCTTTGATCTGTTCTTTCATTTGGATCATTTTTGGTTTTTTTTTTCATTTTTTTAAATTTAATTTTATTGATTATGCCATTACAGTTGTTCTATTCCCCCCTTCATTCCCCTCCACCCTACCCTCCGTCCCCACCATTACCCGCCCTTTAGTTTATGACCATGTGTCTCAAGTTCTTTAGATTCTATACTATTTCCCATACTATTCTTGCCCCCCCCATCTATTTTCTATCTACCATCTATGCTACTTATTTCCTGTACCTTCTTCCCCCTTGTCCTCCTCCCACTCCCCTGTTGCTAACCCTCCTTGAGATCTTCATTTCTATGTTTCCACTCCTGATCTAGCTGTCCTTTTAGTTTGCTTTTCTTTTAGGTGTGGTTGTTAATAACTGTGAGTTTGCTGTCCTTCACTGTTCATGTTTTTTTAACTTCTTTTTCTTAGATAAGTCCCTTTAACATTTTATATAATAAGGGCTTGGTGATGATGAACCCCTTGAATTTGATCTTATCTGAGAAGCACTTTATCTGTCCTTCCATTCTAAATGAAAGTTTTGCTGGATAGAGTAATCTTGGTTGTAGGTCTTTGGATTTCATGACTTGGAATACTTCTTTCCAGCCCCTTCTTGCCTATAAGGTCTCTTGAGAAATCTGCTGACAGTCTGATGGGGACTCCTTTGTAGGTGACTGTCCCCTTAGCTCTTGCTGCTTCTAGGATTCTCTCCTTCATTTTAATCTTGGCTAATGTAATTATGATGTGCCTTGGTGTGTTCCTTCTTGGGTCCAACTTCTTTGGGACTCTCTGAGCTTCCTGGATTTCCTGGAAGTCTATTTCCTTTGCCAGATTGGGGAAATTCTCCTTTATTATTTGTTCAAATAAGTTTTCCACTGGTGGCTGTGCCTTTCCCCCTTCTGGTACCCCTATAATTCGGATGTTGGAGCGTTTAAAGATGTCCTGGAGGTTCCTAAGACTCTCCTCATTTCTTTGAATTCTTGCTTCTTGACTCTTTTCTGTTTGGCCATTATTTGCTTTCTTCTGGTCCACTCCATTGATTTGAGTCCCAGTTTCCTTTTCATTGCTGTTGGTGTCCTGTGTAATTCCATTCATTTCAATTAGTTTCTCCTTCATATATTTGTCTAATTTGTGGCTATAATCAACCAGTTCTGTGAGGATCCTGATGACCAGTGTTTTAAACTGTGCGTCTGAGAGTTTTGCTATTTCTTCATCGCTTAGATCTATGGGCTGTGGGGCTTTGAGATCTTGCGACATTTTTGGTCTGTTCTGGCCCTTTAAGTGTGAGAAGCGGTGCCTTAGACTCCCAGGTCGCTGGGTTGTGACGCTGTATGTGGAGGCGTGGTCAGAGCAGGAAAATGGCGACCCCCTCTGCTGTTTCGTGCCGCTGGGTGAGGAGTGAGCCCTGGGTGTTTCACCAGGGCAGAACCACTCAGTTCGCTGGGTTATGACGCTATATGTGGAGGTGGGGTCAGAGCGGGGAAATGGTGGCGCCCTCTGCTGCCGCTCACAGCTGGGGCCTGCTGGGTCCCGTCTAATTGCCCACTTTCTGGCTGGTCTATCTTCGCCCCAATGCGCGACCACAGTCAAATCTCGGCCCTGCTCCCTCGCTGGTTCCCCGAGGTTGCTCACTGGGTCGCTCACTAGGTCCACCCGTTGCAACCCTGCGCCCGGGTTTTGTGTGCCTGAATCCCTCCGACCGAGTTTTCCTATGCGACCCTGCTCCACCAGCTGCTGATTTCGCCCCTCTTACAGGTCAGGCTGAAGAATTTGTTATCAGACTTCCGAAATGTTCAATTTTCTGTGTTCTGGCTGTGTTTTCTGTTGCTAATATTTAGTTGACTCTAAACTTGGTGTGTGAGAAAGCAAGGCATCTCCACCTATGCCTATATCTTGGCGGAAGTCCGGGTCATTTTTGTTTTTGTCTTGGCATGCCTGTTATCTAGTAAGGGGTGGGGCCTTAGGTATTCACCAGGGCAGGGCAACTCATTTTGCTGCATTGTTTTGGGGGAGGGGTCCCAGAGGGAACAATGCTGCTCAGCTTTCTGCTGGCTTTCAGTCATTTCTGCTACTACCCACAATCAGATTAGACCCTTCGGGTGCTGATTCCCAGGTGGGTGGTTTTGCATATGTTCTAGGACCTTTGGGTCTCTCCAATGAACTCTCCTGTAAGGCTGGGAGTTTCTTCCAGCAACTCAACTCTCACAGGTGTTTTCAGTCAGAGGGTTTTGAGACTTTATTTCTACACACTGGAACCCTGGGTCCTGTGGTCTGTCTCGCTCCCCAGTTGTTCCTCCCAGTTTATCTGCATGTGAATGTGGGACCACTGGCTCCACCAGCCACCACCTTGCTGCAGGTCCTCTCCACCTGGCTGCTGGTCTCCGCCCTCCTACAGGTCTGGATGAATGTTTCTTCTTTAACTTCTTGCTTATCAGACTTCCATACAGTTCACTTTCCTGTCAGTTCTGTTTTTGTTTTAAAATTTGTTGTTGTCCTTCATTTGGTTGTGCAAGGGGCACAGTGTGTCTACTTACACCTCTATCTTGGCTGGAAGTCTCTCTCTCTCTCTTTTTTTTTTTTTTACCACATAGACATTTATTACTCAAAACAGTTGACTGATGTTAATTTTTTAAATTAAATTTTAGACACATTTTCTCAAGTCCCTGTTAACTTTATGTTGAAGTTTCTTTTTTTGTTTTTATTAACTGCATTGTTTATGCTATTATAGTTGTCCCCACTGTCCCCCCCTTTGCTGGCCTCTACCCAGGCCCTCAGGTAGTTCCCACACCTGTTGTCACTGTACTTGGGTCATGCGTAATCTTTTCTATGAGTTTGATGGGGTTATTTGTTTTAGATTTGTTTTATGTAGATTTCATACATAACTGAACTCATATGGTATTTTTCTTTCTCTGCCTAACTTATTTTACTTAGCATAATACCTTCTAGGTCTATCCATCTTGGAACAAATGGTAGCATATTCTAGTTTTAATGGCTGGGTAATACTCCAGTTTGGTATCTATCCTGGAAGATACCAATGGAAGAGAATGGTGGTATATTGTAAAAAGTACAAATCTTGGCTTCATGTATTTACTTCATTCACTCAGTCTTTACTGAGTTTTCTGATGTGTCAGGTGTGGAGATGTTAATGTATATAAAATACAGATTCTGATTCCCCAGAGCTTCTGGCTAGTAGAGGAGAAAGAAAACATTAAAGCTTTGTCTTATGTGATCAACTAGCCATGGAAGCATAATATAGGAGTGACTCATTGTATTTGGTAGTTGGATAAACCCTTGCAGGTATAGTAGCAAGGATCCATTTGAAGGCTAAGTATAATTTTCAAGGTAGAAAAAGAGGCAGGACATCTGGGAGAAACAGAGAATGAATGAAAATGAAGTGAAAAGTGAGGGAAGGGTTAAGCGGCAGATGCAGCAGGGCTCTTCCTGTGTAGGTCCAATAGTCCCCCTCTTACTGCAGCTTCCCCTGCCAAAATTTCAGTTACTTTCAGTCAACTGTGGTTTAAAAATATTAAATGGAAAGCTCCAGAAATAAGCAATTCATATGTTTTCCCATTCTGAGTAGTGTGATGAAATCTTGTAACATCCTTCCCCTCCCTGTGTGATTCATCCTCTTTTCCAGCAGTTCCACGCTACCTACACAGTAAATGCTCCCCACCTGTTAGTCACTTAGTAGCCATTTGGTTATCAGAGCAAATGGTGCTCATATTTAAATGACCTTTATTTTACTTAATAATGGTCCCAAGGCACAAGACTAGTGATGCCGGCAATTGGGATATGCCAAAGAGAAGGAGTAAGGTGATTTCATTAAGTAAAAAGGTGAAAGTCCTCAATAAGGAAAGAAAAAAATGCTTATGCTGAGATTGCTAAGATCTATGTAACAACCAATTTTCTACCTGTGAAATTGTGAAGAAGGAAAAATAAATTTGTACTGGTTTTACTAATGCACTTCAAAAGTGATGGCAACAATGCATAGTAAGGCCTAACTAAAATGGAAAAAGCATTGAATTTATGGGTAAATGAGGTGGCATTGTCACTGCTCATGATCCTCCTACAAATCGTCAGAAGGTCAGTAGTTGCCTAACTACATCACCTTGCCTACGTCATTGACCTCACTTCATCTCCTCACATAGGCATTGTATCCTTTAATACCATCACAAAAGGGGTAAGTACAGAACAGTAAGATATTTTGAGAAAGACTGCATTCACATAATTTTATCAAAGTATATTGTTATAATTGTTCTTCTATTAATTGTTAATTTATGTACCACATTTATACATCAAACTTTATCATAGTTATGTAGTGTAAGAAAAAACATAGTATGTGTAAGGTTTGGTAGTATTCTCAGTTTCCAGGCATCCACTGGGGGTCTTGGAATGTATCCCCTGTGAATAAAGCAGAGATTACTATGGTATAGAAGCTGTCAAGCTGGGGCTGAAACACTCATTAAAGCCATGGTAAACGTGTCTTATATTGTAAGTAGTTGGTGTCATCACTGGTTTTAAACAGGGGAGTGAGCATCAGCTGTAGATTATCAAAAGCTTCTCCTGGCTGTAGTATGAAAAGCTGATTGAAAGCAGCACTGAATGGGAAACAAGTTCAAGTGCTGTTACAATAATCCAGGTAAGAATTGGTAAGCACCTTAATCAACAAGGGTAATAGTTGTGAGAGTATAAAGCTGTAGCAGATATTTTTTCAAGCAACAGATATTTTTTAAAAGCAGAGTAAAATGTTTTTCACTATATTTACAAACTTGCCTGGTGAATGACTACAATCAGTTTTTTAACATTTTCATTACTTCTGGAAAAGACAACTATTAGAGATCACTCCCAATTGCCACTTACTTCCACAACTTGGCAATCACTAATCTTTACCTTCTGCTGTGGATCAGCCAATTCTGGACATTTTAAGTAAATTGAATCATATAATACATGGTCTTTTGTTACTGGCTTCTTTCACTTAGCATTCATGTATGAGTTTTTGTAGATATGTGTTTTCAATTCTCTTAGATATATGCCTAGGAGTGGAATTTCTGGCTCATAGAGTAACTATGCAATAATTATTTGAGGTACTGCCAAATTCTTCTTCAGGATGACTGTATCCAATCAGCAGTGTACAAGGCTGCCAATTTCTCTACATCCTCACCAACACTTGTACTGTATTGCTTTTTGACCATAGTTATCCTA
Source organism: Artibeus jamaicensis (assembly GCF_021234435.1). Classification (NCBI taxonomy): domain Eukaryota; kingdom Metazoa; phylum Chordata; class Mammalia; order Chiroptera; family Phyllostomidae; genus Artibeus; species Artibeus jamaicensis. The sequence continues at coordinate 14,638,241 of NW_026521911.1, read as the reverse complement.
GTGCATGTGAAGTATTAACTCATTGTGGTTATGATTTGCATTTAACTGATTTCCAAGGGTGCTGAGTATCTTTTAATATGTTTATTGTCCATTTGTATATCTTCCTTGAAGAAATATCAATTCAGATCATTTGCCCATTGTTAAATTTTGCTTCTTGTCTTTTTATTATTGAATTGTAAAAGATTTAAAAATATAATTCTATATAGAAATCCCTTATTAGATATATGTTTTGAAAATCTTTTCTCCTACTATAGGAGTTGTTGTTCACTTGCTTAATAGCATCTTTTAAAATAGAAAAACTTCTATTTTGATGGCATTTATTTATCTACTGCTTCTGTTGTGTCGTTTATGGTTGATGTTATATCTAAGAAGGCATTGCCTAGCCCAAGGAAATCTTCCTACTTTTTTCCTTAAGAATTTTAAAACTTTCAGCTCTTGCCCTGGCAGATGTGGCTCAGTTGGTCGGAGCATCAGACCATAACTGAAAGGCTGCGGGTTTGATTCCCAGTCAGGCACATATCTAGGTTACAGGTTTGACCTGTTCTGGGTGAATATGATTTTTGACCTGAGCACATCTGGGAAGAAACCAATCGATGCGGCACTCTCACATTAATGTTTCTCTCTTTCCCTTCTTCTCTCTCTAAAAGCAATGAAAAACGTGTCCTTCGGTGAGGACTGAAAAAAAATCTTTTTAGTTCAGTTTGTTCATTAAATTCCACATATGAATGAAATCACATGGTATTTATCTTTCTCTGCCTGGCTTATTTCACTTAGCATGTTTTCTGGGTCCATCCATACTGTCCCAAAGACAAATAGGGATATTTGTCTCATAGAGACAAATCTATAGACTCATAGATAGCACAATGGCAGCAAAGGTGGGGAGGACAGTTGTGAAGAAATTAAGCAAAAAAGAAAAGACTCATGGACATGGACAACAGCGTGGTGATTGAGGCATGAGTATAAGGGTACTAAATAGTAATGGGAAAAATTAAAGTTTTAGCTTTTAAGTTTATGTGTATGATCCCTTTTGAGTTTATTTTTGACTATGACATGAGAAAGGGGTTCAACTTCCTTCTTTTGCCTGCAAATATCCAGTTGTTCAAGCAGCCATTGTTGAAGATCCCATTCTAGCACCTGATTTTAACTGAGAGGCCAAGCCCTCATTGACGCCTGACCCCCAGAGCTGGGACTCATTGCATAGCTAGCTTTGTTGCCCTCAGAGGAAACTCCCCTCTTCCGGCCCAGAGGGATGCTGCTACCACTGGGCAATGTTGGTAACAGCATCCCAGGGAACATTTCCCAGGGAAATGTTGGAAGATTAGAAAATGGAGGTTTGTGAAATAAAAAAGGAGCATATTCAGGTGTAACACTCTCCACACTTTCTACCTGCCTTTGGGTTAGAGGTGATGCAGCATGCATGAGCCCAGGAGATAGATGGATATGGGAGAACATGACCATCTACAACTTAGGCACATCAATGGAGCTAATGAGCCAAAACCCAGACCCCAGAGATCACCCATTTCTTCCAAGATGGAGCTTTTTCTAAGTAGGAGAGGACAGTCTTTGGTCCATGGGGTAAAAGAAACTTCCTGGATTAGATCCTTATTTAACTGAATTCCTTTTAACTATTCCATTTGCCTGCCCTGATTTGGCCCAATATTTAATTGCATTGTTTGTATTCTGACTTTGGAATTGTAAAATAATTTCAATATGCTGCACACCAAGACCTTTATCACTTTTGTGAACTGCAAGCATGTTCTCCTAATATGTGGCTTACATTTTCACATTATTTTTACTGTTTTTGAAAGACCAAATGTTTTAAATTTAGTTGAAGACCAAATCTTTCTTAGCTTTTATTTTATTTTATTTTATTTAGACCTATGATTTAATTTAAAATTATTTTTGCAAAGGGTGTGAGGTAAATGTGTACAGGAAGCAGAGTAAATATGTGACAAAAAGTGTTTGCTACAATAGACAATTAAAATAAAACACTCTACAACATGTAGTGCTGTATGTAGATAATAGATACCCTGTTGATATTGCCTGAGAATGTAGAAGGTGTTTCCCAATACTGGGCACTCAGTAGGCCTTGGTGCAAAAGGAGTACAGTAGAATCTCTCTACCAGTGTCCTACAAACACAGTTGTTCATAGCAGCCTCATGTGTAACAGTCAAAAACTGGGATCGACCTGAGAGTCCTTTAGGCAAGCATTTAACCAATCTGTGCTATAGCCATACCTTGGAATACTATCCAGCAACAAAAGAAACATACTATTTGAAACACAGAACTTGGATAAATGTTCAAGAAAAATGCTGAGTGAAAAATCAAACCACAAAAGATTACATGCTGTATGATTTCTGTGATTTCAATCGTATGTATTTTTTGAAATAATCAAATTTTAGAAAGGAAAGACAGGCTAGTGGTTGCCAGGGGTTAGAGATGGACATGAAGGAGATGAAGGTGGAGGAAGTAGGAGTGATTATAAAAGGTCAACGGGAGGACCCTTGTGGTACTGATCTGTGTAGTATTTTTTAAAATATTTTATTTATTTATTTTTTGAGAGAGGAGGAAGAAGAAAGAGAGAGAAACATCTACTTGTTGCTCTTGGCATGTGCCCTCAACAAGGACTGAATCCACAACCTAGGTATATGCCCTGATGGGGGATCAAACCAGAGACCTTTGTGGAATGATGCCCAACCTATTGAGCCACACCAGTCAGGGTCTATTCTTAACTGGTATGGGAAAAACACAAATCTACAGAGGTGATGAAATTATAGAGAATTTAAAACTGGGGAAACCTGAATAGAATTGGTGGGCTATGTAAAAGTCAATATGCTAGTTATGGTATACAGTTTCAAAAGCTGCTACCATTGTCAGAAACTAAAAAAAAAAATCTTTTATAAGGGATCATTATATGTTATTTCTTAAACCAGTATGTGAATCTATATCTCAGTAAAAATTTCAATTAAAAATGAGAAAATGGCCCTGGCTGGTGTGGCTCAGTGGGTTGAGCACCAGACTGTGAAGCAAAGGGTCATCAGTTCAATTCCCAGTCAGAGCACATGCCTGGGTTGTGGCCCGGGTCCCCAGTAGGGGGCACGCAAGAGGCAACCATGTGATGATGTTTCTCTCCCTCTCTTTCTCCCTCCCTTCCTTTCTCTCTAAACATAAATAAATAAATCTTAAAAAAATTTTTAATAAAAAAATAAACCAAGAATTTTAATTAGACATCATTTAATGAAAGATATATATATGATATATAAGTACTTGAGAAGATAGCTAACATTTATTAGTTATTAGAAAAGTGTTAGTTAAAACTACACAAATGTGTTGGACAGAATATGGAGCAACCAAGAACTCTCTTACATTACTGGTTGAAATGCAAAATGGTACAGCTACTTTGGAAAACAGTAGATTTTTTTTTATAAAGTCACACATACAGCTGTCATATGAACCAGATAGCTTACCTCTAAGTATTTCCTCCAAATTAATAAAAATATGTCTAGACAAAATAAATTGTACATGAATGTTCATAGCTGTTTTATGTATAATAACCCCAAATGGGAAACAACCCAATTGTGCATATAGTGATGAACTGATAAACACAACATGTTTTATTTATAGGATGGACTACTAGTCAGCAACATACAAAATGAATGAGCTATTGATAAATGCATGAACATGATAGATGTGAAAATCATTATCTTAGATGAAAAAAAGCCAGACACAGAAGACTGCATTGTAGGAAATACAAAACTGTATTGACATGAACCAGATCAGTGTTTACCAGAGGCTGGGATTTACTGCAGAGAGACAAGGGCTTTCAGGGCTAGTAGTGGTTGCATAATTATATCTGTCAAAAAATATTGAACTGTACACTTAAAATGGCTGCAATGTATTTTATGTAAATTATACTTCAACGGGGCTGATTTTTTAACACATTTAGAAAAACCATGGGGCCCTGGCTGGCATAGCTCAGTGGATTGAGCTCGGGCCTGCGAACCAGAGTATCGCGGTTCGATTCCCAGTCAGGGCACATGCCTGGGTTGCAGGCCAGTTCCCGGCAGGGGACGCATGAGAGGCAACCACACATTGATGTTTCTCTCCCACTCTTTATCCTACCCTTCCCCTCTCTCGAAAAATAAATAAAGAAAATATTTTAAAAAAAAAAAAAGAAAAACCATGGGTAGATTCTCTTACAATTATATAAGGGACATCTGAATTGGGTCTTCTTGGCTCAGTTTGCTTTAAACCTCAGAACTGGAAGGAATCTTAGATCTGATCACCCCTTGTTTTACACAAGATTAAAATGAGGTTTAGAGAAAATAGTCCTTCCCAAGGTCTCATAGCTAGTTAAGAGGAAACCTGGGCTGAAAGCCACTGTCCTGAATTTTGAATGTGTATTCTGATGTTCTTATTTATTAAGAGGGTAGTAACCATGCCTATATTTCCTTTCTCTTTAACTCTCAGCTACTCTTTTCACCTGCTGTCATTCATTTTGGGACTTTTGTATATGGCAGTCAGTGCTATAGATATTGTTGAATTAACACTGCAGCCTGAGGGACAGAGCTGGGAGAAAAGATACTAAAAGGAGAAAAGAATAACGCATCATCATTCATTACGCACTTACTACTCTAGTGCCACAATTTCACTGCATAGAAGTGAATAAAAAGGAATCTTATTCTGTTTTTAAAACTCCAATTTAATTCAAATCATTTAATTTCAGATATTATATACCAGATCTTTCAAAAAAAAGTTCAGCCATTATTAATATAACAAGAATAGTATGTGCAACATCAATGTAACCAAGGAGAGTGGACTGGAATGTGCATGTATGAACAACGATGACTTCACCGTACTAGTCAGTGGAGGTGGTAGATGTGGTTGAGTGAGCATGTGTACTGTGTGGCCTTCGCATTCAAATTGACTGAGCAAGTAGAGCAATGAATCTGCATCATATTTTGCATTAAGCTTGAACATTCTTCTGAAGAAAATATTTGGATGATTCAGAAACTTTTGGGGACAATGCAATGAGCACAGCACTAATAAAAATGTGGCACAAATGCTTCCAAGTTGTAGCAAGATCAAGACCACATTAACTGTTTTTTGATTGGGAAGGTGTTGTCCCTCACAAGTATGCCCCTCCAGGCCAAACAATTAATACCTCAATGTTTTTCGTCAGTTGAGAGATACAAAATGATGAAAATGGCCACAGCTATGGGCAACTGGTGATGGCAGCTTCATCATTACAACATGTCTGCTCATGTATCATGTCACATGCAGTTTTTTGGCAAAGCATCAGATCACCCAGGTAATTCAGCTCCCCTGCAGCAACATTGGGTGTCCTGTGACTTCTGGCTTTCTCCAAAACTAAAATCATCTTTGAAAGGGAAGAGATTTAAGACCATTGATGAGATTCAAGAAATATTACGGGACAGCTGATGGTGACTGGGAGAACTGTGTGAGGTCCCAAGGTGCCTACTTTGAAGGAGACTGAGATGTTCTTATCCTCTGTGTAGTGTTTCTTTTATCTTGTATTTTCTTTAATAGATGACTCTACATTTCATCCAACATTGCTGGTGGAAATGCAACGTGATATAGCAATTTACATGGCTGAATACTTTCTGGAAAGACTTCGTATTTCAATTCTAGAATTTTCATTTAGTTATCTTTATAAAACTCATTTTAGCTAAAATTTAATCTTTTTGTTATTTCTTATCTCTTTCCATCGCCTTAGTGATGTTAAAGTCCACATTACCTAACTCTCTCTATCAAGTAGATGGCTTGTGTATCTGTTTCTCCTATTTTATTTTTTAAGAATATTTTATTAATTATACTATTACAGTTGTCCCAATTTTTCCCCCTTATCCCCCCTCCACCCTGCACCCCCTCATCCTCCAGCATCCCCTGTTAGTTCACATCCATGGGTTGTACATATAAGTTCTTTGGTTTCTCTGTTTCCTATACTATTCTTAACATTCCCCTGACTGTTTTATGCCCACCAATTATGTTTCTTATTTCTTGGACCTTCCCCCTTTTTTCCCCTCCTTCTCTTCATTGATAACCCTCCATGTGATCTCCATTTCTGTGATCTCTACCTGTCCTAGTTGTTTGCTTAGTTTTTGTTTTTGTTTTTTAGATTTGTTTGTTGACAGCTGAATTTGTTCTTATTTTACTGTTCATAGTTTTGACTTTCTTCTTTTTTTTAGATAAGTTCCTTTAACATTTCATATAATAAGGGCTTGGTGATGATGAACTCCCTTAATTTGACATTATCTGGAAAGTACTTTATTTGCCCTTCCATTTTAAATAAAAGCTTTGTTAGATAGAGTAACCTTTCATGACTTCAAATACTTCTTTCCAGCCCCTTCTTGCCTGCAAGGTTGTTTTTTTTTTTTTTTTTTTTGAGAAATCAGCTGATGATCTTATGGGAACTCCTTTGTAGGTAACTGTCTCCTTTCCTCTTGCTGCTTTTAAGATTCTCTCTTTATCTTTAATCTTGGGTAACTTAATAATGATGTGCCTTGCTGTGTTCCTCCTTGGGTCCAATTTCTTTGGGACTGTCTTCTGGGCTTTCTGGACTTTCCAGAAGTCTATTTCCTTCACCAGATTGAGGAAGTTTTCCTGCATTGTTTGCTCAAATAAGTTTTCAATTTCTTTTTCTTGTTCTTCTCCTTCTGGCACCCCTATGATTTGGATGTTAGAATGTTTAAAGTTGTTCCAGGGGTTTCTAAGCATAACCTTGGTTTTTTTCTTTAATTCTTGTTTCTTAATTCTGTTCTAGTTTCTTATTTCTTAATTCTTTCCAATTTCTTCCTTTTGTTCTAAATTATTGATTTGAGTGTCTATTTCCTTTCCATCACTGTTGGTTCCCTGTATATTTTCTTTATTTAGTTTTGTGTAGCCTTCATTTCTCCCCTCATTTGGCAACTGAGCTCAATCATTTCTGCAAGCATTCCAATTACCAGCGTTTTGAACTCTGCATCAGATAGGTTGTCCATCTCCTCATCACCTTAGCTCTTTTTCTGGAGTTTTGATCTGTTCTTTCATTTGGGCCATATTTCTTTGTCTCAGCATACCTGTTATGGTGTAAGGGGTGGAGCCTTAGGCATTTCCCAGGGCAGGGCAACCCTTGTTACTGTGTAACCCTTCCGATGGGTCAGAGAGGGAAATGTGCTTCTCAATCACTGCATTGTAGTCCTACTTTCCAAGGAACTTTTTTGTTAGACTATGAGTTTCTCCCAACATTGCAATCCCTGCAGTATTTTATAGGTAGAAGTTTTGAGTCTTTAGTTTCCCATTCAGCCCCAGCTCTGCCTTGCAGTACAGTCTGTCACCTTGTTGTGGGGCCTCTCCACTGGGCTGCCCATCTCCACCCCTTCCTACTAGTCTGGATGAATGTTTCTTTAAATCCTTAATTATCGGAGCTACATGCAGCTTGATTTTCTGGCACTTCTGGTTGTTTATTATTCTTAAATCGGTTGTTATCCTTCTTTTGGTTGTGCAGGGAAGTGAAGCATTTCTGCCTATGCCTCCATCTTGGCCAGCTGTTTCTACTATTTTAATTTTATATTGTTTTTGGTCAGGAGGTCTGTATGTCACTGATCTAATTAATTAAAAAGTTCTTGATTGTTTCTTAAAAGATATAGAGACTCCAGACGTTGTCTTTATCTTTTCTTTCTAGGCAGTTAGAGTGGAGGCCTTAATCCAATCATGGGCAGTTCTGAGTAAAGGCTGAGTTGCAGTCCTGGGAGATCCCATTTATCCCTGGTTCTCTCTATCCTCCTAAGGTGTCCATCTGGGAGCCCAGAAGATTACTCACATCTCCTCCTCTTGAGTGCAGAGATCTCATCTTTGTTTTGGGGACCACAGAAGTCTCCTCTCTGCTCTTCAGAGGCTTTTCACTTGCATATTCGCCTCCTGCTCCATTGAGGCGCAGCACTCAGCATAGATCCCGAGGAGAACACTGGCAGTGCATTGAAGCCCCTCAGGTCTCCTCTAAGTACTTTGCCAGTTTTTCTAGCAACCCCTTCCCCAGGCTCAAAACCTGAACTGTCAGCCTCTTCTCCATGCCCAGAAACAACCAGTGTCCCCCAGGGTAAAGAAAGGGACAGAGGGTCATCTTTCAGTATTTCAGTCCCTTTATTTCTAGTTGCATCAGAAACTTTCTGCTACTTTCTACCAGGTATTTTCTATATTTTATTGTCGGCTTTTCCCCCTGTTTTCTCTTGTTAGGAGCACTGCCCCACCATTAGCTATCCATTGCACCCTGAGATGTAGGTCTGATCCAATGAAATAAAAAAGCTCAACAAGAAAAATGTCTACAAGTAATAAAATTGCAGTAAACAAAGCCTGAAATACAGGATTTAAAAGATAAAGCTACTGACTTCTCATTTTCTTCACAAATCGATATTTTGTTTTTATCTATATTTACAATAATAGTTATCATTTTTGACATTTACTATATACCAGGTGGTGTTTTCAGAACTTTGTATACACAATCTCTTAATTCTCTCATTAATGCCACAATGGGGGCCGATTATTACCATTTTTCAAAGGGGTTATTGAGACACAGAAAGGTCACACAGCCAGTCAGAAGGAAAGCAGAGACTGAAGACAGAATCTTCTCCCAACCACAAAGCCAAAGTTCCTTCCAGTGTGGACCACTTTCACCATGAATTGCCTGTTGTGTGAGTCATAGTTGCTCTTTCAATGACGGAGTAAATGTCCTAGGACTCATTCATATGTGGTATTATAAAATCACTCTTGAAGTTAAAGTCCTTAGGGCAGTTGTGCTTACTGGTCACATTGACTGGAAGCTCTGTTATAGAACTCAATACACAAGCCTCTAATGAGGGGTTGTTGATCACATTTTGCTGGAATTCATCCATTGAAGATGAGCAATCTCAGGACGATGGGCTCTGAACTTTGATTGCTTAATGGATAGTTCTGGTTCACAGGGCCTGTGTTTGTGTAACAAGGTACTGTGCGAGAATTCTTTGGCTTCCTTGAACCTCTTGTGGTGTGGGAGAAGCAGAGCAGAAACAGCTGTAGCAGAGGGGCTGTGGACAGCCTCTCAGAACTGAGAAGAGCCAAATCTTTTACCACTTGCCCGGGAATGGCGTGTCTTGTTCAGACTGGCCATTGGATGTGGGAATAAAGACGTGTTTTGAATGATCTCAGTCTGATACCACCATCCCAAACAATACTCTGCACTCGACATACACAAACACACACATATGCACATACACAGTGGTGGCATTAGACAAACTCAAAGGGATGGTGGATGACAATTGCTGATTTTAATAAAAAACTCTGAGAGATTAGGATTGTGTTAGAATATGGGTAGGGATTTGGTAGAAAAAAAATGTCAGTTTAGAAAAATAAGTTACTTTTCTTCAGACCTGAGTTTGTCACCTATGAATATCATATTGCTAAATTTCTAGGCTAGATAGTCTTAAGCTTAAGGCACACCTAGGAGCCAAAAATGGTTTCTTTGATGGCAGCTTAAGCAAGGTTACAAAAGAGAGAAGACTTAGTCTTCTGAATAAGAAATAACAGGACTTTCCAGGCAAGTGATAAGCATTTAATCCTATGAAAATGTGAGTATAGCCCCACTCCATAAAAGAGTAACTAGAGTCTCATGTAAATTAGACAGCTTGCCCAGGTCTCAGGGCTGTGGCGTGCTAGCACCAACAATTAGTTCTGGCTGTGTGTAAGGTGAAAGATGCTGCCTTTGCACCAAGCACACCGCTTCACTGGTCCTGAAGATGCCTGGGTAGACCTCACTGAGCTGCAGTTACGGAAAAGAAAATACCGTGTTCCTTTGTTCCCAGTGGCTGCCCTCAACGTTTCTTTTTATCTTTCTCAAAGGTTTGAATATGGTGAACCTAGGTGTGCTTATATGATAGAGATTATTCTTATTTAAATTTTAGTCAATCTGTTTAGGATTCTGAGGTTCCTGGAACTTTGTTGTAACTTATTTTGGATATTCTTAGCCTTTAAATCATACATATTTATTTTTATGACTTAATTTCTCTTCTTTTGGCACTTCAATTACATGTATGTAAGACTACTGATACTGCCTTACAGCTCTGTGATGCTCTATCCTCTTTCCGTGTGTTTTTGTTTATTTCCCACTGTAATTATTACTTTCAAGTATGTTTATCGTTTCATCAGCTATGTCCTGTCTACCAATGAACATGGTGAGGAATTGTTCACCTCCGATATTGTATGTATTATTTCTAGCAATTCCATTTCATTCTTTTAAATATGTTTTATCTTCTAAAATTTTCCCATAGCTCCTTTAACATTAATTAGACTATTTAAAAATTTCTGTCTGGTAGTTCCCACATATAAATCATCTGTGATTCTCAGATTATTTGTCTCTTACACAATGAGATATTTTCTCCATGTGCCTGTCTGTGCTCTGTCATTTTTTCAAATTGAATTTTGGACATTTTATGTATATGAAAGGGAGAAGTATAGGTAAATTATACCTATGCCCTGCAATGGACATGTCTCCTCTCCCAGAATGTAAGATAAGAGGTTGAGTGATTCCAACCAGAAATTGAGCCATTTTGGGTTTTGTTTCTGCTGCCACTGGTCCCAATGCACCAAAGCCTTCCAATCCACCCACCTGTGTGTCTAGTGTGGGCTCTGGGATATCAGAGGACTTTTACCCAGTGCTCTTGATCTGTCTTCAGCTTTCAGGAGTCCCTGAATTTCACAACACCTCAGGGTTATTTCTTCACGCTCTGGTTCCTCTCAACAGTAGACTGCTATTGTTTGTTACTTGTGGCAGGACTGAGGGGTGAGTTTCAAGTCTCCTTGTCCACCCTCAGTTTCATGTAACCTTTGTGAAACTCAAGGTGGGGATATGGATCTTTCTCAGTATCCCTGCTCTTTAAAAATGTCAAATACTGCCTTTTAATTGTGTCTTAGATGGCAAAGGTTCTCCTGCTGTGCCTGCAGTGGTAGCAGAGCTCTGCTTTGAATTGGTGCAGGATCCTAAACCCTGGCGAATTCCCTGCTCCTTTACCAAGGTTAGATGGCTTTTGCTTCTACCATTCTCCTAGAAACAACAGATCTTGCTAGCTCTTGTGCACGTGAGAGGGTTTGTTTGTTTGTTTGTTTGTTTGTGGGGTTTTTTGGTAATCCTTCCACCACAGGCAGATGGGTGTTCTTTCTATCTCCCCTCCAAAAGTAGCATATCTACATGCCCAAGTCCAGGTGGGTGTTTGTGTTTGTGTGAAAGTTTTCCCAATGGATTAAAGCCTTTGACTTATATGAGAGATGTGTCCGGGAAGGCAGGGAAGGGTTTTTTTTTTAAGATTTTATTTATTTATTTGTTTGTTTATTTATTTATTTATTTATAGAGAGAGGAGAAGGGAGGGAGAAAGAAAGAGAGAGAAACATCAATGTGAGAGAGAGAAATACTGATCCATTGCCTCTTCCCCAATCTGGAATCTAACCCTTGACTGACGGCTAACCAACTGAGCCACAGCGGTCGGGGAGGCTGGGAGGATTTTGCAGCCATCCTGACCTCTGTGCTTTCCCCATCCAGCAGGACTATGTCCCCTATCCTGCCCTCCCATCCATCTTTCTTAACGAGCATCAAGTCAAGGCCCATGAAAAAGAACTTTTCTGAGTGTGTACTTGTGAATTCATCCTGAGTATTTTAGGCTCCCAGTTATTTTAGACTTTTATGCTGGCCCACATTTGGCCTTTAAAAATCCATTCCGATTTTACCTGATACTTTCTTAACAACTTTATAGCAGACAATTTCTCCTCCCATGTTCTATAAACAGTGATATAGTTCGAGTGTTCTGCCTCTCCTTTAAAAAACTCATCACTCATTGAAATTCAATCCAGGTCTTACCATCTTGCCATTTCAGACATCTGATGGGCTCCAGAAAAGCTATAATTTTGTATATTTCTTTTTACCTTGTTGTTTTGCTATCACCATCTAGAGTGAAAGTGGAATTTTCTTCCATTTTCATTTTCTGATTTCTGGTAACCAGAGATTGACCTCAATCTTCAGGTTCTCTCTCTCTCTTACACATGCGCACACACACACACACACACACACACACACATAGAAAAACATTAGTTGTCATATAGAAGACATTCATATTTCTAATTTCTGCAAAAGTTCTTAAAATAGGTCAAGGCCATGTTGCTTTCTTGTGCCCTACTCGATAGCACTATGTGAACTGAAAAAATTTACCTCAATATATTTATTTTTATTAAATTAGAAGGGAATGGATCTGTGTTTAAAGGTCCTTTGACTTTAATTGGTCCCCCAGATTTCTTGATTTTATAATTTTTTGATATAGATAGTAATACACCATTTACACAGCCTGATTGAAAAGGTTGACTTGCCATTTTAGGAAAATTATAAGCATATAATAATATAAAATGCTGGTTTGGGTCAATATATATTTCTAATAGCTTTACAAAAAATATTGACTTTTAGTATGAAATGTGTTACTTTATGTGGTTTTCATCGAATATTGGTTGAATAAAAAAAACTTATGGCTGAAATAAAATGATCTTTCATAGGGTCTGGAAATTCCAAATCCTCTGCTTCAATCCCAGTTTGCATCCTAGACTTAAAATGCACTGCCTTAAACTGAGATTCTTTAAGGTTATATACTCATGAGCTGTTGCTTTATTCCCAGAATCAGGCAACACCTTTATATATAAAAGAATAAGTAGAGTTTTAAAAATAGCTAAACATTTTAGAGTATAAATGATATGTTATCTAAAGTAAAGATGACTCAATTAGCAACACCCAGCTGGTTTATGCAAACCCACCCATGCTTCAAAATGTATAGGTAAGGAGTGAGGATATATCTGCCTAGATCTAGCATTGAACCATATTTCCAAATTTAGTAGCTGATAACGTCTTTCTAACCTTAAATCTAAATATTGAGATTTCAGTTGGCCCTTTAGTGGAGGGTTTTGGGAGAGTTCAGTCTTTGGACCCTGATTTAACCCAAATATCCTTTTTTTCTGATAGTGGGAAGATGTTATTTGAAGTTAGACTAAAATTTTAAGTATAATTCTGCAAAAGTAAAGTGTGTGGGGGGACAAATAACATCTCTGAGGATTAGACATGTGTGAAAAGCACTAAGCCTAACATGTTGCCATTTTACAACAATATTATTTTTCTTTCTCCTTATATGCATCTTAATACAGGGATCATGATGTCCTATAAAAATGAATGTAGCTCTAGAGTTGGACAGAGGCTTGAGTTCCAGCCCTATTACTTATTAGCTTGCAATATTAACACGTTACTTAACTTCCCTGTAGAGACCTTTCTGGGCCCCAGTCTTTTAACAGTAGAGATGTAGAAGAGAAAATGAGATCACGAAGGTATTGGCGGTTGACTTCAGGGCACCGACACTTGATCTGGTGGTGGCATTGGGTGGACTGGGGGGAGTCCAGGGGTTGTGGGAGGGGTTACTTGCAGGTTTTACAGCAGTTGTTGATTTGAAGAAATCTGTGTGGGTAGGACCTGTGCAAGAAGCAACAGCCCCAGTAGGAGCCCGACTACCATCCTCACTCTGCACATGTTGGCTATGCGGCGTGCAGCAGTGCATTTCACTGGATGCCAGGTGTGGGTCCAACGAAGGGCTGGCTCTGGGCGGGTGCAGGCAAGGTGGGTGCAAAGATTTTTATAGGTTGGCTTGTCCTGTTCACAACTTTATGGTGATGTTTATTTGTTTCTTTGGCAACTGAAAAGGAATGTCTGAAAATTAGTAATTAGATGTAGAGGCTTGGTCAGATTCCAGCTCACTTTTTTGGAAGGAATATATGGTAGACAGACTCTAGGATGGTCCCAAGTAATTATGCCTTCTATAATCTCTCTTTTAAAAATATCACTAGAAGATATGTTTAATGAGAGGAGGAAGAAGGGGGGGGAGGAGAGAGGGACAAAACAGTCATCGGTTGCCTCCCTTATGCACCCGGACTGGGGAAATAACCAGCAACCTAGGTATGTGCGTGCCCTGACCCAAGTCATCCCACAACCTTTGGGTGTATCCCAGGACCCTCCAGCCAAGTGAGACACCCGGCCTGGAGCCTCGGGTGATCTCTTATGGCAACTCTACGAGGCTCTGGAGTCTTAGTCCCGTTCTTTTTTTGTATGCAAGTTAATTAAGAGCAATTCGATTAAGCAGCAGTATGTTTATCACTTCTTAGGGAAAACAAGCGCTATCTTTCAGAGCTTGGAGATACTTCTGGAGGCAGGATATTTGCAAAACATAAAATAGAGAGTAACTAACGAAATAAAACAGACAACATTACAGCACCGCAGTGTTAATATTTAACCGCCAAATCTATTTCTTTAAATAATTTTACTTTTCTTTTTTATTGAAATTTACTTCTTTATTCTATTATATTTATTAATGGGAAAATGTGAAGCTATGTCTATCTCACAATTCCAAGGAAGTGGGAACTTGAATGAAAAAAGAAATTCTAGAATAGCAAAATATAAAGGGACATTAAAAGAACAAAATTTTATGTATAAAATTTATACCAAGGTAATTAGTAGAAAATGTACCTCACTTTAATTTTTAAAGTTTATGGTGGCGAACATGTATTTCTTATATTGCTTGGCCAATTGATTGCATTTCTTATATGCGAACTTCCTTCTTGCATTTTTTCTCTTGTTTCTATTGAATTATTCATTCATCTTTGTCCCCCAGATTTATGAAAGCTTTTTATACATTCAAATTCTTGGTCTCATTTCTATCATATGTGTTAGAAATATTTCTCAAATTTGTTATATATGCTTTTCATGGCATTTTCCCCATACTTTAAACACTTCGTATGGCATCTGTTTAAATGGTTAAAAAAATATTTTCTCACCAAAACTATTAAAAAATTCAGTTAAAGAGACTGCTCCTGTTTTAGAGTGGACTGAATCTCAACTTCCTGAATTGAAGACCTGCAGCCATAGGAAGGCAGCAGTGAAATGAGCCTGACAGGGTTACTCTCTGCTCTCACTGTGACACCTGTGCATGGTGTCAAGTGGGTTCCAGGCCCACTCTCCTGGGAGAGTGGATTGGCAGGCCTCCTCATGAGCTGCGGTCCACCACATGAGAGGAAATGAGGCCTCACACATGTGCTGGACGATGCAGAACAATCCCCTAGCTCCTGGGGAAATTTCTCTTATGCACAAAGGGCAGAACAATCTCCAGAATGGGTTTCGTCTCTGAACAAGCAAAGATAAAACATTCTCACTTGAGTTTATTTTTCTGTAGGTAATTAGGGCTATGTAAAAAAAAAGTTTCTTTCCATTGCCTCAATATTCCTAATTTGCTCTAGTGTAATATATTACCAGTTAGGATCACCCCTCCTTTTGAGGCAAATAAATATTGCAACTTGATTCTTAAATGATTGTTAATGAAGAGATGTCTTTATTCGTGGTATATAAACAAGCTAATGTCTCTAACGAGATTGCTTTTCCAAATATGTATGTCTCATTTTGTTCAGCACTGCAGCTCATGTCAAATTTGCTATTTATACTTCACTTCCAAAGCTTCTTCCAGCTTTTGACACAGCATCTGTGATTGTGCACCTTTGGTCATGGCATCTGTGGCTGTCCACCCTGGCGATCCTCCTGCTTACTGGTTGAAACCAGAGAGAAATGGATGCCATCGTGACCTTTTCCTCTTCACAGGTGCCCCATCTGAGGCAGGCTACTTTATTTCTCTCAGCCTCTATTCCTTCATTCCTAACATCAGCACAACTCTCAATATCACAGTTCTACTTTCAACACTGTGATTATTCCTACCCACATTGTCATCATGTTATGATAGGGTAATCATAATCCTGGTCAGATTAGTGAATGGTACATTATTATCCCCCCAACACAAGCCCAACATCCTTTCCTGGATTCCAAAGCCTTTTTATTAAGCTCCTTAAAGATATTTCATGCACCTTTACATTCCCACAGTTTCTAACTGTTAGGAACCACCCTGCCTGGTTTCAGGAGCTATAACCCCTCCATGGATAAGGCTGAGTGAGCGACCTTCAGATCATAAGCCACTAAGGAGACAAAGCTTATCTCCCTGTCAGGAGCGCCACTTCTGCTCCTTTTACTTCATCCATAACTGGCCCCCACTGCTTGATCAGTTAGCCAGTGATAGGTAAGAGTCCCCAAGAGGAGAAAGACCTAAGACAGGCATGATCATGAGGAAGCCTGTGGGAAGGACGGGGGGCTGTGGAGAATGGGGGTAATGGACCCTTGCCCCTTGGCTTTGACGTAGCCTGAGTCCTCACTCTGTCTGTGAGAAATCTCCTAATCTCTTGGCTGCTTTACTTCCCCTGCCTGACTAAAGCCTGAAACAATGACAGAGGGAGGTACAGCCCTGTGCTGGAAAGGGCGGGTTCTGCGGGCCTGAGAAAGAATACCTAAACTGTGAAACCTGCTTTGCTAAGAATGTTCTTAATTAAATGATAAAGGTCCTAGCAGGAAATGAATTTGTTTCCCAAAGTTTTGTAGCCCTTTAGCTAACAAACCCTGACTCAGAATAGGCCCCCAGAGTTCTTTGTATGTTATCTGTTGTTTGATCCTTACTGCCTGACAATGGTTAATGAGCTTTACCTGTATTCCTGTGCAAAATGAACCCAATAAAAGCCCATTGAGGAAAAGGCTCTGGGCCTTCTCCTTTGAGAGATCAGCCACCTTTCCTCCCTAAGCAGATCGTGTCTTGGTAGACTTATTCTCATCCGTGGCAGCCAGGGGGCCCTGTGGGTGGATCCCCCCCTAACATATTGCCTTCTGTAATTTGATATTTCAATAATTTTTCAGGAGGACAGATTATTTATGTTGGATAAATGGTTTTCCTTAGTCTATTATAAAGCAGTAGTTCTCAGTGGAGGGGCATTTGGCCAAGTCCAGAGAAACCTTCACTGTCACAAATGGAGAGTGCTAATGGCAGCTAGTTGTATGGGTCCGGCATGCACTAAACACCCTAAAATACATAGGTCATACAAACAAAGAATTATATGGACCAGAATGTTAATAGTGCAAAGGCTGAGAAACCCTGTTATAGCTAAAAATGTGGCTTTGGAGTCAGATCTGGATTCCAGTCCTGACTTAGTTGTGTACATGCTCCGTGATCTTGAGGAAGTTGTTTGACTTCTCTGTATCTTAGTTTCCACTTCTGTAAGAAAAAGATATTGAATATTTCCTTTTATTTTGGGAACGAAATAAAATAATAATTGTAAAGCATTTACTTCAATGCTTGCTCCATAGACGGTACTTAAGTGTGAACTTTTCTTGTACTCCCAAAGTTCTGTCTGACATATAAAATGTTACAGAACTAGACTTAGAGAGGTAGATGAAAGCAGGGATTCTTATCTTGATAAGACCCAGGGATCTTTGGATCTTAATAAAACTCAGGGATCTAGCTATTCCCTGGGGACAAAAAAGGGACAGTCCTGATGAAAAGTATGCCTACAGGGAGAGAAAGAAAACAAATATCGAGCTTTCTCTTTGTGGCCACTCAACTAGTTTTGCCTTTGCCTCCCAAACAGAGACCACTTTAAGAGAAATGAAAGCATGCCAAGCATGAACACAGAAGATGTCGATTCCACTCATTTCCTTAGCTCGGTAAGTATCCACAAAATTGAATGTTTGTGTAATTGATTTCATAGAATCACAAAGGATTACTTTTACCGAGATTGTTATAGTGAGGCTGGAATCTCCAAAAGAGATGGGGAGCATCCAGAGAATCAGCTCATGGCCCAGTGAGGGGGCACACGTGTGTGCACACACACACTGCAGCCCACTGGCCCCTCTTCAAGGCCCTGGGTCAACGCTGGCCATGAGCCAGGCCGGGCTCTTGGGATACATCGGCTGTTCACACTGTGTTGGAGCATGTGGTGGACAGGAGCTGGGGACCCCATCCTGGGCCCTGTGAGCAAGGGCCCATCTCGTTCACTGTAACAGTCCCAGGACCAGACACAGTACCTGGCACATGGGCAGTGCTTAATGAGTCATTACTGAAAGATCTCACAGAAACTCCAGAACAGAATACTCCTAAGTGGGTCTGGTAACATTTGACACTGAACCCTGAGGGGAACACTCTGGGAAGAGACCAAAGTCATCTCAAAGAGGAGCAGGTGGTATGTGGAGGCTTTGGAGAAGCATGACTCATGACCATTTTAGGAACATTCCTGAAGGATAAGGCCTCCAAGAAGTGAGGCTTAGGTTTCACGCAAAAGGGATAACTGCAAATTCAAGTGAATTCCATTTCTCACAATAGCACAGGCATTGACGAAAACCCCTGCAAGGGTGGAATAGACATTACAAGTCACAGTGAAGTACAACCAAACTCAATTGAAGGAAACAACTAGTTAGGAGAGTTAGTGATTTTTCCCTTTAAAGTGTGTGTTAATGACTAATTTATTAATGCTTGCCATGTCCCATACACGAAGCTAAGCACTTCCCACATGTTTTATTTTAACCTTACAACGACCCTAAGATACAGATCCTGTTGTCATTCCCATTCTATAGATGAGAAAAGGAGGCTCAGAGAGATTTAGTGGTTTGTCCAAGGTCACAGAATTGATAGTAAGTAGTTAAATCAGAAGAGTCCAGAGCCTGGTTTCCTAACCATGGCACAGTGCTGTCCATTTCAGGGAACAGGTCTCAGCATCACGAAGCTCCATGCATGTCAAGTTGGCTCTGGGGAAACAGTGTTTATTCTGGACTGTCTGAATATTATGCTGTCCATTTGTTCCTCTAGGTACTATAAAACCTGTCTCTAGATTGCAAATGACCATCAGGGAAATTTGTAGATGTTCTGGTCAGTGCCTTTTGTCATGTATTGTATTTACGGAAAGGATGCTTCTGTGGGCATTGTTAATTGAATTAGACAGTGTTCTCTGTATGAAGCCCCAGAGAAAAAAATTTTTGGTTATTAATACCAGAGTTAATTGTTCTTTTCCTAATGCCTGTCGTTTGCCTTCCTCTTTTCACATCAAATCACGTAAATGCATTTACTTCTTTATTTTGGCTGCCAAAAACATATGGCCACTCACCTGGAAATTTATAGGACCTTACGCTGTAGGTATACACGGAGGCAGAGATTTGCCAAGCAATATTTTCCACTTGACAGGATGCTCCACGGAATTCCCTGACCTCCTGTTATGTTTACATCCTATTCATGGGACAAGTCATGGTAACTGAGCAGGGACTGGAGGTGCAGAGCAGTTCAAAGGTTCTAGCACTGGATGAGGGCAGAGCTATGCAGATACAGAGGACACATCTCCTGCCCTCGAGGAGCTCATGGCTGTGTGGGAAAACATGCAGACTCAAATTTTAAATGTTGCATTTACATTATGCTGGGAACATGAAGGAGTGCCCTATATTCTGCCAAGGGAAATTAAGATTTTATTTACTACAGCAGTTGACAGCTGGACAGGATCTTGGAGCCCAAGAACATTTACTGAACACTGCATGTTGTGCTCTTCTTCAGTTAGATTAGTTTGCTGAATCATCACCACAGCTTTAAAAGACAGATACACCCTGCTGTCCCCTTTTAGGTGGATGATGGAAGCGAGGCTCTGCGCAATCAGGCAGGTACTCAGGGCCACTCAGGTGCAATGATGCTCTGAGGCTGAGATTTCAACCCAAACCTGTCTTCAGACGTGATCTCCCTCCTGCGTTAGGGCTGTGCAGGTCCAGTGAGGCCTTCCAACTCAGGATGGTGCTGTGTGTTTGGTTGGGGAAAGTAGGACAGCAAGTACCACTCGGGAACACAGGCGAGTGTTTGTGCCCTTTGCGCTGGCAGAGGGACGGGCTGAATGATTTCTTAGTTTGTTTCCAAGTTTACTTCCTGAGCATGCTCCTCCCAGGGAAGGAATTTGGGATCGATGTTCCCATTGGTTTAAATGTCTCTCAGCTGTACACTGAAGATTTTAGATCAGCTACATTGAAACTCAGTGAAGGAGGGGATTAGGTCAGTTTTGCTCTTCCTCTGTACCCACTGCCTGGCCTATAGAAGACAACAGTGGTCATTAAATATTCACTAGGTGAACACATGAACCGCTGAAGAAATGTATTAGATTAGGAGGTTCCCTGTCCCCCAGATTAATGTAAAAATTTTAGGTACTCATTAAATATTTTCAGTGAAGAAAAAATCGATTATTTAGAACTGCATGTAGTCCAAGAAGACTTCTTGACAATACTATCTCCATATTTTCCCCACCCCAAAGTAAACACAGAATTTTTACCAGGTGGTGATTGTAATATTGTACGTCTCCTATCAGAGCCGCTGTGAATGGCATCACCCGGGGGCCTCCTCTTTTCCTCTCCTTGCTGTACCTCCTTCTTTCAAGATCTCTGGTGCCTCTTCTTCTGAGTGGCTGCCTGCTGAAGGTCAGATTTCTCACTCTGGGCATCTGCTTTGTTCATCATCTACTTTCCTTCATTCTCCCCAGGAAGCTGCGTGATTTTTACTTCTTATTCCTTGTAATTCTTTGACCAAGTTTTCCCAACTCACAAACTGCTTTATATTTTCATTCTAATTACCATGTTTTTAAAAAATAGACCATGTATGTGAGCATCTTCTTACTTCTTTGCATTATTTTACTTTCTCTCTCATAATCCTATTTTGTACTAAAATATTTCCCTACACTTTGTAGTTGTGAAATCATAATGGAAATGATTGATGGTTCTCTTCTTAGTCCCTAAAACATTTTGAAAGTGATCTGAAAATATTGAGATCTTTATACTTATCTCAATTCCTAGACATTTTAGTGGTAGCTATTATTATATATAAATATTATTCACAATACTGTATCTGTTTTATTATAAATACTGTATGATTATTTAAGATTAATATGAGTTATTTATAAATAATCATATCTAATATATATACATCGTGTTAACCATCTGTATAGATTCACAATTTAAAGAATGCTTTCATACCAGCAAATTCTCACAACAGACTTATGAAGTAGTGATTATTGTTAATTCATTTTAGAGAAGAGGAAACTAATGCTCAGAATGGTTTGTTCAATGTCCAGTTGTCAGCCCAGGTCTTTTGCCTGCATATTATTTCTTAAATTATACCACTTGAGTGAAATTTAGAACTAGACAATCTAGCCTCTGGGAAACAGGACTCTCCTCTGCCCTGTTTTGCTGGGCATGGTGACTGGAGTTTTCCTGAGAATGCCCTGTAATTGCTTGCTTCTATGCCTTTGAACAAACTGTTCCTCCTGCCTGGAAAACCTGTTCCCACCTCCAGCCTGAGAAACCCTGCATATCTCTGTGTTCAGACACCACTTTCTCTGTGGCCTGTCCTCCTGCTCGAAGGTAGTGTCCCCTTTATATTCCTTCAGTTCTTGTATGTCTCTCCTTTACCAGATTTATCACCCTTCACCCTGCAGTGTCCAGTGAGGTTTCTGTCTCCCCATGTATGTGTCAGGCAGGTAGACAGCAACGATCATGTCACACCCAGTAGTTGCCCAGTAAACCCCAGCTGAGATGAACTATCAATAGGGTTCTTAGCATTAAAACCATATTTTAGGATTTCCTGGGTAATATTTATTCCCATTTCACTTTTTTCCAAAATTCATACTGATATTGCAGGTGACCTACTTGCTTCACTGAGGTGTTTCAAAACCAAGACAAGTATTATGTGTTTTATCTCTCTCAAATATAAAGCTTGAGGCTGATGGAATGCAGAAAACTATCTAGAGGTGTAGCAACTCAAGGAGACCTTTTTACATCCTAGCCTTTGTTGTTCAAACCTTATAGAACAAGGTGAGAATGGAAGGCCTTTCAAATGAAAGTGACTGTTATTCCATACACACAAAAAGTGCTTCCTTCAGAATACCCAAGCTTTTAGATGTGTGGCCTGGTATGTGCAAGACATTTTACACACATTAATTCCTACAACAGTCATGGGAAGCACTGTGATAATCTTCAATCTTCACAGCCTATGAAAATGAGGTCAAGACAGATATAATGACTTGCCCAAGTTCATGTACAATGGAAGATACAAGATTTTCAAAGAGTGCTGATTTCAGAGTGAGTCTGCTTTGTACTATCCCAATGGCCTTACCTTGCTGTGTATGCAACAGCAACAGAAGTAAGAATGCCATTCTCATCTCAGTCATTCATTCGGATCATTTTTTTCTCTTGGCCAGTGGGGTTTTTTTTTCTCTGTAGAGAAAATGCTTAAACCCTTTTTTCTAACAGGGCACCTGGTTGAGAGCTAAAGCGGCTATTTGTTCTTGGCAAAGCTCTATGCAATTAAGGCTTTTGATAAAACTCATTTAAATTCTCCGGCTTGGTCTTATGGCCTCAACCTCCTATCTCATTTGGTTTTAACTTTGCTTTTCTTTAGCAATGTGGGCGAAGTTCCTGCTGGTTTTAATAAATGCACCTTTCTCACTAGACACAGCTTTCTGGTGACTTTCATGGTTGTTTGACAGTTTTCTCAGAAGCAGTGGTGGGAGGCATATAACATTCACATTAACCCCCCTTTTTTGTTAGTCAAAGGCCTAGCCAGTAAAAGCCTCATGCACTGAAAGTGTTCCATGCTGATTTGGGAGGTGGCCTCATTTCTTTTAGGCCACTGCAGAGTTTCATCTATAAAAACATAGCTTTGAGGAAAACTGCCCAGAGCATAGTGGTTAATGCAGCCTTAATAGTTCAATGTCAGGGGCTTTTGAGGATAGAGGAAATTAGAGAGCCAAATGACACCCTTCCCTTCACATTTTAAATAGGAGAATATCTGGTGTCATTCAGGTGCAGATCTACAGAAGCATATGAACAGGATCTAAATATGCTTTTGAGTAAAAGAGATGTTGCTTTGAAATCTAGTGCTGCCATTACCTGTTTGTTTTATGTGATTCAATACATGCAGTAAAATGCATATAAATATACACCAAAGTGTTTGGAAGTTTCTCAGCCATTATTTCTTTGACTATTTTCTTCAGCATCAAACTCTTTCTTGCCATTTTCTGGACTCTGACAACGCAGATGTTAGAACTCTCCCATTGCCCACAGGTTTCTGAGACTTCTCTTTTCTCACTATTGTTCAAAATATATAATTTCTATTTATTCATTTCCAAGTTTTGTGACTTTTTCTCTGTTCTTTGTTCATCTCCATTTCACTGTTGAGTCCAATTAGTGAATTCTTTATTTGTTATTGTATTTTTTAGCACTAAAATGTCTGGGTCTTCCCTACATCTTTTAATTCTTTGCTGAAACTTTATGCATTTTCAAGATTTTTAATTTAAAGACTTTGTCATCTTAGGAGGAGTGATGAGATGTATTGGTGAATATGTTCTCCCATCACTGTGTTGTCTTTTTATTTTGTTGATGTTTTCCTTTGCTGTGCAAAAACTTTTTAGTCTGATGTAGCCTCATTTGTATATTTTTTATTTTGTTTCCCTTGCTTGAGGGGATATATCAGAAAAAAAACATTGCTATGAGCAACATTTGAAATTTTACTGCCTATATTTTCTTCTAGGATTTTTGTGGTTTGGCCTAACATTTAAGTCTTTAATCCATTTGGAATTTATTCTTGTGCATGGCATTAAGACAGTGGTCTAGTTTTATTTTTCTGCATGTATCTGTCCAATTTCCCAACACCATTTATTAAGTAAACTATCTTTAGCCCATTCTATGTGCCTGCTTCCTCTGTCGAATGTTAATTGACTATAGCAGTGTGGGTTTATTTCTGGGCTCTCAATTCTGTTCCATTGATCCATGTGTCTTTTATGCCAGTACTATGCTATTTTGATTACTATGGCCTTATTGTTCTTCTTTCTCAAGATTGCTGTTGTTATTCAGGGCCTTTTGTGGTTCCATACAGAAGACTAATAGGCATATGAAAAGATACTCAAGTCACTAAACATCAGAGAGATGCAAATTCAAACCACAATGAGATAGCATCTCACACCTGTCGGAATGCCTATCACCAGTAAATCAACAAATAACAAGTGCTGGCAAGGATATGGGGAAAGGGAAACCTCTGTGCTGTTGGCTGGAATGCAGGCTGGTGCAGCCACTGTGGAAAACAGTATGGGGACAATTCAGAAAATAAAAAATGGAACTGCCTATGACCCAGCAATTCCACTCCTGGAAATTTATCCAAAGAAACCTGCAACACGAATTCAAAAGAAAGTAAGCATCTCTATGTTCATTGCAACATTATTTACAATCACCAAGACATGTGAGTTGAGATTTTCCTTGTTCTCCACATATTGCCTAATTTTGAATTATAGAATTGTAGTCTATTTAAATATTGTGGAGCATTTTGGCATTTTGTTTCAGATGTAAATTCAGGCTGTAAGTCAACCCTGCCTTCTGGGAGACTGTCCCTCTGTGGTTCTAATATTTGCTGAGTTTTTAAAGCCTTTGTGCCCGTCTGGTCTGTGTGTGTTCCATCTAGTGACCAGTCTGTGTCCTGAGCAGTGATGTATCTTGGTTCAGTTCTCTAAGATTCTTGATCCTTAGAATCAGATCTGTGTGTGCACAGCTTTGGGTTCAGCCCAGGAGTTTATGTATAATTTCAATTGGGTTACTTCCCTGAGCTCCTTTCTATTCTTAATGACTTTGGTAGTTTCTAGTTCCCTGGGACTCACCTTTTTGACCTCCAGCTGAAAGCTGAGGTTTTAGTTACTCTACAAGTGAGGCACGGGCTACAGGTACAAAATTTAAGGGAACACCTAAAGAAAGCAATTATCAAGAAAAATAAAATTCTAATATACCATTTAGAACACCAAAATAGATGCAACAACCTATAGTGAACAAAATATCATAATTTTAAATAAAGGCAGAATCTAGCTCTATGATGTACCACCCTGCCTGATTCATCTCCCCCTAGTTCCAGTCCTGCTGTTCTGTGTGCTTCCACAACTGTGCCCCCATCTGGTGCCAAGTGGCAGGAAGGCAGGTGGGGAAAAGGGTGAATACCAGGGGTTTGATAGCACTTTGAATTCTGATCTCTTTTCTCAACCTGTCAGCTATAATTCATTTTCCAGAGTCCCTAATCAGTGACTCTATGCATTCTGCCCAGGATTTATACTGTACTTACTGGGAGAGGCAGGGCGGAGGGTGAGTCTTACTCCACCTTAACTAGAACCCAAACCAGAGTCTTCTTAAATTGCTGGAATGGGCTATGTGAGAGGCAAGAGATGGGCAAAGGAAGTAAATGCTAGAGGGAAAAAAACGTAAAAAGTTCACAAATTTCTGTTTATTACTCTTTCTACTGTATCTGTTTTAAAAACATGTGAACAGTTTATTTTTATTTTTTAGCTTTATTTTATTTGTTGACACTATTAAAGATGTCCCCCTACCCCAACACTTTTGTCCACCTCACCCAGCCCCAGCTCCCTCTTCCCTTGGCCATCACCACACTCTTGTCTGTGTCTATAGGTTATGTGTCCATGTTCTTTGGCGAATCCCTAAACCTTCTTTCATCTAGTCCCCTCCACTCGAGACTCCCTAGTATTTTTGTTCTTAAAAAGAAAAATAAACTTTTCAGACTTTCCAGGAATTAGCCAATGTACTCCCTTCCCTTCCCTTCCCTTCCCTTCCCTTCCCTTCCCTTCCCTTCCTTTCCTTTCCTTTCCTTTCCTTTCCCTTCCTTTCCTTTCCTTCCCTTCCCTTCCCTTCCCTTCCCTTCCCTTCCCTTCCCTTCCCTTCCTTCCTTCCCTTCCCTTCCCTTCCCTTCCCTTCCTTCCCTTCCCTTCCCTTCCCTTCCCTTCCCTTCCCTTCCCTTCCCCTCCCCTCCCTTCCCTCCCCTCCCCTCCCCTTCCCTTCCCTTCTCCAGAAAAAAAGACTCACATGCACATGTGTATAAGCAATGAACATGCATGTGCCATTCATGTCTCATAGAGAGACAAACAGAGAGAGATGGGGAAAGTTAGATGAGGATACTGTATATTCAGATAAATAGGGCGTTCCCCCATGCTCCCCTCAAAATTAGTGAGAGAGAAAATGTTAAATTAAGAATTTCTGAGTCCCTGTTTTGATTTCCTTCTATCATCTTGTTTTTGCTAAATTACCAGGGGATGAACCTCTCTCATGGGTACAGTATCTGCTAGCAATGACCACGATAAAATTTGTCCTATTTATAAGAAAAAAAATGATACTTCACATAAAGCATGATCATTTTATTAAACAAGGGGGTCAAGCTTAATAAAATTAAGCTATCTGCACATCTATCTTGACAAAGAAGGAAAAACATTTCCAAATGCCCTGTTTGAAGTCCTTTGTTTAGGATTTCTGCTTGTTTGCTCCCAGGCCCAGGACTGTTGTGTTTATTAAATATGATGAGCTTCAGGCAGAAGATTGCAAAAAGCAGTGTGGGCTGTATCTAAATATTCCTTGATCATTAATTCGAGGAATGAGAGCTGTGCACAAAAACCGTGACTGCCACTCCACTTCATGGTTTCTGGACATTCTATATTCATTGCAATGAAAAAAAAAATCTTTTAACCTACATCTTGGCCCAGAGGGTGGTTTTCCTATAATTCTGGAAAACCCTAAAATGTCCCTCGTCTATTTCTTCCCTATCTCCTTTCCTGTCTCGTCCTGCCGTTGCTCCTTTCTCCCCCTTATTTCCTTCCTTTTCAGAAATACTGACTTGTCACCTTCTTCATGCCTGTCACTTTACTACGCTATAGACTACACAGAAGTCGATGAGATAAACATTGATCTAGCTAGGAGAATTATCATCTTTCCAAAAAAATAGGCACAATCACATGAAGGAGCTGAAATAGTTCTGGAATAATACACTTTCAAGCGTATCAGTGTCTTTGGCCCTTTAGATTGTTTCTGATCTCTTTAGAGTTAGTCAGTGAGTGCTTCTCATGCTTTTGTACAACCTTTCCCTTTAAAAAAAAAAAGAGAGAAAATCATTTATTACCCAGGGTACCAGGGTGTGTGGTGGGAGAGCTTTTATTAAAAATGCATGTTGGTTGTGTTTCAAAGGTTGTTGCTACCCCATACTTAGGTATTACTTAATCAAGTTGAATTTTCTTGTGTTCCCCTCTGTGGGACATTTCTGTTAATAGCCTCTGAGCCACATCGGGAGACAATTCATTGTTTAATAAGTCCTGCGATGTAGGTTAGGCATTCTCAGGGCCACAAGAGAAGACCACCTGAGTGTCCTATTTTATTGAGCTCTTGCTTCATTCCAAGCAAAGACCCATGAGAAAACTCTCTTCTTTGGCTCATCTCGTGATGATGCTGTAGGCAGCCAGTATTCCTCAGGTCTGCTAACCTACACAGCTTCTATCTTCTCCCAGTGATTAGGGCAGGAGAGCTGACACAGATCTACCTGGGAATCCCTAGGCTCCCTTGTCCACTCCCTGCTGTGCACGGTGCCTGGGAATTAACCCCTGGTATATCATTCAGCAGGGAGGGCTTCCTATGATGCTGTCCTGTGGTGTGACTGACTTAGGGTGCTCTGAAAAAACCTGGAGGCTGGTAGTGTCCGAGAGGGATAATGAGCACAGGAAGAAAGAGAGCCCTCAGGAATTACCTCCTGCCCTAGCTTCTCAACACATCCCAGGGAAGCAATTGACACTGGGAGTCCGTGGTGGAGCAAGGCTCTGTGTGCGCAGGAACTGGCTGCTGCTCAGTTTAGCCAGGAGCAGGGTCAGCCGTTTCCGATACAGAGCTGGCTGTATCTGGGAGAATGCGATGCTTGGGTAGTAGCTGCCTTCTCCTTTCTGCTGGGAAGCTTGTGACTTCAGATTTGATACGGATATTGACCAGATGTGATGAAAACACCTTTAAAATGATAGAACCTGGATTAGCTTTTCCATTTTGTTGGAAGGGCTCCTATTATACGTTGTCTCCCTAAATCCCACTTTCTTCCTTGAATCATGAGTTTTGGTGGACTTTTGTTTCCAGGATCTGGATCTGCATTTTTATGAGACAGGAATAAAAACATATGCCTTACCCCCCACTCCCACACTATGGTTTGTAACAGCTTCTGGCAGGAAGCAGGATCAGGGAGGGGCCCCGCAGTCAGGTGGCGAGTGAAGGCTGCTGAGGCCCTGAGTACCACAGCCCCAGAGGGAAAGGGGCAGCACTTTCCTGTGAAAGAAGCCTCAGTAGGAGAAAAATTCTTAGAAAATGTTTTTAGCTTTTTATTGTTGTTATCTAAGTGCTATTTCTGTTGTTGGAACAGGGACTCAGAAACATATTTTCGTATCTATTCAATAACTAAAATTTTTTCTTAATTTCATGGGTCAAGTATGTGCCACAAAAGTGTAGTATCACCAGTATCATCAACAAGTTAATTTGCTCAGTTAATCACTTATTTTTATTTTTTAAATATTTTATTTATTTATTTCTAGAGAGAAGGGGAGGGAAGGGGAAAGAGAGGGAGAGAAACATCAGTCTGTGGTTGCCTCTCACATGGCCCTCACTGGGGACCTGGCCTGCAGCCCAGGCATGTCCCCTGACTGGGAATCAAATCCACTGAGCTACACCAGCCAGGGTTAATCACTTATTTTAAAAATCTTAGTTGAGCTAATAATACTCTACATGCCAAGCTCTAGACATTGAATTAGGAAAGGTTCACTCCTTACCTTAAAGGCATTATGAATCCTTTGGGTATAACATACAAGAGATCAATTTTAACCCAGTGAAATGCGTATTGCCAGAAGCGTTCAGTGATACAAGAGTAGAAATGAGGGACAAGAAACCAGATGGAAGGAGGCCAGGTCATTCTAGGCAAAGAGAAGAGCATGTGCACAGGAATGGAGGAGGAATATGGGTGCAGATGACTTGCTCATTCACATGGCTGGGGTGGAGGGCAGGGCAGGCAGTGAGACTGGAAGGGCAGGGCTCTGCCGAGCCCGGAAGTGTAGAGTTTATTCTGAAGTTGACACTTGCATCAGAATATTCAAAGCAGATGTAACTGGTATGATCTGTTTTAGCAGCTTAAATTACAGGTAAGGCAACAATGGAAAAACAAAAACAGCCATAGAGATATATTTAGGGTAAAGATAAATTCTGTGGAGGGACAGGTGTGAATGGAAATGGAGGACTTTCAGGAAGTCCCAATATTGCCTTCTATATTTATTTATTTATGTTAAACAAAAAGTTCTGGAGCAAGTTAGCACAGCATTAGATATAATACTGGTCATAGGTAATCATTTTACAATAAAATAGCCTCTAAATATACTAAGGGTTATATCTTTTTAACATTCAGATACATTCAAGTCTCCATCTGTGCAACCTGGCAAGTATTATAGACTGAATTGTGTCCTCCTCCCCTCCCCCCAATTTACATGTTGAAGTCCTAATTCTAAGTACTTCAGAATATGACTATAGGGGGAAACAGAGGCTTTTATTAGGTTAAAAAGAGGTAATTAGGATGGGCTCTAGTCCAATAGGACTGGTGTCCTTTTGAAAAGAGGAGATAAGATACAGAGACACACAGAGATGAGACCATGTGAAGATACAAGGAGAAGATGGTCATCTGAAAGCTAAGGAGAGTGGCCTCAGAAGTAACTGAGCCACAGGTAATTGGACTTCTAGCCTCCAGACCTGTGAGTAAATAAATCTCTGCCACCTATGGTACCCTGTTGTGGCAATCCAAGTAAACTAACATAGCAGAGATTTTAAAGTGTGTCTCCTAGCATTTTCTCAATACCCAGTAGTTGTCTAGGATCTGCTGGGGAATTAATTATTCAACCCAGAGTGGCCAGTCCTCTCACCTAGACTAAAAGAGAACTAAAGAATCATAAGTGGCCACAGGCAGATCCTAGCTTTTTTTAAAAGATTTTTAAAATTTATTTTGGAAGAGAGGGAAAGGAAGAGAGAGAGAGAGAGAGAGAGAGAGAGAGAGAGAAACATTAATGTGAGAGAGAAACATTGATCAGTTGCCTCTTGCACACACCCCAGCAGGGACCCTAACTCACAACCCAGGCATGTGCCATGACCAGGAATTGAACGAACAGCCTTTGGGTTTTCAATATGATGCCCAACCAACTGAGCCACACCAGTAGGGACAGATGCTAGCTTTCCAACTGCCTGGTTCCTTTTGCTGCCAAGTGTGCATTCAGGACTGGTGCTTCACTACGGAGTGTTTCCTGATGGACAGCACCATGACATCTTTGCTGGTCTGGATCCTACTTCCAGGAGTATTCTCTTCATCCAGAGTTATTCAGGGTGGACAAAGAAAGTCTGAGTTCTCTAGCTTACTTTGAAGGCCCCGTCATTATGTTTAAGTTTTCTTCAGGGATAAAGAGGGGTTTCCATGATCAGCCATGCTGCAATTTTCACCTCCATCTAGGCCTGATTGTTGAGCCTAAGTGGCTCTTGGAACCCTCCCCCTCAGGCCCTTTCCTCTGTCAGTGGGTCTTCTGTGGAACCTTATCAATTCAGGAGTAAAAATGAGATAGCATTAAATATTTTTTAAAAACCCCACCAGGATCTTCAGGCCTTTCCCTCAGGCAGCTCCTAAATCCCTGTGCACATTTTCTGTGTTCTCCCCACACCACAGTCCTGCGTATTTAGAGTATCAGGTGTCTATTCGATTAATATTTGCCTAAGGGATCTGTTAGTAAATCTCTGTGGAATGAACAGATCTGATTTATAATGCTTCACTTTTCTACCAAAAAAAAAAAGATACATTTTTAAAAAATATTTTATTGATTATGTTATTACAGTTGTCCCACTTCCCC
This sequence comes from Artibeus jamaicensis, assembly GCF_021234435.1. Lineage (NCBI taxonomy): Eukaryota > Metazoa > Chordata > Mammalia > Chiroptera > Phyllostomidae > Artibeus > Artibeus jamaicensis. The sequence goes on along the minus strand of NW_026521911.1, from coordinate 14,607,551 downwards.
CACTTTATTCCCCTCTACCCTGCGCACCCCCTCCCTCTGCATTCCCCCCACTTTAGTTCATGTCCACAGGTCATATATATATGAGTTCTTTGGCTTCTATATTTTCTATAATATCCTTACCTCCCCCTATCTATCTTCTACCTTCCATTTGTGCTACTTATTCTTTGTATCTTTTCCCCACTCCCTCCCCACCAACTTCCCTGCTGATAACACTCCATGTGATCTCCATTTCTGTGATTCTGTTCCTGTTGTAGTTGTTTACTTAGTTTGTTTTTGTTTTGGGTTCCATTGTTAATAACTGTAAGTTTCTTGTCATTTTACTGTTCATATTTTTTATTTTCTTTTTCTTAGATAAGTCTCTTTAACATTTCATAAAATAAGGGCTTGGTGATGATGAACTCCTTTAACTTGACCTTATCTGGGAAGTACTTCATTTGCCCTTCCATTCTAAGTGATAGCTTTGCCGGGCAGAGTAATCTTGGGTGTAGGTCCTTGCCTTTCATGACTTGGAATACTTTCAGCCCCTTCTTGCCTACTAGGTTTCTTTCGAGAAATCATCTGACAGTCTTATGAGCACTACTTTGTAGGTAACTGTCTTGTTTTCTCTTGCTGCTTTAAAGATTCTCCCCTTTAATCTTGGTTAATGTAATTATGATGTGCCTTGGTCTGTGCTTCCTTGGGTCCAACTTCTTTGAGACTCTTTCTGAGCTTCCTGGACTTCCTGGGTGTCTATTTCCTTTTCCAGATTAGGGAAATTCTCCTTCATTATTTGTTCAAATTAGTTTTCAATTTCTTATTCTTCCTCTTCTCCTTCTGGTACTTCTATGATTTGGATGTTGGAACATTTAAAGACATCCTAGAGGTTCCTAAGCCTCTCTTCATTTTTTTAAATTCTTGTTTCTTCATTCTGTTCTGGTTGAATGTTTTTTTCTTCCTTCTCATCACAACCATTTATTTCAGTCCCAGTTTCCTTCCCATCACTCTTGTCTCCCTGTACACTTTCCTTTATTTCACTTTTCATTGCCTTCACTTTTCCACCTAATTTGCAACTATATTCAATCAATTCTGTGAGCATCCTGATTACCAGTGTTGAACTGTGCATCGGATAGGTTGGCTATGTCTTTGTTGCTTAGCTGTATTTTCTTCTGAAGCTTTGATCTGTTTTTTCATGTGGGCCATTTTTTTTTTGTCTCAGTGCAGCTGTTATGTAGCGAGGGGTGTAGCCTTAGGTATTGGGGAGGCAACCCACATCACTGCATTGTGTTGGAAAGGGATCCCAGAGGGAATAATGCCACTTGCTCTGCTCTCTGCTGTTTTTCAGTCACTGCCCCTACTACCAGCAAGCAAATTGGGCATTTCTAGTGCTGATTCAGGGTGGGTCATTCTAGCACAAAATTGTGTACATTCTAGGACCCTATGGGTCTCTCCAACAAACTCTCCTGTGAGGCTGGGAGTTTCTCCTGCTGGCTCCTCAACCCCCACAGGTGTTTTCAGTCAGAGGTTTGAAGTTTTATTTCCCCATGCTGGGAGCCTGGGTTGTATGATCTGTCTTGCTCCCCAGTTGTTCCTCCTGGTTTATCTGCATGTGAATGTGGGACCACTCCATTCCACAAGTCACCACCTCACCAGGTCTGCCAGCCGCTGCCTGGCACAAGTCCTCTCTGCAGACTGCCTGTCTCCACCCCTCCTACTAGATGAATGTGTCTTCTTTCATTCCTTGGTTGTCCAACTCCCGTACAGTTCAATTTTCTGTCAGTTCTACTTGTGTTTGTGTTTTATGTTCAAATTTGTTGCTTTCCTTCTTTTGGTTGTGCCAAAATAACAACAATAACAATAACAACAACAACAACAACAAAGTAAAATGATAAAAATTTTCTAATTTTGACAGACCTTTAATTGTCACTCACACTGTCTTCTAAAAATAAAATATTGGACAATCCCCACCCATTTCCACCCCTATACACCCCCATTGTCCACAGTCCAAATGAGTCTTTAAACTGGCTCCCACTAAAAAGCAAAGGGATACACAAAAAAATAAATACATTACTACTCTTTCTTTAAGGTTCAACTCAAATTTCCCTCTTATTTATGTGCTCCCCAATAAATTGATTCATGTTTGTTTCTTTGATTCTTTATTATTTTTCTTAAGTTTGTCTACCTACTTAACAAAAGTAAAGCCAGGGGCTCTTCCTTTTTCATCTTAACAACTATGAAGCATGACGGAGTGCCACACATAAATACATTAATGAAATGGAATTCTGGAAAGTGTTGCTGATAACAGAATAGACAATGTCTTAGATGTGCTTTTGAAGTTTTACCCACTAGAATCAGCAAAACAAAGTGAAAAATGATACATCATTTAAGCAAGAAATACTGTGTTCGGATTAACTAAACAGTGGTAGGGATGTAGAATAACAGATTTCAGAGAGAAAGTATCAGCAGGGCTTGGCGTTTAATTGATTAAAAGGTATAAGGAGAAGATAATTATTCCCAAATTAATAATAAGGAAAATTAAGTAAGAGTTGGTAACTTATCTAATAGAACATCAGAAAGAGAAAAAGTTCAGGATGCTTAGAATTTTTTTTCAGTGCTTACTAAATGCAGAGAATTGTGTTTCAGAATTAAAGAACTCAAAATCTAGTTGGCAGTCAAGATAGGCATCTAAATTAGTAGAGAAAACTGTGGAGTGGCTTAAAAAATACAAAATCTATAAACCAAGCGAAGTAAACATTGCAAGGAAAAATATACTATCTACTTCCCAGAAAAGAATAAAAGTCAATGTTGTTGTGTGATCTGGAACCAGCTATTTCCCTGCTCAGGGCTAAGGTTCCAAAGTGGCAATAAATATTTTTGTTGAAATGACACCTTGACACAAGGAAAGCTGTTGATAGATAGCCATGAGCTCAGTAGGCATTATTTAGCATGCTTTCTGCTTGGCAAAAACCCGGTTCACACAGGCTTTCACATAGAGAAAAATTTCTTGGGTCATGTAACTGAAAAGACCAGAGATGGTAGGACAGAAATAGAATTCAGAGATAGAGTTTCCAAAAATATTACTAAAATAAAAGGACAAGTCACAGATGGGCAGGAAATATTTTATATTCTTTCTGGGTAGGTATGTATATACACAATATTCCTTTCTGGGAATATAATACAATTTGCATGCACTGTCACCATGTATATTCTATAGCTTTGCACATTCTTATCTTTGTAAATGAGTATTCATACAGCTTGTTAATAGGAATGCAAACAACAATATATAAGAGCAAAAAACTGAAACATACTTCACAAAGAAGATATGTGATACATGGTAAACGTATATGCAAATTGTTATATTCATACAGTAGGGTCCTGAACAGTAACAAGAAATGCATTACTAGTATAATATTGGGCAGGCAGCAACTTTGATGAAACTCAAAAACATTATGTTGGGTTGAAAAAAAGGAAGGACACAAAAACCTACACAATGTGTAATTTTATTTGTAGATTATAAAATCATTAAATTATTTAGAATTAAATTATAAATTTTATTTATTAATAATATAATAATATTTATTTACTGACATTCAAGGATAAATAAAACTCACCTATATTGATAAGAAGATCAGTGGCTCATGGAAACTGGGGCAATAGTGATGACTTATTGCAAATGTGCATGAGTTTTTGTGATGATCAAAATACTTTATATTCTTATTGCAGTTATAGTTGTATTTATATTTGTACATGATTACAAAAATGCATTTCAAAACTGCTCAAGGTATATATTTAGAATGAGTATGTTCTAAGTATATTTACTGTGCACAAATTATAAATCAATAGTAATATTAAAAATTTAAATTATGATTCTTTGTGAAAACCACCAGATAGACAAACCACTATTATTTAACTATCAAGAAATACTTAATACAAACAAATGACACAGGAAAAACATTTTAAAAGGTGAAATTAAAGTAATAAGGTTATGTCACATAAATCTACGGAAATAAATTTGGAATCCTAAGGAAAAATACAATCAATCATTAATTGACCCTAATTGTAATAGAAAGCGTAAACAGACTGATTATAATCTTACAAAGATAAAGAATCAGCTTCACTGGTATGGCTCAGTTGGTTGGGCATTGTTCTGGAAGGTGGGAGGTTGCCAGTTCAATTCCTGGTCAGGGTACAGGAGTGGGTTGTGTGTCCATTGGGCCTTTGGTTGGAATGTGTATGAGAGGAAGCAGCTAGAGATCTCTTTTTCACATCGATGTTTCTCTCCTCTTTCTCCTTCCTTTCCTCTCTCTCTAAAAGTAAATAAATAAAGTCTTTAAAAAAAGACAAAAAAAATTTTAAAAACTACCTCCTCCAAGTTACCCAAACTCAACAGTTACATAGGGAATTATGGCAATTCTTTAAAGATCATTTCATTTCTACTTCAATTGTTACAGAGCATTAAAAAAATTCTATGTATTTGTCTGAAACAAATGTAGTATTTATAACTAAACTTGATAAAGATGACTTAAGAAAGAAAACCAGAAAACCTGTTCCCCTTGGGAATGTTGATCCCAGGATCCTGAATAAAGTATTTGTAAACAGAGCCCTCCAACAACATATCACAAAAACATGTCTTCATGACCAAATTATATTTATTCTGGGAACCGAAGAATGACTCAGTGTTAAGAAATCTGCTCATATAGGATAGTTCCGAGGCAAATAATCATACATATTTCTCTCTGTATCTGACTCATGTTCCAAATGAGAGCGACTATAAAACCTGGATTTTTAAAAAGCACAAGCTTGAGAAAAGTGCAGAAATCAAGGCAAATGGGTTTTGAGGAGCCATAATCCCAGAAAAGAAAGAAATGGATTGAGATTAGTGCCAGATCATTAGTATTATTTTCCCTTCTAAAATTTGTCAATTTGCCTCGCAGGGCACAAAGCAGAAGAGCTTGCAACAGTTTTGCTAGGAAAAAAAATCAAACAAAACAAAAAACCAAACCAACAAGAAGTTCAGGACTCTTTGCTCCTTGTCAGCAAGGATGAAGGTACTCCTAAAAAAAAAAGAATCTCAGAAAGTGAACACAGGAAAGTGTTCAATTTCATTTTGAGGGGTTTTCTGAGTCCTAGGCTGCATGTACACACACAAGGCAAAAGGCCAAGAAAGCAAGCAAAGAGCAGAGGCTAGGGGCTAAAAAGCTAGACAGAAATTTCTGCAGTCTCACAGTGTGGAAGACAAAGATTGGAGTTCAGGCTCCACCAAGGAGGAGGCACCCTGGAAAACAGCCAGCTCTAATTAGAGATGCCTGAAGCGCATGCTGTAGGTGTAAGTACAAACCAGAAATAGACCAGCAAAAACAAAATAAAACATCATACTATCTGATTTTATCAATATTATGTGACTGTACTCTAACTGCTTACCATAAGTAATTTAAATTTTCTCTGGAGAAAAATAATATCATACAGAATCTTTTCCATTTCTTCTCAAACAATGTGTGACATTCGGTCAAAAGCTACCAGGCATGCCAGGGAACAGAACCAAAATATCAAAGCTCAGGGAAAAAAACATAGGTTACAGAAACAAATCCAGAACGGACTCAAATATCAGAGCTCCCAGAAAACACTTTAAATAATTATAATTAATATGCTCATGCAAATAGTTGAAAATATGAAAAATATCCCGATTACTCAAATTTATGAAAAATAACTAAATGGAAACTCTAGAATTGAGAATTATGATGTTTGAAATTAAGAATGTGAGGAATAGATTTAACAATAGATTAGATGTAAAAAGAAAGGATTTGGTAAACCATGACCTTTAAGGGTCTGAGGAAAGAACATGGAGCCGGACACTTTGCAGGGCACTTCTGAACTTCTCAGCTATTAACTGTTTACCTGTTTATACCTACATCCCTGGCTTCAAAAATAATGAATTGCTGACATACAAATATTTGGTCTTCAGAGAAATCAGTCATGCATCTCAACTCAAACTAATTTTTTCTTTTTCTTTTTTCTTTCTCCTTTTGCTCCCTCCCTCCCTTCTTCCTTCTCTCTCTTCTTTCATTTCTCCTGTTCTTTATCTCTGTTTCATTCTATCAATTATTTATCTACCTATCTTTTATATAAATAACCATGTATAAATACTGGAAATATCTGTAAATAGAAAAAATACAGTTAGTGGGGTGAGGGGCTCAAGGTTGAATTCCATACCCATGGCCAATGATTTAATCAATCATGCCTGTGTAATAAAGTCTCCCCAAACCCCCAAACAACAAGGTTAGGGGGCTTCTGGATTAGTGAACATTTGAAGATTCAGGGAGAGGGTGTGCCCCATGCGCCTCTTCAACCTGGCAGATTCTGAGTCATATCATTTTATAATAGACTGGTCATCTAGTGAGTAAAAATTTTTTTTATGAAAAATTTTAAAAAGTAGTATTAGGTGAATGATGACAGATTCATAGTGATCTATAAAGCAGCTTAAATAATGAATCTAATCCTAAGATTTTGTTTTTCTTCTACATCCTGCAGAAGAAAAAGAATCACAGAGTAATTAAGAAAGAGATTCCTAGACTCCAAACCTGTTTTTGTCACTTAGCAGTTCTGTGATAATATATTTTGCTCTCTATTTATTCACCTGTAAAACAGGGAAATTAAAAGTGTCTCCCTCAGAGTGGCACTGTGAGGATTACCTAAATTCATACTCATTATCACTTAAAATGCATCTTACACATAAGTACTCAGTAAATATTTGCTATTACCATTGTTAGCACTGTTATTAGAAGCCCATACCAAGGTGTCTGCTTTTATTGAATTGTTGTTTTCACCAAGCTTAAAGACTGGTTTTCTGCCCAAACCATGACTTCATGTAAACTCGTATATCCCCTGGATACAAATGGCCAAAATCCAGTTAGGTAGTCCTTGTCAGTAGCTTCTGCTGGAGACCCTTTTTGAACAAGAGCTATGCGCCAGTTGTTGTAAAACACTCATTTATATCTGCTTTCTCTTATTGATTGTGTTTGTACTTACTAAATGCTAACTGTGCACCAGGCACTGTTCTAGGAGCGAGAACACACTGGTGAGTCAGAAGGAAGTCTCTGCTCTCTGTGAAAGAGGCAGACTGCACACACACACATGCTTCTCTGTTAAGTACTGCGGTATCAGGTATGGATAATTCTGGGATGGAAAAAAGAGAATATTGGGCTGCTATGTTAGATAGGTCATTGAGGACTCTCAAAGAAGGTTACAGCTGAGTACAGACCAAATGAAGTGAAGAATAGAAGTGTCATAAATATTTGATGAAACATATTCTCAGCACAGAATGCTTTAACATAAAGAAAGGGAGATAGGAGTACATTTGGGGGTGTTTAAGAAACAGTGAGTGACAGGGAGGATGATAGAATATGAGTACAGAGAAGTATTCAGGGGCTAAGCCTTTTCCTGTAGACCACTACATGGACTTTACATGGGGAGCCTTTTGAGGGTTATTAGCAGGGAATGGCATATATGATTTATTTTGACAATAAAAAAATTTTTTCAATCACAGTTTACATTTAATATTACTTTGTACTAGTTTCAGGGGTACAGCATAGTGGTTAGATAATCATATATTTTACAAAGTGTTCCCCCTGGTATTTCCAGTTCCCAAATGGTACAATACATAGTAATTACAATGTTATTGACTGTATTCCCTATCCGTACGTTATGTCCCCATGACTATTTTATAACTACCAATTCATACCCCTCAGTCCCTTCTGGCAGCCATCAGACTCTGTGCCTATAAGTCTCTTACTGTTTGATTTGTTCATTTATTTTGTTCTTTTTTAAAGCATTTTTTAAATTTAATTACTGTTCAAGTACAGTTTTCTATTTTTTACTCCCATTCCAGCCCACCCCCCAGTGCTCCGCACCTCCCTCCCATTTCCACCCCCTTTAGTTGTTGTCCATGTGTCCTTTATACTTGTTCCTGTAAATCCTTCCCCTTTTCCCCTGAAATTCTCTCCCTTCTCCCCTCTGGTCCCTGTCAGCCTGTTCTCTATTTCAGTGTCTTTGGTCATATTCTGCTTGCTTGTTTGTTTTGTTGTTTAGCTTCCTGTTAAAGGTGAGATCATATGGTATTTGTCTTTCACTGCCTGGCTTATTTCACTCAGCATAATGCTTTCCAGTTCCATCCATGCTATTGCAAAGGACAGGAGCTCCTTCTTTCCTTCTGCTGCATAGAATTCCATTGTATATATGCACCATAGTTTTTGGATATTTTGTTCTTTAGATTCCACATATAAGTGAAATCATATGGTATTTGTCTTTCTCTGACTGCCTTATTTCACTTAGCATAGTAACCTCTAGGTCCACCCGTGCTGTCACAAATGGTAAGACTCTGTTCTTCTTTGTGGACTAGTAATATTCCATTGTACATGGTGGGAAAAAGTAGATTTACAGTTGTGAGTATTCTAAACACAGAGTTTATTCTTGTGTTATTATTGATTAATTCTTGTATTATTTTCCATATGAATAACTATAAAGCTATTTCCTCCCCACCTTGTATATATGCACCATAGCTTTTTCATTCACTTGTCTATTGATGGGCACTTGGGTTGCTTCATAGGGGTGCATATAGTCTTTACGATCAATGTTTCAGTTTCCTTCAGATATATACCCAGAAATGGAATCACTGGGTCATAATCCAGTTCCATTTTTAATTTGTTGAGGAACCTCCATGCTGCTTTCCACAGTGGCTGCACCAGTCTGCATTCCCACCAACAGTGCACAAGGTTCCCTTTTCTCCACATCCTCACCAGCACTTGTTGTTTGTTGATTTTGACGTTAGCCATTCTGACATGTGTGAGGTAATACCTCACTGTGATTTTAATTTGCATCCCTCTGATGATTAGTGACTTGTGCATTTTTTCATATGTTTATTGGATATCTGTATGTCCTCTTTGGAGTAGTGTCTATTCAGGTCCTGTGCCCTTTTTAAAATTGTACTGTTTGTTTCTTTGGTGTTAAGTTGTATGAGTTCTTTACAAATTTTTTATATTTAATCTCTTAGCATATGTATCATCGAAGAATATGTTATTAATGCATCATTTTTTAAAAATTTTGCTGATGATTTCCTTTGCTGTGCAAAAAGCTTTAGTTTGATGCAGGCCCATTTGTTTATTTTTTTTCTTTTGTTTCCCTTGCCTGAGGAGATAACATCACAAAAAAAAATACTAAGAAATATCCAAAATTTTACTGCTTATGTTTTCTTCTAGGAGTTTAATGCTTTCAAATCTTGCATTTATGTCTTCCATCTGTTTTGAGTTTACTCTTCTATATGGTATAGGAAGGTAGTTGAGTTTCTTTTTTTTTTTTGCAGGTATCCAATTTTTCCAACACCATTTATTGAATAGACTGTTTTTACCTCATTGTGTATTGTTGCCTCCTTTGTCAAATATTAATTGGCCATATAAGTGTGGGTTTATTTCTGGGCTCTATTCATGGAGCTATGTGTTTTTATGCCAGTATCATGCTGTTTTGATTACTATGGCTTATATTATAGTTTGGTAGCAGGTAGCATCTTTCTTCCAACTTTGTTCTTCTTTCTCAGGATTTCTGTGGTTATTCAGGGTCTTTTGTGATTCCATATAAATTTCTGGATTATTTGTTCTATTTCTGTGAAATATATCATCATTCTTTTGGTAGGAATTGCATAGAATCTATAGATTACTTTGGGTAGTATGAACTTTTAACAATATTAATTCTTCCTATCCATGAACACTGTATATGCTTCCATTTATGTGTATAATTTACATTTTTAAGGTATTAGATTAGCTGCTTAAGCTTAGGGAGAAAGAATGGAAACAGAAAATAATTAGAAGCCTGTTTTCAGAGTCCAGGTGAGAGACAGTATACCTTAGAGCAGGGTGGTGGGACTAGAGATGAAGAAACATTGGATTCTGGGTGGAGTTCAAAGGAAAAGCTGAGAAGATGTGCTGACAGATTGGATCTGTATTTCTTGAAAGAAGAAGAGAACCATGGACGACTTTAAGGTCTTGGGGGAATGATGGTGCCATTTACAAAGAAGGGGAAAACTGGTCATGGAGCAGGTTTGTGGTTAGTGGTATAGGTGGAAAATGAAAAGTAACTGTTAGTCATCCAAGCAAACGTGTCAAGAAGCAGGTGTACACATGATTCTGAAATTCAAGGCAAAAGTCTAAGCTACTGACATAGATTTGGAAATATTACTTCATATTACTTGAATAGAACATGTTCCAGTTGTGTGGAAATCTCCCAAGGAGTGAACATAATGTGGTTAGAGAAGAGGAACAAGGCATGAAGTATGTTAGAAGTGGAGAGGATAAAACCAATCCAGCAGCAAACACAGAAAAGGGGAGTGGCCAGGGAGGCAGGAGGGAAGCTGAGAAAACGTAGTGTCCCCTCCAAAATGAAGAAAGTATTTCAAGACACGGGAATGATGATGCCAGTGTTGCTGTTGAGTTAAAAAATATGAAGTCTGAGAATTTGTTATGTACCTGTTGTCTGTGAGGAACAGTGACCTGGCTGGAGCAGGTTCAAGTGAGAAACAGAGAGGAGGAAATGGAGACAAAACTAAAAATTCCTTCAAAGAGTTTTACTCAAAAGGAAAACAGAAATTGGGTGATTGTGGAAGAAGGAGGTCGAGTTAAAGGGAGGATTTGCTCTCCAGATTAGAGATATTTCACTATGTTTGAGTGGTGGTGTAAAATATCCGGAAGAGGGAGAGAAAATGATGGTGCAAGAAAAAGAATGGGCAATGCTAGAGAAATATCCTAAATGAGAAGGAGGGGAGGGATTTGATGCTAACGTGGAGGGGTTGACTTTATGTGTAACGGGAGGGCTGATAGAGCAAATGTGTACAGTCAGGGGTGGACTGGGGGTGGGGGTGGAGGGGGGGTAGGAAACTTCCCTCCTGAGTGCTTCCATTTTCTCAGTGAAAGAAAAAACAGGGTCATTGGCTAAGGGAAAGGAGATGTTGGGGGATGGTGAGGACTTGAGAAAAGAGGAAATCATGTGGAATTATTGTCACCTTCCGTCCACTGTTTAAATGTATTTTAAAAATCACTGGTCAATTTAGTATTCTTTAAATTTTTTAAAATTGATTTTAGAGAGAGAAAGAGAGAGAGAAACATAGATTTGTTGTTCTATGTATCTATGCATTCATTGGTTGATTTTAATATGTGTTCTGATTGAAGATTGAATCTGCAGCCTTGGTGTATTGGGACGATGCTCTAACTAACTGAGTTGTCAGGCCAGGGCCAATTTAGGTATAACATAGAAAGTAATGAAAGGAAAACAGAAGGTCTGGGTAACATGTAGAAACAAGAGTTAAAATTGTCTGAAGCAATGGAAAGCAGGGATCCTGAACAAATGCAGATTTCAGAGGAGGTTGCCAAGGAGCCAGTGTAAAACCAGGTTATGGAATAGTTAAGTAACAGATTAAGAATCATTGTATAACAAGAAAAGAATTCGATATAAATGGCTTTCAGAAACAGGTATGGTTTTGTATGCAGATGTTCTACGTTGTAAATAAATACCATAAAATAACAGAGCTGATTATATGAACTTAGAGATTATATAAGACCCTTGTTTTATATATATATATATATATATTTTATATATATCTTTCTTATTACCAACAAGTTTGAGATTCATGAGTGGATTTCCTTTACAGAAACATGGAAATAAGCACACATTTACAATATCACACATAAAGTGGTCCAAAGTGGAGGAATCCTGATACTACCCCAGTGTATCCTGAGCTAACTGACCTTCCCTCCCTCGTGTCTGTACCTGTGTGTTTTATCCTCTCTGCCTGCATTGGCCATCTTTGATTTCTTGACTACTGAACTGCTTGCTGGTTTTCCTTTATCTTCAAAATTTAGCTTTGCCTTGTCTGTGACATTTTTTTTCTGATTCTTAACAAACCCTAGGGTGGGCTCCCTATTATTTCCCTTTGCTTTGTGATTGTTGGTTTGCAAGTTGGTTTAACCCGTGATACTGTAGATTCTTTGAAGGCAGAGACTAAATCTTTTTATTTCTGATTCATAATTATCTAGATTAGTGCCTGGAAATTTTTGAATGAATGTTACACAGGAGGGAAAATGAGATCTGGAAGAGGGTGGGTGACTTACTCCGAGAAGTTAGTGGTAGTTGGTACAAGGAAGGTCATGGTGTTTTTTGTTTTTTGTTTTTTTTTTTTCCCCCAATTGAGGTCTCTCCATTCTTCCCACAACTATTTGTGTTTAGAAAAGAAAGCGTTTTACCCCAGGAAATGGAAGAGTGGAAATGGAGCTGCACTGCACATCCGAAAGGATAAGTGCTCCCCCTTGTGGCGTCTCTGGGAGGTGGAGGTGAAAATGACCACGGATTCAGGAAGCCCTCTTAAGAAGCAAGACAGACCATTAGCTGAGAGTGAAAAATTGTACCCTTCAACCTGTGTTCCCTCAGGAGGAAGTTAATGAGAAGACATTTCCTTTCACCATGAGTAAAAATATCTTCATATCAATTATCTCAACATTTTAATTAGATTGCACAGGCATCTGTGTAGGTGCTTTAGGCAGATACTATCATCTTCTATTATCTAACATAAGTCCTCACTACAACTCCCTTGAAGCAAGTTTTCTTATTCTCATGCCACAGATGAGAAAACCAAGGTTGGGAAAGTTAAAACACTCATCTTAAGGGTGCAGAGCCCAGAACACTGGTCTTTGAACTATGGCATGCGCTTTCCACCACATTCTGCTGCCCATTTGAGCAGTAAGAATTTGGGTAACTACAGAACTAGTTAGGCATCCTTCTTGCCAAAATTATGTTAACTATCAAAGAGGCTGACTCTTGGCCGACAGTTTAGGTGCAGAAATTGAAGCTCTGTTTTCCTGCTGTTTTTTCCTATACTAGGAGGCCGGTAATCAACACACTCTGTGAAGATAGGGGCTTCTGTGGGGCAGGGTAGGGGGAGGACGGCTGATAAGAACATGGGTTTTTTTCTCTGACCCACAAGCTCAGACCTCACAAGTAAGCCGAGATGGTGCTAATATTTTATGTTGAACAAAGGTCAGAGAAAAGGGAACACATCTCCAGGCTGCCTCAGACAAATGCTTCAGAATCCAAGAAACATTTTCCTTCTGTGAGACTCAAGACATTTTTTGAAACAAGCCAACATCTTGGGGACATGCCCGTAAGAAACCTTTTAGAAAGAAGGGTACTGTTTTTACCGGAAGAAGCAATATTAGTTCTGATTTGATGAATGCTTTTATAACCTACTCTCCCCCTTTTCTCTAACATCCAAATCACCACAATAGCATAAACAACACATTTCCATATCCTGAAGACAATGGTCAAAATAATAGGTAACACCTATTGATCACTCATTATGTGCTAAGTGCTTTACCAGCATGATTATCTCATTTAATTCTCACGGGAAACTATATTATGCATTGAGCAAGAGAGGCTCTATTGTTTAATTGACTTACCCAAGGTCACAGTAAATGGTTGGTAGAGCTGGGATTAAAAGCAAACAATTTGACCTTATACTACTGCCTGAAGGACTAAATATAAATGGATGGTCCTGACTATCTGAGGGACTGAGCGCCCACCTGTAGGGTGGCCTCCTTAGTTTACCCCGCATATTGGAGACCCCAGAAGAAAGAGAAGAGCTGAAGTTTCTCTGTCCCCACTGTGTAGGGCTGGTCAAATGGCTGAGAAATAGCCTATGATCTAGCCAGCCATGTGTTTCTGAAGAAAAATAATTACAATTCTCACCACCAGCTTTTAGGCATCTTAAGGGAGAGTTTATAACTGACAAAATTTGTGAAGAAATACAAGCAACTGGGTATAGTCTGGCACTTTGCTTTTAAGGCCGATCAATTGTCAATAATTAGTTGGCTTTGATTGTCAATTTTACTCTCAGAATTCTGGATGTTGTCTCTTTCCTATTTCCGAAAGGTCATCCTCTCTCTCATCTAAGCCCTGTAGTCCTGTACTGCTCCAGATTCACTCCAATAACATTTCCAGTGCTGGCCTCGAAGGTGTGTCTCTTGCTCTGGTGAATATCTCTTGTTTCCACAGCTGAGCCACAGAGGCTCCGAACTGTCCCCTTCCAGCCTCACTCCGGTAGCTATGCATGTAATAAAGTTCAGGAGGAAGCAGAAGTTTGGGGAAGGATCCTCCCTAAACCACAGGGTTGCCAGGGTAAAAAGCAGGTGTTGTCACAGGATAGGTAAGGGGGTCGGATTTGGGACGACTGCCCCCTCCCCACACAGGGATGCTGTGAGGAAATTGGTGGAGAGCTTTGAAGTCAGAACTTTGATTTTTAGTCTCCTCAGTGGGGACCATAACATCTACCTAGTAGCGATGTTGCATGGTAAGATGAGTAATAGACTGAGTAATTCCCATCATTGTACTTTAGGGTATGTAGATTGGGGGGTCAGGCATGTATGGGTTTGTCCTAACTGGTAACTAATTTAGCAAATGTGTGAATTAGAGGAAAATTTTTTCCACTTCCTGTCCTTCAGTTTCCTCACCTGTGACACAAAGTTTCTATACCTTCTGCGTGGAGTATAGAAATAAGACATTCTGTAGAGAAGCAGCTGGTTTAAGAACTAGCATACATAGTCCAAACTCCTTCATTTCTCCTACTCGAGCTCCCACTGTCTTTGGCCACTGGGTACCAAAGAGCACAAGGTGGGAGGAGATTGCCCCCAGAGGTACACTTGTCTTCTACCTCCCACTTGATAATAGCATAGTAATAGCAACGACTGCTATAATCACCACTTCTAATGGGACTACTTTTATTACTGGTGCTACTGCTGCTGCTATTCTGGTATTATTTATTGAGCACTAACTTGGTAGCGTCTGTAAAGGTATCGTGCTATGCATTTTACCTGCATTGTTGATTTGAATCTCAACATGTCTTCTTTCTACCAAGTTTTTACTGCATGGCCTTGAAAATGAACTCTTCCATCCAGCCAAGGGTGTTTGCAGGGCAGGGTTAACACAGGAGCCCCCCATAAGGAAACCATAAGGTCCAGAGGTTGTTGCAGAATAGGACTTGGTCTCGCATCTTTCATTTTCATCTGTCTCAGCCGCAGCACCTGCTGACGGGTCCCTCGTTGACAGATTTCACAGCTCGCCATCCGAACTGTTCTGGGCTGTTTTCTTAGTGTTTCACTGCGGCATTCTGCAGGCAAGCACAAATCCCAAAATCTTCTGGACTTGAGTCAGGCAGAACAAAATCTCAGCGTTGCTTTTCATGCTGTTAGTTATTCTTAAGTGGTTCCTTTTCTTTTGTTCCAGTTATTCTAAATGCTGGGAAACAACAAAAACATGAAAACAATCAGGAAGCCACATCCTTGGATGTAATTAGTGGAAAACAAAACAATACCCATTTTTATTCTGTGGGAAGTGTACTCACTCTAAACAAAAGAAATTGATGAATTAAAGCAAATAAAATACACTTTCCTCAGCCTTGCTTTAGACAGATAAACAAGGACAATTAATATTAAAACTATTGTTTCTTTGTTCCAACTTTCTATCCTCGAGAATATCTAACTGATACTCTCAAAGGTGTCTGAGATTAGATAACTATTTAAGATTCCCTTCTGTATTATTTTGGTGCTTAATGAAAGTTCAATACCTACAGGAGTTCTGAGATAAATGAAATCTAATGTACTTCACAGGCTTACGAAACGTCAGAAGTAGAAAGACCGTTAGGCATTAGAATTTTCTGGGGCAACCACCTCACTTTACAACTGAGGAGACTGGGCCCTGAGAACCTTGGGCTGTGCAGAAAGTACAGTGGGGGAGTTGTACTAAACACAGACGAGGAGTTATCCTCTTTCCTTGACATAAGAAGCTTTCAGAGCCTTATTGACACCGCGCTGGCTGGGATTTGCTATGTGTATGCAATTCCTGTGTCAAGGGCCTGGGTCCACAGGAAAAAGGCCCGAATTACTTTGAGGGCTCTGTTCATTCTTCTTCCCTGACGTTCCCAACTGGAGGCCTGAAGAATATGCTGCCAGACATGCTAGCTCTTCAGGCTTAAAAACATTTTTAACAGAAACCCTTAGCAGGAAAAACAACCCAGTAAGATTCAAAGGCTCTCTACAGCGCTTGGTTCCCACCGTTCTCCCTGTTGGTTACCACCGGTCCTGGTCCCAGACTCCTCCTTCAGGGGTGGTGGCTTCTCTTGCTGCTAGTCTTACCTCCTGATGGACGCTGAAAGGTGCTCCTACACTGTCCTTTCAAGGATCCGAACAACACAGTGATTCTCTCGGGAACTCCTGCTCTGGTTGAGGAGTGAGAGGCTCCTGGATGAACATCAGCTGTACCAGTCAGTGGGTCACAGTCTAAAGATCTCTGCTCATCTGCTCCATGTATCATGCCGATGGGATTTGCAGATTGAAAAGGCAATGAGGTGCAGAGAGGGCACGTTACTTCACCTGGTTGTGGTGGTGGGCCTAGGACGAGGGTGGGAATCTGATGCCAGAGCCAGTGCTGTCCCACCTCACAGGTGAATTCCACACTTAAGGAAGGGGGGGTGGAAGGCAGTGGACCAAGAGAATGTGCCCTTTGGCACTTCTGACCTGGACAAGCAGGACTGAGCATGAATGGGGCAGAATTTTCAAAGCAAAATCTCTTTTTCAAGAGACAGTGTGTCTTAGTTAAGAACAGAAGCTTCAGAGTTGGACAGGCCTGTACTTGATGTCCAGCTGTGTTAGTTACCTACTATCTTTGAGAAAAAGTGCTGAACCCTGAGCCTTGGTTTTCTGATGTATAGATAAGAACTGTAGTACCTACACTGTGAGGTTGTTTTGAAAGGCTAAATGACATAATGTATATAAGAGACCTAGATGAGTACCTGGTAGGTACAAGTGGAAGTGGTAGGTAATTATTAATATTAACACTAGCCCTGCAGAATTCTTATTTTTATTTACCCTGTTTAATTTTCTGGCAATTCTGGCATTTTAGTCATCTTTCTGAAATAACTAGCTATGAATTAGTCCTTAAAAGCACATAATTTTATATCAGATGCAACTGGCTTTGAATACGGGTGCACCAGCATTTATTTACTACTCACACTACTTTTAGTAGGTTGTCCCACCACTGCAAGGCTCACTTTTTGAACCTATAAAATGGGAATAAGATTTACATATCTGATAAAAATGGGCCTGCAGTGAAGATTAAGTTGGATTGAATGAGACTATAAATTTTTTTTTAATCCTCACCCAAGGATATATTTTTAAATGGATATTAGAGAGAGAGAGGAAGAGATGGAGATAGAGAGAGAAAGAGAAACATCGATCTATTGCCTCCCATCCATGCCCTGACCCGGGGCTTGAACCTGCAACCTTTGGTGTATGGGACAGTGCTCCAACCAACTGAGCCACCTGGCCAGGTGAGAGACTACATGTTAATGGAAGGAGGGGCCCCGTCTTGTGTGATGTAGGGTTCCTTGCACCTGGCCATGTGCCTGCCATGTAACTAGTGCTCAAATGAAAAACTAATAATGTATGCAATATAAGCTCTTGATACAGAGTATTATACATATTAAGTGGGAGCGACATCTGTCTCACAGCAGTTAAAATATATGAAGGTGAAACAGAATTGCAAGGCCATTTAATATTGTCTCACAATAGAAATCAGTCTGGAATAGTCTATCAAATTACCAAGATGTCTCCTTAAGTGGCTCTGACAACTTTATTCTTAACAAGTGCACGGCAGGAAGATAAATTTCAGGGAAGATGGAGATAGAAAAGGTTAATAGCTGATCCTGGGTGCTTATAGATACCTTTGGGTGGGAATGGTAGGTTCTGATGTTCGGGGCTGTAGATGGGTAAATAGGAATTCGGGGCGGCGTCTGGCACCCAAGAAGAAACCATGAAGAATGTGAAAGGCTGAGGCTCTGAATACCTGGACCGAAATCCTGCCCCAGAACCTGGGCAAGTCACGTCTTTTTAGCCTCAAGTTCCCCATTTATAAAATGGGAATAAATGTACTTTTTAGGGTTAGTGTGATGATTAAACGAGTGGGTATAAAAGTGATGAGTAAATACTGAACCATAATAAGGATTTATCCTTGAAAGTAGAATTTTGTTTTCTTCATTGAGGAATGGTTGATTTTTTTTCCTTCTGTTTTTAAGATTGGATACTTTCTACCAATCTGGGTTTAAGTTCCTGACCCTTTATTTTGCACTATCAAATGCACTGTTAAGCCCAGCCCATGAAGTTCTCCTTTTAGATCGATGGTTTCAGCTTTAAAATTTCTACTTGGTTCCCTTTTTAAGTTTTCATTTTTTTCTAGGTTTCTCCATATGTCCTCTCATTACATACATCTTTAAGTCCTTGAACATATTTACGACAGCTTGTTTTAAAGTTGTTTTCTGATAATTCTAATAATTTGACATCTTGATATCTGTTTCTGTTGACCTTTTTTGTGCTCGATCATGGATTAAATTTCCTGCTTCTTTGAATATCTAGCGAATTCTTATTTCACATAGGATATTGATGATACATTGTAGGAATACTGAATTTCTTTGAGAAGTGGTGTTTTTTCCCCTCTGGGTACAGTTAGGTAACATTGGGTTTTATTGATCATATTAGACTTGGATATACTCTTCATTTGCGGGCGTATGTCTTTGTTTTGTTATTAGTGTTAAGATGCTCCCTTTACTATATGAGGTGGTCCTCAGTCCTAAGGCAGAGCATCTCTGAGGTCTCAGATAAATGAGTAGGGTGCTTACCAAGGCTTCTTCAAAGTGGCCTGGGTTGGCACTTCAGTACATTCCAGCATGCATGACCTCTAATATTTTCATTTAGGTCTCAGCCCTCCACCAGTTCCTTTCTTCTCAACTCACAGGGTCTCACTGTTCACATGTGCAGCCAGTCTTGATAAGGTCTGTGTGGAAGGACCTCACAGAAGGAAAGGAAATCTTCCTTCCTTTCCATCTTCCGAAACCGTGTGATCAATTCAAGTGGGCTGTGGCATCCTTTGAGAATACATTTTTAAAACCTTTTAATACATATTTCAGTGGGACTTCAAGAGGGAGTAGAAATGAATATATACGTTCAATCTATCGTGTTCAACAACGATATTATTGTTTTTAAGCAAAGTGAAAAAGCTGTGAAGGATAGACAAAGAGGTTATAATTGAAAACTGGATCTTTAAAAATTTCATTTAATCACACTCATCCCTCAATAGAAAGGCAATTCCCACACTCAATTTTCCACATAGTATAACCTGGACCTCCTTCTGTCTCATTCTGTGGTTGCCTTCAAAGGGCCAAAATAATTTTAGGACTGTATAACTGTAACTACTCCTTGACCATTAAGGAATTGAAATTACATTCAGACCTTTGAAAGCAACCACGAGGCTGCTGCGGCCCCTGGTGACAATGAGTTTGACACCCTGTCGTACAGGGAAGAGTAGAAACAGCAAGAGAGAAAAATCGAATAGCTGTGATAGGAAATGAGGCCACTTTTTTATGGTTAAGATTCTTTTCTACTCCAACTTTATTTTTGAAATACATTTGACACATAACATTGCATAAGTTTAAGGCATACACTATGATTTTGTTTAATTAGTTGAGATAGCATTGGTTAATAACATTATATGTTTTATAATTTGATATCTATAAACACCACAGTGTGCTCATCAGCACAAGTCTAGTTTTCTTCTTTTACCATATGTGTGGCCCCTTTGATCCATGATTGCCCTCCCTCACAAACTTTTCCCCTCTGGTAACCGCCAGTCTGTGGTCAATATCTATGCTTTGTTGTTGTTGTTGTTTACTTGGGAACCAAGATCACTTTTCTGGGGCATTGTGAGTTGCTTGTCAGTCTAGGCTCTCTCTGATTCTTAGAGTGATAGTGGTAGCCCTTTTGTTTCCAAAACACAAAACAATTTGCAGGGCTCTCTCCTGCCTTTCATGACTTTATTTCAACCAAAAAAAACCCCATTTGGGAACACCCTTGAAGCAACGTTCTTCCTGCCTCATTACAGCCACATCAACACATCAGCATCTGGAACTGCCTTGCCTGTCTCTCTTTTCAGCCAGAGCATCTCATTGCCAATTAAATTCACTACAACGCAGCTCTGAAACCTAGTCCTTGCTCCCTTATTGCTTTTCAATAGCTTGGAATCTAGTCAGCTGAAAAACCAAACTGATAACCAAGCAGGAATCATCACTGGAGTGAGAAATGATTGAAGAACTTGGTGCAATGCTGAAAACTGCCCCATTGGAAGTGGCCCTAGATGTGAAATGAGCCTTTGTAGCACCCGCTCAAGAACAGCTGTGACTTCCTCCACTTGGGTGCTCTGTTCTATTTCACATACCAGGGCTCAAGGATGACATTTAGCTGCCTCTCAGGGACTCATTCTGTCCCTTGCTATCTCATGCCAGCATTATTTAAATGTTTGCCTAAGAAGCAAAGGAAAACTCAAAGCTGTAAATGTAGGGAACTAACTCAGCAGTGGTATCTGGAGTCAGCTGTCGGCTTTCAGCTCCCAACCTCTTCACTCACCAGTTCTGCTCCCCCTGCAAGTCTCAGCTTGATTGTCCATAAAATGCCCCAGCTACCCAAGGCTCCTTCTAGGTCCCTTCCCAGATCACCTGGAAAATGTCAGAGCTGGAACAGATGTTGAAAATCATTAAGTCTAAGACTTCCATTTTACAGAATTAAATAAGCAAGGAATGACTTTTGTAAAATAACAGAGCGAGTTTATGCTTTGGCTCAGGGAAGAATTTGGACCCTCGTCCAGGACTGGGACTTGGGTTGGGTGAGTGAGGCCCTCACTTCAGGTATAGAATGGAGAGGGCACCAATGAACTCGTTATCCACACAGCTACTATTTTAATGAAATATTTCAGAGAATCAAAATAAATGCAAAAAATTGTATAATGAACAAAATATCAGAATTTTAAATACAGATGCGACCCAGCAGGGCCAGGATTAGGATAAGGCATGTGAGGCAGGGCTGCCTCTACCTGGTCTTCCTTTATAATTCTGATATTTCACTCATCATGGATCTCTTTGGGCATTTTCTTTGTTAAAATGTTGCATTGAAGTGTTATTTATTTAGATCGCTGAGATTTTTGGTGTCCTCATAAATTCCGCTCCCAGGCTGAGTGCCTTACTCTACTCCCTGCTCCATTCCTGACTCACAAACCTGCTTGTATAAGCCTGTTTTGCCTGTACTTCCCTATCGGTCTTCTCACTTTGAGTCCTTTTCTCCCCAGCGTTACTGAGATATAATTGACATGTAGTGTTGTGTAAGTTTATTTAGATATTGTGAAATGATTACCACACTGGTGTTAACACCTCCATTGCCTCACATAATTAGCATTTGTGTGTGTGTGTGTGGTGAGAACATTTCAGATCCACTCTCTTAGGAATTTTCTAGCATGTAATAGAGAATTGTTAACTATAGTCACCGCGCTGTTCATTAGAACCCCAGAACTTACTCATTTTGTAACTGGCAGCTTGAACCCTTTGACCAACATCTCCCACCCCTCCCACCCCAAGCCCCTGGCAACCACCACGCTACTCTCTGTTTCTTGGACTCAGCTTTTGAAATCACACAGTAATACAGTATTTGTATAGGTATCACACAGTATTTGTCTTTCTCTGACTGACTTATTTCACATAGCATATTGCCCTCCAGTGTCATGCATCTTGTTGCAAAGGGCAAGATTTCTAATTCTTTTTTTTTATGGCCATATATGTATATTTGCAATGGACATGGGAGTATAGATAGGTCTCTGAGATCCTGATTTCACTTAATTTCCTTTGGATATATGCCCAGAAATGGGATTGCTGGATCATGTGGTAGTTCCATTTTTACTTTTTGGAGAAACTGCCCTACTGTTTTTCACCTTGTCTGCACCCATTTACATTCCTAGCATTTTCCTTTTTTACATATTCTTGTAAAACTTTTCTCTTGGATAATAGCTATTCTAACAGGTGTGAGCTTATATATCATTGTGATTTTGAATTCACATTTTTCTGATAATTAGTGATGTCGAGCATCTCTTCATGACTCTGTTGTATGCCCTCTCTTGGTCCTGTAATGCACCATGCTGGATGCTGACAGCCTTTGTTTTGCCTTCCCAAGGATGTTGCCAGATACTCATCTGTGGTCTCCCTCAGGCCCACAGTGTACATAGGGAGCCAGTCACGGGGTGGATGAGGGTGCATGAGTGAAGCACTCAGAGCACTGGGGATGATTGTGAGCCTCTCGGGCGACCCATGGGCAGGGTATCCCAGTGGTCCTTGAGTGGGCCTCTCAATGATCTGTGATGGGGATAGTAGGATTCATGTCCCTTTTATACATTCCTAGCCCCGGGTCTTGTTTTCGTCTCTTAGTCACTCACTGCCCTGGAGTCATGCAACTCATGACTCAGTACTCTGGGTTGGCAAGATGGAAACCGGCCTCTTGGCAGCATCCTGCACAGCTGGGGGTGCCAGGTGCTCACTCACAAGCTCTTACTTTTCTCTGCAGGAGAAATGAGTGGTATTGACACTGAGCTCTGCTGCCTTGCAGGAGTGATGCAGATAAAGTTCAACTGTTTCTCTTGTGATCTTCAGTGTATCCCATATCAGAAGGCTTTGCTCCAATGATACTGGGACTCCTTTGCTGGGCCCCTGGGCTTCCATAAAGGCCCTCTCATCTGGGGGTGATCGTCCAAGTCAGGGTTCTCCAGGGCCTCTCGGACCATGGTTGACAGAGGTGCAAGGCAGTTTGGGGTCCACAGCCAGGCCAAGGTCTGTCTGCTCATTACCTAGCACACGGGTGAGCAACATTCCCCTCAGGTCACCTGGTGTAGGGTGCTGGATCCCAGAGCTCCCACAAAGGCACGCTGGATGGATGCTGAGTTATTGTATGTGGGTGGGTGGGAGAGACACAGTGATAGACATCTTATTTGACCAACTTGCTGATATCACTCGTCCTTTAAACCTCTTGATTCTGCCTTTTTTGATCTGGCAACTTTCTTTGTTCTGAGTGAACCATGGGCTACCCGCTTGTTTGGACTTTGCTCATACAGGTTTCTGTGTGGATTGACACCTCTTTATTGAGTCTGGGTACTCCTCAGGTCTAGGACTCTTTTTGATTCTTTGCTCATGGCTGCACACAAGCTTGGACTCTCCAGACTGCATAGTAGTCTCACCCCAGAAAACAAAATAAAGTCACCAATACTAAAAGCAATCAGCTCTCTACCAGATTGTGTTAACTAATGGGATGGGGTTAAAGAAACAGAAAACTAAATATGGAAAGTAAAGTGTGTGCTAGTGATGTATCTGTTATACACAAAAATTCTAGTCTGTTTGGCATAAATACAATTTACCAGTACAGATATGATGAGTTGTAGCTCTGAGGTCTATCTCTAGTCCTTTTGCTCTGTAGGTTGCATTATTTTGACCTGTCTTTTTTGGTTGTTCCAAATTTTTGATGATGGGATAATAATAGTTAACTTATGAATTAAGGGCCTTATGAAATCATTTTTGCTTAAGGACCTAGCCTTTTTTTCTCTTGGCCTGGCATTACTTTAGATTGTGTTTCATGCAGCATTTGAAGATTCGGTTTTTGAAATGGTTAACCTATGCCTGACTTCATTGTGATTAATTCCTGTTTTAACAACTCTGAGTAATTCAGGCTACCTTTTGTGTATGATAGTCATCCTTCACACACTGTGCATAAATTTTATGTGTGTGCGTTTGTGTTTATTTGTTGAGGAGAGATAATGACAAATTATGCCAAAGATAATGATTGTCACGTGAAAAGAGGACTTTCTATTGCAACTCGGTAATGATAAGTAGGAAAAGACCTCAGCCCTATAATTTTTGTGATTTAATTAAACTTTTATTCTTCTTTCTACTGAGGGATTTAGGTCAAAGTCCATAAGAAAACGTAAGAGAGGAAGTCAAACAAATACTCTATTCCACAGATTCCTTAAGACACAGGTGAGACGGGGCCAGGTTTGGGGCCTGACTAGGGACAAAGTGCAAAGCACAAGACTAACGGGAGAAGAGGAGTTGCCAGAAGGTATTGGTTAGAATATCAGTTGAGTGAAGACTAAATAACAGAGGCATAAATAAGAGAGAGTCTCACGTAAAACATCCCAACTGCCTGTGTTTTCCAGGAATAGAATGGATCTGTTTCACATGTACTTCCAGAGATTTCTTCTGTTATATTGCTATGCCATTTTCATGGTCAGTTCTACTTAAGATATAGTCCTTCAAGTCTTTGTTTTTGGTTTGCAATAAAGAGCTTGTACCAGTATGCAAAAATAACTATACAACTAAGCACACTACTTATTCAACTAATTTCTCTCCCTTAACAAGTCTTTCTCAATAAAGACAGCAGTATTTTAATTCCACTAAGGGGCAAGTTTCTTATCTCTTCGTGTACTGCAACTTCAAGTCACATGGCACCGATTGAATGTGTTATTGCCTGTGTCCTCATCACTGAAACTGGCGTACAACCACTGTTTTGTGTCCTAGTCTAAGCAGAAAAGGAGAGGATATGTATGGGAAAAACAACTTCTTTCTAAGGACATGCCTCAGCAGCGTCCAATTTACCTCTGCTTGCATCTCTTTGGCTATATCTCAGTCACAGTGTGACATCTAGAAGACAGAGAGATGGGAAAATGTAGTCCCAGCTGGCCAAACCTTAAGAATGCTAGTATTAAAGGGAAGAAAGGGAAATAGATTCTGGGGACAATTAACAGTCTGATATACCACATTCTACACCCTTACTGTAGAATATGGAATGGCTAAAACCAGTAGGGATTTGGAAACCAAATTTATAACCTAAAAAAAAAATCACAAGGCCTAACAAGACAAGAACACTATCAGTTTTTGAGAAATTGAGAAGGTGCAATAAATAGCATCCGTCTGTACTCTTCTGAGTTCTTAGCCATTTAAAAATAATGCATATGAGAGACTAAAATATGAACTTGCTGAAGAATGTGGTTTACCTTTACAGGAAATGTGTTTCCCATAAAAAAAAAAACCCTTAAAACTCGAAGAGTTACCCATCCATGAGGAGGTGCTGCTGAACTACTAAAGGCAATACCCCTCCCCCTCCCACCAACACTGGCCACGCCTTTCATATCATGCTTATTAAAAGACTGAGAGCAATCAAGGGTGCATGATATCTGTAGATAAGATCATTGCCAAAAAATGAAAGAAAGAAATCAAGCTGAGGTCACCTGTTTTACTGTTCCCAAGTTTTCTAGTGAAATGGCTCACCTCTTCTTCTCTGGGTAGGGTTGCTTGACAGGCAAGGGAAGGTCAGTAGCGTTACACTAACAGAGCTCCTTCTACATGGAAGGAAACATCAGAAGTGAAAAAGATGCATTCCTCCCTTCTCACATCCCCTACCTTTTGTTTCCTTAAATTGGATTTAACAAGCTGACTGTCAGCCTGTGTTATAACTACCTTCCGCATGCATGAGGATCTGCCATCGCTCAGGATACTCTTGTTTTTGCTATCATGAGGCTATTTTCTGAGTAATAACAACTAATTCTTTGGGTACAACCCTCAAATCAATAGTGAACAGTGCAGCATTTGACCCCAGAAACTTCTGAAATTGACCCAAATGACACATTTGTTTCATTTCAAAGCCATTATATTCTACTTCAATTTATCTAGCCATTTTGTCCAGCACAGTCAACCCTAAGTTCCTCAAAGAGATCAGACAACCATATTACAATACTCTAGCAATAAAATGCCAGGGTAGAAGCACCACGAATTTTATATGGATGTTTCTCAATACTGAGTGGAAGATAAAGTTTAAAGCCTAAATCTCTTTGCCAGCTGAATTCCAATGACTTTAAAGTTGAAAGGAATTAAATTTGGAAATGAAGTTCTCTGGCCTTCATCATCTCAGCCAGAGGGATGGTCCATGCTGGAGCGAGGATTCCTGCAGCCGCTCAAGCCTAGGTGGTCTGCGACTCTTATGACTATGGGTCCTTCCGGACCTTAGAAGCTCAATACTGTATCTCTTGTGAACCTCCCTTTTGAGAAATTCAAAGAGATAACAGGACACATACGATCATCACAGCACTGGCTCACACCCAAGACATTTTGAAAATGATTCAATCTCAGCCTCCAGAGAATTTATCCCACACAGAATTATGTACTTAATGTTGCCAAGAATGACAGCAGGGACTTGGTGGGATTGATACGGAGAAGGGAAAATGGAGAAAAGCACTTTCTGTTTTGGTCTAGAGACAGTAAGGGCATCCATCTGGCGCCTTGTCCAAAATCCCTGACCTGTGTCTTATATACTTAACTGGGAGGTTAAGCTTGACATTACTAATTTACTATATATATGAGGGGGTGAAAAGTGATGAGTCAAACCATCTCCTGTCTTACATGTGGCATTTGAAGCATCGCTGCTCTCTTGTGAATTTAGAAAAATATGTTCATGGCCACCCCTGGCATATAGGCAGTGCCTTCCTTTTCCATTTGGTACATTGGAAAATGTTCCACTGCCATTTCCCCCTCAAGCCCCGTGTTTCTGTCTCTGTGATACCAAAGTGAGTACAGGTTGCATCTAGTGACGTACAGTCAGTACATCCATATGTGAAAATACTTTTTCACCTGGCTCACTGCAGCCTCATGGTATGAAATTGCTTAGGTTTAAAAACCCTTCTCCTAGAGAGGAGAGGGGTTCGCTTTCAAATGAAGTGAACCAATATGTTCCACATTTTCTGAGACCCCTTCATCTGGTTGAAGTCCCTGTAGCCTCTATCTTTGCTAGTGACGTTGCTGTGGCTGGTGTCTTCGTGGAAACCTCAATGCCTCACCCCGTGTCTTTGCTGGACCTGAGATCTCAAACCTGTTTGGAGGAACTGTGCACCTTTCCCGGGCCTCAGGTCTGTATATTTCCTAAGAAGTTTGACCTTTTCACTGAGGCCCTCAATTTGTGTCTTTGCTGAGCACTTGCTTTACTTAAAATAAGCAGACTAACACTTATGTCATTAAAGTGTAGCATATTCATGTGCCTGTATTAAAATAATAATAATAAGCCACTTGCTAAGAGGCAAGCGGATAAAGCTGTCTTAAGGTGTAGTGACTCGTAATGCACAAAATCCTACTTGCAATCCTAAGGCCTAAATGCCATCTGCCTTGGCTAAAACAAGTGAAAGTGAGCCAAACAACATAAAAACTAGCTGTGATTTTGAAATTAGGCACCACGACAGATATGGAGGTAGTAAAATCCAGAGATTAAGCAGAAGCAGAGTTTGGAAGTCAGGCAGAGATAAGTTCATGCTCCCAATTCAAACATGTAATAACTGAATGACCATAGGAACTAGTATCTTTAGGCCTCAGTTTCCATAGACATAAGAGGCAATTTTTAAGTTACCTCATAGAAGATGTATAGGAATTAAATCTGATATGCATTTAATACTTAACACTGCCTGGCACACAGCAAATTCTGGCTTTTATTACCAGGGCCATCCTTTCCAGTTCTTTCTCTCTTTGCTTTTATTCATGCTCAGGTATTCTGCCTTTTGAACGTAAATACCCTAATATCCTAAATAAATTTAAATTTTTCTTATCATCTCTATTTAAGAAGTGGGCTATCAGTGCTACTCAAACCATGGTCCCTAGACTGGTAATCTCAACATCACATGTGAGCTTGGTAAATTCCAAATTCTTAGCCTGGGCCAGGACCCGTTGGTCCAAGTGTCTAGAAAAGGAATCTGCATTGTCATAAGCTACCCAGGAGGTTCTAATTCCTGTTAAACTTTGAGAAGTACTTTTCTAAGTCAGTTAAACAGTTGGATGAGAAAGCCCTGAAAATGGAGATGAGGTCTGGGTTTAAATCCTGGGCCTGCCTCTTACTAGCTATGCGAACATTGGCAAAATTTCTTTGATAATGTGTACAAAGTTTCTTGGAGTTGTATTATTCAAATTATAGGCTAAACTACATCAATGGAGAGACACGCCCTCACAAGCTACAGTGATCTGTGCATGAGATTTGTGTGTCCGTCTCTGCATAGTGCCTGAGGTAGGAGGCTGGGCCAGAGTGAGTTGGTGCCTCTTTTCAACAAAGTCATCTGAGTGTTGCTGGTGTGGGTGTAGTTCTTTCACAGACTCAGGAGGAAAACGTTTCAGGAGACTGCCGTGTGGGAGGGTTAGGTTTAGTGGTAAGATTCATCAGAGGGGAAATAGAAGACGGCTCCTGGGTTCCCAGTGCCCTGTTTCCATCCACCCTGCTATAGAAAAAGCCCAACCTTGTCTTTATCAAGCCCAAAACAAAGGCCAAGGTCCAAATGTTCTGTGCGATTGGTTCAGTCCATGTTAAAGCTTAGTCCAGTCCAACCTTTATCACCATCTGGCTAGCTTATCTTGTTTTCCGGGCTGTGCCTTGGCTGGAGTCTGCATTTGCAGTCTGTGCATCCACCAGCTGCAGGTGGAGAAAGAACACGGGAATGAATGGATGAGCAGATGAGCGTGTGGAGAGAGAGAGAGAGAGTGGGGGGAGAGGGAGATTGATTCTGTGTTAGGCTGATTATATTATTTTGGGTTTGAGACAGAGCAGACACTTTCTTTCACTAACTGATCAACTTCGAAAGCTTTTGCCAGTTTCTGATGGGTCCACTGCTAACCAATCTGTTTCCTTGATCTTCCAGGGTGTGTCCCTTATTCAATCTAATCCTTTTCCCAGGCTGGACAGACAGGCATTTATGATCACCATTCTGGGTCCTATTGCACATGTGCTTACCTCTTTCTATAGTC
This sequence comes from Artibeus jamaicensis, assembly GCF_021234435.1. Lineage (NCBI taxonomy): Eukaryota > Metazoa > Chordata > Mammalia > Chiroptera > Phyllostomidae > Artibeus > Artibeus jamaicensis. Next base: position 14,578,810 of record NW_026521911.1, on the reverse strand, counting down.
TGGGCAAGTAGGCTGGGGAGGTTGAAAAGCTGGCCGGTCCTTCCTCCCCATAGACGAGATGTGGAAGGTGGGGGAGAGGGACGTTCCCTCTTTGGGGGGCAATTCTGTGATCCCCTGGAGAGTGTGTCAAGCTCTGGCTTCCTGGTTAAGCAGGCTTATGCTCCCTAGTTAATTATGATTAATAATGTCGGATACCCTTTGCTCCCTCCATTAATACTGAGCTACCTATGGTAACTTAAGGACTCAGGATCCTTCTGTCTTGACTTCCTGCCCAGTCCTGAAATGTTTTGTCTGTGTGGTTGACCAGGGCTCAGTGACACTGTCAGACTTCTTGCCTGAAGGAAGAAGAGAGAGTAGAGGACTAGCAGTTTTCTTCCAAAGAAATAATGCAAAAGTTGCATATATTACTACTGCTCATATTCCCTATGTGAGAACTTGGACATTTGGCCACGCTACTGGCAAGCTTGAGAATGTGTCTGTGAACTAGGTGACCAGGTACCCTGGACAAATTCAGAAGTGGTGTGTGTTCTGATTCTATATATATACATACAGCAGAACACCCAGCACATAATAAGTGCTCCACAAATAGTCACGGTAAACGGGATAGCATGGTGTCAATGAATCAGACTTGCACGAACATAAATGCAAGTTCTGGTACCTATACAGTATGTGACCTTAGGAAGATTGTTTCTGCTTTGAGATTCAATTTCCCAGTTTTCTAAAGTAGGAATTATAGTGCCTTACCATACTGTCTTATTTTTAGGATGATAGAATTTTGACTAATTTAGGCTAACTGCAATCCTGGGTCAGAATGCCTTTTGATTCTTTTAATCACAATGAGACAAGAGGTATCTAAAATTAGTTAGCATGCTTCACATGTCATTAATTCCTCATCAAACACAACTCCAAGCACATGCTGCAATTATTGTACAACTTTTGGCCCTCAGCCTGAAAATAAGAATCCTAATCCTAGGGTCCATTTGAGGGTTGCTGGGGCCTGCATGACAGACATCTTGCCAACAGCCTGAAGCACGGCTCTCAGTTCCAAAGGAGGAGGGGGCATTTCCATCCTTTCGTTATAAACCTCAGGGCAGAAACTGTGGGCCAGTGATGAAATATAATGATAATTTTCTATTGTCTTATTTGATGTATAAATAAACAAGTTCTTTCCTAATCAATTTACATAATTTAAAATATAAAAACAAATAAATATGCTTTCTAAAAAAGGGACATTATTTGGCAGAGCAAAAATATAGCCTTCTTTGACAAACAAGGCAAACACATACCCCATTGAATATAAAGTTCTTTATTGAGGCTCACTCCATCTGTCTTGACATCAAAAATCCTTTGGTACCTATTTTTTTCTGCCAACATGTTGGGAACAGCTCTGCCTGGTTTCAGGAGTTGTAACTGCCCACTATGGCTAAGGCTGAGTGAGCGACCACTGGAATGCGAGCCACTAAGGAGACAAAGCTTATCCCCTGCCCCCAGTGCTTGGTCAGTTAATCTATGACGGGTATGACTCGTCAGAGGAGGGGCAACCTAAGCCAGACACGATCACTTGGGAGGCCCTCAAGGAAGGACTTGGGGGGCTGCAGCAAAGATGGGGTGATAGACCCTCACCCCCCAGCTATTCTGACATAGCCTGAGTCCCCATTTCCATCTGGGAGAAGCACTTCCTGACTCTAATCCACTTAAGCCCAAAAATCTATGATGGGGAAGGTGGTACAACCCTTTGCTGGCTAGAGCAAGATCCAGGGTGATCAGGCATAAGAAAGAATATGTAAAATCCTGTGAAACCTGCTTTATTTAGAATGCTCTCATTTAAATGATAAGGGTCCAAGCGAGAAGTTTGTTCCTCAAAGTTTTATGGCTCTTTAACTATCTGATCCTGACTGAGAATAAGCCCTCATAGTTCTTTGAATGCTATCTATTGTTTGATCCTTACCTGTATTCTTGTGCCAACGCACCCAATAAAAGCCCCTTGAGGAAAAAGCTCTTGGCCCTTCCCCTTGAGGGATCGGCCACCTTTCCTCTCCAAGCAGATCATGTCTTGGTAGTTTCACTTTCATCCCTGGTAGACAGGGGACTTTGCAGGCAAAGTTGCCTCCACACCAACACTTTTCCATCTTTTGGAAAAACAAAATTACTGTATTCTCCAAGTTAATAAGGCCAAAGACATTTCTATTCTCTTTGCTGTCTGCTTCCTTCCTTCACAAAACACATTAGAGACTGGGAGTAAGAGAATACAGTATTCTAGGTGGATCACTACATTGCTGTGATTTGGCTCCTTGGAATTCATTTTCTCTGGTCACTAAGGAAAGTTTCTAGTGGTGGGAAGAGATGCATGGGGACTAAAGAGGAAGGCTGGAGGCTGTTCTAGTTTGTACACTTGCATGCAGGTACTTTATTTGGGAACTCATTCATTCCAGGGCAGAAGAAGACAGGTCCAGGGGAGAGAAAGAGAAAAGAGGGGAAAGCCAATGCAAAGGTGTCTTTTTGAGTTGTCTACTGCTGCAGGCAGGAAGGTCAGTTATGTGGGAAATTCTGAGAAAACTCATGGTGCAAATCTTGGAACTGTTTGCCTAAGGAATAAGAAAGGGAAGAAATTACATGATCAGTTTCCAGACTCGGTGGTCAAGGTTGGACCCATGAGGTTCATTGGTTTCCATGCCCATCCCACACTATGTTATCTAAGAGACCACAGGGCAGAGACTTAAGAGGCCCACAGAGCAGCTGATCCAAACCTGTGCAAAACTGGTCCCCCAGCTGAGGTGAGTATAATGGGGGCTGACAGTGTTTAAGGTGCTGCACAAGGGGTCTGCCATTCAGGTGCCCTCTGTCACAGTTTTTTTTAATCCTCACACAAGGATGTGTTTATTGGTGAGAGAGACAGAGAGAGAGAGAGAGACAAAGAGAGAGAGCTGTGAGAGAGAAATATCATGTGTATCATGTGTGCCCCAACTTGGGATTGAGCCCATGACCTTTTGGTGCATGGGATGATGCTCCAATCAACCAAGCCACTTGGCCAGGGCTACTCTGTGTACTTTTATAATAATGATAAATAATAATAATTACCATCTATCTACTGTTTGCCAGGTGCTCTAGGCCATTTTCAAGCATGTTCTCATTTTATTCTTTGCAACAGTCCTTTATGATAGCTTTGTTTTATTTACATTTTACTTTGAAGAAACACTTGAGAAAAGCTAAATAATTTACCTAAGTTTGTAAGACATTTACATGCAAACCATTTTTTATCCTTTCATTAATTCAGAAATTCTACTACCCACCCACCCCTCAAGATATCAGGAACTTTTAATCACTTTTGGCCCAGCATTTACTAGATTAACAGACATAAAAAACTGAAGCAAGAGTTTTACAAAATGATACTTCTCCTTTTTATATGTGTTGTAGTTTAGTATTTTCTACTCTGTTCTATGTGTGTGTGTGTCTGTGTTTGTATGTGCCTGTACTGCTCACCACCCACTAAATTGACTTCATGTTGGCAAGGTATAGCTGAGGCACATTTTGATTTTCTCTTCTATCAACATATAATACTGCTTTCCACCTCAGATGAGGTTGTGAGGCTCCATGAGGTAATGTATATCACGCAGCGGGTGCTCAGTACATGTTAGCCAAATGTTTCCTTGGCTACTACAATACCCCAAATTCATTTCTTCACACTACAGTGGGTGAAGTCTATCTCCTGAAACTTCTCTGTTCCTCATATGTCCCAGCCACCCTTTGTTATGGCCAGTACTCAGAGTGCTCAGGGTAGACTGAGGGAGGGTTTTTGGTTAAAGGCGGAGAAAGTTCTGCACAAGGCTGCCGCTTGTCAAGCATGCATTTATGCGGTCTTTAATTCAACACGTATGCCTCAATATGACATGAATATGTTTGAGATTGTTTTCTATCATTCTGTGACTGCATAGCACATAAAGCCTTAAAGCCCAATTGGCTACCTTCATTCAGAGATGTGGGCTGGAAAAACAGCCTTTATCTGGAACATTTCTAGACTCAAGGCAGAGACAAAGAGGAGATAAAAATCAGGTGATGGATCTTCAGCTCTGGTCATTGCTTTCATCTGTATGCTATTGGCCAGAGTTAACATGCTTACTTATGAGTTCCACAGAGTGGATGTATAATCATCTCACAGAGTGGGCAAGCAAAGGAAGAGAATCCAGAATATTTATCAGTAGCGCTGCCTATCTACCCCTAGACACAAGGCACTGCATTTCAGATTGAAATCACCAAGTGTTCATGTGCATCTCCGCTTGCACGAACATTCACATCAGCCCCCTGAGATGAATCGGCATTCCCTGGTACACATACAAGGCCCCACTGCTGTGCCTGCTGATATCATTTCCTCTTACTGAGATACCTTTCCTCTATATTTATCTGCTGAGATTCTGCAGATGTATGTGAGAATATGAATAGGGAATTAAAAAAAAAAGGAAGTACAAGTAGTTAATAAAACTACTCAACCTCACAAATAAGATACAGTACTAAAGCAAAGGGATTCTATTTGAGGACTAAAAAAATAGAAAATGATTTAAAAAGAAACATGCATTGTTGCCTAGAAAAGCATGCAGGTATTTTGATATACTATTGGTAGGAACAGATATTCTATATCCAGACATTTAATTTATGGCAATATGTAATACATCTGTTCCAAATGGTGTGTGTAGAGATGGACACCGCAGCCTTTTTCAATGGAAGAAATATTGGAAAGAATCTAAGTGTCTCCCATCACTCTCTAATTCCTACTCTGCTTTTTATGGATTTACCACTACCACACACACACACACACACACACACACACACACACACACACTTTCTTGTTTATTATTGTCCTCCCTGGAGAATGTCAGTTCCGTAAGGACAGACGCTTTATCTGTCCTGTTCACTGTATCTCCAGTCTGTAGAACAGTGTTCACATGGTAAATATTTGTTGGGTGAGTAAATGAATTAATCAAGTGTTCCGGTTAAATTATGAATAACACATCGACAAAACAAGAACTTTGTTGATATTAAAATGATATTTTTGAAAAACATTTAAAAATAGTTAAAAACATAAAAATAGTTATTCATAATACGGATACAGAAATACACTGGTTATCTCAAACCAGTGCATTTATGATCATTCTGTTTTCCCTTTAAAATTCATCTGTATTTTCCAGATATTTACTGATGAGCATTTGTTATATTTATAATTAGACAAATGTTATAAAAAAGAGAAAAGAATTCCTGGAGGTCCAGCTCAGATGTCACCTGCTCTGTTCCCTGAGTTCTCTAGTACTGTGACTTTGGCCTCTCCATCCCACAGGACACAGTGACTGTGGCACTTCCCTGTGATTTCTGATTTCCACGCATAACACATTTGTCTCATTTACCTGTGTCTCTCTTGGACCAACATGCTCTGCTGCCAGCATCCTGGGTAGGGTTTGGTAGAGGAATACAATGTTCTGAAGATGATGGAGGGATAGGAAAATGAGAGGGTGGAAGAAAGCAGGACAATCGAGATACCAAGACATCAGAGAGATCGGTATAAAATCAGGAACAAAGCCCTGGCTTGTTCCTAAAAATGATTTAAAGATATTTTTTGCACTTTAAAACAATGCTACCTGTAGCATCAAAGAAATCTAGACTTCTCTGCTGGCTGCATTTGAGATCATTGGAGTCTACTTTAAATGGGTCACACAAATTTCCAGTTTAGGAGTTTGAGAGGTACCAAAGAAGACCCTTGAATGCTACAGAAAAGATTAGGTAAGGATTAAATCATTAAAAGAGAATAACCACAGTGAAAACATGGAATTAAGTCTTTAGTTACCAGATGGGCCAGTTACCCTTTTGCCTGTGTTCACTTGCCACTTCTCTCTGAACTCCATGAAATACAACTTCAGTGGGAGCTGAGAAGAGACATAACAGCCTATGTGAAAGGTACCTTGACTGACTTTCCAATAAATGTGTCAGAATCAATTATCCAAATGGGAATTGAACTTCACTATAGATGCCCAGACAGACCACACACAGATTTCAAAGGTGACATTACTGCACTGTATAATTTTGAAACTATTCTCTGAGATGTGCCTGAACAGCTAGAGTCAGTATCTTCTTTTGTGTTGTATTTTTTTTGACAAGGCCAAAAAAACCCCACAAACCATTCAAAACCATATTTGATGATGGTAATTGAACCTAATTACTCTTGGCATCAAAAGAGGAAATTAAGAAGACGAGATATGTTGTTAAATGTAAAGAAGGAAAAGAGCTAAAATTCACTTTCTGGGATACTAGATGTTTTTACAGAAGTCCTCCTAGCTAACTTCAAAGAACTTCACGAGAAAGACATTGTTTTCTCTGTTTTACAGATGTAAGAGCTAAGCCTCAGAAAGTTGCATAATTGCTGAAGGCCCCACAGATAAATGGCAGAGCTGGACTCCAAAGTCCACTATCTTTTCATTGTATCTCAGTGCTTGAAGATGAGTCCTAAAGAGAGAATCTATAGTAGTTCTATAAAGGGCAGCCAATTCACCTCTCCAAGTGAGAGGATAGTCTGTACTATAGCCAGGAAGATAAAAATACCCAGATCCTTCAATATTATGCTGGTATATAAAGGGTTTTTAAATACAACCAGAATAAAGGAGAAACTATGGTATCAGCTAATTCATGTTCCCATCATTTTTTTGTGTAATTGGACAAAAAACTATTGGTATTGCTTTCATCAAATTAATAATATCTTTGAATGGAAATGAAAATGTTTTTACTATCAAGACTATGTAAATTAAAATATTTTATTGCATCCTTATATGTAAATAACTCTTATTTTTAATATAAAGAAATATATGAATGATTTATTATTTAAAAATTATTTTCTCCCTGTCACTACTGAATAAGTGAGAAGCATATTCTGGAGAAGAGACATCACATTGCCAGCTTGCCCCAGGTGCCCACCAGACTCGTTCCACCTCTGACTTGTGCCACATCTCATTGGGTTCCAGATAAAATGAGTTCCCACACGTGCTGTTCCTGGCCTCTCTGCATTTGTCCCCTGCACCCCTTTTGCTGGGAATGCCTCCCCATTTTCATTGACTCCTTTTATTCCTTCTTGCTCAGATTAGGTGTTTGCTTTTCAGGCAACCTCCCCTGGCAACCCCACAATCCAAACTGGATGAATTTTCCTTTATCCAGGTTCCCAAATGACATAATAGCACTATCTCTCAATTTCATTTATTGTGTGTTTGTTGAACAAATAATAAGTGAATGAGTGAATATTTGGTTCTATAAACCTCCTTGCATTTAGTCTTAGAGCTATCCCGTATCTCTTAGGGGACCTAGCATTTTCACTTTCTTTCAGTATGCAAAATAAATCTTACTTCATAAATGCCACAACTGTCTTCTTAGCAAAACAACAATATGCAAATGCAGTCATTTCATTAAATGAGAATTGATGTCACAGACACAAATCTCCTAACCTAGATTTAAGGATTCCAAATGCCCGGAGATCTCATCCTCTGGAGGTCTCTAAACTTTAATTATGAACAATTAGGATGGAATTTATTTGTGGTATGTAATACCTAGAAATATCTGTGTTCCTGTGCATTCTAATTGCTGCCTTTTTCCTCTGAAACATTCCCTTTAATTGACTCTGGCAGTGGCAAGAAAAGATCCAATTAAGGACACATTCTTGGAATTAAAAAACAACTAGCAACACTGGTGTCAGAAAAGCAAGGTAAATTACATTTGATGGGATTTTACCAAGCCATTCGATATCCTCAACCCAAAGTGAGTCCAATATGATTTTAAACGGCATCTCGAAGGGCTACATCAGAGTGTTCTTGTCACACACTGCAGCAGTGCACAAACCCAGCGGCAGGCCCCTCCGCCAGACTATTAAAACTTAATGCATTGCACTCCACAGTGTCACAGTGTTTGGGGGAGAAAAACCAGAACTCTTGTTCTGAGGAGAAGTTATGGCTTTGTCACTATCAGTTGTGTCACCTTAGGCAGCTCATTTTAACTTGTGAGTGTTCGTTTACTTGTCTGTAAAACAAAAATAATACAACCCTCCTTAGAAGTTTCTGTAGAAGAGAACTAAGGTAATGAATATACAGGTGCTCTCACGATGCTGAGAACATGATGTCCTGTCAATCAGTGTCTTACCCTTCCCCATCCTCTTCTGTACCATTTTAAAAGACAGCCCCGTGAACACAACACAACATCTCTAAGGCTTCCTCTCCCTTTTACTTCTCCTCCTTGTGGGTAGGTGAGACCCTGGCTCCTGGATTTTTGTATTTCACATACCAATAATAATATTGTAATGGAGCACTGAGAGAGGGTTGGCTATTTCCTTTGAAATACAAAGATATTTTGTAAAATTAATGCCATCTACTTTCACCATCATTTCACAAAGGAAACGAACTTCAACCAAAAAAAAATCAAAAGAATATAACCCCAGGAGAAAAAAAAAAAAGTTAACCTCTAAATTGAATAAATTTTTTATTATGAGAAATTAGATACTTGTGTTTATTTTGCTTTTCCCATATAGCCAAGGACTGGTCAGAGTTGCATTGGGGACAAGCACTGTTCTGCAACCTGGCATATGGAGTGATGGACACAAGAAACCTCACCTCCAAGTGGACAGACCCAAGGCATGGCTGTGGGCAGGATTTCTTAGAGCACAGGTGCCAAGGTGACTGGCCATGAACACATCATTCAGAGTCTGAAGAAGTAAAGCAAAGCCAAGTTGGGTGGGTTTACCTGCCTCAGATAAGAGGGGGTCAATACCTTGTTTCAGGGATGCCCCCTAGTTCTACAGAAGATGTGCTAAATTGGTATTTTATTTGTGGGGGAGAGAGAGAGATTGATTGATTTTATTTGAGGGGAGAGAGAGTGAGAAAAAGAATGAATTCTATTTGAGGACTCTGCTGCCTCCTCTGTAGCTTGGGGCTTAGGCTGACTCCAATCTGGGTACATGTGCATGTGTTGCTGTGTCTATGCATGTGTGTAGATGTGACTGCATGTGTATGTGGGTATATGTGTTTGTGTGCACACGTGTACATGTTATGAAGCAATTATTAGTCAAGTATAATTTTGTCAGTACCATTGGGTGCTTCCTTCCCCTAAAATAGAGTTGACTTTAATGTGTATGTCATGATAGCAGCTAGGGACTCAGTGGGAAGAGCTGTAGTTTACAAATCAAAGGCTGAATTCCAAGTACTCACCTACATCAAGAAGAGCATTGGCTTGGAAGGGACAGTGTACCATCAAAGAGCTGAGTAATTGACCATGGCTCTGAGGAGCACCAAAACATTCTCCCCCAGTGCCAGCTGATAGGCACTGCCAAAGTCTTGGAGGAAGAGATTTAGTCTTCTAAGACACTTGGTCATTTTGTTTGTAACCTCTACTATTAACTGCAAATGCATATGAAATTGAATCAATCAGGGTTTAAATTCAGGCTTTTCCTATATACTACCCATTTGAATTTGGGCAAGTTATTTAATCTCTCTGGGCCTCAGCCTCCCTACCTGTGAAGGGGAGATTATCCTACCTACAATGCAGGGTGGTGGTGAGAACTTCAATTCATAAATGTTGAGAGCCTGGCACAGAGCCTGTCACATCAAAATTTTTCAGTAAAAATTTACCTACTATCTTTTTTTAGTTGCATTTGTTACATCAGGCAAAATGCCATGTGTAGTAGAGAAGCTTTTACATTTAGATGCAGAAGACTTGGTTTGATTCCATCTGTGTCATCAGGATGGAAGTCCCAAGGCATGGGGGGACAGTAAGATGCTCAAGGGGCTTGGCCCTCTGAGTGTGAGAGGACCTGTGCCTCTCATTCCTAAGGCAGAATCTGGGTAACCATGAACATCCAACATTTCTATCACCTCCCACTTTACAAAAAGAATGGAGTAGAAAAGGCAGTGAAATGTATCCAGATAGACTCCCTCTGTGGTTCCTCAGGCTCCAGAGTGACCTGGAATTTAAACCCTGATTGATCCAATATCATATGCATTTGCAGTTAACAGTAGAGGTTACAAACAAAATGAGTGACCTGGTGGCCATGCATTTCCTGTGTACTGGAGATGAAGCAGGAACAGCTGAGAGAATGGGCAAGACAGCCTTTCGAGGGCTTTGGGAGGAGGAGGAGGAGGACTCAGCAGTGACCCGCAGAGGACAAAAATGGAAGAGCACATAGGGAAAAACCAGGTGCCTCTCCCTGCCATAGGTTGGCATTATGCAAATCTTACAAAATTTATATCTAACTAAAGTATATGAGGGATAGACTTGGAATTGAGATTTCATTTCTACCAATTGGCCAAATGAGAAATCAAAACAGAAAATGAGTGTATAACATTGAAAAGTAAGTTACATTTTTGCCTGCTTGAGTTTGTGGACTAAAATTCATATACTCTCCATAATCCTGTAGAACTTCTTTATTGCCCTTAATGTATTTCTCCTCAAAATGCTTATGCCTTTACTATAGGGTGCTTTCACTTGCCTCTGTTTGAGACACCTGTCTCATCCTCCATTCACTCCATTTTAAAAATATCTACTTATTCTTTGTGGGAGACACTTCTTCACGATTCCCCCCGAGTGCCATGGACATGAGAATGAATATGGCTGAGACATGCTGAGATCTGTTTGGGGTGGAGAAGTGGGTTGTGGCCAGTTTCTCAGGAGAGACAAAGGCCAGCAATGGCCAGTTTCTCCGAGAAGAAAAAGGCCCCGAGGACCCTGCTCCAGGGCTTTTACTGGGTTGTAATACACAAGAATACAGGGCGGCAAGGATCAAACAGTAGATTAACATTTCAAAGAACTTTGAGGGCTTCAGAGTCTGAGTTAGTGTCTGTCAGGAAGAGAGTTGCAGAAACTTTGGGAGACACTCATTTCCTCTCAGATCCTTATCATATGAATGAAAGCACTCTTAGCAGAGCAGATTTCACAGGTTTATCAGGAAGTCTTTGTGATGTCAGATTTTTCCCCAGGACATGCTCTAGCAAGGCAAGGAGCTGCACCTCTCCCCATCAGATATTCAGGCTTAAGGGGATTAGAGCCAGAAAGCACTTCTCCCAGAGAACATGGGGACTCGGGCTTTGTCAAAGCCGGGCAGGGGGGAGAGTCCATTGTTCTTTGTTGCAGCCCCCCCCTCCCCAGTCCTTCCATGAAGGCCTCCCAAGTGATAGAGTCTGGCTTAGGTTGCCCCCTGCTGTGAGGGGTCTTACCCGTCATTGACTTCCCACCAAGCTTTGGGGGCAGGGAGAGGAACTGAGGCAGCGTTTGCTACCAGAGACAGGCTTTGTCTCCTGTGGCTGGCACTCCAGAGGTCATCTCTTCCCCTTAGCCACAGGAGGTAGAGAAACAATTCCTAAAACCAGGCAGAGCGATCTACAACAATTCTTCAAGACTAAATTAAGTGATTTATCTTCTCTCAGGCCTCTGCCAAATACCTCAGGCATGGTGAGTCCTCTTATATTGTACAAATTCCTAATACAACATGCGTTTCCATTACTGTGATTATTTATGTGTATATTTCACTAGACAGAGAGACCATGAAGAGTCTAAATTTTGCCTTTTATCCTTCTCAGAACATAGCACAAAGCCTTAGCACATTGAGAACCTCAGTGTTTGTTTGATGAATAAATGAGTAGGAGCTGGTGACCAGAGCTTATACCAAGGAAGGACAATCTAAGAGTCAAGGATGATGCTTAGCAGAAAGATGCTTAGAGTGCAAATCCTCTCACTTTTTAAAAGAAAAATAATCTAGCCATGTATAATCAGCCCACTAATTTAGCTATGACACTAGCAATTGTTGTGGATTATTAGTTAGAGCCTGTGTCTCACCCACATCTTAGATCTTGGCTGCTGTCAAAAAATTTGACTTTGTCCACTCTGTTTTTAGGACTTTCTTTTGTCTTAAGTAAGAATTCCCCTTTCCAGTTCTCTCATTTCCTACCTAGAACCCCACTGTAGTACTAGTCCCCAGATTCCTTTTTTTTCATATTTTTAAAATTGTTGTTCAAGTACAGTTGTCTCCATTTTTCCCCCACTACTCCCCCTCACTTCAGCCATTCCCACTTCCTACCCTTGATCCTACCCTCTTTGGTTTTGTCCATGTGTCCTTTATCCATGTTCCTGAAAACCCTTCCACCTTTGTTATTCTTCTCCTACCTCCCCTCTGGTTACTGTCAGTTTGTTCTTTATTTCAATGTTTCTGATTATGTTTTGCTTGCTTGTTTGTTTTGTTGATTAGGTTCCACTTATTGGTGAGATCATATGGTATTCATCTTTCACTGCCTGACTTATTTCACTTAACATAATGCTCTCCAGATACATCCATGCTGTTGTGAAGGGTAGGAGCTTCTTCTTTCTTTCTGTTGCATAGTATTCCATCATGTAAATGTACTATAGTTTTTTGATCCACTCATTTACTGATGGGCACTTATGTTTCTTCCAGCACTTGGCTATTGTAAATTGCACGGTTTTGAACATTGGATGCATAGGTTCTTTTGAATTGGTGTTTCAGTATTCTTAGGGTATAATCCCAGCAGTGGAATTGCTGGATCAAAAGGCAGTTTCATGTTTAGTTTTCTGAGGAAATTCCATAATGTTTTTCACAGTGGCTGCACCACTCTACATTCCTGCCAACAGTGCACTAGGGTTCCCTTTCCTCCACATCCTCTCCAACACTTGTTTGTTGATTTGTTTATGATGGCCATTCTCACAGATCCCTGCTCTTTAAAAAACAGGAGAAAGACACAGCCAGTTTAGCAGGTCTTGGTCCTTTCATTTGTTAAAGACAGCATTAGTGCTCACTGGATATAAATTTAAATCTGAGAATCGCTGCATAAGACCCATCTGGAGGACACATATGATGCAGGTTCATGGACATCTCTCTAAGCCAGAATTTGTGGGTGGGTATAGGGTGGGTCTGTGTACTTTCCTCAGATGATCTGACTTTCAGCTAGTTGAAATCCACTTCTGTAGACATTTCTTAATGTTCCTTCCAGTCTAACTATTCTGTTATGAAAGATAGTACAGGTGAAAACCGCAGGTACCAACATGAGCAGAAAAGTTTATTTTGAGCCAGTGGATCTTTCATTGGCCCTCAAATCTTAACATTTACATTTTCACTTGGGAGTGATTCTTGATGTTGAGAATGGCTGAGCTAAGGTGATTCAAGGGCAGGCAAATAATCATAAACTTTATATTTTTTATATAGTGAGTTGCAAACCCTTAACACCTTCTGCTTGCATTTAATGCTTCAATTCTTACAGCCCTGGGACATCACCAGGGTGGAGGTTATTACCTGGGTTTACAGTTAAGAATACTGAAGCTCAAAATGGCAATGTCTTTCCTACTTAGAAGTTTGGTGGGTAAACCAGTCACATTAATCAGGAACCTGTTAGAAATACAGTATTTCAGGCCTTACTCAAGACCTACTGTGAAAAATCTGGAATTTAGTAAGATCCTCGAGTAATTCTCTTTAAGGTAGGAGAAGCACTCAGATGATTTTTCCCAAGCTCTGACATCAGGTATAGCTTATAGGAGCAAAATGATCAGGAAATGAAGAGGTCATTTATAAGGGAAAATATCATGGCAGCCAGTAACTTAACAAAATTGGGTTGTGCATTTTTAAGGCAGCTAACAACCATAAGGTAGGGAGTCTGGCCTGTCAGCAGCCTCAGCATCAGACATCCAGATGAGGAGAAACTGAGAGACAGAGGTTAAAAAAAAAAAAAAAAGCATTTCCTTTGGGAGCAACTCTGAGAGCAGGACTTCATTCTGATGACAGGTAAGGAGAACTCTGTGTCTCTCAGAGTCTGACCTTGAGCTTTTTACTCCTTCAGTGAGATATAAGGGAAGAAGAGCAGGGCAGAATTGGGAACACAGCATCACCCAAACAGTAATTAATCATGTTCTTTAGTTGCCTTCAATAATCCTTAGTTATTTTTTTAAAAGACAGAACAATTGAAATCTTTCCTATTGTTCTCTTATATTTTCTTATTAGCTTTACCTTATAGGAAATAATTGAACTCAGAAGTGGCTGTTCCTCTGTTTATTCATTTAATCATACTTGCTAAGCACTTGTTAGGTGCTCAGTGCTTGGGATATAAAAATGTAGGCTAAAGATTCTTGCTTTATGTTGCAGTGGGGAATAAAATAAAGAGATGATTTCAAAAAATAGTACCAGTACCATCTTAATTTCATTTCACCTTATGTGAGGATGTAACTACTTATTTTTCAAAGAACCCAAACTTTACATCTTCTGACCAGAGAGAAAAAAAGTCAATGGTCCAGTTAGCACCAGCCAGATAAAACCCAAACAAAACTTTGACGAATTTGTCTCACTCCCATCTATCAACCAATCATGGTGTCCAGGGATGAAAAAGTCTAGGCCATTTTGAGCCATTACTCCACTTCTATGATGGGAGAGGGGACACAGAAACTATCAGAAAGAGACATGGAAGAGTGTCAGAAGGGGCTGTTTCTAACAAACAATTGGTGTCAAATATATTTCCACATCCAAACTTCAGAGTCTTCTAAGGACAAGAAAGTTTCTTTAGCTCTAGGTTCATCCTGATTTAAAGATATGAATTTTAAGCTGGGTTTGACTGGGAACTGAGTGACCATAAACATACTTAATACAATGCTAAGTTCTCTACAAGGGACAGTATTTGGTAACTGGCAGGTACTAAAAATCAACTCATAGGGTATAATAAAATAAAATTTAAAAATATAATGAGGGACTTCCACCTCTGGAAACATGCAGTAGGCAAACTTTTCCCTATTCATCTCACTAAGTATAACTAAAAATCCTGTAAATTATACAAGAAATGAACCCAGGGTAACACGAGGACAGGTCACCTAGGGACCTCAGAATCTGAGAAGATACACAATGGACAGTTCCTGGGGTGGTTTGCCTTATAAACACCTGACAAGGAGCTGAATAAGGTAGCAATTGGACATACACTGTTTATTTAATTTATTAATAAATAAACCTCAACTTATGTCCCACACACCTTCTATAACAATTAACACAAAATGGATCATGACCATAAATGTAAAATATGACACTTTTAGAATGAAAACATAGGAGAAAATGTTGAGGGTCTAGAGCTAGACAAGCAGTCTTTAGACAACACTAGAAGTATAATCTATAAAAGAAAGAATTGACAAATTGGGTTTTGCCAAAGTTTTAAAAATTTGCTACCCAAAAGACACTGTTAAGAAGATAAGAAAACAAACTGGAGAGATGGAGAATATATTTGCTACCCACATATTCCCCAAAGGACTAGTATGTAGATTATATAGAGAACTCTCAAAATTCAACAGCCAATAAAACAAAAAGTAAATAATCCAATTAGAACATGAGGAAGCATTTCATCACATAAGATATACAGATGGCCAATAAGCACATGACAAGATGTTAAACATCATTAACCATGAAAGAAAAGCAAATTAAACCCATTCTGAGTGATAAAAGTCAATCCTAAATGGCTACAAACTGTTTGAATCTATTTATGTGTGACATTTTTTCAAATGGAAAAAATTACACAAATAGAGAATAGATTAGTGGTTGTCAAGAGTGTTGAGGAAGTCAGCGTAGGAGGGAAATAGGTATGGTCATAAAAAGGCAACATTAGGGGTCCTTGCGATGAAGGAATGTTCTTTATCTTTGCCTATATTCATGTTAATATCCTGGCTATGATAGCATATTATAGTTGAAAGAAGATGCCATTGGGAAAAGCTGAATAAAAGGTACATAGGATCAATCTATATTAGTTCTTAAAACTGTATATGAATCTATAATTACTTTGAAACAAAAAGACTAATGGGAAAGAAAGGAGAAAAGAGGAAGAAAGAAAGGAAAAGGAAGAAAGAAAGAAAAAAGGAAGAAAGAGAGGAAGAAGGAAACTGTAGCTGATTCTTTCTAAGAAAGAAAACTGATCTCGGGGCAGAATAAGAAACATCTATAGAGATTGAGTGCAAAAAGTGAGGTGTTCCTAAGGGCATAGTGTGTGATGGGAAATGGCAGTTGGAGTAAAGAGCTGACTTACTGAATACAATAAACAATAAAGAATTTTGAATTTTCAGGGGGCTCCCAGGAGAGAAGCAGTAAAGAAGTCTGGAAATTAAGAAAAAAGGGAAAAGCAGAGGACTAGAAGCTTATTGGTAGAGTCCCCACAAGGGAAATGAGGCCAGGGAGGAATTCCACCTTCATGAATTGAGTGAGGAGCTATCACAAAAAAAAAAGATATCTAAATATTCTTTTTAGTCATTTAATACAATACCTCACTTCTCCAAACTTTTGATAATAACTGTTTTGGGTTTTTGTTTGTCTGTTTGTTTGTTTTTTAGTGTTCCTTTGGAGTTTTAAAGGAGAGTGGCCCCATTTCTTGTCTGGAATGGCAGTTAAAGTAGGAAATTGGAATTTGATATGATTGGGGGGGGGAAGCCTCTGAATTATACAGAAAATACAAAGTCTCTGAATGTCAACCATATAGTATAAGATAGGCATTAAAACTTCAAATTCCATCTCTACCATTTTGTAAAATTTCTTAAAGATCAGGTGTCCCCAGAAGACTGAGGAATGAGTGGATTTCCTAGTGACAGACTCTTGGGTTACATACCTATTTTCTGAATTTGTGTTAGCATTGGTCAAGTCCTTTGGAGTTAAAAGGATCACTGTGTGTCAATATTAAGCTATGGCTTCCCAGCTCCAAGCCCACTATTCTATGTTCTTTGTTGTGATACAGGAGCTGGTATCCCACACACCACATTCATCCTTCATCAGTGGGCTCCCTACTCGGTTCCAGCAATAGGGGACCTCAGAAGGAGACTGGAAGACAGAAGGGAGAGAATTTGCCCTTTCCCACCTACGTGCTCTTTCTGCCAGCATTGCCTTAGCAAGGGATCATCAACTTAGCAGCAAAAAACTGTCCTAGTCTCTAGAACTTTTCCCCCAACATTCTCAGAAACAAGTTTGTTGTGTCTTCTTAAAGGTAATGGAACTAGCCAGGTTGCAATCTCTTCTCAGGTCTAAGTCACAATTCCACATTTCTTCTTCCTTAAGCTTCTAGGTTGGAATAGCTCCAATGTTTCCCATTGTTGCCCCATCCTAAGAGGTGGTAGCTGTTCCCGCAGAACTATCCTAGTGCTGCCGCGATGTTCCCTTTTTCATCTTTTATGTTCCCTAATATTCTTAAACCAACTCTTATACTAATATTTTCTATTGAAATATCTTATATGGTTTATTTTTTTCTGACCACACCCTGATACTATATTTGTGTTCATTGTATTCATAGATGGAAGATTTTTATAGGAATACATGGGAACAGAAAGTAGACTCTGAGGGTATGCAGTCCAAATGCCTCACTTTGTTTGAGACTAAGATGGACAAGAGGCAGAAGTTGGAAAGTAGTTTAGTATTACTTGGGGGAACCATTTAAAATCAGTAAGTTTTCATGCTTTAATGATTTTACATTATTCTAAAGAATGGATTAATTAGGTCATCTTTTTGCCACTAGTTATGAAATAACACTATTGGGTGGATTTCCCACTGGGCCACACATGACTAGGCCACATGTCTAACTCACTTATTTGTCTTCTAATCCAGTCTGTTGACCACATGGAAGCAGTGATGTCACTAATACACTCACAGTGGTCAGAGAAAATGGGTGAGGGGTGAGGAGACTAAATTGGAGGCTTCAACTTTTTCTTAAGAAGATGCACATGTAGGTACAATAAACAGTTACTTCTCATTTCATGGATTTCCCCGTCAGCTACTACAGCGTGTTGCAGGCACATATGCATGCTAGTTGTAATGGAGGCACTACATCCTGATTTCAATTTAATTTGAAAGACCTTTCTACAAGCATTAATTACACCCAAATGCTTCACTGGGTGGTCTAGGGGAGTGACAGGTTAATTCATGGAGGTGTTGAAAGTTTATTGGCTATTTAAGAATGGGTTTAAATGGGAAGCAGGGAAGGTATTTCAGGCAATATTTCCTGAACTGAAAAATGTTGATAAGATTTCCTCACCTGCCATTGGTGTACTAGCTTATACTAAGAAAAAATGTATTGCTTGATGTATACTGAAAAGTCCATGATTAATACAGCTTGATTCAGAGTTCAATAATATTCCCTGGCCCCATCTCCTCATGCTGCTTTTTCTGGAGTTGGTTTGGTTCTCAGTTCTGCACAGACACACTAAAGAAGCTTCACATTGACATCCTCTCGTCCCTAGCCAAAGGTTAGTTGGGAGAGTTGCTTTTTGGAGAGCTCACTTAGAAGTCTTCAGTTTGTGACTTCTTGGCTATGGGGGACATACCTTGGGACATTTGCCATTTAAAAATGATACTATGACAAGCAGGATGGAGTAGGGCGACTAGGCTAGTCTGGACTGCGTGTTCCACTCTTGTGTCCTCTGTATGAAATCAGCGTTACCTGCAAAGTGAAATGGAAGAATGTGAATGGTGGCTCTCCCACAGGGAAATGAAGGTACCAGTACCATGAAAAGGAGGAATAGATGTGGGGAAACAACAACAAATACCACTGTATTTTATTTATATTCCACAGTCATGCTGAAGTAGCTCTACCTGGGTACTAATTTCTGTTACATCTCTGCTTCTGCTTCTCTTTTTTCAAAACGCCCAACAACTGTATGGCTAATCTGAATCTTGAGTAAGCTTCTTCCTCGTCATGGTCATGGAGGATTCATCTTTGTTCTGAGATGAACCTCTGCCCTGCACATGTGATATTTTGAGTGGTGCATAGCAGGCTGTGCTGTTGCCTTTTTAAGGGCCTTGATGAGGCTCTTGAGGGAATATAATTAATTTAGCAAACTGTAAAGTTTGTTCTCATATTTGCAACTGACATGCACTGGCTCTGAGCTAAGAAAACAAAAAATACAATAAGATGACCTGTTCCACTTTCTGTTGCTGCCGCATACAGAATTAGGAATGTCCAATTTAAAAGATCTCAGCAACCAGTACAGTTTGAAGGCCCAGGTTCAGCTGTTCTAAAGGTGCAGCTACATGAACCAGGCAATTTTGCCTATACACTGGACATCTAGCTATAGGTCTGTTCATGCAGAAGGAAGGGGAGAGGAGGGTGCACAAGGATGGGATCTAAATGCTTACCTAATACCTGGGAACACAGGCTGCATTTGCTGAAGTTTTCACAGTGGGCTCACAATACCAGAATCCAAGTGAGATGTATCTTATTATTCTGGGCCAAAGCCCATTACGGGAACTAAGTGAAGCCCTGGGGAGGTTTGTGAGCTGGCAGGCGGGGCCTGTGGAGGGAGCTTGGCCCTGCTGGCGGAGCAGCTGAGCAGGCTGGGCCACCTTAGCTAGGCAGCAGGGAAAATCCCTGTGCAAACCTCTCTCCAAGATGCCTTTCTGCCTCGTTACACGTCTGTTTCTTTCTTCTGATGGCATCAAACCATGTCCCTAAGAGACTTCAATTATCACCACCCAGCCTGGATCTCTCTCTTAACAAATTTTCTCTGTTTAGGGCCACACCTGATAGATCAAGGGTGGACATTAGATCTGAACTTAGGAACCTGGAACTGGAACATGGAGAGAGAGAACAATTTAGCCTGGGGGAGCAGACCTGAAAGGTCATGTAGCTGCAGGGCTTCTTGTTCACATTTTTTTGATGGTTTAGTTACACAATAAGGCACCAGCCTGACTTCCTCCCTCACCAATCCCCCTCCCACCACTTCTGCACATTGTCCAAATGCCCCTCTTTTTCTTCTTTATTTCCCTGCCCCTTTTGCTTACAGCAAATGGAGATCTTCAATCAAAGAACACATGTACACTTCATTTTTATTCTCACTCAAGAGTCGAAAAAACACAGCAAGAATCATAGAGGTATTTTGTCTACTAGACAAAGAAAAGGTTACGGACGTCAAAAGTTCTTAATATACTTGTTAATTTAACACATGCCTTCCCTCTGACTCACCAAAGCTAACAGAAGGGACTGATTCCATGGCTAATCCAAATATAATTTCTGTTTGACTTTGAAAGTTTTTCTGTTCTGACATTTAAATATGTACTGGTTTGCTTGGAGTTCGGAGCATTCACCACAGGGAAGCAGCCATATTGTACCTGGTGGCCAGCAGTCTCTGGAAGAACAGATTTCTTAACCCCACCTCCTGCTAAATGCCTCGGTGTTCTGGATCCCTTCCTGGGGATGAGCAGACGCCTCCACCCCAGCACACAGCACCGGGCTCCAGGAAGCTGCCTGTACCTTCCCCTCTTACGTGGTGCTCTTTCTCCCCAACTTACAAGAAAAAACAGCAGACATACTGAGAGGGCCTCAAATCAAAAGAGAAAACCCAAACCATACAATGCTTTCCCTTGAATTCTTTCCATGACATTCTCCTTGGGGGCATGTGATTCAAAAAGGCTTAGAGTCTGATCCTTGTCTTTAAAGATTTTGGTGGGCTTATTATCCATTTGATATTTTGAAAATAAAAATTAATTAAAATTTTAGCAAAAATAATTTTCCAATGGGTTATTTGAAATGATTATTTGAATGACTATTTGGAAAAGTGAAGTAACTGGTCCAAGGCTGCACAGCACAGCAAAGGAGCAGTAAAAGGAGCATCAAGGACTGATCACATCACCTGAAATCTGACTTCCATCAGACCGGCTTAAGTCATTGTGCTGTGCCCACACCAGGGAAGAGCACGGGCGCTTAATAAGAATGACACATACCGACATATATGATAATATGCCCATGCATATATACTGTTAAAAGTGTAGGTTACAATATAGTGCTATGGCATATGTGTTAAACTACCTAACTACATAACTAAAAACTTTAAGTTTTAAAATTTAAATTAGATTTAATTACATTTAAATACATGTTAAGAGATCTTTAATAGCTACAAAAGTCATGCACCATAGGCTCAACTGATTTTATCAGGTTATTAAAACTATGTACAGCTGGGGAGACTGTTTGGAGGAACATTATAATTTGTACTTTATTTTGAGAACACATGATCGGGTACGGTGACTCTCCACAATGGTTTTCAGTTTTTATAAACTAGTCTTCAGAGGGATTGATTTTAGTAGTTTTTTTAAATTGAGACAATTTTTTAGAACAGTTTTAAGTTCACCAAAAAATTGAGGGGAAGGTACAGAAATTTTCCGTATACCTCTTAAATGATTAAATTTTTAAAAATAAGCTAATTTTCAGGACTACCCCAGTGAAATCAGGAAGGCTTCTCAGATTGGATGCTGTGTTTGCCATGTGTGCTCTACAGTTAAGAGGTGAGCAAATGCATTAGCTATCCAGGCAAAGGAGGAAGAATCCATTTAGAGAACTCAAGTGTGACACTTCAGGCACCCCCATTCTAGATACAAACCAAAAGACAACACTTTTGAAGAGAGAGAATATTATTTATGATCCAGTAGCCTTAAACAAAAATGATTCTGGACTTTTCATTTGTTTCTCTAGACTCCGTTGAAGACCAGCTCCATTAGTACTGTCTTGTGAGTGCTGAGTTATGACGATGCATTCCACGTGATCCCCACCTGCAAGTAGCTCACAGTCTAGGGAGGGACAGTTATGGTTATTACATCAATATTATATCATCATAAGTATATTACATATTCATATTGAAGTTCTATTTTTCATGGGAAGCCTCCTTCCAAGCAATAACATTGTTCTTTATAAGCCTCCTGGGATAGGTAGGAAACATGCCAAATAGCAGCTGAGAGTGCAGTCAAGATCTGTTTGTACTTTGTCATTCAGATGCAAGTGCACATGTCATCGTGTTGCTCACTTCCTTTCTTCTGAGCAAATCCTCTGCACATCCATTGTTGCTATTACCACTCACTGATGCTGTTCCAGAATGGATCACACTGGGCCAGACAGGGCTCCCCGAGGAAATGGATGAGGCGTGTAAAGGACGACTGAGTGTTAGACGGAGCTGTGGAGCTCAGCTGTGGAGCTGCAATCAGCCTGACATAGGTGCATGCGTCCTCCTTTACAGGTTGGCTGGAGGGGCCCTGTGAGGATGCCCACGTTTTGCTCATCTTGTGTAATAAAGGCGAACTCCTCAGCACTTCCAGACACAGGCTGCCATGTCCTAGCTCATTTTGCCTCTTGTAATCCTTTTTTAGACCCATCTACAATAACTACAACAACTCTGTTGGTTACTCAGGTGTCCTTGTATTATTATAGCTGGCAAACCTGCTATTCTTGGGCACTGGGGCCACAGGAAAACCAATACTACTTGATTTATTTAGATTTAAAGTTGAAAAACTCTTGAGAGATTGAGTAGGTCAGTCCTCTCCGTCTACAGGTGAGGCTCAGGAAGGTGAGCTAACTTTCCTAAAGGCACACAGCTGGCTGGTGGCTGAACTGGCCTTAGGCAAGCGATCCCTCAGTTTCAAAGGCAACACTTTCCCACTACATTTTAACTGGCAATAATTTAGTAACAATTTGCAATTTTTTAAATTTTAGGGAATGCAATAACAAAATTTCAGTCAGGAACATAGATTTGGGGCTTTAGCACCAGATGTGTCAGGGAACTTAGGCTGGGAAGACCTGAGGATAGAGACCGAAGCTGGCAACCCTGGCAGCTGAAGGAGCTTGCGGAGAGGCCTCCGTTGTTTGGATCTCTCTGCTTCTATCTGAGGGTGACGAACTCTCCCCCAGGGGTCACATGTAGGCCGCAGGTCAACAGTGGCTCCCTCTCAGTGCTGCATGAAGCATATCGTGAGTAGAGTCTGGATGAGTAGAACTGTGGGACATTCTGACATGAACTCTCCCCTCTTGCCTTCCTTAGGGCCTCCCATAATTGCCATTTCCCCCATAAAGCCTTCCTGATCATTGGATGGCAGATATCAATGTTAAAAGAGATAACGCCATGTCAAATAAATGAGGAAAATCCTGCTGGATCCCTCTAGCTAAATGAATGCACTAAGTTTTTTTTTTAAACGAAATGAATTACTTCTAGACACAGGCCATACTGCAATTGAATAAATAGGAAGAAAGTACTACTTTCATTAGTACAGTAATCTGCCTCCTACAGTGTTAATTTACTGTTTCCCTCCAAGGGGGATAAGACTAGTGTGGGTGTATTGGGACCGGGAGACTTATCAACTCAACCTTCAGTTTCTTTCACTTTCTAAGTAACCAAGGTCATCTATCTCCACTTGAAATTTTTGGTCATTAAACAACTCAATGACTTGTTTACTATACACTTACTTACCCTATGTCCAGACTGCTAAAACTAAGAATACTGAGCAGATAAGACACTGTCGTTGTTACTTTGTCAAACAGGTGTTTAGAAAAATACTTATAGTACAACATGATCACGGATGAGTGTTACAAAAGGAAAATACAGATAAAGGAATAAATATAATGAACACTGTATCTGATGCATGGTAGCTGCTCATTAAATATTTGTACAAAAAATAAATTCCTGGTGTTATCAGGGAGGAGAGGGTAATTAAAGAATTTTGTGGGATGAATTGGCATTAGAAGTAAGCCTTTAAAAGCTAAGTATTTATGATCTATACCAATTAAACTGAACTCAATTTTACGTTTTGCGTGTACTGGGATCTTTGATGTTGTGAAGCCAGATTTGGTGAATTTTTAAGGCAGTTGTCACATTTTTTTCTGGTTTTTCAGTGTTCCCAGTTGGAGGGTGAGCTGTCACCAAGAACAGGCTCTCTCAGCTCTCCTTAGTTCAGGACGTCCCCATCCCTACCTCCATATCACACCCACCTCCCCTCAGTCCATTCCTACCATTCATCCACCCTGTGTGCTCATGCTCGGGAGGAAGGAAAAGCAGTACCCTCCCGCCCAAAGGCAGAGCTCGGGAGGAGCCTGCAGCACTGGTCCCACACGCCATTGTGAAATGTTTGGCCCCTCTCTCCTGCACACTCTCTTTCACTACAGGTTAAACATAAGATCTTGGGGAGACAACCAGGAGACAAGAAAGACAGACATAAGGCCTGACCATAGTTGATAGCACTGTATTGTATACTTGAAATTTGCTGGGAGAATAGAACTTAAATGTTCTTACACCAAAAAAAAAGGAAAATGTATGAGGTACTGTATGTGTTAATTAACTCAGTGTATATGTAATCAAATCATGTTATACATTTTAAATATCTTACAATTCTATTTCATAATTATGCCTCAAGTTGGAAGAAATTTTGAAAAACTGAGTTTCAGAATCAATAGCAAATGTTCATTTGTCATACACGCACATAATATACATATGCATGCACATGTACATACATGTATGCACACAGACATAATTATGAGGAGGAAACCGTGGCACAGTTGGGTAAATTAGGCCTCCGTAGTAAGGTAGACAAACCCTGCCTCCACCATTCACTACCCATGTGACTCAAGGTGATGCCTGACCTTTATGAGCCTTAGTTTCCTCACTTGAATAAGGGGAATAAATTCCCACCCACGGAGCTGTGATAAGGATGATCTGAGCTTATAGGAAGACTTGTCTTCCCCTCTTAAAATCTGTTGCTTCATGGAGTCCAGGGAATGTTCCCTTGGCCATGGATATACTATGATAATAAAGTCCTCTTCCACCACTGTGTTTCCAAAGGCCACCTTCTGTCAGAGGTTAACCCATTTGGAAAAGGGTCACCAGTTAATGTTCCAGTTTATGACCTCAAAGGGCTATTGTGCTAACCACCTTACATTTCTTCATAGATGTTCCTCCAGCTCAGATATTTTCTTAGCAATTGGAGTTTGCTCTTTGAGTTCAAGGCTGTGTCTTGTTTATCTTTGCATCCCTTTAAGTGCCCTGCACTTGCAAAGTGTTGTCACCCAGCAGATGCTCTGCAAGAATTTATGGAGCGATGAAGGTCAGTGTAACAGAAAAAGGGCACAGGCTTGTGCATTTTGAATTCAAGTACATATTCTGTCACTTGCTAGGGAATTGGGCAATTTCACCTCCTCAACCTTTCTTTTCTCATCAGTCAAATAAGGAGAGCAGTATCCTCCTCACGAGTGCGTTATTGTCAGGGAATTCATTAAAATACATTAGTAAAGGATTTACAGCAATGTCAGGCATCTCTTTTAGAATGAATACATTTGTGTGTGTATTTACCCTTAGCCCTATTTTGTATTGTTCCCTTGAGGTGTTTTCTTTTGTTTTTTTCTTTTGGATCTTTTGATTTCCAGTCACTCTCTGACCTGGGGTGGTGCACATAATAAGAAGAGGCACCAGCTAAAGTCTGGGGAAAAGTTGACTATTTTCTCTGAGGCTTTGATTCCTCAATTCCCAAACTGTGATACAGATGCTAACTTTACAGCATTACCACAAGAATTAAATGACATGGCATCTGTGCAGTGACTTGCTCAAAGCACATACTTAATGGTAGCAATAATTATTATAGCTATCATTAAATGCACCTGCGACACCAAGTCACCTCTTTCCTGATACAGCTCCACAATTATTGGTTTGCATGAAAAATAATATTATCACCTTTTAAGAACATACCTGCTTTAGACTGCACAAGTCCCCCCAAGCTCCCCTCCACATACACAAAGAGAAAATTAATGAATTTTTGCTTATCAGAGCAAGATCTAAATTTCTTTTATTTTCTCGTGCTGATTGTTTATGTCTCCCCACTATTGAGTTAAATTTATGCTTAAGAGCAAAATAAAAGAAGAAATTATTTCCAACTCGAGTATCAGAATCTAGGAAGATTTTACAAGTACCCTGCCGTTTCCTGAATAAATACTCCGGAGAATGAAGAAAAGGGCAATCCCCTTGATGAATTAACCTTTCTCTAGGGTTTCAATTTAGCTGCGCATGTGGTGAAGTTATCCTCTCCTCTTGGTTTTATCCTTAAAGGCAGTAATGTTAATACTGATGGTCATAAAATAGCAAATACCACTACTTCCATCATCCCAACATAAGGCCACCATGTCTGAAATTCACGTGAGATTAGTCACTATATTAATCTAGGAGGGAAACAGCTACAGCAATGATCTGTTGTCATCATGCACCAGTCGAAGTCAGTCAGTTAACAACCACATAGTAGCCACCACTGTCCTTTCCTTCCTTCCTTCTTCCATTGCTGTCTCCCCAGCCTCCCTTATTTTTCTCCATTCTCTCCTCCTCCCCTTCCTCCCCCTCCCTTCCTTCTTCCCCTTTCCTTCCTCCTTTTCTTTTCTCCTCTGTTCCTCTCCTTCTCCTTCCTTCTTTTCTCTATGCCTTTAAAATATGTACTGAGTAGGACCATGTTTCAGCCACTGCATAAGATTATTGGGATAAAAAGATGAATAGCCACCAAATTTCCTTCTACCATGAACTTTGTAGTGAAAAATTGCTCAGTGCTTTGTAGTATATATAGAATCTTCATTTCTTCATTTTCAGAGTGACAGAGATCTCTGTCAGGTAGACAGGATTATTTTTTTTTCTTTCAGATGAGAAAATTGAGACTCAGAAGATTTGAATGATATGTCTAATAAGAATATGACAGAGCAATTAGGATTTGCCCTTTATCAAAAGGGTGAAAAGAAATAAGTAGGGAAATTATGTATTTAAAAATATTCTAAGAGATCTTAATTATTAAAATAAGTCTTTGCTCCCCAGGAGTTATCTTACCTGGTAGCTTTTTTTTGGGTAAGAATAATAAATGTGAAGATGATCCCAGAAATAGTCGAATTCTCCTCTTTAGAAGGTGTGCACCATGGGGGTGGATGACAGGTTTACCAGCATATTCTTTCCACTTTTGAGGCTGCACAATCTGTCTCCCTTGTGCAGTATAATTACCATCTAAAGTGACGTGCTCCATGAAGCATCTCAGCATGGAAGTGGGGTTTATTCTGTTCTGGAAATATTTACAGTCATATAAGTTAGATGCTGTCATGAAAGTTGTCCAAAACATTGCTTAAAATCCTCCCTTAGTAAGTTTAAAACATTCTCTTCAGAATGAAGAAGGCAGGTGCCTCTGAGAACACACATCTGGAGTAGCAGAAGCCCTTGGTTGTGCACCTGCAGGCATCTTGCTGCTTACTGGGGACTGGCAGGGCCCTGACTTGGCTGAGGAGGTTTAGCCCTAGGCTCTGTGTGTCAGTGGCTTCAGAGACTAGGTCATCTCTTCAGTTGTTTTTATTGAAGATGCTTCTTCATAAGTGGAATTTATGGTGCTGTAGTCAACTCTCTTCTAGCTGAGAAAAAGAAGCATCTGCCAACCAACATTTTTATTCAAGCATTCATTCAACAAGTACTTACCGAGGGCTTATTGTGTGTAGGTATATACTAGGGCCTGAGAATACAAGAGGAATACAAACTACCTCTAAGCTCAAGAAGCTTGTAACTGGTGAAAAAGAAGGCAAATATCTTCCAGTACAAAGAGAGAATATATAAAACATTATAACACTGCTCTCCATTACATGATGTTATACATAGTGTTATGAAGTGTTAAGTGTATATAATGTGTTATAACACTCTTAGAACAGAATCAAAGAAGTGTGCTTAACCTTGCATTGGATTTCAGGAAGGAGATGATTTCTAAGCTGAGAAATGACAGATCATATAATGGTAAAAAGGAGCTAGAGACTGGCCAGTGTGGCTCAGTTGGTTGGAATGTTGTCCTGTAGATCAGAATGTTGCTGTTTTGATACCTGGTCAGGTCATGGGTTCAATCCCCAGTCAGGATGCATACAAGACGGCAGATGACTAATGTTTCTCACATCGTTGTTTCCTCCCCCCTACTCTCTCTTCCTCCCTCTATCACTAAAAAAGCAATAAAAAAAAAGTCCTCGGGTAAGGATAAAAAATATTTTTATAAAAAAAGGAGCTGGAATTTATAGATTACTCTTCCAAACAAGATAGAATAATAAGAACTAGATTTAACCTCTTAATTATGAAAACTAAATGTGCAGAATGAGGGGATATTTGATAATCAGGTGATGAAGGAGAGTGACCCATAAAGACAGGGAATGAGTGAGGTTAACCCTGTGAATGTCCCTGCTTCCGACCTTGGGAGAGTGTTCGGGTCATGACCCAGGGAAGCAGGAACCTCAGGCAATGACTTTCCTGAGGTGGCAACCTACACTGTAAGGAATCAGGTAAAAATCTGGATCTACACAAAGAAATGATGATCACTAGTAATAGTAACTAATAGGTAAATATCATTAATTTTAATATGTTAAGTGTAGTGACCAGAGGGGAGAGGGAAGGGAATTTCGGGGGAAAATGGGGAGGAATCTAGAGGAACTAGTTAAAGGACACATGGACAACAGCTAAGGGGGGTGGAAATGGGAGGGAGGTGGGGAGCATGGGGGGGGTGGGAAGGGAGTAAAAGGCAGAAAACTACTTGAAAAATAATTTTAAAAAGTAAATAAAATAAAATATTTTAAAAAAGAAATAAAATGAAGCAAAAATGATAACCTGTTGTGGAGCTTAAATCATATGTGAAATTAATGTGGCAACAGTGTAACAGCGGCTGGAAAAGAAGATGGCAACGTACTGCCGTAAGTTTCCTCTACTACAGGCGATGTGGAATAGCATCACTTAAATGTAGCCGATGGCAAATTAAAGGTGAATACTACACACTCCAAAGAAACAACTGAAGTGACAAGACAGAGTTCAGACCATTAAGCCAACAAGGGGGAAAAACCCAAATTATTTTAAAAAACAAAACTCATGGACATAGACAACGGTGTGTGAACTCGACTGTAGGAATGGGGGGTCGGATGGGTGGAGGGGAGCAAAGGGTGGAAAATTAGGACAACCGTGATAAAATAACAATTAAAAAAGGAAAAACAACAATAACAAAAAGCTCAGTAAACCCAAATGGAGACAGAAATAAAGGAAAAGGAACAATTGGGACAAATAAAACAACAAAAAGCGAGATGGTAGATTTAAGCCAAACACATCAACAATCACAGCAAATGCGGGTGTGGAAACACCCTGATGAAAAGTCAGCGACTGACAGGCTAGGTTATAAAACAAAACAAAACAAAACAAAACAAAACAAAACAAAACAAAACGGTTAAACTAGACATTGCCTACAAGGAACCAACTTTAAGTATATAGATAAAAATAGAGTAAAAGTAAAAAGGAGGGAAAGCTGTATCAGACTATCATTCATCAGAGGAAGGCAGGATAACTTTATTAATATTACACAGTTTATAGCAAAGAATATTTCCAGGGATATAGAGGGTCATTTTATAATATAATGGGAGAAAATTAATCTAATGGTTTATAACAATCCTGAATGCACCTACTAACAAAACTTCAAACTAAATGGGAAAAAATGAGAAAACAGCAAGGAGAAATAAACAAATCCACAATTAAAATGAGAGATTTCAATACTCCTCCACGAATAATTGATAAAACCACTAGACAGAAAATCAGTAAGGATATGAAAAACACTATCAATCTTCAGCTACTTGACATTTATAAAATACTCCACCCCAAATGGTATATTATGCATTATATCAAAGTACAAGTAAAATATTTACCAAAATAAAATATGTTCTCACCATAAAGCAAGCCTCAATAAATTTCAAAGATTCATGTCATTCAAAGTATTAATCCTGATAGAATTAAATGAGATGTCTAACTTTGTTGATTTATTATAGACTCTTCTGGGTTCCCCAGTGCACAATCGTATCATTTGCAAATAAAGAATTTTGTTTCACCAAAAAAAATCAATAGATAAAAAATCCACAAATATTTGGAAAGTAAATTAGATACTTCTAAATAAACAATGAATCAGAGAAGAAATGTAAAGGGAAGTCCCAAAGTACTTTGAGTGAAAATGGAAATACAACATATCAAAATTTGGGGGTGCCCCTAAATCAGTACATGAGGAAAATGTACAGTTCTGACTGCCTCTGGCAGAATGGGAGAAAGGTCTCAAAACACTGACCTCGCCTTCCACGTCAAAGAAGTAGAAAAATAAGAGAAAATTAAACCCAGAGTAAGGAGAAGAAGCAAAATAAAAATATCAATGCAGATGTGAATTAAATAAAAAAAAAACAACAGAAAAGCAATGGAAAGAACTTATGAAACCAGAAACTGGTCCTTTAAGAGGATTGATCTGATACCCATGCCAGACAAAGACATTAAATTAAAAGAATAATTATTTATAAATATTCTTGATGGAGTCTTATCAGCTATGTGATTTATGAAGTAAAAACTTAATGAGCAATTGATTAAGACACACAACACTATGAGTGAATCTTAAACTAATCACGCTGAATGAAAGAAGCCAGAGAGGAAGAGAGCGCATATGCGTGACTCCAATGTGGAACAGAGGGGAGGAAGGCAAGAGAAAAGACTGTAGAGGTAGGTAGAGACATTTGGGTTTGAGGGATATGTTTAAAAAACATTTTATTTGTCTATTTTAGAGAGAGGGAAGGAGAAAGAGAGGGAGAGAAACATTAATCTGTGGTTGCCTCTCGCACACCTGCTACTGGGGACCTGGCCCAAAACCCAGGCATGAGCCCTGACTGGGAATTGAACTGATGACCCTTTGGTACACAGGCTGGCATCCAGTCCACTGAGCCACACCAGCCAGGGCCTTTGGATATATTTATTATTCTTATTCTACTGGTGGTTTCATGAGTGTCCCCATATGTAAGAACATCAAATTGTACCGTTTAAACACACACACGTATCATATGTCAAATATACCTTGATAAAGTCATTTAAAAAATAACCCTGAGACATATGTCTTCACTTCTGTCACTTGTGAGAAGTAAGCATAGGTGCGGAGGAGCCCACAGGAAGGCACGTAACCAGGTGTGGGAAGCCGAAATAGCATCTCAGAGAAACCGTATCTATGTTAGTCCTTCAATGCTAGCAGGGGATAGTGCAGGAGCCACAAAACAAGGAGCTGCTCAAGTGTTTGTGATATTCCAAAAAATAACCACCCGGTAGACTAGCACATGTGCACATGCTGTTTATCACTCACATTACAGGGAGTGCAGTAACAAGGGCAGGTCGGTGAGAGAGAGACTGCACCCCCGCCCCAGTCTGAGGCTCGTTATGAGGGGTCCCGGACAAAAGCAGCACAGGTCCAGGTTGCACAAACCTGTGTATGGCCCGGAGGTACATCCCATCAGTGTGTAGTGCAGAGGGAAAAGGTTAAGAAGCAGGCACAGGACGAGCAGCTGCCCCCAAAAGTAGTTAAGGAAGGAGGTACAGTGCATTCTCCAAACAGTACACATTCCTTCTGGCCAGGGGCCCCAGCCAGCCCTCCTCAAGAGTGGTGGAAGAGCCATGTATTGACCCCACACAGGAAGAGCTAAATGAAAAGGAAAAGAAGGGCGTGACTTTGTCCTGATGGAGAGTCTTACATAAACAAAGATCCAAAGGTAAAGGAGAGAATGATTCATTTCAGGAAGGTAAGATAACTGTAAATAATTCTTAAATAGGAAAATGGTAGAGACAAAGGGATACAAGTGAGTATAAAGATCTGATTTGGCATGATGTTGACCCAGGAGAATTTTCAGTAATACACTGAAGCATCTCCTGTTTAAGGTTAGTTTTATTTAGTTTTTAATTGTGAGCACTGTGCATTCCAAGTTTATCCAAGAAGGCAATCCATATGTAGTAAATTTTCTAATAAAACAAACATTTCAAAGTGTTCTAGACTTCTTAACATTCAGGATAAACTCACCTTCTTAATTAAGGCCATATTGTTCCTAAATAACAGGAGGCAGTAAGATCTTCATTATATGCTTACATGTGTCAATTTCAGACTTCCCAAATATTCCCTTTAGCAAAATTAATATAGCTTTATGGTTTAGGGTTTTAAAATTGCATAAATTATAAACCTTCCTTTGAGTCTAAAAAATTATTTGTCTGGAAAATTGCTGTGTACTTATTGGACAGGCACAGTGCTAGGTGCTAAAGTCATAAATACAAGAACAAAGAGTTTGGGAAACAGGAGACTGTGATTAATTAAGAGTAAGTATGCAGGCTCAGCCTTCTCTTTAGTAACCACAAAACTCAATGTGCTCTGCTGAACACCAGTTTAATGGAATTAGAAATTCGCTTTGAAGCCTGAAATTTCCACAGAATTGGCAATTTAGTCACCAAGGGAGTGTTCACCCATGTCAAGAGAAAGTGTAATGTGGTCTAAGATTGAATTTTGCATCCTGATGACATTGTCTGAAACACAAAACCCCTTCTGTGAGGTTAAGATTAGAATGATTAAGGGCACAGAACAATTTTTTCTTACAAGAGCAAGCTCTAGGCTTGGAGGTCTGTTTGATAACAGGGCTTTGATCTTTCTCATTGTGTTAATCTGTAAATCCAATCGCACTTGCAGTGGAGCACACAGATCTCTTTCCCTCGGATGAGCAAGGCATCCCTGTGAACTGCTGCATAAACTCTCCCTGCAAGAATTCATGTTAAATCTCATGACGGACTTACCGTTAGAGAATGCATTTCAGTTTTGAAAGGAGAAAGAATGTAACTACTGTAAATGTTATATACAATTCAGATAGACCTTTTGAATCAGTAAACACACACCATTTTCTAACAGCATATTTATTTTGTATGTTTATGTATGCTTGTATGTATTAGAATTTTCACTAGAACACAAGTGTTAGCAAATTTAACCTAGTATATTAGATTAATAGAGGCTTTCGGAATTGTAGTAGAACAAAAACACAGCAAAATGGAGAATGGAAACATATAATTAAATTGTATTTTCAATAAGTTACTAAGGAAATGGAATTATTCAAAGAACGACATTGAGATAGCTGACTAAAAAAATAGTGTGGGGCAACTTTCCTCACAAGTCCCCCTGTGCGCCGCAGATGAGCGTAAACATGACTGAGACATGATGTGATCTGCTTGGGGAGGAGAGGTGGCCAGTTTCCCAGAGGAAAAAGACCTTGAGCAGTAGCCAGTTTCCCAGGGGAAAAAGGCAGTGAGCCCCTTCCTCCAAGGGCCTTTACTGGGTTGTAAGATACAGGAATACAGGGCAGCAAGGATCAAACAGTAGATAACATTTCAAAGAAATCTGAGGGCTTAGTCCGAGTCAGAGCCTGTCAGGAAGAGTTTCAGGGTTTCTTGCTGGAACCCTTAACACATGAATGAAAGCACTCTTAGCAGAGCAGATTTCACAGGTTTATCAGGAAGTCTTTATGATGCCAGATTTTCCCCCAGGACACGCTCTAGCAAGGCAAGGAGCTGCATCTCTCCCCAATGGGTATTCAGGCTTAAGGGGATTAGAGCTAGGAAGCACTTCTCCCAGAGAACATGGGGACTCCCCATGTCAAAGCTGGGGAGGCAAGAGTCTATTGCTCTTTGTTGCAGCCCCCCGAGTCCTTTCAAAATAGCCTTCCAAGTGGTCGTGTCTGGCCTATGTTGCCCCTCCTCTGAGGGGGTCTTACCCATCCGACCAAGCTTTGGGGGCAGGGAGGAAACTGAGGCAGCATTTGCTACCAGAGACAAGCTTTGTCTCCTGTGGCTCACATTCCAGAGGTCGTTGCTCGCTCATCCTTAGCCACAGGGGTTAGAGTTACAATTCCTGAAACCAGGCAGAATGGTCCACAACAAATAGTATTAAAAAATGAAAAGATCATTACTTCAGATTTTATGCAAAAACCTATTTGTTTGCAAATAAAAGTTTAAATTTTGAAAAAGTAGAACTGTCAAAAAATGCCCATAGAATACTTTTTAAATAATCATGAACT
The DNA here is from genome assembly GCF_021234435.1 of Artibeus jamaicensis. Classification (NCBI taxonomy): domain Eukaryota; kingdom Metazoa; phylum Chordata; class Mammalia; order Chiroptera; family Phyllostomidae; genus Artibeus; species Artibeus jamaicensis. The sequence continues at coordinate 14,545,136 of NW_026521911.1, read as the reverse complement.
AGAGAAGAAAAAGGATATAAAATCTGAAAAATATAATGGCAATGATTGAAAATATTGTCTATATAAAAATTTTAAACATCTGAGGGGGAGAAAATGTCCAAAACAAAGTCAAATAAAACAACAGGATGTATGAAAATAAATTAAACTTCTGTATGAAAAACGTTAATAATATTTGTAATGTGTCAAAAAAATAACTTCTTGATTTTAATTTTAAAATCTTGCAAACCATTAAGAAAAAGACAAACCAATTTAAGGGAAATAGGAAAGGGTCAAAAATTAAGAACAGGCATTTTTGATAGAAAGAAATATAAGTAACTCATAAACAAAAACATCTACTTTAGTCATGGTAAAAATGCATATTAAAATATTAAGATTTTGTGTTTCACATATCAAATAAAAAAGATCTAAAAGTTATATAATACATAGTGTTGGGAAGTTTGTGGAAAAATAAGCACTGTTTGTATGAGTCAAAATTGAGAAACCCTTTGTAAATTACTATGAAATCTAGCATTCTTAGTTTTAGAAATTTACCTAATCATATTCACATATACACAGAAATGACTATAGAATTTTATTTTAAAAAGCAAAGATCTGCAAATAATCTTGATTCTGTCAATACGGAGTTTTTACTTGGACTATGTTACAGAATATGATGCAGGTATTAAAGAATGAGGTATATTTATGTGTTAAAATGAACAAAACTGAAAACATCACTGAATGAATTAAAGCAGAGAAAGTGTGTATAAAACTTATTTGCATAAGTATGAAGGAGCTACAATGTACACATCTATATAGTCATGGCAAAAAATTTGGAAGAATACATATGAAACTGTTGATAAAATTACCTTTCAGAAGTAAGATTGGAGCTCTGAGGTTGCAGGAAGATTACTTCTTGCATAATTTTTAATACTACTTGGAATCTTTCTATTACATGTATATCCTATTTTGTAATAATGAAAATATTTTTACAATATTACCATACTGAAGATTTTAATTTTTAACATCTGTAATAACTAATTATGATGTAATAACCCAATAATGATATTCATTGGTCAAGTGCTTATCGTATGTCAAACACTGTTATGGATTTTATAAATAGCATTTTTAAACTTGACAATGGCTGAAATCAAATGCAGGTCTGGCAGCCTGTTGCAATGAAAGCCAAACTTGTGAGGCAGGTGCTGGTGAGAAGGGAAAAGATTTATTCAAGTACCATCCACCTGAAAAGATGGGGGACTTTCATCCCAAAGCCCATCTTAACATCTCAGTGCAGGCAAGAATTTTTATCAGGAGAGAGAGGGAAAGCAGAACAAATAAATCAGGGGGAAGGGAGCTATGGATGTGTAGACAGGTTTTTACTGGTCCCAACATAAGTCTTTAATGTCAGCCAAAGTCTGTGTCCAAGCCAACCCAGGCCAGGGAGGATCCAGGGCAGCCAATTTCTGCAATATACTCAAAAACACTGTTAGTGATTTATGGCAGGAAAAACTAACTGGGCCTCTGTTTCAAGTCATACATCCTGTTTCCTGACATGGGAAAAAAGTATTGTTTATTTCTTGTTACTTTATCAAGAAGGTTATTTTGCTGGTTAGAGCAAGATTCCGTGTAGGCTGTGCAGGATGTCTTCCCAGAGGCCTTGATAGGGATCTCTATGGTCACAAGTAACAAGCTGGGTTTCACATTTACTAAGATTAACATGGGTAGCTTTATATAAGTTCTCTCATAAGCTTACTTTGTTAGTATATTCATATTTTAGTTCTATTCTATGACTAGTAGAGCATATTCACTCTCCATTACACAACTAGGAGGTAGTAATTACTTTTATCTTAATTTAAATGTAAGTGAATGAAAGCTAAAAGATGGTTAAATGACATAAAATTTACAAAACTAGTAAGTGCTAAATTTACTCCATCTAAGTCTCATATTAAAAATGCATGAAAAGTTTAGGGTATTAAGGACCAATGTCGCAATCCAGCAAACTTGTGAAAATGGGAGCAATTTGCTATCTTCTTTTCTTTTTCTTTTTTTAAATTATATTTTATTGATTAGGCTATTACAGTTGTCCTGATTTTTTTCTTCTTTGCCCCCCTCCACCTAGCACCCCTACTCCCTCAGGTAATCTCCAAACCATTGTTCATGTCCATGGGTCATGCATAAAATTTTTTATCTACTCCATTTCCCATACTGTACTTTATATCCCCATAGCTATTCTGTAACTACCTATTTGTACTTCTTAAACCCTTCACCTCTTCACCCATTCCCCCACACTCCCTCCCATCTGGCCACCATCAAAATGTTCTCTGTATCCATGATTCTCTCTCTTTCCTTCTTGTTTGCTTAGTTTGTTTTTTAGATTCAATTGTGGATAAATATGTATTTTTGCCATTCTATTGTTCATAGTTTTGATCTTCTTTTTCTTAAATAAGTCCCTTTAGCATTTCATATAATAATTGTTTGGTGATGATGAACTTCTTTAGATTTTTGTCTTGTCTTAGAAGCTCTTTGATTCTAAATGATAGCTTTGCTGGGTAGAGAAATCTTGGCTGTAGGTCTGTGCTTTGCATAACTATATTTCTTGCCAATCACTTCTAGCCTGCAGAGTTTCTTTTGAGAAATAAGCTGACAGTCTTATCTCAACTCCCTTGTAGGTAACTAACTGCTTTTCTCATGCTGCTTTTAAGATTCTCTCTTTATCTTTAACCTTGGGCATTTTAATTTTGGTATGTCTTGAAGTGGGCCTCTTTGCATCCATCTTGTTTGGGACTCTCTGTGCTTCCTGGACTCACATGTCTATTTCCTTCACCAAATTAAGGACGTTTTCTTTTATTATTTTTTCAAATAGATTTCCAATTTCTTGCTCATTCTCTTATCATTCTGGCACCACTATGATGTGAATGTTGGAATGCTTGAGTTGTCCTAGAGGCTCCTTATGCTATTCTCATTTTTTTTATTCTTTTTCCTTTTTGTTGTTCTGATTGGTTGTTTTTTTGCTTCATTATATTCCAAATCATTGCTTTGATCCTTGGTTTCATCCACTCTATTGTTGTTTCTCTGTAGATTGTTCTTTATTTTAATTACTGTATCATTCATTTCTGACTGTATCTTTTTTATGCTGTTGTGGTCCTCAGTTCCTTAAGCATCCTTATAACCAGTGTTTTGAAGTGTGCACCTGATAGATTGCTTATCTCCATTTTGTTTAGCTCTTATTTTCTGGAGTTTTGATCTGTTCTTTTCTTTGGGCCATGTTTCTTTGTCTCCTCATTTTGGCAGTGTCCTTGTTTGTTTTTTGTTTTATGTATTAGGTAGAGTATTTTGACTCCCAATCTTGGTAGCATGGCCTAATGGAGTAGGTGTCCTATAGGGTTCAGTGGCACAGCCTCCCCTATTACCCAAGGTGGGTATTTGAAATGCACCCTTTCTTTGGGCTGAATGCACCCTCCTCTTGTAGTTGAGACTTAGCTGCTATTGGCAGGTCAATAGGAGGGGTTTACCCAGACCAGTCAGCTGCAACAATTGGCTATGTCCACTTACCACCAACCTTCACTCTCCATGGAGGATCAGCTGTGCAGTGGCACAGCTGTGGTGCTTACATGATCTGTAGCTAGCCCTGGAGTTTCCCAGGTAGTACAGATCAAGGTCAGCCCCCACCAGTGTTTTTCCCTGGTCCAACTCGCCTGAGCTATAAAGCAATCTGAGATAGCTGCTACTTATGCTGGACTTGGAGATTCCCAGGGGAAGCCATGCTGTGCATCTAGGCTGGCTGCTGTTGGTGCTGGGCCTGGGGCTCACCGAGGCGACCTGTTGCTTGTATTGGGGATTTAGGATGTTGAGAAGTGTGAGCCAAGAGAAACTATCCATATGGCAAAGCAATTTGGGTGGACCCATAAATTAGGTGGGGCAGAGTCTCCAGGAATCCTCAAGGAGGGCCAAACAATGTTAGCCAGGTTGATGGAATCTCAGGTGTGACACCCGCTTGCCAGCTCTGTGGCTCTGTGGCTCTGTGTCAGGAAGGCACAGAAAGAACCAATGGCCTCTGCTCACCTTGATGCCAGATACTTCAGCCTCTTCCAATATGCAACTGGTGCCCTCCAAGCCTCCACCCTGGTGCTGGAGCCCAGAGGGAATGAGTGTGAGTAGGTGAGATCATGTGTGGGTTTTTTAAGAGGAAATTCTTGGGGTTCCAGAAGTTTCTTCCATTGACTTAATCCCCACTAGTATTGGTAGCCAGAAGTTGTGGGGACTTACCTTCCTGGCACTGGATCCCTGGGCTGGGAGGGGGCTGGTGTGGGACTGGGACTCCTCTCTCCTGAGATATCTCCTCCAAATGTTAATAATCCACCACACATGGGTGTGGGATGAGCCCATTCCATGTCTGCACCCCTCCTTCCAGTCTGGATGAATGTGGTTCTTTAATTTCATGGTTCTTTAATCTCACAGTTGTCAGTCTTCCATTTAACTTGATATCTGAAAGCTCTGACTGATGGTTGTTTTGTATTTTAGTTGTAATTTTGATGTGGTTGTGCGAGAAGATGAGCTGTGTTTATTTATGCTGCTATCTTGACTGGAAGTGGATATCTTCTTAGAGTTTTATTTGTTCATTTGATTTTTAAATGTTCATGGGAAGAAGAGGACTTTTAATTCTGACATAATATCCTAGCTGGCAGTAAGCTAGTTCTTTGGTCATAAAAGTATAACACTTACTAAAATATATGTAAAATGTTTTCTCATTTGTATAACAGGCAAAACAGAACCATGACTCTCAGGTAAGGGAAACAAATGAGGTGAACCTCATGACTGTCTCAGCTTTCTGCTCAGAGACACATTCTTGTCCATTCTACATTGAAGCTAGAGACCAAAAAAAGCATAGGTATCTGGCTGAGCTAAGGAGACAGAGATCAAAATTTGGAGATACTGAAGAGGATTGGAATTTGCAGGCAAAGAGGAGATAAGCAGAAAAGAAGCTGTAGATTACTGACAAACTTCAGACACCTGGAACCTGCCTGTGGGCTCTGCATGGCCATGTACCATGTGGCCACCACGGCCACCTGCCCATGGAGAGAACAGTTGAGTGCACTGTGCAAGTACATTAAACAGTGGGAAAGAGAGAGAGAGAAAACTATTGAGAGATTCTTTTTTCTCCTGGGATTATCCCTGGGATTATATATCCCAGGCTTGGAAAATCCCAGCATTTCCCTCCTATTACCCCCTCCCCACTCCGCTCTGGTTACTGTCAGTTTGCTCTTTTTTTTTTAGATTCTATTTCTTTATCTTTAGAGGGGAAGGGAAGGAGAGAGGGAGAGGAATATCAATATATGGTTGCCTTTTGTGCATCCCCTACTGGCAACTGGCCTGCAACCGAAGCATGTGCCCTGACTGGGAATCAAACCACGATCCTTTGGTTCACAGGCCCGCGCTCAATCCACTGAGCTACACCAGCCCCGGCAGTTCTTTATTTTAATGTTTCTGATTATATTTTGCTTGCTTGTTTGTTTTGTTGATTAGGTTCTACTTTTAGGTGAGATCATATGGTATTTGTTTTTCAATGCCTGGATTACTTCACTTAGCATAATGCTGTTCAGATCCATCCATGCCGTTGTGAAGGGTGAGAACTCCTTTCTTTCTGCTGTGTACTATTCCATTGTGTAAATACACCACAGTTTTTTGAGCCACTCATTTGCTGATGGGCACCTAGGTTGCTTTCAACACTTGGCTATTGTAAACTGTGCTGCTATGAACATTGGGGTGCATAGGTTCATTTGAATTAGTGTTTCAGGGCATAGGGTATAATCCTAGCAGTGGAATTGCTGGGTCAAAAGGCAGTTCCATTTCTATGGTTCATTCCTGATCTAGCATGGAGGATTAGCAACAGGGGAGTGGGAGAAGGGGGGAGAAGGTACAGAAAATAAGTAGCATAGACAGTAGATAGAAAATAGATAGTGGGGGGAGGATAAGAATAGTAGGGGAAATACAGAATCTAAAGAACTTGAGACACGTGTTCATGAACTAAAGTGGGGGGGAATGGTGGGGAAGGGGTGTGCAGGGTGGAGGGGAACGGAGGTGGAAATAGAACAAATGTAATGGCATAATCAATAAAAAAAAAGGCAGTTCCATTTTTAGTTTACTGAGGAAATTCCATACTATTTTCCACAAGGGCTGCACCAGTCTGCATTCCCACCAACAGTGCACAAGGGTTCCCTTTTCTCTAAAACCTCATAAGCACTTGATGTTGGTTGATTTGTTTATGATGGTCATTCCGACAGACGTGTGTGGTTTTAATTTGCATCTCTCTGATGGCTAGTGACTCTGAGCATCCTTTCATATGTTTCTGGGCTCTCTGTATGTCCTCCTTGGAGAAATGTTTGTTCAGGTCCTTTTCCCATTTTTTAATTTGGTTGTCTTTCTGGAGTGGAGTCCTATGAGTTCTTTATATATTTTGAAGATTAAACTTTTGTCTGAGGTATCATTTGAAATATATTTTCCCATACCCCTGGTTCTCTTTTCATTTTGTTGATGTTTTCTTTAGGTGTGCAGAAGCTTTTTAATTTGAAGAAGTTCCATTTGTTTACACTTTCCTTTATGTCCCTTGCTCTAGAGGACATATTGGTGAAAAAATTGCTATGTGGAATATCTGAGATTTTTCTGCCTGTGTCCTCCCCTAGGATTTTTATAATGACTTGTATTTTTTATCTATCTTGAGTTTATTTTTGTGTATGGTGTTAGTGGTCAAGTTTCATTTTTTGCATGTAGCTGTCCGGATCTCCCAACACCATTTGTTGAAGAACTAATTTGTACTCCGTCTTATGCATTTCCTCCCTTTGTTGAATATTAATTGACCACAGAGACATGACCATTAATTATCTCTATTAACAAACCTCAAGACATGGGTTTATTTCTGGGCTCTCTATTCTGCTCCATTGGTCTATGTATTTGTTCTTATGCCACTACCAGGCTGTTTTGATTACTGTGGCCTTGTAATATAGTTTTATATCAGATATTGTGATCCTTCCTATTTTGTTCTTCTTTCTCAAAATTGCTGTGACTGTTCAGGGTCACTTATGGTTCCATTTTTGAAATGTTTGTTCTATATCTATGAAATATATCTTTGGTATTTTGATAGGGATTGTGTTGAATCTATAAATTGCTTTGCATAATATGGATATTTTGATGATGTTAATTCTTCCAATCCATGAACATGGCATATGCTTCCATCTGTTTGTGTCTTCCTTAATTTCTTTCTTCAACATTGTATAGTTTTCTGAGTAGAAGTCTTTTACCTCCTTGGTTAGGTTTATTCCTAGGTACTTTATTTTTCTTGTTGCTGTATCAAATAGGATTTTTTCCTGATTTCAGTTTCTGATATTTTGTTATCAGTGTATAAAAATGCCTTCAATTTCTGAACATTGACTTTGAATCCTGCTATTTTGTCAAATTCACTTACGAGGTTTGGTAGAGTCTATAGGATTTTCTATGCACACTATTATGTCATCTGCAAGCATTGACAGTTTTGCTTCCACCTTTTCAATTTGGATGCCTTTTATTTCTTTTTCTTGTTTGATCACTGCAGCCAGGACTTCCAATACTATGTTGAATAGGAGTGGTAAAAACAGACATCCTTGTCTTGTTTCTGATCTTAGTGAGAAAGCTTTTAGTTTTTGCCTGTTAAGTATGATGTTGTTTGTAGGTTTCTTGTACATGGCCTTTATTCTATTGAGGAATGCTCCCTCTACTACCACTTTGCTGGGTGGTTTTATCATGAGTGCTATACCCTATCAAATGCTTTTTCTGCATCTATTGATATGATCATATGATTTTTATCTTTCCTTTTGTGTATGTGATATGTTTGTAAATCAAATTTATTGATTTGCAAATATTGTACCATCCTTGCATCCCTGGGATAAATTCCACTTGATCATGTTGTATGATCTTTTTAATGTATTGCTGAATGCAGTTTGCCAATATTTTGTTGAGGATTTTAGCATTTATGTTCATTAGCAATATTGGCCTATAGTTTTCTTTCTTTCTTGTGTCTTTACTTGGTTTTGGGATTAGGATGATGCTTCCTTCATAAATAGAGTTTGGGAGTCTTCCCTCTTCTAAGATTTCTTGGAATAGTCCATGAAGGATAGAGGTCAGCTCTTCCTTAAATGTTTTGTAAAATTCTCCTGTGAAACCATATGGTCAAGGGCTTTTGTTTGCTGAGAGTTTTTTGATTACTGTTTTGATTTCACCAATTATCAATCTGCTCAGGCTTTTTGCTTCCTCATTCAGTTTTGGAGTATTATACGTTTCTAGAAATTTATCCATTTCACTCAGTTTTTCAAGTTTCTTGGCATATAGTTGTTTGTAGTAATTTCTTACACTCCTTTGTATTTCTGTGGTGTCAGGTGTAATCTCTCCTCTTTCATTTCTGATTGTGTTTATTCGGGTCCTCTCACTTTTTTTCTTTATGAGCCTGCTTAAAAGCTTGTTGATTTTGTTCATCTTTTCAGAGAAACAGCTCCTGAAATTATTGATCCTTTGAATTGTTCTTTTAGTCTCTATGTCATTTAATTCTGCTCTGATTTTGGTTATTTCCTTCCTTCTACTCATTCTTGACTTTGTTTGTTTCTTGTTCCTCCAGTTCTTGTAGAGGTTGGGTTAGGTGGTTTATTTGAAATGTTTCTATCTTTTTTAGGTAGGCCTTTATCTCCATGAACTTTCCTCTCAGGACTGCCTTCGCTGTGCCCCGTAAGTTTTGGTCTGTTGTGAGTTCATTTTCATTTGTTTCCAGAAGCTTTTTGATTTCCTCCTTTACCTCATTATTAACCCATTCATTGTTTAATAGCATACTATTCAATCCTCATGAATTTTACTGTTTTTGAGATTTTTCCTTCACTAGTGAATTCTAATGATTAAGAGTAAATCAAGCAATCTCACACCAAATCTTTCAGAAAATAGAAAATGAGAAAACACTTTCCATCTTATTTTTGAAACTGCATTGTCTCATAGAAAAATCAAATAAAGAATTTACAGAAACATAATCTATCACAGAACAATATTCCAAAAAAAATTTAGGAGTACTTTACAAAATGTGAATTAATCAAATATAGAAATATATAAAATATTTCAAAAACAAGTTAATTTTTCTTAGATTGAAATTTTGATTTACATTAAAAATCTATCAAATATTTTAACATAGCCCTATAAAATAGAAATCATATAACCTATCAAAAAAAGCAACAAAAAAATCTACATTCATGTATGAAAAGACTCTTAGCACACTAGAAATTGAAATAAACTTGCATTTCAACTTCAAATTCTCCAAAACAATCCTGGAAAAGTGAGTAAGAGCCCATGAATTTTGGGGCATCAGTGAACAAAGTAGGCTTGATATCTAGAGTCTGTATTGAGACTGTATATGCACCAACCTTGTGCAAAGATCAGAAAAGCACAGATACCTAAGATAAAAACCTTGCTCTGGAATTATTTAGTCTGGAGTGGTTTTCAGGTCTTGATGCACATTATCACTTGGGGAATTTCTTAATAAGTATTTTTGAAGGAGACTCACCCCAGGTCAATTATTTTCCCATCTCTTGAAATGAGCCTTATACATCTGTAATGTTAAAATCACCACTGTTAAGTCTAATGTGCAGGCAGGATTTTCTGAGAGGGAAAGCACAAATGGGCCAGAGGAAGCTGAACTCGGAAGCTCTGAATAGTTTATGCTGAATGTAGAGAAAAATAGCCTGCCTAGATTTTGAGGGTTCAGTGGACTTAGTTTAAAATGACATGAGAGTTCTAGAGAGCATAACAGAAATATTTGGATGGGAAACAATAAAGATATAAGAGTAAAACATACAAGAGAAGCGAAGATAAACAGATGAGAAGGGGAGACACATTTTCTGTTTTCTGAGCAAACTTATGGTTTTCTTGCACTATAACCTTACCAAGAAAATACAATTTTATTTCCTATCCAGATTGGGTGGAGGGGCAGATCTTGGAAAGCATGTATATTTTCACCCCATCTCTATCAAGCTCTACACCATGAGAATGTTAGCTGAATTCGTGGATAGGATTTGAGACCTCAGCATATGCTGTTTTCTTCCTCCAAAAAGCTATAGTTCACTATCATCCCATGGCCCAAGTTTCCTTAGGTAACTGGACTTATAACTGCACTTAGTCTTTCACGACTCATCTCAATGTTTCTGTCTTCAGGTAGACCATCCCTGACTCACAAGACCAGGCCCATCATTCTGTTACTCAGTGTAAGTCTCCTATATACCTCTCCTTCTTATGTATGTCACCGTGGTCATTTGAATTTTATTTTTAAGATAGCTTTTTTTAAAAACTGCCTAGGCTATAAGCTTCATTGCATAGTGATCACTTCTGTTTTGCTCACATATTTCTACATCTATCTCAGTGTGTGCTTTAGAGTAAGAACTCAATAAATATTTATGGAATGCATGAATCATGAGATGATGATGGGGAAAATGCAAAAAGTAGAAAGACAGAGACAAAATTGTAGCAGGTGTAGAGCTGTTAGTGTATGTAGCTAAATATTAATAAGGAAATGGAGCAAAGGGAATCACATATTTTTTTAAGCCTAATAAACTGGGAAGCTGAATAAAATATTGGGTCTGCTTCACTAGAAAGCTACAGATTCACACTCTCCCCAGAGGACCTCTAAGACCTAAAGTGGGCAGGAAGGATTATTAACCAGTCATTGCTGAGTGAGGAAAAAAAGCAGCAGGAGAAATTCCTCTTCTGAGTATATGCCCAGCAGAACCCAAAGTGGCACAGGGGGAGGTAAGCACATGTGCAATAGAAGTCAAAATCTCTCAGGAGTTGTCACTTCCACTTTGAGGCATGTGCAGTAGGACCTAAAATGGTAGATAACTTGGGAAAAGGATCCAGTTGGATAAGGGACACAGAACCCCAGAAGATCTAGGAAATGTATTCGTTAAGGGGAGGATTCAGCACCAGCCAGCAAAATCTTGGGAAGATGATTGGTTGGTTTAAAGAAGCTCCTTGTCCATTTCAAGCCACGGATAATACAATCAGTCTAACAGACAAGCTCATACACTCTCACCATAGCAACCAGAAGCCCTAATAGCCACCCAGGTTTCAGAAGTGTCCAGGACCAGTGTCAACCAGAGCCCAGCCAGGAACGGACTAAGCTAGCCAGATGGTGACAAAGACTGGATTGGTCTGAACCAGTGGTATAAAATTTTTGGACACTAGCCCTATTTCTGGAACTGGTAAAGACAAGATTGGACTTTTACCACTGCAGGAAAGAGCTAAATTCAGGACAGCCCTTTGTGTTTACTTCAACTTCGATAAACCTTCCTATGCCACAGCCTCCCATGTGTGGGTCCCTTGGATACTTTCCTTGTGACTCTGTGAAAGAACATCATTTCCACTGGTAACAAAGCAACTGAGATTTTGCCAGAGATAGAGTTTTACTCACTGTTTTCAAATAATTCTTCTTTACAAGAAGGAAGCCTGAACAAATCATGTGGCTAATATCATGACTTTTGGCAGTTACATCCTATATAAAAATTTTCTCACTGTGAAAGGTTAGGATGGAGAGGTTATACTCTGATATCCCAAGTAAGAAGCTGTATCTGAATGCATAGGGGAATCCAAGTGCCTTGGGTGACTCAATCCCCTGTCTGCCTTCAGGACATGGGGAAGGGGAAAAGTAATGATGCCACCTCCCCGACTGTACTTGTCCTGAAACTTTCCTTCCAATGTATGGAAACAATATATCAATGAGTTACAAGGAATTTTTCTTGGCTATAATAATGGGAAAAATAATGTGCTGAGTGTTATATAGTTTATATAAAACTTAACAGCTTTCTCTCTTTTGATTATTGTAAAATCCTTCAAATTGCCATTATTAAGAAATTGAAACAAGCTTAGAGAGGTTAAGTCTTTGCCAGTCGTTTAGCTAGCAAATGTCATTTCCAGACTTGTACCTGTTAGTGCCTTTCCTCTGCATTTGAAAGGCACTCCTTTCCAGTTAATCAGAAGCAGAACACCAGAAGCTCACAGCATACTGTAGACAGAACTAGTCTTAGCAGCTGCCCCTCCCGTGGCCCAGTGCAGTGATCCCCTTGGTTGCATTCTTCACAAGTAGACACCCAACTTGATTTAAATATACACAGCAATGGTTGCTTTATCCTTTTCTCAGGCGGCCCATTTCATTGCTCAGGGGTTCTACTTATTATCTATCTCCATATGAATGTCTGGTATCAGCAAATGTGCACTGATGACCTAATTCCCAAGTATTGGTGACAGTGACATCATCCCTGAGAGTATCTGTATTGAAAAAAGCCCCCAGTGGATTAGTGATGTTGAGCATCTTTTCAAATGTCTATCAGTCATCTGTGTGTCCTCTTTGGAAAAGTGTCTATTCAGGACCTTTACCCAATTTTCAATTGTATTGTTTGCTTTTTTGGTGCTGAGTTTTGTAAGTTCTCTATAAATTTTGGATATTAACCCCTTATCAGATGTATCAGTGATATGTTCTCCCAGTAAGTGGGTTGTCTTTTTATTTTGTTAATGGTTTCTTTTGCTGTGCAAAATCTTTTTAGTTTGATGTATTCCCATTTGTTTGTTTGTTTGTTTTCTTTTATTTTCCTTGCCTGGGGAGATATATCAGAAAAAATATTGCTACAGGCAAGGTCTGACATTTCACTGCCTATGTTTACTTCTAGGATTTTTATCATTTTGGGTTTAATATTTATCAGAGAAATGCAAATTTAAATCACAATGAGCTATCATTTCATACCTGTTAGGATGCCTATCATTAATAAATCAACAAACAGCAAGTGCTGGCAAGAGTGGAGAAAGTGGGGAACCCTTTTACACTGTTGGTGGAAATGTAGACTGGTGCAACCACTGTGGACAGCAGAATGAAGATACCTCAAAAAATTAAAAAATGGATCTGCCTTTTAGCCCAGTGATCCCACTTCTGGAAATATATCTGAAGAAACACAAAACACTAATTCAAAAGAACATAAGCACCCCTATGTTCTTTGCAGCATTGTTTACAATTGCCAATATATGGAAGCAGACCAAGTGTCCCCCAACAGGTGAGTGGGTAAAAAACTATGGGACATTTACACAATGGAATACTACTTGGTCATAAAAAGGAAGAAAATTTTACCTTTGCAATGACATGGATGGACCTGGAAAACATTATGCGACTGAAGTAAGCCAGGCAGACAAAGACAAATACCATCTGATTTCATTCATATGAGGAATCTAGTGAACTGAACTAACAAGGAAAACAGAGACAGACTCATAGATAGAGAGCAGGATGACAGCTATGGAGGGGTTAGGGGGTAAAGCAATTGATCAAAAAGGAAGAAAGATCATGGACATGGACAACAGTGTGGTGATAATTAGGGGGAGGGGTTTATAAGAAGGCTAAATGGTAATGGAAAAAAATACAATGAAAAAAATTATTTCAAAAAAGATAAAAAGGCCTCCAAGACAAAATACCTTAACAGGAAGCAATAAGTTTCTAAAAGGGTGACAGCAGGCATCACCAGGGTTAATCCTGAGTTATGCTACCCTCTGAGGAGTCACGTGGCCCTTACCACCAGAGAAGCTCATACTCTGGCTTGTGGTCACGCCCTTGGCACCTTCTCTTGTCCTACTATTTTAGTTAGACTCTTGCTGTGTTGGAATATAGTAACAGAAATTATTACCATGATTTTAATGTAGAAACTCTTTTAAAAACTGAGAAGCATAGAAGGGAACTAGTAAGAAACTGATTTCTCCACGGCACTACATTAAAAATGAATGAGCAGCAAGACTATAGCAATACACCTTGTTAGAGCCCTGGAAATAATGAGTGCTGAAACATACACACCTTTTATTCATTGATGTGGTCCTTCAGAAAATATTTATTAAGCACCTAATATGTGCCAGTTGTTAAGCATGGTGCTGAGGATATAACGATGAGGAAAACCAGACATACTTCAGCTGTTGTAGAGTCCACAGTCTAGAAGGGAGGCTGGCATTTATTTTAAAAATTAAAAGAAAATGTCAAGTTTCACCTGAGATTTTCACTCTTAAGAAGTGACTTTGTGTATTGAAGAGGTTCAGGGAAGGTGACTCTCAAGTTGACTGGTCTGGGGTCTAAGGAAGACCAGAAATACATCAGGGAAAAATAGAGGCAAGGGGTGAGAAAAAGGCACCTCTCTGCGCAAAGGCCCTGTAGTTGTCAGGAGCATGATATACTGGGGAAATGAAAGACCAGAGCAGGTGAAGAACAGAAACTGAGTGGCATCATAATAAGGCCTGTTCCTGGTGAAGGTTAGATGTTTATTTTAACCTGTCCCAATTTTTATTAGCTTTACTGAGTTGGTAGCCTTTAGAAGTTATTCACCTATCCAGCTGAATGCTTGGAATATTTCTCTTTTATTTTTCTCTGAAGACTGTATCCACAAACAAAAATATTAAAGACCATTCAATCCTGAGATGGCAAATAGATAACTGTTCTTAGTGCCAGTTTTTACAGATTCATGGTTGCCACCTGTAGTCATCATTCACATCATTAAGGAATTCTGAGTCACGTCCTCCTCAAATCTCAATTTCCCCTTCTCTCGTGGTCTGTCTCTAACTCGATTCCAGTGTTCTGGTCCATCTGTTTCTCTGGTTTCATCTTGGAAAGCAAAAAAGGCTACTTTCTACTGGTGCTGAAAAGTACTTTGAGCTATTCTTTCCCTTTGGGCACTAAAAATGGAAGAAGGCACCATTCATGGCGTTTACCGTGGCAAAGTGGTTTTGTCTTTGAGTTAATTCTAGAGCTGTTCCTTTTTTCTCAACTCCTAAACACACTTCCAAACGGCCTGGTGCTTTGTAAACCCATGCAAAATGTATGCACATGTGTATATTTGTTTTGGAAATTGGGGTGTGGGGAAGTCCTTCCATGTAGCAACATTTATACTGCTTTTTCGTTTCATTAAAAGAGAACAACAACAAATCTACAGAGGCAATAAAAATACCTATCTTAACACTATTCAGTATGAACTTCAAGCCCTTTAAGTTGTTAAGATCTGGCAGCAGAACCTCATTGTACTTATTGCATACTACCCCAGAAGGTGAAATAGTTAGAAGCTAGAAGCATAAAGATACCAGTACTCCTAAAAACCCACAGTAGTAAAACAGTTGCAGTCTTTCCAAGTGGAATATTTATGAACTGTCATCGGGTAGAGCCAGCAGTGCCAGATCGGTGGGCATACTGGCGGCTCCACGGTTTTCGACATATGGGACAGGTTACCAAGAAGGATGCAGAGTTTTATTTATGGTTCAACTTAGCCCGTGAGCAAGTTTAAAGAATTATATTAAATACATTTTTACATGCGTTAATTCTATTGACTTTAAAAGTATTGAACTTCATCCTGGCTGGAGTGGCTCAGTGGTTGAGTGCCAGCCTGTGAACCAAAGGGTTGCTGGTTTGATTCCCAGTCAGGGCACAGGCCTGGGTTGAGGGTCAGGTCCCCAGTAGGGGGCGTGTAAGAGGCAACCACACATTGATGTTTCTCTCCCTCTCTTTCTCTTTCTATTCCCCTCTCTAAAAATAAACAAATAAATCTTTTTTTTAAAAAGTGTCAAACTTTCCAATTAATGATAAAAATAGAGTCTTTTTTGAAAAGATTTTATTTATTTATTTTTAGAGAGATGGGGAAGGGAGGGAAAAAGAGAGGGAGTGAAACATCAATGTGTGGTTGCCTCTAGCACACCCCATACTGGGGACCTGGCCTGCAACCCAGACATGTGTCCTGACTGGGAATCAAACCAGCGATGCTTTGGTTCACAGGCCTGTGCTCAATCCACTCAGTTGCACCAACCAGGGCCAAAAAATATACTCTTTTTAAAAAAGATTTTATTTATTCATCTTTAGAGGGGAAAGGGAAGGACAGAGGGAAAGAAATATTAATATATGGTTGCCTCTCATGCGTCCCCTGCTGGGAATTGGCCTGCAACCCAGGCATGTGCCCCGACTGGAAATCCTCTGTTTCCCAGGCTAGTGCTCAATCCACTGAGCTACACCAGCCGGGGCAAATATACTCTTTTAAGCAATAGAATTCCTCAGATGTCTGGACTTAAAAGGTAAAAGAAAGATCAGTAATATTGTCTTTAGGTAAAATAATTACAGTATATAAAGACTTTTTATTGATTTATTGGGGTGATACTGGTTTACAAAACCACACAGGTTTCAAGTGTACAACTCAACAAAACATCATCTGCACACTGCACCGTGCGCCCGTCTGCCCAGGCAAAGTCTCTTTCCGTTCTCATTACCCACTCCCCCACTTTGCCTCCCTTCACCTAATCCTACCCCCCTTTCTCTCTGGCTATCACCACCCTGTTGCTTGTGTCTATGTATTATGTATCTATGTTTTTGGCTAATCCCTTCCCCTTTTTTCATCCAGTCCCCCAATCTCCCTCCTCTCTAACAGCCATCAGTCTGGTCCATGTAGCCATGCCTTCATTTCTCTTTTGTTCATCAGTTTACTTTGTTTACTAGATTCCACATAGAAGTGAGATCATATGGTATCTGTCTTTATGTGACTTCCTTATTTCACTTAGCATAATGCTCTCCAGGTCCGTCCATGCTGTCACAAAAGGTGAGATTTCCTCCTGTTTTATAGCCATATAGGATTCTGTTGTGTAAGGGCACCTCAGTTTTCATATTCGCTCATCTACTGAGGGACACTGGACTGTTTTCAGATATTGGCTATTGTCAACCATGCTGCTAAGAACACAGGGGTGCATATATTCTTTCCAATTAATGTTTGGGTTTCTTAGAATATACTCCCAGAAACGGGATTGCTGGGTCAAAAGGCAGTTCCATTTTTAATTTTTGGATGTAACTCCATACTGCTTTCCAGAGTGGCTGCACCAGTCTGCATTGCCAGCAGTCATTCTTGAAGATTGCCTTTTCTCACATCCTCACCGGCACTTGTTATTTGCTGACTTATTGATGACAGGAATTCTGACAGGTGTGAGGTGATACCTCATTGTGGTTTTAATCTGCATGTATCAAATTTTTCAGACTATAAGATGCACTTTTTAACCACATTTTTGCTTCAATTTTTTCCCTATTTTCCTCCTCTAAAACCTAGGTGTGTCTTATGGTGCGGACCCCAGATGCACCTAGGTTTTAGAGGAAAAAAATAGGGGGGAAACTTTGAAGCAAAAAATGTGCTAAAAATGTGTCTTATAGTCCGAAAAACATGGCACATGAAGACTTTTCACAAATCAGTTGGATAAAAACCAATCTAAACACAGAGCAAAGGAATATGTGAGATCATGTAAGTGGCTAGTATGTGCCGGGCTCTTCACTGCTTACTTCATACATGTCAGGTCCTTTAATATTCACACAAAAATTTAACACAGGTAATACCACCCTGTGTTACAAAGGAGGAAATTGGGGGCCATAGGATAAGTCATTTAAACTACATGTGCATGTGGGATTTGAATCCATATCTGTCCATCTTACAGGTGCTTCCTTTGTTTTCCACACTCTGGAAATACTGATTGAAAAGATAATTAATTCTCTCTAGTTTTCTTGTTCCCTAGCTCAGCACCCACAGGAGATTCCTGCTTTGGATAGTTTTTAGCAGCTTTTTTGAGATTAATGGAGAGTTGGAGGCTCTGACTCTCCTCTGCCATACCGCTCAGCTGGGAACAGTATGTTTGATGTAGTGTTGTCTGCACCCAATTCGAGACGGTTTTCTTTCTCCTAGGTGTGTTGACCGAGATTCTAGCAAACACTGTCTCTCCTGATTTCAAGTCTGATTTTTGCCTCCTCATCATGGACCACTTCTGGTCCAGACATCTGTGGTCTAGCGTATGAAAGGCTCTCACAAAAGGTGTCTGGAGAAGGTTTAATGGCCCCTTGGTGTGATCTCCTTCTAAGGTCTGAGTGGGAGGGCAAGGTCAGGGCACATGTGTCCCAACAGTGGTCACACAGCTGGCTGTGGCTGAACGAGGATTGTAACTCAGGTGTGTCTGACTTCAGTCTCTCATTGTCTTTTGCCGTTTCTTAATGAGTAGGATTCAGTATTAGTCTTTGCTGTATCTTCCTCATTATCTGCTACAGGTTTGATTACATGATATTGTCTAAATAATATCATTTAAATAACATTTTTAAAGCATCTGAATTATTAACTGACTCAAAATAAAAAGCTTAAATCATTTCGAAGGAGTGGGGGAAGAAAATAACACGTACAAAGGCACAAATACATATGAGAGAATAGTGTGCACAGGAGGTTTTCCCGTTGAAGACTTGGTTTGTACCCTCATGTATAGTACTCTTCACCATCAGCTTCACATTTACAATAATACGTATGAATCCGGCTTCTTACCTGGGTTATCAGTGTGCTCTGTGTTTCGTGTCTGTGTGGCCCAGTATCCAGCACGAGGTAGACCTTCTAACCGTGGAGTTATAAACCCATGCCAAAGCTGGGGCTGTGCCCATTCTGTTCTTCTGAAGCTGGTGGCAGGAGTGTGTATTGTGTATTTAGGAGTCTGAGAGATTCCCCGGTATTTAGCTGTGTGCCTTGGTCATTCACCTGTGAAATAGGGGCTAATAATACTTTGCTGAGAAGCTGGGAGAACTGAAAGTTAAGTTGCCATGATACAACTGAAATTAAACAAATTTAGGGGACCCTGCCATCCCCCCTTCTTTTGCTCTAAATTGTCCTCCCTTAGCACCTGGGCAAGGACCACACGCCTGTCCTCCCTGTGGTTCCCTGCAACTCCTGTTCACTTCCCAAGCTGCGTCTATATTTGACACCAAGGAAAGGGCTATTAAGTGTTTATTCCACCTTCCACCCCTACCCCCCAGCATCTGCGCTGTGTTTGACGCTCATTTGATTTGGACAAAGATGCTTCACGCCTTCAGCTTAGCAACTACCCTCATAAGTAAGTCAAACAAGCTGCTTTCTTTCTCCAGAGTTCTTGCTGGAGCAATTCACCCCAATTCATACCCGGGGGTGCCTTTTTCCTCTTATTCCAAGTAACCATTTCTGTTGAACTCCATCAACCCTGCAAAATAGGGCCAGAGGGTGCTGGAAAAGCAGCAGATTTCTTTTACAGAAATTGAAGTGACTGAATACATTGCTGACTGGTGGCTGCTCCAGGAGCTGCCTTTGTAATAGAAGCTGCTTGATCCCGTTTCTCTCCAAAGAAAAGAAAATCAGTATATTTGTGGTTCTAGCACCTTGAGAATACTAAACATTTTATATTAACTTCTAACTTCATAGAGATATTATGGTAAATAAATGAGTATGTATGTGCATGTATGATATATGTGTATAGATAATATATATTCATATGTGAAAAAATACTCTTCATATGTGAGCTGTCCAGCATACCTCCTATATGATAGCAGACATATCTGATGTTTTTTTAATACTATTGCCCCAGATTTGAATTTTAAGTGAATATCCTCACTGCCAGGCAGGACAACAAGGTGCCGAGGCTATTTCTTTAATCACACAGAAGAATTTATATGTCCAGGTGACTGTGGTGCATCTATCTCACAGGGCTGCCTTTCACGGGCAGCATATTTAATGCAGAAGTTTCACCTTAGTCCCTACTCTGTTGGAGCTACTCCCAGGAAACCTGTGGCATATAATATGATACATTTTTAAAATAATGCAAAGACATAAGGAAATTAAATAGTAAATACAATGTTCCTATATATGAAAGCAATCAGCAGAAAGAATAAAACCATAAATATTGATAATTGCATGTAGACAGCACGATTTTTCAATTCTTGGGGACTTAAGAAAAATACCCATCTGTGGGTTCCCGCAAGCAAGGCTTTGGGGGACCTTTCTGTGTGCAGATATTTTTTGTGGGCGTTTCATTCCTCACTCCTGCCCTTGGTTGGACCTGCCATCTCTGTGCCCGGAGACACTCGGGGTTTTAGCGGGATGCATTCCAGGACTGCAGCCCTCAGCCTGTCTCCAAACCTGCACCTTGTTCTGCCCCCTTCAGCATTCAACACTCGCTTCTGCCTTCCCCCGTTCCTAGATTTGTGGAATTTGTTCATCTGCTGGTGTCCTGTTACCTATCCTGTCGTTTTAATTTCATCTCGAATGGTAAGTGTATATCCTGGTCTGCCATGTCTTCCAATCCAAAAGGCAGGCAAAGTACGAGCATACACATTTCTCCCTGCACAACCTGAACTTAGGTTTTGTGCAGCAGTGAGGTGAAAGGCAGAATGTGGAGACAAACAGCAAATCCGTGACTTTTAAATAAAATATATTTCATCTCAGGCAACACATGTAATCTTCCAGCACTACTTCCTCATTTGTATCGTGAGCAGCCTGAATTACATGATCTCTGAAGTTTTTGCAGCCTTAAGAGTCCATGATTTTTTAGTTCTTCATATTATGTTTGTTGTGTAAAAATATATGGAAGCAATTCTCTCGATAATGCCACTATATTGTGAGGTACTAGAAGGCAGGTCCGTTTTCTTCTGTAAATCTAATGCCTGCATTAGTATTTGTACATAGGTCTTTTTCAAATACTTGTTAAATGAGTACAAAAATGTAATATTCTAACATTTATAGTTTGTATAATTGTATACAGTTAATGTGACTAACAGACACTCCTATGCCTTTAATATTGTAAGGTTCTCCTCGTTAGATAACTGTGAATACAGTGGAAAATTATGACATCTGTCCTTAATGAGCATTCTAGCAGGAAAAAAAACCCAGAAAAACAAATATGCTCATGTGCACACACACCAGGATGGAGTGCGGGAAGGCAACTATGCTGTAAAAGAAAGAGCATTAGCTCTGGAGTCAGAAAAACCTTGGTGCGAACTTGTACCTGGCTCCTTAGCTGCTCAGTCAGCTGGGATGTTTGCTTGGCTTCTGTGGGTTTCTTTTATAAAGCTAGAGATAATACCTCTGTTTTAGAAGAGTTACAAGGGTTAGATTATGCAGTATATACAAACAACCTCATACCTTGTAGGTGCTCAAAAATTGTAACTATCATTATTAATGTTGTGGTCGATGTACACACGGATGAGGAAATAGACTAGCTTAAGTGGTTAGGAATAAATACCTGGTTGATCTTGAACCGAATCTTGAAAGATGAGGAGAAATAAGTTAGCCAGGAGAAAGCAGGCAGTTCATCCCGGGCAGAGGGAACAGTGCCTGTGCTGTGGGAGGTCATAGGGTTTCATGGCAAGCGCATCTGTTTGGCTGCAGCTAAGGAAAACCTACACGCTGTAGTCAGTCAGGGGCCGGGGGAGGGGGGAGAGAGCGAAGGGACTTCTCTGCAGGTGCCTTTTCCTCTCTAATCACCAACAATTTCATTTGAGAGACACAGAAGGTCGAAGCCTTTTCAAACTTTGGAAACTGTTGGCTGGTAAGAGAAAACAAAGCTGTTACTGAGTCTTCAGTTCGGTGTTTTTCCCTTCAGTTACGTGAGAGCTAATTAGGGAGAAATCTTTCCTTGAAGTGGTGGGTCTGCTTTGTGTGTGCCCTGCAACCTTCTGCTTGAGGACGGCACTAATTGCCGGGGAGGAGGGGGGCTCTGTATTTCCTGGGAAGCAAGCTGTGTCTCCATTGTCCTTTCCGTTTCAGTATCAGTCTGATGGTACAGTAGTTAATTCCACCTTTCAGGGAACCAGTGCTTTGGACAAGGGTATGAGAAGTTGGTTCTAATGTATCTCGTCAAAGATAAAATAATCCCTGATGTAAGTCAAGCGTCACCTCTCCTCCTTCCCTCATAGCAGTGCTAAGCCTGGTTCCTTGCATGATGCCAGGAGTGAGAAAGAATCAGGTAGGGAGGTCTCTTCTAAGCACCTTGCTCTTGAAAGTTTACCAGAAAAGCAAGTGAGGAAGAAGGAAGGGTAAAGATTAGTGCATAAATGATGCTTTTACATTTACAATCTCATTCACTCCTCCCAACTTGACTTCGAAGTACACATTATTATCCTTCTTCTACAATGAGAGAGAGAACTGAGACTCAGAGAGGTTAAGTAATGTGTCCAAGGTCACACAGAGAGTGGTGGGATGGGATCTAAGCCTAAGTTTGGGTGGCTCAAAGCTGGTGTTATTTTCATTGTTACAGGGTTTGTTCCTTCTCCTGGCTCTTCGCAGTGACTGGGTTTCATCAATTCCAAGACACGTTACTTTTCACGCTATGAGCATATCTGAAAATGGTACACATAGTGTGTTACAGTTGCTGTTAACAAGAAGAACTGTAACGATTTGTCATGGCTTCTGTGTGCATAAACTGGGCTGTTTTCTTAGAGGAATGATTTGATCACTGTAGTCACATGATGCTTTTACCAACACACCAGTAAGAAACATTTGAAAAAATATAAGTCCTAGATGTTTTCTAAAACCCTTCCTTTTATACATGGTGAAATGAAGAAATCACCACCACTAAAACATGTACACTGAGGATCTGGGGCTTGGGAGAAAAATCTCAAAGAAAACATTTGAGCACTTTGTTAGAAATGCTGACTTACTATTGCCCTGGATAGAGCAAGGGAGAATATTTATAGAAAAGAACCAACTAGAAGATCTGTAGGCCAAAGTTGTATAGAATAGTCAAACTGGTTTTGCTTACATTGTTACTATGTTTTTGCTCGTATTGCTATTTTGCTTATATTTTATTATATAAGATTGGTGTATGATAAAATCTGTGTTCAAATTGCTCCATATAAAGTGAGGATCCATCTATGAATGTGTTCTCCTGGTCAGCCAGATGTGAGTTTCAAAGAGAAGGTCTAGCCCCCACAAGACTAGTGTTTTTGAGATCCTATGGTCTTTCAAGTACTGTTTTATAGGGTCTATTATATCTGTTAATCCCAACGACAGTCTTATCAAATAGTTATTATTTTCCCGATTTCACAGGAGAGGAGAGGAGGCTTTGAGAGGTTATATAACTTGCTCAAGTTCATGCCACTAGGAAAAGACAGGGTTTTAAACCAGGATCTTCAGACTAAATAATCCAGCTATTAAACAGAACACTCTGTCACTTTTCACATACTTTCTGTACATGACACCAGGGGTACAGTACTCTGCAGAGCACATGACAGGTACTAGTCAGTTTCTGGCAAGTTAAATAACAAATTTCTGTTCAGGCCACTGAAAAAGGAAGAAGGCAGAACGACCCAGAACAACAGTAGATGACCAGCTGGAGCCTCCCAGCCTTCTCCTGGATCGGCACTGTGCACTTGGGCGTCAAACACCCCAGTGTGAAGCTCAGATCGGTCAGTCACTGACTACAAGAACTGGAAAGTTATTTAGCCTCTCAGCGTCTCATTTTCATGTAACAGAGGGATGGTCATTGCAGACCTTCTGGGTCCTTGTTTACTTTAAAGGAGAAAATGAATGTGATTTTGTCACACTTAGCTGGTTTCCTAGCACGAGGGCATCTGCAAGAAGACAGTTCTCGTTTCCCCTTTCACAGGGTTAGTTTTGGGCTGAGTATCTCAGTCTAATTGTCCAATTAGGCCTTTTCTTCAAAATAGATGACCTGGCCAAGGAGAATTGTTTTCTATTCCTTCTGCTCCCCAGTTAGGTGGTGTGTATAACTTTGTACTTATTCAGCACATATTCATTAAGCACAGTGGTATACCACACGTGTACCAGGCATCCATGTAAAATAAAATAAAAAGCCAGAGCCTCAGGATCAGGATCCCCTGGCTGCATCACTTGACAGAATCTTTGACGACCATTTTATCTTTCTGAACCTCACCTTATGTATATAAAGTGAATAACAGTATCTGCTTGGCACTGGGGAGGAATTAGTATAATAGCCATTTTCCTTAACCTTAATAGCCTTGGGTAGAATCAAACTGCCTGACTGGTTGCAAATCCACTGATGGATGCTGGTAAATGCTCTCCAGGGGATAAAAAAATTTCTGGATGTAGCATTTAATAATTCCCATGGTGTAAGACCTTCCAGGTAGCTCCCACCCACTGCTGACAGTCATCCAGTGGTATTCCATGTAAAGGTAACATATCCACAAATTCCAGAGATTTGTTTATGGATATCTTTGGAAGACCATTTTTCTGCCTACCACAAATGGCTGCCACTTATTAAGCTTTCTTTACATTACTTTATTTTCTCAGCATCACCATTATGTAGAGATTTTCTTATTCCCATTATGCAAAGGAGGTAAGTGAGGCTCAGAGAGGTAAACAGGCCAGCCAGTGTTGAACGAAGATTAGAATCTACAGCATCTAATTCCCATGTCTATGTACTTATCCACCTCCTTCTGCTATCTTCCTTTCTAGAATTCAGTCACCCAATTCCCTGGTTAACAGAGAATTTCCATGGCAACGGTTGGGATGCTGTGGTGGTGATGGAGGGGCATTTATTCTCAGAGTTGTTCAGAGGGATCTGGAGTTGAGGCTGAAAATAAAAGTTGCTCTGAGTGGCCCATCCTGTCCCTGGTGGCCCCTGCAGCTACCAGGGCCGAAGCCACCAAGAGTGTGTCTACACTTCAGCCAGGCTGATTTTATGAAGTTTTGCCCATTGTGGTCACACGCAGAATTTTTAAACCTGTAAATACTAAATCAGTGAAAATTCAGTGAATCCATTCCCAATAGCTGTGTTGGACTCGAAGTAGTCTTACAGAGCAATGAAAATAGGGAAAATAGAGTAAATTCCACCTTAATCTTGGCCAGATTCATTGTCATCTTGGGGAGAGAGGAAAAGTTCACAAAAGCCATGCCTCACAGAGCTATTTTCTGAAAAATAACTCAAAGACTCCATAGGAAAATAGATAAATTCCGTTTCCGTGGGAATGGTCCTGAATGCTGAGGTCCGTGGCTGACAGGAAGCGGTCACCAGGATGGACTGACCGAAATGAACGCCGCACAGAGACGGCCACTGCAGGGGCTTCTCGCTTCCTTATCACACCCGATTCTGATGGTTCTTTCACATTTCAGACCTCTCCCCCTGTTACATTTTGAAAAGAGGAATGATCTTATTCAGTTTGTATCCACATAATTTAGCATAGCATCTAACTAAAAGTAAGTACTTCATAAATGTTGGTAGAAGGCAATCAAATATTACACTGCCCCTGTAGAGTGGTTCTTCATGTGCAGTCTGGAAAATGATCGCCCTAGAATCCTTTGAAGTGATCTTATAAACGTAGTTCCTTATACTCATCAAAGAGATTCTCCAGTATGAGATCTGTGATGGGGCCCAGACACTTGAATTTTTATAAAGCCAGGTAGGGAATTCTGAAATGCACCCGAGTTTTAGAGTCATACCTACCCTTGTGCACAAATTAATAAACAACATGCTTGACTCACAGTTGCCAAAAGCCAATCTCTACTTAACATCCCCTACCAAAAGCGTAGGAAGAAATTCTTTCACGTCTGCTGTGTGCTCCAAATTGGGGCCAGTAGAAGTCGGGGATACTGGAATGATGGGTCCTATCCCCATGAAACATCAAATTATATTAGAAAACTGAGGTGTCTTTAAAATTCTTGTCTGTCTGGCATAGTTTGTGGGGCCGGTAAGGAATTGAGAAAACTTCTTCTAGTAACATGTTAAAAAGGTAGATAGGAGGGGCATTGATTTGGGTCAGGGACCGTGGAAACTTACAGCAGTAAAGAAGATGGCACTGGTTGCCACTGCAGGTGACGCAGCCTGCCCAGACACTGGCCGGCTCTTTGCACGAGCAGCAGTGTCCGCGCCATGGACGCTGAGGCACGGGCATCGAAGTGAGCACCATTTGCAAGGTTTGACTGTTAGGCTTTCAGCAGGAGCAAAAACATGGTTCTGGCTTTTGGTATTAAAGTAACAGGAATGTAACCACAAGCCAGAGCAACTAATTTTTCTGGGGGGGATACAAAGAAAAAATATCGTTTGGTAGCTAACAGTTGATGGATCTCATAAGAGACAACCCCCTGGTAATTCTCAAGTACCTGGAACCAGAGAAACAATTGTGTTATTATTATCGTTCTCTTTGCATTCATTGTACTGATAATAATAGCCTGTCTGGACCACTGGGAGCAGGCTGAGGGTGGGAAGCAGGAGGGACCACAGGGGGGAGATAGGGGTAGGCCAGTGGGAGCCGCTTGTGCACTGAGCCATGCTCCTTGGGGACAGGGGTCAGAGGTTCGAGTACTGAGGGCATGGTATGCTGCAAAGAATGCTTTTGCAAACTGCCCAGGGCCATGGTAAGGACACTGAGTTTCCCGATGCTAGGTTTCACTCCTGCAGGTCAGTGAGGCTGCCCCCGAGTCCTTGTGGACACTCTGCCCCTGTCGTG
The DNA here is from genome assembly GCF_021234435.1 of Artibeus jamaicensis. NCBI lineage: Eukaryota > Metazoa > Chordata > Mammalia > Chiroptera > Phyllostomidae > Artibeus > Artibeus jamaicensis. Next base: position 14,518,867 of record NW_026521911.1, on the reverse strand, counting down.
GAGGTCCTGCCCCTGGCTGCAGATGCCCTGTTCCTCCCACTGAGGCTGCCCCTGGCACTACCTGAGAGGCCACGTAGGGTTTCCAGGGTTCCTTTACTTAGGACTTTGGTTCAGTCACTTTCCGTCAGTGGGCCCTGAGTGCAGGCAACTCACTGAATACTGGGACTAAGGCATGCAAAGCACGAAGGTGACAGAGCACCATGAGAGTCTCCCCCATTGGCCACGATGGTGACAGCGGGAGGTCCTTACACCGAGCACCTGCTAGGCTAGCAAGATAATTGGATAAGAGGAAAAAGCCCTCCTACCAGCTTCCAGCATCAGATTGTGTGGGGACTAGGGGAAGGCAGATCCTTAGACAATAGATGTTAAAATGACAGCTACGGGAGGTGCTGACCAAAGAGGCCTGTCCATCTAGCCTGGGAAAAGATGGGATCAGTTGGGAGGTGGACCTAGCCAAAGTGCACAAAAGTTTGGGAAATTAATTGCTCATTCAAGAAAGCACCTGGCCCTTCCCCCACCCCAAACAAATATAGTCCAAAAGGAACAAAAATACTCTGTGGCTTGTTGCTCACCTCTCAGAACCTGAGCTCAAACATTGCACTGGCCGGTCTTCTCCATGGGCCAGGCGCTCTTAGCTGTCATGTGGCCCATGGACCCAAGGAGGGCGTCAGCCTCTCCCTCCCTCCCTCGCTGACTTGGTGGAGCTTTCTCCAGTGTGTTTGTCACTCTTTTGCCTGGGCATATGCTCCTTCCTGGAGCATGTTGCAGGCAGGAGCCTGAAGCCGGACAGCAGCTGGGAACAAGCTAAGCGACCTGGATGGCCATTTAGCAGCCGCCTCACGCTCCAAAGGACAGCACTTTAAAACAGAGCAGGAGCTCTGGGCATTGCCTTTTGTTCCGATCTTGCTGAGGACAGCCGGACTTTGTCTGAATTTGCAGAGGAGATGAACTTTGACATGGGGAGTCCCCCATTCTCCCAGAATGTTCAGCATTCAAATAAAAACTCTTTTTCCTTTCCCAATCTGCCTCTAGAGTTTTCCTTTTGTGGAATTGGGTAGCCGAAACCCTATTTGTGTTTGGTAACAGTATGGCCAAGGAAACAATGATATAATGAGACAATAAGAATAAAAAATGAGCCCAGGCTGGTGTAGCTCAGTGGACTGAGCACGGGCCTGTAAACCAAGGAGTTGCTGGTTCGATTCCCAGTCAGGGCACATGCCTGGGTTGCAGGCCAGGTCCTCCATAGGAGGCATGTGAGAGGCAACCACACATTGATGTTTCTCTCCCTCTCTTCCTTCTTCCTTTCCCTTCCCTCTAAAAATAAACTAATAAAATCTTTTAAAAAATAGAAAATGAGGATAAACTGAAGAATAGAAAACAATACTCTATGATATGATGTAGTCTCTAAATTCAGCATGAGTTTATGAGCAGAAGAGATGAATAAGAGTAAAAATAATGTAAAATGGATAAAAATAAAGGTAGAAAAATAAAGAGGAGGCAAAGAAGTGTAAGAACCGCCTAATTAAAAACTGGATAAGCATTCAAGACCTTACTATCTTCTCTAGAATGTCTTTTAAGTCAACACTCCATTCATAAACTGTGGCTCAGCAAATTTCCTGAGCTCTGAATATGAGTGCAGAGGAGACAATGGTTTTTCCATTTAGCCTATATTATTCCATTCCTTTAAGCATCTTTTATGCGCTGGGTATTCTTATGTATTGGAAATACCATTGAAATAAAACAAAGTCCTGGCTTTATTTTTTTGTCAATACTAGTGGATATTTTATTATAAATTCATTATTTTTAAATATCCACAGTATGTGTCCCACAAAAATGTGAGCTTCAGGAGGGAAAGGACCTGTTTTGTTCACTCAATTACTAATGCCCTTTATATCAACTATTATTTCAACAGATAAATAAATAAGCAGGTGAGTGAATAATATTTGGCAGAAAGTGATTAAACGGGATGTTCTGAATTTCTTTTCATCTACTATCCTGGGAGATACTTTTTCAAGCATAAAACAGAAAGAATAGTGTTGCTGGACATAAAAGATACATTCTTTCTGTTCCCACACCAAACAGGAAATGACTCTTCTCACTTAAATGAAATAAAAATCTCTCAGCTTCAAACAGCTTATTACATAGTATAATAGTCTAGGAGAAAATGTGGTAAAATGAATCCCACAAGGTCAGTGACAACACAAAAAAACTTAACTTCTTTTGCACATCACAGCTTCTTGAGTGATTCTCTAATACGCTGTGACTTGGAGCGCTAACTAAGCTCTTTCCGTCTTGTGGTTCCACCACCTTGAACTCTTTCTTTTCAAGGCTTCAAAATGGGGCTAGAGAGAGAAGGGAAGATGAGTGTGATGTGCTACCACCAGGACCTGAAATGAGGTATATGACGTTCATCCGTTCGTCATTTGCATGGCCTCATCACGTTGTCAGAGGAGCAGAAAGGGTGGTTATCTTGTGTGCCAAGGAGGAAAGTTAAATGGCTTGGCGGACACGTGGCATTGTCTCATGCTGCATTTCCAACACTGAATTTATTTATTTATTTATTTTAAAATTTTATTTAGTTATTTTTCAAGTAAAGTTTTTTGTCTATTTCTCCCATCCCAGCCTCCCCCTCCCCCTGCTCCCCACCTCCCTCTCATTTCCACCCCCTTAGTTCTTGTACATGTGTCTTTCCTATTTGTTCCTCCAAATCCCTCCCCCTTTTTCCCCTTAAATTCCCTTCCCTCTCCCCTCTGGTCACTGTCCCCTTGTTCTCTATTTCAGTGCCTTTGTTTTTTTTTCTGCTTGCTTGTTTGTTTTGTTGTTTAGCTTCCTGTTAAAGGTGAGATCATATGGTATTTGTCTTTCAACACCTGGCCTATTTCACTCAGCATAATGCTTTCCAGTTCCATCCATGTTGTCCAACACCGAATTTAAAGATAAGAAGAGCTGTGGCGTTTCCAGTCATAGCCAACAAGTCCAGAAAATACAGGTGGGAAACAAAATATAGAAATCCTTTAATAATGATCCAATACTCATATATCAATTAATTAATTCAGTAGATACATATGAAGTTATTACTGTGTATCATTGTTTCCAATCTCATATAGCTTACAGTCTAGAATGCAAGATAAATGAGCCATTATAATGAAGTCAGATGAGTGCCTTGATAGAGAAAGTCCAGCATGGTATGGGAGAAATGTAATAATATTTTAAAGTAACAAAAATTACTGTATTTTGAACATCTACTCTGTATCAGGCACTCTAAAGATATTACCGCATTTATTTTTTGCAATGCTAAGACATTAGACACTATTGTGGTTGTTTTATGGATTCATAAACTAAGGCTTTGAGAAAATCAGTAACTTACTCAAGGTCACAGAGTAATTTCATATACTTGAGTAACTAAATAAGCAGTGCTTAGCCTTGGCAATGAAAGTTGCTAACACAGGAACCGGTTGGCTTTCCTTCCGATTACATCGTGCAGAATGAAATGAAGAAAGAAGAAAACCCACGTAAGATGAGCTGCAGTATAGGCTCCTCGTGCCCACACAGAGATGCTCACCAGCTCCTTAATGAGGAAGGACTGGAGGTGACAGCAGAACCCACTGCACATCCCCTTGGCCGGCTGCACATGAATAAACTCAGAGGGCCCACTCCAGAGTGTGGGTCCTACCTTTCAAAATAAATCCTTTTGTCCTTCTGTAGTGCCAACTTAAAAAGTTGTCTCCAGCACTGCAAAACTCTCTTCCCTCTTCGGTCTCTGTCTCTGTCGTCTATCTTACCTAGCTAGCAGGTAGCTACCCAGAGGAGAAGTAAAACAAAGGAAAATAATGCATAGCAGATGCCCTCTTCAAAATGTGTCTTTTACATTGGGATGTGTTGTGCCCAGAAAATGCGGTTACATATCCACACAAACAAATAAAATATTTGTGAATACATACAGTCCCTTTCCAAGTAAATGAGACATTTTATGCTCATTTAAAACAATTTATTGTTACCCTGGCTGGTGTAGCTCAGTGGATTGAGCACAGGCCTGTGAACCATGCGATCGCGGTTCAATTCCCAGTCAGGGCACATGCCTGGGTTGCAGGCCAGTTCCCAGCAGGGGACTCACAAGAGGCAACCATACACTGATGTTTCTCTCCTTCTCTCCTTCCCTTTCTCTCTAAAAATAAATAAAATCTTTTAAAAAATAATAATAATTTATTGTTTTAGTGATTGATGCAGGAATTAGCAAACATCACAATTTATGTATATGATATTCTTAACATAAAAACCATTATCTTTCCACGATAAAAAAGCAAAACAAAAACAATTAGAGTTCTGTCTAGCTTTATGAATATGACTTGCCTCCTTCCCCAACCCCTCTGTCAAAATTGCAGTTCCTAGGTGATATAAATTTCCATCGAGGCAAAAAAAAAATCAGTAATTGCTCTGCAAACCAGAGAAGCCAGCTAGAATAGTTGACTTGGAAACTTTCCATTGCAAAAAGTGGAAATAATAGATTTAATAGGAATGGTAGAATGAGGTGGGGCGACAGTTTCATCCTTGAGCCAAAGTCACATGTTTCCCTCCACAGGATGGAAGATGTGGCTCGAGCAACTTGCTCACCTGGCGAACCCACCGTTTTTGCAGATGTAAGTGGCACGAAGTTGGCGGTAGCTACTGTGATTTGCTTGCCCAGATGTGGCGTTCCATGAAATAAAGAGGAGCTGAAACTGGGGAGACAGAATGCAGTTTTTAGCACAGCCTCACTGTCAGCAGTGGGAATTGCTTTTTTATAACTCAGAGTATCCTTGATGAAAACATCCTTCGACATGTTCGACGTTGCCTTGGGATAAATTCTCCCAGAAACCATGGCACACTTGCTTTTTATTTTGCAGTTTTACAGCCTTTTATTGTCTAGTTTATGGAATGTTGTGAAGCTCTTGCTCTGCCCTCTGCTGTTTTCCAAACTGTATAACCAGGGTGTTCACAATAAGATACTGAGATCATTTAATTCAAATTAAATACTGCTTTGAGCATGTGTTAGGCAATAAAGAATATAATGGGTAAAGCTGAGGTTTTAGAGACAGTCAAAATGAATCTTGATCCTAGCCCCACTTTCTGCTTCTATGGGATTGTGGGAGATTTATGTAAATTCTCTCAGGCTCAGGCCTCAGTTCCCTTATATGTAGAATGGGAATAACATAGCCCTCCCTGACCAGGTAGCTTAATTGATTAGAGCATCATCCTGATATCCCAAGGTTGCTGCTGGTTCAATTCCCCATCAGAGCACATACAAGAATCAACCAATGAATGCATCAGTAAGTGGAACAACAAAGAGATGTTTCTCTCCCTCTCTTCTAATCAATGAATAAAATTTTTTTAAGTCTGTTAACTTGCAAAATGGGAATAACAGCACATACTATTTTTATCATGTCATAAAATAAGTAACGCATTGCAGAGTGTCTGAAACAGTCAACATTATGGTGTAGAGCTATTATAATAGAGATCAGTCATGCACTCAAGACAAGGATAAAACAAGTGGGCAACTTGGCAGTATAGGATTATGCAGCAGGAGGAGAGTCTAATTAGTTGGCTATTATTGTGACCTGGATAGTAGAGTGGACTTCACTGAGCATCTCAGCCATGAGGATAAAGCTGCTTTAGGAGGTCCACATGCTAGTCAAGGGGGATGTGGGCGAGACTGGAAGAAGATGGACTGAGCTATGTATCTATGATTTGTCCAGTTTTCTGGATGTATATTTTTATGAAATTATACTTCAAAATATAATATTTTTGTAGAATACGTTATGCTTTCTATTGCAAAACACTAAAACACATTTAAAATATGTATAAGTATGTATATGTGTGTGTCTGTATACCACAGACTTCTGGATCATATTCAAAATCCTAGTACCTGTCATGGATCTGAGAATTTGTTGTGTTGCTATAGTCTTTTCTCACATGGAGCCTGACATTTTTCTGAGGTTGGACTAGCCCAGTTCTGATCACTGTGTACTGTGAGCTGTACACAGCTTCCTGGAGGTGGGAAGAGCGGGTTGGGAACAGAGCAACCTGCCTCTCTGGAACCGAGACGTGCCCAGCTTGCTCCGCAGGCAGCCAGGGTACACAGTGACAGGCTTTGACAAATAGACCGACAACAACTCCAATCATATTTGGACCCTCAAGTGAAATCAACTAAACATGAAAAGTATTGTCTCAAAATTGTTTGGTTTAATTTGTACGTTTTACGTACTAAACCCAGTGTTTGGGACCTAGGTTTAAGTTTGGAACCAATGGGATAATTTGTACGTAAAAGATGGCTATAAAACCACTTTCACATTTTCCATGATGCAGGATAAAACAAACAGAATGCTGTGAGTGGAATAAAAAAGCAATTACATAAAATGCAGGATTGAATGATTCCACTGTCAGTGAAAAATGGTAGTTTTCATTTGAGCAAAAAGCGCAAACATACAGACCATGATAGTCATTCTGGACACAAACACCCAGAGAAAAACCCCACATGCTTCCGAGGCTGTTGCTGTCAACCGCCCACGTCCCTCCAATTCCCAGCTTCAGAATTCAAGTCTAAGACCCGGCTTAGGCAGAGGACAGGAACAACTGTGTTATATCTTTGCTTGAGCTCTCATTTTCCTGCTGCAGTTTATGTGGGCATCTTTTTAAATGTCGAATGTTATTAGGAAATATACATACGATACTATCAGAGCTTAGAAACACACACCCCCCCCCAAAAAAAAATCAAGAATAAAGAAACATGAATGGCCAGAAAAGCAAGAGCTGAGGCCCATGATAAAATGATGGCACCCTGGTGATCATAGGAATACAGACACTGAAATGATTATTTTCATTTAACAAAAGGCATTTTAAAAAATGAATTAAGAATCAAAGTGAGCATGACTGGCAGCACCGTCAAAGTAAGGTCTATTCCAGGTTTGGTTTAAATCTGTTCAGTGGTCCCCTGAATGGCAATGTTCCTTGAGCCATCTTCACCAGTGATTCATTCATGGCAGATGACGGTCATCTGTCAGACACCTGGGCATATACAGATTTTTTTCCACAGACTGTAAAAGCCTTTGTGAAGATGTACAGTAAATAGCTCCACAGAAATCTTTTCTTCTTGATGAGGCGCTCATAACAAAGTATTTATTCTGAGCATGTGAATAATAAAATCAGTCCCAAATAAGTATTTACTTTAAAAGGCTAAATAATATCATGGCTAATCTTAAGTTATTAAGATTAATGGCTGCTGATGCTGAGCATTCTTTCATAGTTCTCTGGGCCTTTCATAGTATCTCCTTGATGACATACTCCAGAGGTGTCTGTTCAGGTCCTTTGCCCGGTTTTTAATTAAAACCATGATAAGATACCACTTCATACCAGTCAGAATGGCCACCATAAACAGATCAGCAAACAACAAGTGCTGGTTAGGTTGTGGAGAAAAGGGAACCCTAGTGCACTGTTGGTGGGATTGCAGACTGCTGTAACCACTGTGGAAAACAGTATGGAATTTCCCAGAAAACTAAAAATGAAACTGCCTTTTGACCTGGCAATTCCATTGCTGGGACTATATCGTAAGAACCCTGAAACACCAATTCCAAAGAACCTATGCACCCCAATGTTCATAGCAGCACAATTTACAATAGCCAAGTGCTGGAACCAACCTAAGTGCCCATCAGGAAATAAGTGGATCAAAAAACTGTGGTACATTTACATGATGGAATACTACACAGCAGAAAGAAAGAAGGAGCCCCTACCATTTGTGACAGCATGGATGGAACTGGAAAGCATTATGATGAGTGAAATAAGCCAAGTACCATATGATCTCACCTATAAGTAGAACCTAACCAAGAAAACAAACAAGCAAGCAAAATAGAAATAGAGACATTGAAATAAAGAACAAACTGACAGTAACCAGTAACAGAGGGGAGGTGGGAGGGGATAATAGGGGAAAAAGAAGGAAGGGTTGTCAAGGAACATGTATAAAGGGCACATGGACAAAACCAAACAGGGGTAGCAAGGGTGGGAGGTAGGGATGGCTGAGGTGGGGGGGAGTGGTGGGGGGAAATGGAGAGGACCGTACTTGAAGAACAATAAAAGAAATAAAGTTATTAATTTTAGTATGGCCTGACTTTTTAAGGTATTATTAAGATGAACAACTTTATATCATTTCAAGATAAGCAAAACATAATTTTTTTTGCTAAAATTATAATGGACAGCATTTTCTGACTATTAACGTATTATGTAGTAGTAATCTTTTTAACAGTATTACTTTGGCCCAGTTGCCTTTCACTTGGTACCAGGCATCGCTTCTGTGAAATCAATAGTAGACGCGTCCTGCACATCTCCCTCACTGATACGCATCAAAGAGATAGGCGCCCAGGAATGCGGCCAATCGGGTGGACTGTGTTGCATAGATTGGAAGGTTGTGAGTTATGGAATATGTCTCAAGGAAGCATAACAGAACTCAAATGAACCATTTTGATGTCCTAGGGATAACCTTGAATGTACCCTAGTGTTTTTTCAGTAAATACAAATACTTGAACTCAACAAAAATCAATGAAAACAGCAAGAAATAAATACCTGGTATATAATTTATAATGATTACACACTAACACTACTGCTGTAATATGCCTGATAACAAAAAAATCATTGCATTTTTCAAGGAGAATCGATACCTCTGTTACTGCAGACCTGTTCACAGAAGCTCTGTGGCCGAGTGAGCAGGGCACTCATTTGGGGTGAGTGTTCAGGGTTCTTATTCGGCCTCTGAAGCTATGTTTGCCAAGTGACTATGAATGGTCATTTAACTTCTTAAACTCTCCGTTTTCTAATAATTAAGTTTAGGATAATGATACTCAGCACATGATTGCTAGGTTAAATGAGATAATGTGTGTTAAATGCTTATCCCAGTGCCTGAAGCATAATAAAGAATCTAAACTATAGTAGCTGACCTTGTGATTTGATTGGTGAAAGCAAATAATCACGCAGCAGAGAACAGTAAAGGACAGTTTGCCACAAAAAATGTAGATCATAATCAGTGACATTTAAAATGGCTCATTTTATGGTTTTACTTATAGAAGAGTAAGGACAGGGTAGGGCTGTGGAAAAGCTGAATCAAAAATGAGGTCTCAGCTGCAAACTGACTCCAGTCTGTTCCCAGTGGGAAGCTCTGGAGCAGGCCCTTGGTCTCACCTTAGGGCAGTGGGGCAACCTTTGCCACCCCCCCCCCACCATGCTCTAGGGATCCAGAGACTGGGACTGGGGTGAGCAGCTTTCCTGGCTCTGAGGGTCAGTTCTCCTGAAAGGAGGCAGTAATTGCAGCAGCTGGGGGTGAAGGAGATAGAAGCAGAGCACCAGCAATGGTGGTTCTGTGACTGCCATCCTTCCTCAGTAGGGTCTGCTTTGCAGCGGAGAAGCCCTCCCTCTGCATGAAGTGTTCGGCCTCACTGTGTGCCTACCCTCCAACTGAACCTTCCCCTTCCCTCCCCCTCCTCCATTCCCTGATCTGCCTCATTCCGTAATTTCTGTTGTTATATTCTTTGTCCCATAATGCCCTGCATTTCCAGATAGTTCAGGTCAGACTTGTCATTTCCATGATATAGCTGCTGCCACGGGTTTCAGCATTTTTTGTCCATAACCATTGACTGTTCTGTCCTTTAAAGTGTGGGGCACTGCAGTGTGTACTGGGTAAGGCCTGGGGTAGAGTGATGTAGCCTGGGTTTGAACTCATCTCTGCCATTTACTTGCTTAGTGAACTGAACTCTGAGTCTCAGTTTCTTCATCTGTAAAATAGAAATAATAAGGTCATCTACTTTTTAGGATTCTGTGAAAGCTAATATGGTTAAAGCACTTGGGACAGTATCTGATACAGGGTAAGCAGTAGCTAAATACTCAGTATTCATAGTCATAACGTACAGAGGCTACCCTTGTTAGATTCAGATTCTCTATTAATTATGTTTTTAATTCTTCAGTTATTGCTGTATCTCCTAATTGTGTGGCTCATATTTGTGCAGTTCTTGATATCCTTCAGGTTCAATACTTTATAAATGTGAGGAAGCTTGACTAATGTCTTTGGCCTGCAAACAACTTCCAGAAAAGCCTTTGGAGTGTTTTTTTGACTATACTATTGTGGTCGGATTTTAGTGAGGCAATGGGTAACCTTTAGCCGCAGTGGGTTCCTAGAGGGACTCTTCCCCATTACTATGAAACCCTTTCTTTTTGTGGCATTTTTTTTCTGTCTCAATATGTCTCCCAAGCTCCAAAGACTGAGACAAAAACTGCCTAATAGAGACAAAATCTTAATCTTTAAAAATGATTATGTACCACTGTTTTCCATTTTAGTGCTCATTTAATCCTAGAAATTACCCTGCAGATTATCCTCATTGATTTAGACATAGAGGGGAGAGATTCAGTTCACACACAAGGTCACACAGCACGTTTTGTGTTGAAGTGTTTTATGCTCACTACCAGAGGGATATCTCAGCTGCCACAGCTGTGCTGGCCCATGGGCGACCCCACCGGGGTATGTACAGGACAGGTCCCAGAAACAACAACAATACACACACACACACACACACACACACACACACACACACACACCTGCCTCAGCAGATTCTAAAGCATCTATTGTATCTAGTTCTTCACCAAATTTTACATTCAGGGAAGAGCAAACACTGGCTAGTCTTTTCTGTAACTTAAACAATCAACTATTTTTGAATTGTCTTTTTAATGAGTAAAGATAGTATGAATGTTACTTGGTAACTAGAATGATCGGCATTTTAGTGATCACCAGATCCCGGATTCCATTTCCATTTGCACTTTTGGGGGTTTTCATGCAACACTGTGGGGAAACCACTGTGCTGTCGTGGCTGCTCAGACCATGGTGCCACTGAATGGTAGGGAGAGTGGGCAGTTGTCAGACAGCACCATGCTCCCTTTCCTTTTTTGTTAAATTAGGGCTAATAGTACTCGCTATCTAGAGTTACTGACAGCAGATAAGATAATGGATAGAAGTACACCTACAAATAAATATCAGCCACCATTATTATACATGGTTACGAGAAGATAGAAGGAAGCATGGTTTATGAGTAAGTATTGGATGAAGACTTGGGGTATCTACATAAACAGAGGACTCATGAATTTAATAATAATAAAACTGTTAGACAAAAATGTATGTAATGATTCTACAAGACAGCGGTCTGGATTTTTTAAAAACATCAGTGCCATTAAAGAGAATGAAAAATTTAAGAACTTTGAATTAAAGGATACTAAAGCAGAAAGACACCTAAATGCTACACGTTATTGTCTCAGTTATATCCTAAGTTTGAAGGGAAAAAATATGATAAAGCAATGATTCTCAAACTTCGGTGTGTTTGGAAGAACCATTGGGATCTTGTTCCGTGAGTCTGAGGTCCTGCATTTCTAACAGGTTTCCGGGTAACGCTGCCTAGTCGTCACACTGCACTCCAGGTAGCAAGGGGTAAACAGTGGGGAACGATGGGGAAATTTGAATATGGGCCACCTATTAGATAATGTGTCCATTATAAATTTCTGCAGTGGAATGAAGATATTATGCTTGCATGAAGAATGTAGTTATTTTTAAGGAGATACCTGTTGAAATACTTAGCATTGAGATATCGTGATGTGTGAAACTAACTTTCAAATGGTTTTGGGGGAAAGGGTAAATATGCATAACTTGTGGGTATGTGTGGGAAAGGAATATTTATGGCAGAATATTAACAACTTATCAAGATTGGCTGATAATTTTGGATGTTCAATATATTAACCTTTTGTTCTGTAGTTTGAGATTTTTCAAAATGAATATTTTTAAGAAAATAATATGGCTCCTCAGTATAGTAATTTTTACAGTAGTTTCCAATATATTCCTTTTTTTATCACACCTCACATTAGAAATTGAAATTTCTTTACCTCCAACATTACTTCCCTGCTCAGTAAGGAATCTACTCACAGAAGCTTTTTCTCAAGGTGTGGCTCTATATTCTGGATGAGTTGATTTGTAAGATATTATTGGGGGCCTCTCAGGGTTAGGACACCATAGCAACCTCTGATCATTCTACCCAAATAAGAGCTTTCAGAGCCTTTCCTATTTTTTTTAAACGAGTTTCTTCTTTCTTTTCAGAAGCAACATAATACTCTTGTAGGAAAAGGGATTAAAGAAATACAGTCCCAAGTCCAAATTACTCTCTAGGAAGACTATTGTTTCTACTTATCCAAGAGTCTTCTTACCTGAAGGGTGTTCTGCATATTTGGCGTCCTGTTTAGAGACATCTTCATGGGCCTGGCCCCTCCTTCCCAGGCCACTCCCCACTGCTGTTCAAAAGGAGACATGTGCATTACCACTTCAACACTGCCCGGTCTGGAAGGCTTATTTATTCTTTACCCATGTGACCAAGGCCCTGAACTTTCATTTTCTTTCTTTCTTTTTTTTTTTTTTAGGGAAACTTCTGGTTGTTTAATTATTATTATTTTTTAAATTTTTTTATTGATTATGCCATTACAGTTGTTCTATTCCCCCCCTTCATTCCCCTCCACCCTGCACACCCCTCCCCCACCATTTCCCCACTTTAGTTCATGACCACATGTCTAAAGTTCTTTAGATTCTATATTTCCCCTACTATTCTTACCCTCTCCCCTATCTATTTTCTATCTATAGTCTATGCTACTTATTTTCTGTACCTTCTCCCCCCTGCTCCTTCTCTCACTCCCCTGTAGCTAACCCTTCATGTGATCTTCATTTCTATGGTTCTGCTCCTGCTCTAGCTGTCCTCTTAGTTTGCTTTTGTTTTAGGTGTGGTTGTTAATAACTGTGAGTTTGCTGTCCTTTCACTGTTCATATTTTTTATCTTCTTTTTCTTAGGTAAGTCCCTTCAACATTTCATATAATAAGGGCTTAGTGATGATGAACTCCTTGAATTTGATCTTATCTGAGAAGCACTTTATTTGTCCTTCCATTCTAAATGAAAACTTTGCTGGATAGAGCAATCTTGGTTGTAGGTCTTAGGTTTTCATGACTTGGAATACTTCTTTCCAGCTCCTTCTTGCCTGTAAGGTCTCTTTTGAGAAAATCTGCTGACAGTCTGATGGGAACTCCTTTGTGGGTAACTGTCCCCTTATCTCTTGATACTTCTAGGATTCTCTTCTTCATTTTAATCTTTGCCAATGTAATGATGATGTGCCTTGGTGTGTTCCTTCTTGGGTCCACCTTCTTTGGGACTCTCTGAGCTTCCTGGATTTCCTGGAAGTCTATTTCCTTTACTAGATTGGGGAAGTTCTCCTTTATTATTTGTTCGAATAAGGTTTTCACTTGTGACTATTCCTCTTCCCCTTCTGGTACTCCTATAATTTGGATGTTGGAGCATTTAAAGATGTCCTGGAGGTTCCTTAGCCTCTCCTCATTTCTTTTAATTCTTGTTTCTTCATATTTTTCTGTTTGGTCATTTTTTTCTTCCTTCTGGTCCGCTCCCTGGATCTGAGTCCCAGTTTCCTTCCCATCACTATTGGTTTCCTGTGCATTTCCTTTCATTTCAATTAGTTTAGACTTCATATGTTCCTCTAATTTGTGACTAAAATCAACCAGTTCTGTGAGCATCCTGATCACCAGTGTTTTGAACTGTGCATCTAAAAGTTTTGATTTTTCTTCATCGCTTAGATTTATGGGTTCCGGGGCTCTGAGTTCTTCTTGAGCCATGTTTTGATCTGTTTGTGCCTTTTACATTTGAGGAAAGGAGCCTTAGTTGTTCACCAGGGCGGGGCCACCCAGGTTGCTGGTTTGTGACACTGTATGTGGGGGCAGGGTTGGAGAGGGAGCGGAGAGGACCTCTATTGCTCCACTCCCTCCTGCCACCAGGCCACCGGGTCAGCCTCACACTCGCGCCCTTGCCGGTTTATCTGCATGCGACCTCGGTCAGCCTGCTGCCCTGTACTGGGGCCTGTTTGATGTGTCTCAATGCTCACTCCTTCGCTGGTTTATCTGCGCTCAAATGCGCAACCACGTTCAGCCAGCTGCCCCTCGCCTTCACTGGGTCTGCCCGTCAGTACCCCACACCTGAGATTCGCCCTTGGCTGCCTGGGTGGGGGGATCTTTTTTGCCCGACCTGCTCTCCTGCTGGCTCCGCCCCTCTCACCAGTTTAGCTGAGTGGTTCGTTGTTGTCGGACTCCGTATTGTTCAATATTTTGTGGCTTAGCTGCGTTTATTATTGCTAAAACTTTGTTGTTTTTAGATTTGGTTGTATGAGAAGGCAAAGTGTTTCCACCTACGCCTCCATCTTGGCAGAAGTCCCTCATTTTCTTTCTTGCAAGTGTAAACTCTGAAGTGCCTCTTAAAAAATAAAGTCACCCCACAGATCTGTGTCAGTGATCACCGCCCCCCATATACTGTTCCCTTAGAACAGGACTCACTGTGAGTTTGTGGAACAGTCTCTTCCCTGAGAAAAGGTCAAGTCCAATAATTCAAAAGTTTTTGCATATTCTAGATAGTAATCATTTGTTACTTCATTATATTATAATTATTTTCTTCCAGTTTGTGATTTGATTTTCACTTTGTTTTTTGTTTTGTTTATTGTATTTTTCCATTACTATTTATCCTCCTTACACCCTCCTTCCCCCACAATCACCACCTGTTGTCATGTCCACGAGTACTTTTTCTTTTTTGTTCAATCCCTGTACCCCCCATAGCTGTCATCCTGTTCTAAAGATCTAATATATGAGTGTTCCTCATATCTGGTGGCCGAGTTCCTTCCAGAGTGAGAGCCATTCCTTTTGGGGGTATTTTAGGTGATTTCTGGATTTCCCAATTCTTACAACCACCAAAAGTCATTTTATTCTTCCTTTCACTACTCCTGTACCACTGGAGTTACCACATGGGCTTATTGATGTAGGGATTTTATCCTCATCCCCTTGTATCCTGATATTGGAGAGTAGAATGTACCTCATTTTGTTAAAGATGTTGTCCATTGATTTTTTTCCTTCTGTTATGTGCACTAGTCAGGATCAGTCAGGGAAACCTAGCCACTGTGAGTTTTATGAGCACAACAATTTATAATAGAAATGAGACCTTACATAATTGGGAAAAAACTGGGGAAGCGCAGATCTGGCAGGGGGAGTCAGAGTGTCAGAGAAGGTATCACAGGTGAGCAAGTCAGAGCTTGTGAGGAAATCTGAGAAGGCATGCATGGCCACACAGCTAGGTGGGAACTTGGGGAAAGGTGTATAGAAAACTGTCGCCTCTGTGTAGCAACCATTTCTGCTGGTCTGCTGCCAACCATGGGGTAGTGGGCCAGGAGCTTCTGTTCACATTCACAACCAGCATTGAGGAAGATGAGCTGGATGCAACCCAGAGAAGAGCAAGAACAAGTAGGTTTCACCCAAGCACGTCTGCAACTACCCATCACTGGAACAGACTTGGAATACCTTCTGAGGGCAAAGGCCACTGCTTTCTAGACATTGTGTAAGTTTCTCTTTTGACCAGCTCTAATCTAGAACTATTACAGGCAAAGGGATTCTGGAAAACAGTTTTCAGCTCACCCAAGTCTCCTCAGAACAAGGCAGGATACTTGCAGGAGTCTCCTGACTCCCCATGTTCAGCTGAATGTCCTTCACTGCACCCCTGTTCCATACTGACAAGGTCACTGTCATTGACCCCTCACTTGTTTTCCCAGAAGATTGCATCAGTGCCCGTTACTGTATTAGCGCAAGAATCTGCACCTTACTCCAACACCTTGGCCATTATCTGGCGCGTGGGAAGAATTTATCACACGTTTATTGAAACAGAATGAACACTGAGGAAATAATAAAAAAGAAGGCCTTGTAGAGAGAAATTTTCTCAATGAGTCTGTTGCATAAAGGAAGTGCCAAAATGCTTTAGGAAGCAGTTAAAATCAATAACAGAATTCACCTTATTTCAGTTATGATAGAGATATATAAAGTCTAAGCAGAATTGACTCATTTTTACCTGACAAATAATGTTTCTAAAGAGAAATGAGTCAAGAAGGCAATGGTATTGGAAGTGACTCAACTGGACAGAGGAACAGCATCAGAGCTTGCCAGACAGCTGGCCGCAGATTCAAGTTCGTGTCCACCCGGAGAGCCAGAAATCCTGATATTTGTTTCTGAACTGTTTTCTCAAAATTCTGGCAATGCGCACTAGCTCTCAGCCTCTCCCCCTCTGCCCACACTTCTTTCCCGGTTTGGATATCCTTGTTTTTCTCCTCTGGAGGTAGTTTAACTTCTCACCCTAGTAGGAGCACCCTGGTTTTGAAACCTGGCTCCACTGTCTATTCATACTTTCTGAGTCTCATATTTTGATTCTGCAAAATTGAAAAAATAATATTGTCTATTGCAAAAGCTAACAAGTAACCCATTGATGGCACTTAATAAATGTAAGTTTCCCCCGGTTTTTCTTCTTCCCAAGACTAAGAAGAAAGGTTAGGAGACATCTGCTGTTGCTCTCCATACTTTCTAGCATCTAACCTGTCCCTGCTACCCCAGTTCTTCCCAGCACATAAAATACCCGTATGGGAGCACCCAGTGAACACAACCCCTGCTGCCTTTTTATTATATTTACCCTGGCTGGCTTTTCAACTCTGCTGATTCTCCCAATTTTTTGTTTGTTTTTTTCTGTAATTTTTATCTTTTAACCATTTTTTATTTTCTGTTACAGTAAACATATGTTACTGTATTAGTTTCAGGTGTACACTCCAGTGATTAGACATTAGAGAACTTAATAAATGATTATCCCAGTAAATTTTACACCCATCTGACACCATACATAGTTATTACAATATTATTGATTATATTCCCTATGCTGTGTTTTACATTCCCATGACTATTCTGTAACAACCAATTCTAATTTACTTACTTTTCTAGACAGAGAGAAAAAGAGGGAGAGAGAGCTACATCAATGTGAGAGAGAAATATCAGGTGGTTGCCTTTTATATGTGCCTTGACCAGGGAGTAAACCTATAACCCAGGCATGTGCCCTAACTAGAAATCAACCCAGTGACCTTTTAGTTTACAGAAAGATGCCCAACCACATGGACTAGGGGCCAATCTGAACATTTTAATCCCATCACCTTTTTTTGCCTGTCCCCCAAACCTCCTTCCAACCTGATAACTATCAAAACATTCTCTGTGTCTATGCTTCTGTTTCTGTTCTGCTTGACCATATATTTTTCAGATCAATTGTTGATAGATATTTATTTATTGCCAATATATTGTTAATCCTTTCTCCTCCTCCTTTTTGATTTAATCTTTATTGTATTTTTTCCACTACTATTTAATCCCCTTCTACTGTCCTTCCCCCAACAATCACCACATTGCTGTCCATGTCCATGAGTCCTTTCTTCTTTTTACTCAAAGTCTTGCCCCCTAATCTTCCCTCTACACTAGCTGTCATGTACTCTCGTCTATGAGTCTGTCCCTGTTTTGCTTGTTAAATCAGTTTGTTGATTAGATTCCACGTGAGCAAAATCATATGGTATTTGTCTATTTCACTTACTATAATGTTTTCAGGACCATTTATACTGTCACAAAAGGTAAAATTTTCTTTTTTATGGCTAAGTACTATTCCATTGTATAAATAACCCATAGTTTTTTTATCTGCTCATCTATTGATTGACACTTAGGCTGCTTCCATATCTTGGTGATTGTAAATAATGTTGTAATGAACAGACGGGTGCTTATGTCCTTTTGAATTAGTGTTTTGGGTTCCTTCACATATATTCCCAGAAGTGGGATTGCTGAGTTAGAAGGGAGATCCATTTTTAATTTTTTGAGGACTCTCCATACTGCTTTCCACAGTGGCTGCACCCATCTGCATTTCCACCAACACTGCGAAAGAATTCCCCTATCTCCACATCCTCACCAGCACTTGTTGTTTGTTGATTTATTGATGATAGCTATTCTGATAGGTGTGAGATGGTATCTCATTAAGGTTTAATTTGCATTTCTCTGATGATTAATGGCATTGAGCATCTTTTCATATGTCTATTGGCCATTTGTATGTCCTCTTTGGAGAAGTGTCTATTCAGGTCCTTTGCCCATTTTTTAACTGGGTTGTTTGTATTGGTGTTGAGTTTTGTAAGTACTTCATAAGTTCTGGATATTAACCCTTTATTATATGTGTCAGTGAATATATTATCCCATTCTTTGGGTTGTCTTTTTATTTTGTTGATGACTTTCTTTGCTGTGCAAAAACTTTTGAGTTTGATGCAGTCCCATTTATTTATTTTTTCTTTTGTTTCCCTTGTCTGAGGAGATATATCTCACACAAAATTTCTGCAAACAATGTCTGAGATTTTGCTACCTATGTTTTCTTTAAGGATTTTCATGGTTTTTGGTCTAATATTTATGTCTTTAACCTATTTTAAATTTATTCTTGTGTGTGGTGTAAGAAGGTGATCTAGTTTCATTTTTCTGCACTCACCTGCCTAATTTTCCCAACACCACTTATTGAATAAATTATCTTTATCCATTTTATGTACTTGCTTTCTCTGTCAGATGTTAACTGGCTATAAAGTTGTAGCTTTACTTCTGGGCTCTCTATTCTCTTCCATTGATCTATGTATCTGTTTCTATGCCAGTACCAGGCTATTTTTACTACTATGGACTTGTAGTATCATTTGATATCATGTAGCATGATTCCTCCAACTTTGTTCTTCTTTCTCAGGATTGCTGTTGCTAGGCAAGGCCTCTTGTGGTTCCATATAAATTCTTGAAACATTTGTTTTAGGTCTGTGAAATATGTTATTGGAATCTTGATAGGAATTGCATTGAATCTAGATTCAATCTATAAATTGCTTTGGGCGGTTTGGACTTTTTAATGACATTAATTCTTCCTATCCATGAACACAGTCTATGCTTCCACTTATTTGTATCTTCTTCAATTTCTTTCTTCAGTGTCTCATAATTTCCCAAGTATAAGGCTTTTACATCCTTGGTCAGGTTTGTTCTTAGGTATTTTATTCTTTTTGAATAAATTGTAAGTAGGATTGTTTTCTTAACTTACTTTTCTGTTAGTTCATTATTGACATATAAAAATACAATCAATTTCTGGATATTAATTTTGTATCCTGCTACTTTGCTGAATTCATTTATCAATTCTAATAGTTTCTTGGTAGAATCTTGGAGGTTCTATATGTAGAGTATCATGTCATCTATAAATGAAGACAGTTTTACTTCTTCCTTTATAATTTAGATGCTTTTTATTTCTTCTTTTTGTCTGATTGCTGTGGTTAAGACTTCCAGTACTATATTCAGTAAGAGAGGTGAAAGCAGACATCCCTCTCTTGTTCCCTATCTTAAGGGGGACTCTTGTACTTTTTGCCCATTGAGTATGATGCCGGCAGTGGGTTTGTCATGGATGGCTATAGGAAACCAATCCACCTGGCAATGGCAAATGTAGCCCAGCACTATTGGAAAACCAATAGGTGCATGTTGGCGCACAGGAAGCCAAACCCACAGATCAGCTTTTCCATGGGAAACCAGGCCTGCACTATGGCTTTGCTTTGATGCTTGCTCTTATTGAAACTTCCTCAACCTGAACTGAAGCAGCAAATGCTTACTGCATATCTTTAAAGTAACTTCTTGAAGTCTGTGCTAATTCTCCCAAGGATGGAGTGTAACCAGACCAATCACTGTTATCGTTCTTTTGCATTTGCAACATTTTTTCCTTGTTAATCTGTAAGAAGTAATCAGTATCATCCTTTCCTTTGTTATCTGTAAAAAGTTATCACCTAAAGCAAACCTGACTATAATGAATGAGAACCTTCTTTGATGTATGCTATTAAAAAGCAATAAAAGCTCGTCCAGGCAAGGGCCAGGGCACTCTCTCTCTCTCTCTCAGAGAGTGGCCATGCCATCCCTTTTTCTACACAGGACTTCTGTAGTTTGTGTGAATTTGTTGGTCGTATCCACAACACCATGGACACTGCTGGCCAGAGTCTGCATCAGATGGTCTTTATTATGTTTAGGTATGTTCCCCCTATTCCCACTTTACTGAGAGTTTTGGCTGCTAGATTCATAAATGGCTGCTGGATTTATCAAAACTTTTTCTGCATCCTTTGATATCATGTGGTTTTTATCCTTCTTTTGTTTATGTACTGAATCACATTTAATGATTTGTGAATGTTGTACCAACCTTGCATTCCTAGAATAAATCCCACTTGATCATGATGTACGATCCTTTTGATTTACTGCTGTATTCAGTTTGCTAATATTCCTTGAGGATTTTCATCTTCTTCTTAAAGAAGACCCTTCAACATTTCATAAAATAATAATTTGCTGGTAATGAACTCCTTTAGATTTTTTTTTTATCTTGGAATCTCTTTATTTAACCTTTAATTCTAAATGATAGCTTTGCTGGGTCGAGTAATCTTGGTTGTAGTTCCTTGCTTTTCATCACTTTGAATGTTTCTTGCCAATCCCTTCTGACCTGTGATTTTTCTCTTGAGAAATCATCTGACAATCTCATGGGAGCTCCCTTTTAGGTAGTGAACTGCTTTTTTCTTGATGCTTTTAAGATTCTCCCTTTGTCTTTAACCTTTGACATTTTAATTATGATGTGTCTTGAGGTGGGCCTCTTTGGGTTCATCTAGTTTGGGACTCTCTATGCTTCTCGGACTTGTATGTCTACTTCCTTCACCAAGTTAGAGAGGTTTTCTGTCATTATGTTTTCAAATATGTTTTCAATTTCTTGCTCTCTCTCCTTCTTCCAGTACTCCCATGATGTGAATGTTGGTATACTTTAAGTTGTCCCAGTCAATGGTCATAGCCAGTCCTTGCAGCTGATCAGCCTGGGTAAATCTCTCCCACTGACCTGCCAACAGCAATCAAGGATCAACTGCAAGAGAAAAGTCTACTCACCCCCCACGAGGGCACACCTCAAGTACCCAGCTTGAGTGAAAAAAGAGGCGGTACCACTAGACCCTGTAAAACTCCTACTATATTGGGCCACTATATCAAACCTAGAAGTTGTAGAAGCTGTACATAACACATAAAACACAAACATAGGAGACTGCCAAAATGAGGAGACAAAGAAACATAGCTCAAATGAAAGAACAGAAAAAAACTCCAGAAAAAGAACTAAACAAAATGAAGATAATCTACTAGATGCAGAGCTCAAAACACTGGTTATAAAGCTGCCCAGGGAACTTAGTAAGAATCTCAACAGCGTGAAAAAGAACCAGTCATAAATGAAGGATAATTGAAATAAAGAATAGTTTACAGGGAATGAACAGTAGAGATATAGTTGAGAATCAAATCAGTGATTTGGAATAAAAGGAAGCAAAGGCACCCAATCAAAAGAGCAAAAAGAAAACAGAATTAAAAGTAATGAGATAGCATATGAAGCCTCTAGAATTTTCTTAATGTTACAACTTTTTCTCTTTCTTCTCTTTCTTTCTCTTCCTTCCATTTCCTTCATTTTCTCCTGTCTTGACTTTCCATAAGTATTAGTTTCTTATAGGTACTCTAAAAAATTACTACAAACTCAAGACAACACAAAATTTATTATCTTATAGCTTTGAGTTCAAAGTACTAAATCAGTTACACTGGCCTAAAATCAAGGTGTCAGCAGGCCTGTGCTTTTTTTGGAAGTTCTAAGGGAGAATTTGCTTCCTCTTCTTCTCTAGCTTTTAGTGCCCATCTGTATTCCTTGGCTTGTAGCCCCTCTCTTTATCTTCAAAACCAACAGAGCAGTGTCTGCTCTCCTCTCTGACCTTTGCTTCTTTCCTTATGTCTTTTCTGTCTGATTCTGATCCACCTGCCTTCCTCTTATAAGGACCCTTGTAATTATATTGGGCTAATCTGGATAATATAGCATAATTGTCATATCTCAAGATCAGTACCTTAATTATATTTGCAAAATTGCTCTCACTATGTAAGGTAACATTCTCAGGTTGAACATAAGGATATGGACATGAGGCAGGAGACAGAATAGAACAGGAATGGGAAAGTCCTGAGACATTGCAGTTGTCTTCAGTCAGCATCCTGACTTCCGTGACTCACCTTGTGACAGCTGGCAAGGAGTCAAGCTTGCTCACCAGAGTTTCAATTGCACCTTTGCCACATTATTCTAAAGTAGCATTGCAGCTTTCCTTCCTATGTGGATCATCAAGCAGAATCAGGGGACCCAGTAAAACCTGTACCCTTTGGGCAGAAGGGGTCCATTCTCTGGTCAAAAGTGGTCTGCTCCTGTATCTTGAGAAGTATACTTCGCTTAAGAAATCTCATTTGTTTTGCCTCACTTAACTCTGTTTATGTAGTCTGTTCAGTTCCCTGTTTGTGTCCACCAAGAGCCTGAATCCCAAATCCATCTGCAACAGACATTTTGGGGGCCCATTACTCAGCTGTTTCCCCCACAACCCATTTTATCCTTCCTTCTACTTTCCCCTGTATCCTTCCCTGTCTGTTTTCCTTCTTGCTGACCTGACCCTCTTAGAGGAGCACACCTGCCCCACCTTTAATTCACATATGGTCAAAATAAGTAACTCTCATTTTGTCAAACAAATTGCAAAGTAAAGGTGACAGAGAATAGTCATAATACTCCACTAGATTATGAGGTAGAAAAACTCATTTTTTCAAATACATAAATTGGATGGACGATCTGCTACTAATTTACCTCTTAGAGTTTATTTTCATGATAATCAACCACAAAGAACTGCATATCTGTGATGTTACTCAAGTTAAGCTCTATTTTCTCTTGCTACCAGCTACCTTTTTCTCAACTAACAAATTTTTTTACACTTGACCTTTCTCGTTTCCTTTGATATTTGTAAGAATTCTCTTATTCTTTTAGCCAATTGGCATGGAAGGAAGAATTTAGATTAGGATTCTAAATAACTGAAATTAGATTCTGGTCTGACACTAGCTGAATGACTTTTGGCAAATTGTTTAGCTTTTTTGAGACTCAGTTTCCTCATGATTAAAGAAAAGGTAAAAAAATGCTTATCTCAATGATGTGCTGTAAAAAATAAATAATTTATATAATGCCTGAAAACTGTGATGTTCTAAGAAAATGTGAAATAGAAATATTGTATGTGAGACTTTCTGACAAAGTTGTTGCAAGGTTAAGGTTAAATGAAACGATGCATGCCAAGCATGAAGTAAATTGCTGCTTCTACTGCTACTAATAATAATAGCAATGACTTACATGTGGTGAGTGAATCCTATATGCCAACCACTGTGCTAAGCACTATACAGACAAACAATTTATTTTCACAACAACCTGGTAAGTTAGATTCTACAAAACTATGTCTATTTACTGATGAAAAAGAATCTCTTTAACTTCATATTATTTTGATATCCAGAGTTAGTGCTCAAATAATATAATGTCATATATAATAAGGTGACTCAATGTACTGTTAAACCCTGTGTTTTATATAATCAAAATCAGTAATTAGATCTATTAGACAAGGCCTCTTATAAGAAATGTTACAGCAAATTGTCCACTGGGGAGTGTCTGAATAGGCCCAGTGCAAGGAGAATTACATCAGCAGGCCTGAGAGTGAAGTGATGAGCGGACCAACACAGGTAGGAAGGAAGGTCCTGGTATTGCTTTCCAGTCGGAGTGTGGTTCCCAAAATTCCACAAAATTACCCATGAGGAAATTCTAGAAAAAAACTTTCATGGTCACATTAGTTTGGGAAATATTGAATGTAATATTACTTTCCTGGAGATTATTTGTGTTGCATTTTATCACACTCAAGGCTTTGCTAAGCTCAGCAATAGAGAAATATACTTAAAATTGTGACATTTGAGGAGGCCCCAGAACTAGCTTCATCTCTCCAGGTTTTTATTTAGTGCACTGTGGTCTTACACTCCATGCAGGAAATAGAGTTATGTCTTATGTTTCACAGTTTACCTCAAGGCTTTCATGTGTTTCTGCAAATTCTGTCCTAGTTCTGAAAGTTAGGGCACTTTCTCCCTCTGGGAATTTAGGCTGTACATACACCAGCCATGGCTGTAACCTCAGCTCCCTCCCACCTCACACTTGCTGGTGAAGATTGAGACATAATACTTTGTGGTTGTCCTAAGATAGGAATGCACAGAGAAGAAAGCAAACTAATGTACTGGATATGAAACATGTACTGGACATTTGGGGGAATATGCTACTTGATACTTTATTTTCTTTAACTTTTCTCCCTTCTAAAGGCGAGATTATTGTTCTATTTTACAAATGAGTAAATAAGAATCAGAGAACCTTAAATAACTTGCCTAAAGTCACACAGCTTCTACTTTTGCAGAACTAATACTTGAACTAAGATTTTTTATAACATTGGAAGGCCATGGCTGTACCACTCCTCCACTGCTGTTTCCTCATGGTTATCCATCCACCACCAACATTAAACGTCTGTGCACCTGGACATGTTTGAGACACTGGCGATGATCATCCACCAACACCCAGGCCGTCTGCCGGAGGAGCCGGGAGTTTGGAGCCAAAAGAATGCGTACTACGTGAATGACTATGTTAGAGTAAATGTTATGTTAAAATATTCACTTCAAACATAACAGTTTATTCATTGATTAAGATTAGTGCTTCATAGCTCTAAAACATAATATTCAAAGTGAATACTTTAAATGAAAAGATACTTCTTCTTTCTTTAAAAAGCCCAAGTTGTTATATAAACAGCTCTGATTTGTCAGACAAACAAAAAACAAATTGTTATCTTTCACATTTGACTATCAGAAAACACAGGGTCCTGATGTTATATTTTATTAAATAAGTTGGAATACTTTTCATAGTTATTATTTCCCTAGCATTAATTTTAATCAGCTTAGCCTAACACTCACTTACATCAGTCACTTGGCAGATAACTCCACATTCTTTCTATTTAAAATGGTTGAACCTAGTGTAATTTTATGAAAAAATTTATTTATACACTTTATAAAATTGCATACTATATCAAGTATGTACAATGAAAAGGAAGCATCTCACTTTATCTCAGCCCCTCAAGTTCCCCATTCTCTTCCCAACAGTAATCACTGTTAACAGTTGAGTCTTCTGTAAACTTTATGTGCATTGCATATACATACACCTTCACGAGGTTTAATTTTTACATAAAAGGGCTGTATGGTTTATATTGTTTAGTAACATACCCTTTTCACTTAATATGCCTTAGTGATATTTCTAAGTCCATACAACTAGATTTCATTGCATTAAAGCCGTGTAATTTATTAAAGTACTGGTATTTGAATGATATTTAGTATTTTTTATTTTATCACTACTATAATGCTGTTATGAACATCTTTATGATATCTTTCTTCAGTATAATGCAGTATGCACTTCTAGGCATTGGCCCATCCAGCATTCATTATCTATGTTTTTTTAAAATTATGAAACCCGAAGGACCTTTGTTACTGGAATCTCCTCTCCCACTCGTCCGTATGGTTTAGAGAGAACCCTGTCCCAATCAACCAAGTGTGGCCCAGGCCTATAGCAGCCAGAATGCCCCATACACACTGCATCACAGGGTTCGCCTCGGTGATGCACACGTGAGCCATTGGAGCCAGTGAGTGTCACAGCTTTTATTAATTCGAAAGGAAGGGAATTAGTATTGTCTACTGAATATAAGTCAAATACAACACAGTTTTGAAACCTATACAACCCTTCTGTCACCGCCATGAGTGAACCTGTCTGGGAATGGGGCCAAAGTAAAGGAAGCAGAGCCAAGAAGCAGAGAGAGAAATAAGCCCTGTTTTCCTGATGTCAGTCCCTGGAATAATATGTCTTTGGTGCTAGCAAGACCACACTTTACAGTTATGTGAACCAACACATTTTCTTTTTCTTCCTAAGTAAGTTAGATTTTCTGTTGATGTCAACCAAACAATATCCTAGTGATACCGATAAATACCTGGAAGTATATAATTGTCAGGCTATTTAAAAGCATGCACAGTTAAAATTGTAACAGATATTGAAAAACTTCCCTTTGTAAACTCTACCAACTTAAAATATAACAAATCCCTAACCATCAAGAACATTGTAAGTAGTTTTATTTTTTGATATATATAATTAATATAGATAAATAAAGTATAATGAAAATAATTCATTTAAAATTTTATTATCCACTAACTGAGTAGGTTGGTCTTTTCATATATGTTTTGGTCATGTGTAGTGTTTCTTCTGTGGCTTAACTGTACATACATTTTTTCTATTTTTCTATTAAGTCATTTATATGATTTTAATATGGTCTTCATATGTCCTGCAAATTAACAAAATTAATCAAATCATTTTACTCAGAATGCATATATTTTCTTCCAAAATATGCTTTTTCTTAGAACATTATTTATGATGTTCTCATATAGATTATTAAAATATTACTATAGTGACATTGGTCAATTTTCTCAGTAATTAATAGATTTTTTTTGTCTTGTTTGGAGGCTCTTTCTAAACCAGTATTAACCTTTTAAAATTTTAATTTTATCCCTAATTTTAAATTATGTTTTACCATTTTATTTATAAAACATTTTTGCATGTTGTAAAGTCATATATAATGGATAGTTGATTATGCTAATACTATTTGCTAAATAGTTCATTCTTTCCCAATGGTTTAAAATGATATTTTTATTAGTTATATTCTTCTTATGCCCATGTCTGTTGCTTGACTTTATTCTGCTTCACTGCTCTACTTTATTTTTTGGACTCAGGTAGACACAATTTTATTAATTATATTCCTTATTTTATGAAATACTGTCAACATTGGATTATGAATTCCCTGGTTCTGTTTATGTAGTGGGTCTGCCAATGTAGCATATATCTGAAAATTCATCTCAGAGAGCAAAATTTAGGACCTTCACAATGACCTACCTCAAACTATTTGCTTTCCTTCTCCCCATCCTATTTCCTGCCAACCCATTGTTCTTTTGCTTTTTTTTGTAAATACCATAAGCATTTTATAAATTCACTACTTATTTCTACAACTAGCCATTTTATGTTAATTTGGTAACATGAACACAATGAGACCAGAGATGCTCTTAGAATTTGCAGGACCCTGGAGAATTTGTGTGTGTGTGTGGCACCTCTAGCCATAAATAATTTGATACTTTAAACAAGCATGCTGGAACCTGTCTGGCTACATAATCTCATGTGATCCCATGAATCAAATACTTTTCTGATATGTAGAAGGGATCTGCTTGGCAGATGGCCCTCCTGGAATTAGGGTGGTGCCAGCAGGAGAGCCCTGTAGGCATGAATTTACAGTCTCTAGGGCAGAGGGTCCCAGATTAGAGGGTCTGAGAGTGCCTCAAAGATAAGAAACAGTGGCCAAGGCCAAC
Source organism: Artibeus jamaicensis (assembly GCF_021234435.1). NCBI lineage: Eukaryota > Metazoa > Chordata > Mammalia > Chiroptera > Phyllostomidae > Artibeus > Artibeus jamaicensis. Next base: position 14,491,569 of record NW_026521911.1, on the reverse strand, counting down.
AGGTTCTGGTCTGCATTCAGGGTGACCCTCAGCCCTGAATAGCATTGTAGGCTGAGGCTGGCCCCAGACGCTAGAGGGGAACTTAGAGAATTTTGAGGAAGTCATTTGCAAACATGAAGTTCACTGACTTTGAGGTTAGCATTCAGGGCAAGGGCTTGCTCTTGCCTGGGTGTAAAGGCAATACTGACATCTGTAAAGTTTTCTTCTGGATGTCTAGCCCAAAATAAAGCAGGCCATATAAATATTTAACTTTAGGAGATAACGCTCAATATTTTTATAATGTGGTTGCACTAATCTGTGTTCTCACCACCATTCTCTTCTGCAGCTCCACAATTTCTCTAACACTTGGCATTATTAGAGTTTTTAACATTTATCATTCAGGTGTGAAATATGTTTCAATGTGATTTTTGATTTCTCCAAAAGAAATCTAAAAGCAGTTACTTATATATTGTACTAAGGGTTTAAGTTTATTATATGTATTAATCCATATAGAGCAGGGGTCAAAAATTTTGACAAAGAGCCAGATGGTAAAAAACTTTGGCTTTTTGAGCCATATATTTTCTGTTGAAACTATTTAACCCTGTTGCTTTAGCATGAAAGAAGTTATACACAATCCATAAATTGATAAAAATCTTGATATCTTATAGGGAAAGTGTTATTCTCTTCTCTTATTCTTCACAAGTATTTGACTATCTTGGGTCCTTAGTCTTCACCTAATGGTAGATTATATCATTTCTATGTCAAGTAAAATATTTACTTACTAAGCTGGTTTAAAACCTGCTTCAGTTAAGTATTCATAAAGCTTGATGCCTCAGATGTGAGGACACAGTTCAGTCCCTGTTTTGATGAGAAGCAGTTCTTCAAGCCAGGCTGTAGTGGAAACAAGGCGTTCTAATGCTACATTTGATTTATTTCCATTATTCCTGGGTTTGATGAAAAAAAGATTTTTTCAATAGTTAAACAGCTAAAATTTGGGGTTTGTTAATTACTTTCATATCCTAAAATCTATATAGGGTGTTATATTAAGATAATGTATGCCTAGTTGCTAAAACAAACTCCATATCTTAGTGTTTTAAAATAATAAAGGTTTGTATTTTGCTCATATCACAGTCCAGGGTGCCTTGGAGGGTTGTGCTTTATGCAGTAACTCAGACCAGAATCTTTTCATGCTGTGTCATCTCCCTCTTTCACACAGGGTCCCAACAGGACAGGAGAAGAGTATGTGGAGATTCACTCAGATGGTCTTATGTGTCAGTCATGGAAGTGAAGTGTATCACTTCCTCTCAATTCTACAGGCCAAAATGCAGTTTATGACTCCAAGTTTACTTCTAAGGGTTAGGATACATAATCTTCCTCTATGTCCAGGAATAAAATAAAATTAATTTGGTGACTTTATAGCACTGTATCTGTTAGAGTTGATCTATGTATCATAACATGTAGTTTTACTTGTTTTAAGCTTGTATTTAAATTCTACAAAATTATGGTGACTTTTACTTATTTATTTTTTCCATGTCATGAATATTTATATATTGCATTTTTTCCACTACCACTTATTCCCCCCATACCCTCTTCTACCTCCACCTGTCCCCTCCCCCCATAGTCACACACTGTTGTTCATGTCCATACCATGAGTTCTTTCCATTTTTGCTTGATCCCTCCACCCCGCTAACTCCACCAGAGCTGTCAGCCTGCTCTCCATGTATGAGTCTGTCTCTGTTTTGCTTGTAAGTTCAGTTTATTCATTAGTTTCCACATGAGTTAAATAAGATGGTATTAATATTTGTCCCTCTCTGATTAGCTTGTTTCACTTATCATGCTCTCCAGGTTCATCCATGCTATCACAAAAAGTAAATTTTTCTTTTTCTATAGCCAAATAGTATTCCATCATGTAAATATATATTTGCTGATACATCTGATAAGGGTTTTGTATCCAAAATATATAAACAACTTCTAAAATTCAATACCAAAAAACCCAAACAATCCAATTAAAATATGGACAAGGGATGAATAGACACTTCTCCAAAGAGGACATACATATGGCCAATAGACATATGGAAAGATGCTCAGCATAACTAATCATCAGAGAAAAGCAAATTAAAACCACTATAATTAATTAATACCATCTCATGCCTGTCAGAATGGCTATCATCAGTAAATCAACAAACAAGTGCTGGTGAGGATGAGGAGAAAGGGGGACCCTTTTGCAGTGTTGGTGGGAATGCAGACTGGTGCAGCCACTGTGGAAAGCAGTATGGAGATACTTCAAAAAATTAAAAATGAAGCTACTTTATGACCCAGAGATTCCACTTCTGGGAATTTTTCCAAAGAAACCTGAAACACTAATTCAAAAGAGTATATGCACCTCTTTGTTCATTGCAGCATTATTTACAATAGCCAAGATTTGGAAGCAGCCCAAGTGTCCATCAGATGCGTGGATAAAACAGCTATGGTACATTTATGGAGACTTTTAGAAATCCATTAGTTTAAAAAGTTTGAGGGACATTTAGCTAAATATTGGAAAGTTCTGAGAGTGTTTTACTACAAGGTTACATATTTCCCTACAGGAAACACATAAAGTATAGACACAGATATATAAAGAGAGAGACCTGCTAAACAAATATGCTGAGGTTATCCTAATTCACTGGTAGAACTACCAGAATTATTGGTGCTTGTTTAAAAGATAAACATAAAAAAAGAAATCCAAGTATCTATGATAACTATAATGTATAGAGCATTTTCTATGCAGGAAAATACTGAATTCTAGCACCTTGATTCCTGTTTTTTATTCCATAGTGTAGGTATTTATTCTGTAAAACACTTTTATGTAATTTCTCTCTGATCATCTTTGAAAATAGTTGTAAATCATTATTTGTAAAGTCGTATTTTATAACTTCTAATTCACTCTACTTTCTCCATTAACTGCAACAACTTTGAGTGGATCAACTTGAAACCATGGCTGGCAGTAAATAATGGCCCCAGGGTAATGTCAAAAAACGTATGTGTTATTCCCTAGTGTCTGTGCATCATTTTGACATAGCTACTCTTCTGGGTTGCTTTATAGCCTCAGTAAGTCAGTAGAGGTCTACAGGGACATTGCTGAAATGGAAGAGCAGGAGATTGTTGAAGAAAGGGGGATCACCAAGGAAACGATGCTTCTCTTTGGGTATTTTACCCAAAGACTTAATGGAAACATTTCTATGCACTGACTAAATCATGAAAATTTGGGAATTGATGACTCTAACTTTGGTAAAATCTGAGAGTCTTCAGAACAACAGAGCAACACAAATATTCTCTGCTTACTAAGAGACACATTTTCCAAGAAAAAATAGATGCAATGTTTAATCCAAACTTCAATACATTTCAGAAATCTCAGCCAGTCCAACAAATGCATAAAATACTCACAGAAATTAATTATCCTCTAGCTCTTGGTATTTATTGTTTGGTATATAGATAATCAACAAATGTATAAAAGAAAGGTATATTATTTTCAAATTACTTATTTAGTTAATCAAGTTTGATATTTTTGCAGTATATAATCAATTTTTGTGAAAAAAGTCCAATTATAAAATTTTGCTTCTAGGAAGAAAATATTTCACCTAACCATGGCTTTACCTGTGGATGCTTACCATGGAATAAGTCAAAAGGCCAGGAAACATAAATGACTTCCTACTAAATATTCAGTTCTTTCAAAATTCATATTCCTTTCCCTATTCACTACCATATGTTAAGTTTGTTCCTTAGAAAGGAAAATATAAGAGAAGACTTGAGACAAGAGAAGTCTTGGGACAAGAGAAAGAAGATTCCTCTGATTTCCTGAGGATAAAGGACAAATTAGGCTCAAATGTTAATGGATACCTTTCACTTAAATTGTGTAGAATATCCACTAATTTATCTGCTACTGCATCAGCTGGAAGTCCTCACTTACCAGCTGTGATCATCAGGATATTTGCCCCCCCCATGACCTCCACATGCTAGTCCCTGAAACTTGTGAATATGTTACTTTAACAAAGAGACTTTGCAGATGTGATTAAAGTTCAGAATCTCAAGGTAGAGAGATCATCCTAGATTATCCAGGTGGGCCTGATCTGACACATGAAACATTAAAAATAGAGAACCTTTCCTGGCTACAAAGCAAGATGCAGTATGAGAATTTGACCTGCTCTTGCAGACTCCGTACAGAGCTACAGATGGCAGAGTTTAATCTCGGGGTTAAGGGACAGGGCAGCTTCAGCCTCACATGAGTTTGGAGAGTTTAGTAAATGGAAACTACTCTCCCTCGCAAGCTATGTAGCGTCAGTTTTTCTTATCTGTTCTTTTTAATGACATTAAGTTCAACTTCTGTTCATATGCAGGTAACAACTGGGAAAAAGGGAGGCCAGCAGATTTCCCAGATAATATAGATCAAACAAACAACTGAATACAGTTTACCTTTAGCATTCACTCATTTAGCCATGAAATGCCACTAATAGCACTATCTTTAAGCAGCATAAAGACTGTGAATTGTGGGAAGAAATAACTTAACAATTCACTTCCATTTGAATGGTATGACTTCTATGATATGGAAATCACTTTAATCCATTTTAATTAACTCCTATTGTGCCATTCAATAGTTAAAGTGTCTAGTATTCTCATTTGAAGGAGGTGTTTCCTGTAACAGACTGTCTTTACCTTTTCCAGGGAAAAGGCTGAAGCTGCGCACTGCATTAGGTGCCAGTGCATCCTGCTCTTAAAGAGCAGGGATTCTACCTCTGGATCTGAGGCTATTGGCACAACTATGAAACACAGGCCCTTCAAGCTAGGTAGGGTTAGCGGGTGTGTTTAAATTTTACCAATACTAGTAAATAGCCATACAGCTCAATGAAAAGAGCAAGCTTTTGGTGCCACAGGAAGCAAGTGGAATGTTATAGAATTGAGTTGAAGATGAAGCATTAAGCTAAAATGCCTAAGATTAAATAAAAAGAAGTGCTTCTATTTCTAACACTTTGGTGGTAGGCTGGAGCCATTGGGTGTCTCTGTGTGTGTGTTTTGGTGCTGGGTTGGATCCTCAAAAGCTAATTCTTCAATTCAGTCTTTAGGTGCTACATTTTGGGAGAGGAAGAACAAATTAAGAAACTACAGATGTTGTACCTAGCAACCCAGGGACTGCACAACTGAACGATACTCTGTGATCCATCCCAAAGGATCTGCTACTAAGGGGGCTTTGCACACTCACTTCCGTGCCTCCCACCCCACCCCCAAATAAAACCCACACAGGGACACTGCTGTAGGATTATTGCAGAGGCAGGAAAGTATGGTAAAAAGAAAGTCACACTGTCAGAGTTACGGAGACGCAGGTGGGGAATTGTAACCTGTGAGTTGATGAAGCGTGCTTGTTTGTTAAAGTGAGAAGAGAAGAGACTCTCTTTCCATTTCCATAAAAAATTAACTATTATAGGATGACTTCCCTGGGGAAAGAGGCTGCCACAAAACTGATAATATTTCACTGAATTGATGCTTTGGTGCTTTAGTTGTGGTTTATTTTATGAAAGCTTGGTACCTTTGCAGACAAAAATAAATCATTTGACTGGTTGAGGGAGTTCTTGGACCAACTGTGAGTGATTTCAATGTAGAAAGATTGTGTGTATGCACATGTGAGAATTTGTGCACTTGCAAAGAAGTGCCTAGTGAGGCAGAACCTTTTGGGGGTGGTCAAGGGAATAGCCATTTAAAAGCTGCTTGCAAGCAGACACCTGTGCCCGGAAGCACAGCCTGTGAAGAGTCAGTGGGAACACTGGTCTCCCTGCTGTTCCTGAGGAGCAACTGTCAAGCAAACGTCCCAGACGGAGGGAACAGTGAGAAACTGATAGGCAGTTTGCTGGACACCATGGGGCAGGTGAGGGAGCTGCAACAAAAACCATGGGGGTTTGGCCAGCTTGGCAGAGCCTGCTGAGCTGGAGCTGGTCACTGGCACTAAGATTTGGCTGGAGTCCTGATGACTGGTATGAGTCCTCTGTCTCCTTACCTAAATGTCTGTGGTTTGAGAAGTTCACCACCATAAGGATCCTGTGGTTGTAAAGCAAATCGAATACCCACACATTGTCAGGGGGTCGGGGGTAAGAAACAAGATTCATTCTTTTTGGCTCTGAGATTTTAGAGTTTAAATTCTGTCCGAAGGTAAAGTTCCAGGATACCTGCAGTTACTCATTTGCTTGAATTATGAATTATTTACAGGGAAGTTTCTAAATGGGAAGATGGACAGATTATTTCTCCTTGAAGACTAAAGTTACAAACTACTCTGGCCGGCCGGCAGGAAAGGACAACAGAAGTCCCCCAAATGATATGCAAAACAAGGAAGGGGTGAGATAACCAGACTCAGCATCAAAATCCGCGTTGTTGCAAAATGTGAAGAGTGTGTGGCTGGTGCTGATACTTTATCTGAGGCAGTCACACTGACACCATAAAGAGACCATATAATTCAGAGCCCAAACCTAGAGCCATTTGAAGTGGCAGGGTGAGAGAAGGTGACTATTGATAATTACACCTGGAAAGAGGCATACATTGAGACTGTTTGGGAAAACTGGGGTACAAACCCCAGAAACGTGGGGCAGACTGGTGTGCCCCTGTTGGTACGGCACTCCCTGGGGGGCCCACACTTCGTACCAGTGCACGGACTTCCTGGTCTCAGAGCAATGCCCTGCGGTGGCCAAACTCCTGAGGATCAGGGCCCTTTAATTTGCTGTGGGGAATCCAAAGTGCAATGTGGACTTGAGCAAGCCCTTGAGAGAAACTGGAACTTATTCCTGAGTCCAGAGTGAAAAAGACGTGTCTGATGATGAGTAGTCAACAGACACAGGGCCATTTTATTAGCATGAAACGTAATCTGTTACCAATATGGGTTTGTCAGTGTTGGAAGTAATGACTGACCATGGGAATAAAAGGACACACTAATGATATAATTACATGTTATAATGCAATTAATTAATAACTCCATTACTTCCTAAGGTATGTGCTGGTTTTCTGGTAGTTGAGTTGTTTCTAAAGAATCCAAAGCTTTCTCAGTTTCACGTGTGGACCTGATGGGTCAGTGTCTTGTCAAGCTTTACACTTTTCCTGACAGCCCAGAGAGATAAGAAGCTTCCAAGCTGTGTGACCATAAATTAATATTATTTAGTGGGCCTTCACAAAAATGTGGAAGGAAGGCATTTCCAAATGTGGTGTTTATTGTTTTAAGTCTTTTTGTTGACTGGATATTATTGTAGAAAATACAGGCATGTGAACATATTTTTTTTTTAATGTGAAATAGATTGATAAATTATAAATAAAACTAAAGCCATAAACTATAAAAGAGATATTTGAAATGATCAATTAGGCTTACTTAATTAAGTTTAATTGCCATTCCTTTCTTGCTCAAAGTCAGGAAGAAGAGCAACATTCTAGGAAAAGGAAGGAACTCTTTCTTTTATCAAAAGTCCTCAAACCTGGGAATTGGCAGAGGGTCAAAAGCTGCAGCCCAGCGCGGGAGGGTTGCTTACCATCCACAGCGGTGCGCAGCAGGAAGCGTCTGGGAGAGGAAGCTGGACGCTGCCTGTCCTCTGGAGCTTCCTCTGCCCCTGTTTCTGTGAACTGGCCCAGTAATGGGGATTCATTCCCCAGATGGTACAAGGGTTTCCTGAAAGCTGCAAAGAAGGGTTGGGGTAGGAAGGTGATGGATCAAAGTTACGTTAAATGTACAAGTAGGTATAAGACACTGAGCATTAATTGGTTACCCTTCCATTTAAAAAAGTGGAAAAATATAACATAATTAAGGTCTGATTATAATAGAATAAAACTCTACTAATTTAATCATACACCTTGCTGTGTAGGGATTTATTTAATTGGAAATTGGTGGCCTCTGTTTCAGGATTGGCTTCTTTCTCTGTTTGTGCTTTTTAAAATTCCACCCTGCATTCTGTTCCTTAGAAGTAATGTGGATGCATTCCCTCAGTCACTGACTCTGTCCCTGGTGCTCAGTGAAAGCCCTTGTCTTTCTTCCTCTGAGTCCCCTTCCTCCCCCTCGTTTTGTGGCTGATGTTAGATTGATGGTTGCAACAAGATAGAGGGGTTTTTTAACCGGGGATTCGAGGGTCCTACACATGAGCCTCGTCCTGCTGCAGCCCCCTGTGCACCTGCTCCACTCTCCCACCACACACCCCACTCACCTCCTGCAGGGCACAGGCAGCAATGCCCCAAGGGAAGCCGATTCATGGAAGACAACACCAGTCCCTCAGTGAAACCCTACGCCTGGGGTTTCAGTTTTGGGTAACAAATTCAGTTTCTTGACTTGACATAAGATGTTTGTTCAGCTTTTCTTTTGGTGTGTGTGTGTTAACTTTTATAAGTTGTATCTTTCAAGAAATCTGTCCATTTCATGTAAGTTGTCACATTTTATTAGCCCAAAGTTGTTTATAATATTCTCTTATTCTTTTAATGTGTACAGTTTGTGTGGGCAAATCCTACAAATTAAACATTCATTACTGATGTTGTTGACATATGTTCTCTCTCCTTTTCTCATGAAAATCTCGATAGAGGATCATCAGTTTTGTTGATTTTTCTCAAAGAACCAGATTTTAACTTAGTTAATTTTCTCTGTTGTCTGTCTCTTTTCAATATAACTGATTTCTTCTCTTGTCTTCATTAATAACTTACATGTTTGCTTTTGCTTTTCTAGTTTCTTCAGATGGAATGATAGATCTTTCTTCTTTCTTAATTTATGCATAAAAATTGCCACTTACCAGTGCTTTAGCTGCATCCCAAAATTTTTGACATGCTGTATTTTAATTTTCTTATCAGTTCAAAATATTTTATAAATTTTCTTGTATTTTGTCTTTGAACCATGAATTATTTTAAAAGGTATGGTTTCATTTCTAGGTAAATAGAGTTTAACTCAACGTTCATTGTTATGCAGTTCCAATTTAATCCTATTGATGTGAGAGAATATACTCTGTCTAACTCAGATTTTTAAAAAGTTGGTGGTCTGGTTTAGTGAATCTGCCCTGTGTACTTGAGAAGAATGTGTATTCTTTAGTTATTAGATGTAGTGCTCTATAAACACAATTAAAGTGGTTCATATTGCTTTTGAGATCTTCTATGCCCTTGTTGAGTTTTTGTTTAGCTGTTCTGTTATTTGCTCAAAGAGAAGTGTTAATGTCTTCTACTGTTATCAAAAAATGAGCTTTAATTTTCTGAATTTTTGACTTATGCATATGGAGATTCCATAATTAAGTACACAGACATTGATAATAGTCCTGAAATTGCTAATCTATGTATTTTATACTTATTCCATCCACTTACATTAAACCCATTCTGTGCCTTTTTTATGAGGGGTAACCCGCCAAAATGGACTTTATTTATAAAAAATTGTGTATCTATTCTTACATGTTTAAACTTCAGTCACTTTCAAAGTATTCTCCATTTGATGCAATACACCTATCCAGAAAGACTTTCTTTTTCCCACTGCTTAAAACAGTTTTTGAACTTACTGATTTTGATGCCATTTAGTTTTGGCATCACCTCTAATGCCAAAGTTTTTTTGTTTCACCTCTTCCCCATTTCAAAACATTTCCTTTTGTGGACTTTTTTTTTTTTAATCTGGGGGAATTAAAAAATGTTGCTTGGGGTAAGATTGGGTACATAGAGAGGGTGGGGCACACGGGTCATACCATTTTTTGGTCAAAAACTGCTGAATACTCAGCAAGGTATAGGCAGGTATGTTCATCAATCACCCATTATGAAATGGACAAATGCATTGAGTCTTCAAAAAAAATTCACTGAAGCTGAAGCATCCTCTCACAACAATGCCAGCTGGTACATTGATACAGATGGGTTCCTAGATCACTCACCTAGCGGGGGAAGCCTGTACCACAAGGAACCTGCCCTTCAGAAGAAGATAGAAGATAATTCCATTGTTTTGAGAGGGTCCCCCCCTTGTATTTTAGGTGAGGTACTTGTAGCAGCCACCTATGGTTAAATCTTGCCTTTACTCTGTTGATCTCTGTAAGTTAATTGGAGTATTTAAACCAACAACAGTTTATATAATTATTAATATGCTTGGATTTAGTTTTCTAATTTCCAATGCTTGGATACTGTTTTCTTATTTCTTTACCTCCTCTGTTTTTAGTTTCTATTCTCTCCTTTATTAGGGGGAAATATGTTTAGTATTCCTTCTTAATTTTATTACATGGCTTTTTTGATTGCTGTGAATGTGTGTATTTTATTTTTAGTGGTTCCTAAGAGATTACAATATACATACCTAACCTTTCACAGTCTACTAGAATTTCATTTAGTATTTCCCATAGTAAAGATCTGGTAGTTTATTTCACCTGAAAATTCCTTTGTCAGGTTTCAGTTCTAAAAGATATTTTCACTGGATATAGAATTGATAAGATTTTTTTCTTTTCTTTTTTTTTTAATACTTCAAAGATGTTGTCATCTGGCCATGATGGCTTCTGATGAGAAATCAATAATCATTCAAGTCATTGTCCTCCTGGCAGTAACATGTCATTTTTCTCTAAATACTTTCAAAACTTTATATCTGAATTTAGCTTTTTGTCTATAATGTGTCTAGTGTTAGGGTTTTTTTCACTTTATCCTTTTGAAACTTACTGAGCATTTCCAATCTATAAATGTATGCTTCTTATGAAAGTTGGCAAATATTCAGCCATTATATCATAATTTTTTTCTGCTTCAATATCTTTCTCCTCTTCTGGGAGAGCTCCAAATATACACATACTGGACCTTTGACACTCAATAGGTCTCTGAGACTCTATCCAATTTTTTTCAATCTTTTTATTCTTTGTTACTGTCACTATGAGATATCTGTCCAGAAGGTATCCAGCTAAGTAATATGAAAAATAGAGACATAATAAATACAGACATTTGTTTATTATTTTTTGTACAAGGTACAAAAAACATTGTACACAGGACAATGACACCTTCAGTTCCCTTCAAAGTTGGCAGCTTGAAACCTCACACAGTTCTCCCAATCACCATCAGTTTCCCTGTAGTATTTTCCTGAATGTCATCAACAGTCTGATATCTCCTCCCTTTCAAAGGTGATTTTAGTTTTGGGGAAAGCCAGAAGTTTCAGGACAACAAATTTGTTCCATAGGGAGGCTGAGTCACCTGGGTGATTTGATGTTTCTCCAAAAATGTCTGCATGAAATATGATACTTGAGTGGGCATGTGTGTTGCTGTGATGAAGCTGCCAATCACCAGTTGCCCATAGCCATGGTCTTCTGAATCATCCAAATAGTTTCCACAGAGGAATGATCAAACTTAATGCAAAATTCGATGCAGATTCATTGCTGTACACACTCAGTCATTTTGAATGTAACAGCCACACAGTACACAACATGCTTGCTCAATGGCCCCCACTGACTAGTACAGGGAAATTGTCTTTATATATGAACTTGTATTCTAATCCACTCTCCTTGGCTGCCAGGTTACAAAACAGCATAGTAATGCAAACTTTTTATAGTGTAAACTGTTCTCCTTTTACATGTATTAACAATGGCTGAACTTTTTCTGGATAGACATTGTGTATCTGCTTTGCTTTTGAGTCCATCCAGTAATTCTTTATTTCAGATATTAAATTTTCAGTTCTAAAATTTTCATTCTAAACTTTCCATTTTGTTCTTTTTTGTTGTTTTATTTCCTGTTAAGATATTTTATCTTTTTATTCATTTTATTTATGTGTTTTATCTTTGACCTCATGGGACATAATATTCCTTTAAAATTTTTGAAAATTCTAATATTTATTTTGATGCATCCTTTGATTTTTTTTTTGAGACAGGTTATATTTTTCTGCTTCATATGTCAGGTAATTTTGAATTGTATCTTAGACTCTGTCAACTATGACAGTCTTCTTCAGAATGTTGATATTTTTGTATTAGCAGGCAATCAACAAGTGAGCTTTGGATTAAAAAAAAATAACTATCTCTGTATGTTTTAGTTTCTATAGAAATCAGTTTGAAAAAGTAATCCCTGCTCTCTTCAGAGGATTACTGCGGTAATCAAATGTAATAATCTGTGGGAAAATATTTTGATAGCTAAGGGTACCCTGCAAAATGCAAGGAAGTTCTGGTAACTGCATTTGATGGGACATTGTATAAAGAGCCATGGGCAGTAAATATAATACACAATTAGTTAAGGCAACTTGAACGAAACTAAATGAAGAGGCAAAATGTTATTAGAAGTCCAGATAAAGCAATAGTAGAATAATGTCTTTAAGACTACATGTGTCTTTAAAATTAAAAGGCAGTAATGAAGAATGTTTTAAAATTATTTTTAATTTTATGTTTTGCCCTGGCTGATGTGGCTCAGTGGATTGAGTGCTGGCCTGAGAATCAAATCATCACTCGTTCAATTCTTAGCAGGGGCACATGCCTGGTGTGCAGACCAGGTTCCCCATCTGGGGGCATGTGAGAGGCAAATCGATCGATGTATCTCTCATGCACTGATCTTTCTCTCTCTCTTTTTCTCCCTGCCTTCCCCCTCTCTAAAACATAAGTAAATAAAATTGTAAAATATATATATAATTATTATTTTTTAACATTACAGTTTACATTTAACATTATTTTGTATTGATTCCAGGTGTATAGCATAGTGATTAGATGATTATGTACTTCACAAAGCTCCCCTGATATTTCCAGCACCCAACTGGCACCCTTCATCAGATGTGTCATTGGTGAATATTTTCTCTTATTTAGTGGGTTGTCTTTTCATTTTGTTGATGGCTTCCTTTGCTATGCAAAACCTTTTTAGTTTGATGTAGTCCTATTCATTTATTTTTTCTTTTGCTTCCCTTGCCTGGGGAGATATATCAGAAAAAATATTACTAAGAGAAATATTTTAGGAAAAGAGATTCTACTGCCTATGTTTTCTTCTAGAAGTTTTATGGTTTTGAGTCTTACATTTAAGTCTTTAATCCATTTTTTAGTTTTTTTTTCATATGGTGTAAGAAGGTGGTCTAGTTTCATTTTTTGCACATATCTGTCCACTTTTCCCAGCACCACTTTTTGAATAGACTGTCTTTAGCCCATTTACGTGCTTGCTTCCTGTGTCAAATATTAATTGACTATAAGGGGGTAGGTTTATTTTTGGGCTATCTATTCTGTTCCATTGATGTATAGGTCTATTTTCTCACCATTACTATGCTGTTTTGATCATTATAGCCTTGAAGTATAATTTGATATCAGACAGCATGATTCTTCTAACCTCGTTCTTCTTTCTAAAGATTACTATGGCCAGTTGGGTTCTTTTGTGGCTTCATATAAACTTTTCAATTATTTATTCTAGGTCTGAGAGATAATGCCATTGCTATTTTAATAGGAAATGCATAGAATCTATAGATTGCTTTGGGTAGTATGGATATTTTAACAATGTTTATTCTTCTTATTCATAAGCATGGTATATTCTATTTATGTGCATGATTTACATTCTTTAAAGTATTACATTAGTTGCTTGAGCTTAGGAAGGAAAGAATGGAAACTGAGAGAATCATTAGAAAGCTATGGTCAGGGTCTAGGTGAGAGACATTATGACCACCCTTCAAGCAGAGTGGTGGTAGTGGAGATGGAGCTGAAAGATTGGCTATATTTTAAAAGGAACACTGAGAGGATATGCGGACAGATTGGATGTGCTTTTCTGTGAGAGAAAAATAATTGTGGATGACTCTAAGGTGTTTGGGGAAGGGTGGTACCAGTTGCAAAGATGGGGAGAACTGGGCCTGGTATTTTGATGGGGATTGCACTGGATTTATAGATTGCTTTGCAGTATGGACATTTTAACAATGTTAATTCTTTCTAGAAGGGGGGGTTTTGCTTAAATTTAAACTTCAATTTTTTTTTAACAATTTGAACATTTCAAGAGAGAAAGAAAAATTACGTTACCCGGAGCCTATAATGTAACTTCTCTTAGTAATCTAGAAGAACCATACTTTATTTTCATATCATGTTTAGTGGTTTCCGAAACATTTTCTCATCTGTTTCTTCATTTGAACTTTACAACAGCTTTGTGAAGTAGTAAAGACATTCATTTAAGTTTGTGTGAGAAAATTAAAGTTTCAGAATTTAGGCAATATGAAGAAAGCTGTCTCAGAAATAAGCCTGGAGCTGAGATTTAGCCTGGGTGTTTCACATTTAAGAGAAGTGCTCCTTCTTCCTCACCAGAAGCCATGGATGCACTTGTTGGTTAGTTAAACTTTCAGAAGCATTTGCAGGTGTGACACCCTGGCCTTGGTGAGGTAGCAGAGACCAAGTGAATGTTCAGCTCCTGAGTAATCAACAGCTAACTATGCAGCAGTACCAACACAGCCTTCCAACTTAACTGCATAGACATGTGGAATCCCTTAGTATCTTCACTACCCACCACAACCTCCAAAGAAAGAGAACTGGAAAAAAAGCAATTAAGGTGACTCTACCTGGAGACTGGCCAGTACAATTTTATATAAGCAGAGAAGTTATAGGTTGTGGCTCTTTGGAAGATAAGTGGACTAGTTTTCCATTGAATGTTGCTCCCCTCATGTCTGACCATCATGGGATCTAAGAGATGGACTGAAGAGGATGCAGCTGTCTATAAAACATGAGCTTTGTGGCACCCATTTCTTACTGCATCTTAATGGTGCCAAGTGAGCTGCCTAAACAAAGAATATGGTTCTTAGAGAACAATAAAATGGGTCTGGATCTCACGGGAGGGACCTGAGCTCCTATAGCCTCTAGCTAGAGCTCCCACCCACTCTGCCTATTTCAGCCAACACTCTCTTCTACAACTTGTTTCTATGGCCGCAAAGCCTGGACAAATAAACACTTTATACTGATATAAATCTCACACATTTTATGAAAAATGCCTTTAAATGGTAGGGGATTGTGTGGGGGTAGGGTGCTCCTGATGAGGGAAAACTACATTAGCCATTGTAGAAAACTTGTATATTATGTAATAGAGTCACTTCCAGGAGAACTGGGTTTAATTAGAGATACTATGCAAAGGTAAAGTAGAAAATAAAGAAAATAATTTTTGTTCAGGGATTATTAGAGAGCACTTTCATTTGTGTAGCTTACAGTTTATTATAGTTTTTGGCCAAGCATACTTTTAAGCGTATTTATGGCACAAATTAATTTTTCTGAGCTTGCATCAGTATCCGAGATACTGATCAGGAAATTGCTCTCTGAATTGTTCAGTGAGAATGGAGGCCCCTCCCCAACTGGACAACAGGCTCCTTTGGCTTTGGAAGTGATCACACAAGGGGGTGGGCCCAGGACCCTCACTGCACAGCTGGACTTGGACGCCAGATTCTCAACTTGCCTCATGTCGCCTTTCCTCCAAATTTAGCACAATTTAAAATCTTATTTTTCTTCTCCTCCCCTTTCTCTCTCATTAACACAGCTTAATGATGTTTCATTGTCTCTTCTCGAGGGGAAATTCTTGATCTTCACTGGGGCTGCAGGTTTCCATGTTATCCTCTCCACAACGGTTACTCTGGTCTAGTAAACTGAATTTGTTTTCTTTCAAGGACAGCCTTCCTGATATTTATCCGTGGTACTTCTCAAATCTTGCTTTAGTAGGCCAGCAATAAAAATCAGGTTATATAAAAATAATAGTCCCCTTCAGCCTCTGGGTTCTATCTGCTTCTTTTTCTGTAGCAGAGTGTTTCAAAGAACAACAAAAAGAAAGAGGAGACAAAGGAAGGACAAGATAACACACAGTCAGGTGAGTCTCGGATTATAGGGAACTAACTACTCCTACCATTCATTCTTCACATGTTTCCTAACAGACGGGAGAAGTTAGTTATAGGTGGGATGACCACCCTGTGTTGCCCGGGACATCCTGGCTCATACTTACTATCCTCATATCCAATCCAGTTAGTACTACCTTTGATCCTCCAAAGTGTCTAGATTTTTTCACCCATACGTGTTTTTTTTTATGTCCAAATCAAATTGTACATTCTGAGAAACAAACACAAAGTATCTAAAATTCAGGGCTGTTTTTGGCCTTTGGGGGTCTGGTACTCAGACAAACATGGAAGCTCAGAAACACTTATCAAGGAAATGTGTTCTAAACAGAGAGCACTCGTTCATCTCCTGGAAGGCATCTCATCTTGGTTTCCAGAGGACTTATTAGACAGCTAGAATTTAGGAACACCACCAAGCTCAACAATTTCTGTTGAGAAAGACATGCATGTTTTTGAGGATGGATGCATGAGAAAAGCGGGGATTTGGATGTCAATGAAGTTAATGGAATGCAGTGAAAAGGAGAAGGACTTTGGAATCAGGCACATCTTCAATCCAATTCTACTGCTTATTGCTTGTGATGTGACCTTCCCAAGCCTCAGCTTCCTCGTCTATACAACTAGGCTAATTAAATGATGACAAAAATATATGGACCTTAGGGTCGTTATAATGATTAAGTATAAAGTATAATGACTTGAACAGGATAATAGTGATAGCTGATATTTTACAGATGCTTATTGTGTACAAATAAGCACTATCCTAGTAACTTCCTGTTAATTAATTTAAATTTTACGAGAACTCTAAAAAGATAACATACTCTTTTTTTCCCTTTATTTTTATTGTTGACACTAATAGTTATGTTCTCATTTCCCCCCATTTGCCTGCCTCCACCCATCTCCACCTCTGGCCATCACCACACTGTTGTCTATATCTATGAGTTATGCATATGTGTTTTTTGGCCAGTCCTGTCACCATTTTTCATTCATCCCACCCCACCCCAGTCCCAGCCCCTCTGACAGTTGTCAGTCTGTTCCATGTAGCCATGCCTCTGTTTCTATTTTGTTCATCAGTTTATTTTGCTCATTAGATTCCACATATAACCTACTCTTATATTAGTATTTTACAGATGATGAATCTGAGACTTAGAGTGACTAAGGTCCAAGAATAATGGAACCTGAAATTGACCCATACAGGCTGGTTTTAGGGTTGTTTTTGGTATGGCTGGTAAGCTTGACCTCAGTCACTATTTTCTACAGCAGTTCCCTGACAAGCGAGCAGCAGATGTTATTAATATGAGCAAGGGAAATAAAAAAATTAATTGCAATGAAATGAAAAATTACACAAATTATAGTACTTTAATTTGAAACATCCTATGTGGAATGTGCCTACAAAGTTATGTCAAACTTCCATATGCTTACATATAAGAAACATTTCTGTGCATCAGTGCATTTTACATTACTTTTGATGGCAATGCCACTTTAGCTTATTTCTCTCTTTTGGAACTCCTGCAAAGCACATTAATATGAGACAGGAACTCTTAAAGTAGACATATATCACTGGGGTACCCTTTAACTAACATTCCCTTAATTTATTATCAATATAGAATATTCCAAATACTCTCTCCTCCCAGGATGCTGGACTATTGATTCTGTGTGTGGGGACCCTAGGTCATATTGGATGAACAGGGGGATGGTCCTGCCACTGGATTTTGTAGAAAGGACACCATTCTGATGATCACTCAGCAGTACCCCACCTGACCTTTGGGAAACCCAGGGCCAGTTAGTCAACTCTTAGGAATCTTCATTCTTTGTTCTTACCCTGAAACCCAAGGTCTATACTAACTCCCCACATTTCTCAGTTTCACCAAGGAAGAGGGAATGTACTCTTTTCCCTAGTTCAAACCCAAATAAATTTGGTACTCCCTCCAGCAATCACCATTCATTTTCTTTTGTAAAGTCAACAGCTTCCTATCTCTTCCTTATTTTTATTTTATTTATCAGTTCTCTGTCCTCTCTTCTCTTTCATGTTTCCCTTTTCTCTCCCTATTTCCCCAAAGCTCAGAATCGTTTCTAGTCTCTAATAGAGACTTTGAGCAAGGAAATTTGCAAGTCATTTTCCTGCTGCCTGGGGCCCAGTCTCACTGATGATGACATTATGTGGGCTCCCTGTATATGGCATGAAGCATACCCTTATTCTTTTTGTTTTCATTATATTTGCTTTTCAAGGCATTATGATATATGTCACCACAAGCAACCTGACAGGAGCCATTTGTCGAACAGGGATGATACAAAGGTTTCTCTTTACTCTCCAGATGAAGATTAATTCTTAGCATACTCAGAGTTTGGCCCAGTTTCTGGCATCAGTTCAATTATCAAAAAATTATTATGAACAAATGATGCTGGAGAAACTTGTCCCAAATCTATTATTGTCTAAGTCAGATGCATTCCTTCTCTTCTATTTCATTGCTTTTCCAGTGCATTGTATTAAGAGTGTTTGTTCAAATGTATCTCAAATATATAACAATTTTGCTATTGATAAGAGTTCTCACCTAGATAGAAGCTCTAATAGACAATTTTATCCCTGTGTATAAAGTAACTAAATCATGTAATTTTGTTCATTCTACTCAAGGCAGTCTTGGTAAGAAGTAATTGAGGAATCTTAGCTTGGCTGGTTTGATCATCTCTTTTCACTGAAGAACGGTGACTGAGAAGCCAGGCCGTTATAATTAGAAGGCAGTCCAGTATAGCCTGTGGCCTGGGATTCTTGTGTTTGATAACTACAGGTCACACCCCAGGCATGTGCCTAAATCATGAGTTTTTGCAGCATCTCTGGTCATTTGGTTTAATTAGCAAGGTATTTATTGTGCATCGTCAACCGCAAAGCTTTAGTTGGAGATAACAACAATAAAAGATAGTTTTTCATCAAAAGATAAGAATCTACTAAGCACATTTAAAAGCAAAACACAGAGACAAAAGCACCAGGAATTCATTTTCTAATAGTGAAATTTATGAACACCATTAACTAGAGGATCTTCCACTAGGCTGTTGACCAGAATAAAGCCAGCGCAGTCGGGCATCTCACCACTGTCCCATGAATAGCAGCAGCCGTCTTTACCAAAGCAACGTGGCATTAGGATTAGGAGCACGGGCTTTTGACTGTGCTTCTTGTTGGCTGATGAGTTCAAACAAGTTACCTGAGAAAGGGAGAAAATACTAACATTTACCAGCATCGTGATGAGGATTTAGCAAGATGATGACAGTAATAAGTTTTACACAGTGTCAGCACCTAGTAAGCACACAGTAAGTGTCAGCTGTTTTAAAAGTTAGCAGACACTGAGCTGGCAGGATGTCATATGTGGCTTCCACAGTGCAGGCCTTGAGTTAAAATATGAAAGGGCACATACCCTCCACGAGGTTTAGAGGCCCCCATGTCACTGACATGTTCCTCATCCCAGAAGAGGTTTGTGTCAGCCAAGCTGCCTGTGCTCACTAAAGGCAGCGAGAACACCAAGCTTTCTAGGAGTAACGCGGCTCCTCTTAGGTATTTTCCCCTCTCCAGAAGCAGGCAGACCTCACACAGCCACATCATTGCCCCTTGGAGAAAAATGTACAGCGGGGCCAAATTTGTAAGTGAAGGATGATTTCTGCTTATAAGTAGTTATTGATTCCTGAGTCCAGCTACTGCTTAAAATGAGTACAAGGGTTTCTTCCTACATTAGGTTCACTAAGAAGTATTTAGACTCGTATCACAAGGTATTAAATAATATACATACATGGAATATTCACCCAGTATTTACTGAGAACTTTATTAACAATGTATTGAAAGCTGGTAATTTGCAGAATGATAATTCAAAGTAAGGAAAAAACCTATTACTTTGTAATCTCATGTGTCAAAATGATTTTTAAATATCTTTGCATATATGCTTAATAATTCATGTTTCAGTTCTGCATTGCCCTGTGAGGAGTGATTGTACAACCTGATAAGATGGAGAGTGGAGGCTTTAGTCAAAAATTACACCACCTGTGTGTTCTGGAGCAAAAAATCTTAGTCTACTTGGTTCTCATCTGTAACATGGGGAACAATATCCAACTCACTTTGTTGTTGTAGAGACTGAGTTACAACCACTGGCTAGCACTTACCTGACCCTTAGTAAACAGGACTTTAATTTGTCCCGCTCTTCATTTACGCCATCTTTCATGGCACTTATACCACTGCTGAATCCCTCTGATCTTTTGCTGAACACTTATGACCAATACAGGTATAACAGCTCAGGAGGGCACTTTAGAGCCTGAGGTAGCACCTGCCAAAGCAAATTCTAAGTCAAACTCAGTGCCTCTGCTGGAAGATTTGATGATAAAAGAATCTCATTCATTTAAGAAGAGTGTACGAGGTGCCCACAGTATATTGGCCAGTAGGGTACAGACGTGCCCTTGTGGAGCCACAGACAGGTGTGCAGTGCTGTAGACAAGGTGTATGTGCTAACAGCAGAAACCATGGTGCTCTGGAAGTCTAGAAGGGGCATTCCAAACTCACTTTTTAGTTCAGAACTGGCATCATGAGAAAATCTTGTGAAAAAAGAATAAGAAGAAGAGTCATTTATTACATGTTTCCACTGCTCACTCAGCTATAACAGCATTTTACAAAACTTGCACAATATGTTGGTGAAGTTTTCATTTTACCCCCATTTTAGGAGCTCAGGAGCAAAGATTAATCTATATTGTGGTACACCTAGTCAATGAGGTGCTGAGATCTGATATCTAAACGGAACCTTTAAGTCATTAAAAGAGAAACAATGGGAAGAAAGAAGGGACAGAGGCTTCCAAGCAGAGGAAGTTCCAAGCACAAAGGCCCAGAGACAAGGAGCACAAAGAGAGGAACTAAAGGTCTGTGGCGTGGCAAGGAGGTGAGAGAGGAACGGGCCAGGGCTCAGGGGTGAGGAAACCCACAGGGGGAGGCAAAGCCCAGGCACTCAAGGCCTGAGTAAACCAGATAAAGACATCCATGCTTTATTGTGACGGCCATGGGAAAGCAGTGACAGATTTAAATGCTTGCCAGAAGCTGCTTGTAGTGCAGCAGAAACACTGTCTGGAAGCAGAGAAAAGGTTGGAAGAAAGGAGCCTGGATTTAAGGAGAACAGTTAGGGTTTTACAGTGTCGATTTTAGGGAGAGATGTGCTGGGCTAGGGTAGCAGCAGAAGGGGAGGAGTGGCCGGGGTCACAGACAACCACAGTAGGCAGTGGGGCCGACAGCAGTCGGTGATTAACCAGCTGAGGAAGCTGAGTGAAAAGGCAGTCGAAAATATCTCACAGCTTTCTGGACTAAGAAACCAGGTAGATAGAATTTCCATGTTTTGGAAAATTGAATGCCAGAAAAAGGACAGATTAAAGAGAAATATATTGAGTTTAGTTATCTAATTAAACAGTTATCTGTGCAACACCCAAACATGGTTTTAAATGGGGTTTCAGAGGTGAATTTGTATGAAGGGTTCAAGTCTTTCATAAAAAGTCAGTGAAGAATGTGTTCATTAATCCTTCCTTTTATAAGGGAAATTGCATTGTTGTAGATACTTTTCCCACATTATCATGGCTGTCTGTTATATAGAAAATTTGAGACTTATTGAAGGAAAAGTGCGGGTTAAAAGCTATATTTGGTAACCTGGACCTGAGTCCAATGGGAAGAATAGATGCCCTGTTATCAATGGGGAAAACTAAAGCGTCGGACCAAGCAGTGGACCTCTTCCTAACTGAGCCTCTTTCATGTCCACATCAGGGTGCTGGGACCGCCGCCACGAAACACCAGCCACAGCCTGGGTGGCTTAAACAACAGAGATATGTCTTCTCACAGCTCAGGAGGCTGCAAGTCAGAGATGGAGGCGTTGGCAGAGTTGGTTCCTTCCGAGGGTTGTGAGGGAAGGATCTGCTCCAGGATCTCGACACCTGGCTTGTAGACATTGTTCCCTTGTGTCTTCACGTTGTCTTTCCTCTGTACATGCCTGGAACCAACTTTCCTGTCTTACAAGGACACCCAGTGTATTGGATGACGGCCCACAGTAATGAC
The DNA here is from genome assembly GCF_021234435.1 of Artibeus jamaicensis. Lineage (NCBI taxonomy): Eukaryota > Metazoa > Chordata > Mammalia > Chiroptera > Phyllostomidae > Artibeus > Artibeus jamaicensis. Next base: position 14,469,769 of record NW_026521911.1, on the reverse strand, counting down.
CTCATTTTAACCTAATTATCTCTGAGGCCCTGTCTCCAGAATGTAATGGTTACATTCTGAGGTACTAGTGTAACAAATTACCACAAATGTAGAGGTTTAAAACAACACCCATTTTACCTCATAGTTCTGAAAGTCAGAAGTCTGGGTGCAGCATGGCCCAGTTGGCTCTCAGCCTAGTTTTCATAAGGCTAAAATCACGATGTTGGCACCAACTCTCGGAGGTTCTAGGGATGAATTCCTTTCCAGGCCCATTAAGACTGTTGACTGAGTCGAGGTCCTTGTGCTTCTAGGCCAGTGTATCTGCTGGTTGTCAGCTGGAAGTCGGTGTTTGATCCTAGAGACTGGCAGCATCCCTTCTCATGGCTCCCAGGGGCCCCTCAGTGATAGGGGCCCGAGTTTTTCTCGTGTTTGGACTCACACTGACCTCCCCTTCCACTGTATTTGTCTGCTCCCATTTGGAGACAGTTCTCAGCTGTGAATGAGTTAGATTGAGCCCACCTGGCTAATCGAGACTACTCGTCTTATCTGAAAGCCAGCTGAGTAATAACCATAAGTACATCTGCAGAATCTACTTTGCCATGTAATGTAATGGATGCACAACTTGTGGGATCATGGACTTCTTTGGAGGGGCATTATTGCACCCACTACAGTAGGCAAACACAGGAACACCTCATTATGCACAGATAACAATGTTACATATCGGTTAAGAGTATAGACTATGGAGCTCGACTCCTTGGGTTCTTCCACCTATTGGCTATGACCTTGGCCAAGTTCTTAATCTCTCTGTGTTCCAATTTTTTCACCTATAAAATGGAAGTAATAGCTGTACTTATGTCAAAGGAGTCTCTGGAAAATTAATTGTGTTACTATACTTAAAGTTTTTAGAACAATGCTTGTCACATAAGTGCTATGTTAAACCTTGTGTATTCTCATCACAAATTGACGCTCATCATGAAGAAAAAAGTGTGCTATAAGGAACAGGTGGGGGGGCCGATTTTCTAATGAGCACAGCACAAATCTCTTGAAGCTTAGAACTGAACGAGGCAAGCTATAGAGGGACATGATTTCCTAGCACATTTTAGAGCATCATTCTGCTATGTGGGAAGAGACTGGAAAGGGAAAAGTCAGAAAAAGAGAAAAACTGATCAGAAGTTCATGGGTACAGTCCACATGAAAGACTGTTGTGGAGCAGTGAAAATGGAGGTAACTAAATACATTTAAGATCTGTTTTGGAGGTTGTGGTGAGCCGCATAACGGCCCTCCCCCTCTCCAAGAAGCCCATGCCCTAATCTCTGCAACCTGTGAATGTGTTATGTTACGCAGCAACAGTTTCTTTGAAGATGTAATTCAGGTTACTGATCTCAAAATAAGGAGAGTGTCTGAATTATCCAGGTGGGTCCAATCTAATCTCATGAGCCCTTTAAAGGAGAGAACCATCGGCAGCCGGACACAGAAGAGGACTTCAGGGAGAGGTGGTGTCAGGAGGCCGGATTTTGAGTAGAAGGCTGTGGCGCGCCATTGCTTGCTCTGCCAGGTAGGGACTGTGTCCTAGGACTGGAGAGACACCTTAAAACAAGTTAAGGGAGGTCCCCAGTTGGCAGCCAACAAAGAAATGGGCCTCGGTCCTAAAGTGACAAGCGATGAATCCCGCCAACAACCCGAAGAGCTTGGGAGCAGGTTCCTTCCACAGCCTGCCAGCAGAGAGGCAAGCGAGCTGCTGATCTGATTTTGGCTTTGTGAAGCCTTGGGCAGAAATACCAGCTGAGCCAGACTGGACATCTGAACTACTGAACAGTGAGTAAAAAACTATTTTCTCTAAGTTTGTTTTAAACTTATTTTATTTTAAACCACGAAATGTGTGGTGGCTTGTTATGGCACTGAGAGGAAAGGAATGCATTTACAGGTCAAGGTCCGTCACCCTCACAGACTGTGAGTTTTGTAAGCACAGGGACTGTCTTGTTTAGCTCACCCCTCTATCCCTGAGTCCTAGCCCAGTGCTCAACAAGTATTTTGTGGCAAAAACGAGTCAGCTAAAGTTTATATAAGTTACTTTAATGTTACACAGTTAGTGAGTGTTTGGACTAGGCCTTCAGCTCATGCCAAAATACTGCATATAATGTAATTATTTTGAACATTACAAGAACACATATAAAGTCTCTGACACATAGTAGGCATTTGATAGTTATTATAACCCCCTTTTCCCCTTAATTAATCTGACCCAAGCTCAGACGTTCCTCATTGCACTTCTGGCCAATTGTATTGTCCCCAGGGGCCTCCCTGACTGTAATCAGGGTGTCGGATTCATTTTCACCAGGGGCCACATCAGCCTCACGCAGTTGCCTTCAAAGGGCCGAATGTCATCTCAGGACTGTATAAATGTGACTACTCCTCAATAGTTAAGCAAGAGCTCGGTGCTGCCTCTGGGTAGAAATAAGATGCGGAGCCGGATTTAGCCCACAGGCCTGTATTTGCGGCCTGCGCTGCAAGCGCTCTCTCTCCCAGTCTATCTCCTGTCAGATTGATAATCCACAGGCACATTATGTGAGGTGATGTCTCCGAAAGAACAGGGTCAAGTCTAAAGCCTAAGTGTCATTACTATCATCACCACGTTGGCTGAAAATACTGCTGGAAGGAACTAAATTGTGTGAGGTGAAGAACCTGTCATTTTATTACATACTCTGTTTAGTGATGGATTGATGTTTAACATGCTTGAGTTTGTATAATATATCTTGACAAATTTTATTACCATATGTTCTATAATAAATGCGTATTTTTGTACTTGCCGAAACTGCTGCTCAATTCTAAAGTTGCTTGGTCGTCTAGGCACTGATAGTGGATATGTATGAAGTCTATGCTGTCTATTAAATAAAACACCGTTCTCCAGAGTTAACAATCTCGCAGGGCAGTATTGTCTTTGTAGAGCTGTTTGAGTTAGTGAACCCAGTTTCTGCTCAACATTGGAAATTTCATAAAGTATAATTAATGTAGAAAAGCTTTAAGCTTTTAGTCATAGGCCACAGTCAGTCTTTCTATAAAAAGAGCTTTTTAAAAAATGTTTTTCTAATCTTACCGTTTAAAATAAGTCATGCTTTAGAAATAGTCTTCATTTTTTTAGGCCTGAGGTCTTCCTTGTGCTCCTAGAATCAGATACACACCATATTTTCATATCAAAAGAACCATCAACTCAGTTAATTACTCATATGAGATTTTCTTCTAAATTTGAGCCATTCTGACCAAACTGACCCAGCTGACCCCATGCTCACCCAGACAGCAGTACTTCTTGGATCAGGCAAACTTGTGAAATGTTACTAGTTTCTCGTGACTGCGCATCTTCACTTCTCAGCGTTCACTGAGGTCGCTCTGTGTAAGGCTCACCACCATGTCAGAGATTCGAGGACACACACCGCCTTAGGGCCGAGCGCTCCTCCGCTCTGACGGCAGTGAGGACCGCACCCCGCTGTCGGAGGTGGGAGATGTCAGCCATTAGGTTTGGGCAGTGCACACATACCCTGATGTTAATCCTCCCTAAATGATACAGAAATACAAAGATTACTGTTAAAAAAAAGAGTGGGAATGTACTGAAATCATTGGATTCAGGAAATTACCTCACGTTGCGATTTCTTCTTTCATGGCCTGACATTGAATTGAAACTACCCAGTGTTTCCTGGAACCAGTGTTGTATTTTGTGTGTTGAAAAGAAACTCAAAATGTTATGTGCCTTCGTCCAGATTATGGTGGTGTTTAACTTATCTTTTTCTATGTGGTCATGTTTTCATGACTCAAGAGGAAATCTTAGCAAACCATGTAGTTCGATACAAACAAAAAAGCGAATGATAAAAGTTGAGTAAAATGTTAAAAATAATGATTAGCTGACTTAAAATATCCAGATAGAACTAGATAAAATATCTAATAAATATAACAAAGTTATTAATAATAAATGGAGAGGCATTTTGAATGTCTAGTTCAAGAGACAAGGGGAAAAATTTGGAAACCTTAGCATGCCTTAAACCATCAGTCCCCCACCTTTTTGGCACCAGGGACTGGTTTCATGGAAGACTGGCTGAGGGGAGGGGCAGGAAGCAGAGCTCAGGTGAGCTTTTGCCCAAGGCCTGGTCCTAACAGGCTTCGGACTGCTACCGGGGTCGGGGACCCCCTGCCGTAAATGGTCTTAAGAATTCTTTGGGGACTTACTGTCAAATAAACTAATATTTCTTTTTTTATAATGTCGAAGTCAATGATCTTTAAATAGTTTAATGTTGTATTTTGGAATCATTTCTATTTACAGAAATGTTACAAATATAGCACAGGGAGTTTCCCTACTGTTAATCATGTATTACCATGGTACCTCTGTCACACTAAGAAACCAACATTGGTAAATTGCTATTGCCTCAACTCCAGGCTGTATTTGCATTTCTCCACTTTTTCTACCAGTGTCCTTTTTCTGTTCCAAGATCCACCCAGGACACCACACAGCATTTAGAAGCTGCTAGGTCTTAAGCTCATCTTTTTACTCTAGAAAGCTAACTATAGTGGACAACCTATTTGTCCATTTTGTGAGGTGAAATTTGTAGCACTTTCTACATGTTGCCAGAACTTCTGTTTCTAAAGTTTCATGTTTCATTCAGTCTCTGATGAGTTTGTCTGAAGATCTTCAAATAACTCTTGTCTCCAGGAAAGCAAATTATTTTGGTAGCGGGAAGACAGACTATGTGTCAGGAAACTTGCTAAGATAGCTCAGTATATACTTGTAATATGGATGCAGTGTTTCCTGTTTCCCAGTTTAGACTATGGAATCTCACTCGTTGGTATTCTTGCTAAATCAGCGCTACCATCAATATAGATCACTGTATTTCCAGTCCAGGGACAGAAAGAGAAAAGAGAACTATGACTATATTTTTTGTTAGTACAGTGATGTGTTATGGTATTGGATTGGCCAAAAAGTCCATTACGTTTTTTCCATAAAAGAAGACACATTTTTCATTTTCACCAATTTTATTGATTTGGATATTTTGAGTATGTTGGCTATCTCCCAATATTGGCTTCTAGGGGGTAGAGGCCAGGGGTGCTGCTAAACATCCTCCAATGCATCAGACAGCCCCACAGCAAATAATTATTTGGCCAAAATGTCAATAGTACCAAGAAACTTCAAAAACCACTTTTGACATACTCAATCAGTCATAGCACCTTCTCCATATACTGCACAATTTTTGTGTGTTCCAGTTGTGTTTTTATCTTTATTGAAATAATAAAACAAAATATGCTAAAAATATTGCATATTTTCTTCCATCTTCACTATTAAAATGACTACAAAAATTCACCAATTTTGGTAAGTTTTTTTTAGTGCATACTGATAGGACAGCTGTCACAATACAGTCTAACAAAATTGTTTAGAATGAAATTAAAGACAACTAAGTACTACGAGCACCATTGTACAGGAAAAAATGTAGTGGACTTTTTGGCCAACCCAACATATCCTTAGGGATAAATAACATTTTAAACAACCCTATCATATCACAGATTAGCTTCCTATTTTCAATAAAGTAGTCCTTACAAGTTTTCCACTAAAGACTCCTGATGAGACAGAGAGAAATCAAACTCAGACCCTTGCTATTTGGGAGCTTGTCATAGGAGCCTACCAAAGTGGGCAGAGGGGACCAAACCAAACCAAAAACCAAAAACCAAAAACAAAACAAAAAACTCTGAAGTCTCCAGCTTTAACTTAAAAATTCATATAAGTTTTTCATTTTACTGCACACTATATTTGCATTTTTTATATAAAATTAATGTTTCATGCTATTCACTAACAAGTTAAAGCTGAGTCCTGTTTGTCTGGTGCCTTCATAAACTCTTTCTCACTGATAGCCAGGGGCATGGAGGTCTCTGTTTGGGAAGCAGAGTCATTAACGTATGTCCATGACAGTCAAGACATTTTTTTATTCATCATGGCCCCAATTAACCTGTTTAACCAAATCTTATTACTAACCAAATATCAGGATTTCCACACAGACAAAAATCTGTCTCGAGTCTGGACCTTATGTCTCTATGCTTCTAGACTAATAAATACACGATTTCTTCCATTTTCAGCATCTTCCCCACTTTCTCACTTTGCCCGCTCCTGCATGCGATGAAGAGGTTAATGACACAGGCCTTGGAGCCAGAGAGAGTGGGCCTCTGGGTCTGTTCTAGACTAAACTCTGGGGAACTCTTTCCTGTGTAGCCATGGTATTTAAAATTCTAGGACTGCCATGTATTAGCCAAATGACCTTGAGCAAGAACCTTAGCCTTAATTTCCAACTATGTAAGATTGAGATTGGTAATAGTAGCTCTCTTTCAGATTCATTTTGGGAATTAAATGGTATGGTGCACATAAAGCATTTAGCTGTCTGACCCTTAGTAAGAGCTCAATTACTTTATTTTTTAATATTTGAAGACCCAGTTCAAATGGCCCATTTTTGTGTATGGTGTCTTCCTCCATTTCCATGAAGGATTGGTAATTTTCTTCTTTGGGTTTCCTTGTATTTTTTTACTTTTTAAAAAGTTGTTGCTAGTTTTTTTTTTCTTTCAAGGGCAATGTGGTGAAGAAGGAAATTTGATTTAGTGCAAAACAGTTCAGTTATGATACAGCCCGGCTGTGAGGCAGCTCCCTGCATTGGGCTGGTCCACGCCCCTGTGCTTTGGTTGCTCTATTCTGCACCAGTCTGCTCTGGCCTGGGCTGATCCGCCCCACTCGGCTCTAGGGTCTTTGGTGTCTCAGCAGAGCCAGGGAAACACAGTCTTCAGTCTTCAGTGGAACGAGAAAATGTCAGAACTTCCCAGTATTTCTCTGTCTTCCCAATATAGTCATACCACAGAATTTTTCATTATATCACTATACAACATTATTAGGAGTTTATAAATATAATTCATAGCTGAATTATGTGATTTATGTTTATTTTGCACATTTTGGTTCCCCGGAATAAGTCATTGTTTCATGACTTTTTCTTTTAAGGTTAGGTACCTATTATTGTTTCTTCTCGAACTCTCCCATGGAAGAGTCAGTGACCTCTCAATGACAAATACATCCAATGGTCCTTTCTTGTTCTTCTTTTTTCAGGGAGAAATATTTCCCTAGCACCTTGTCCTCCCGCCTCATTCACAGCTGCTTCCTTTCAGGTCTCTGTTGTGGACTAGATCATGTCCCTCAAATCCACATGCTGAAGTCCCATCCCCTGTCCCTCAGTCTGTGAGTGCATTTGAAGACAGGACCTTTAAAGAGATGATTAGGTAAAATGAGGTTTTTAGGGTGGCCCAATAGTATCATTATCATGTATTTCACTTTTATTTTTTGAATCCCCAGCATTTTATTATGTTTTATAGGCAGTGTTTGTTTAGATTTAGCCACATGCCCACTTTGTTTTCTTTTAGTTGCTTCTTGCAATTGTATCTGGGAGTGATTTCCTTCTGCCTTAAACATACCCTTAAGATTCTTATTTTGTTTTGGTATAGAGCTATTTCTAGGAAACTTTTCGTTATTTGTCTGAAAAGGTATTTGTTCCAGTTTTGACAGGATGTCGTTTCTGAACATGATTTCTTTTGAGAAAAGATTTTAAGTAAATGAGAGAGTGTATGACATGGCTTCTGGTGGGGACACAGATGCAAAGACCCTGAGGTGGGAGCACACCTGGTGGTCTGAGGGACAGCAGGGAGGTCAGTGTGTCTGGAGAAGAGCCAATGAGAGAAGAGTGGTAGGAGGGGAGGTCAGAGGTGTAGCTGGGCAGATCATGCAGGGCCCGGGACAGTGGAAGGACTTTGACTTTTGAAATGGGGAGCCTTTATTTTGTTTTTTAGTAGATAAGATTTGACTTAGGTTTTCACAGGATAACTCTGACTGCTGTGTGGGCGATGGTTTGTGCAGAGCACGGACAGAATGAGGGGAGTCCATTGAGGAAGCTTCTCCAGGCAGGAGGTAATGATGGCTTGGGCCAGGCTGGTGCTGGTGCATGTGGAACGGGTCTGGGTATATTTGTCCCTGCTATGCGTCGTGGCCTAATGAGCTCCTCGTCAAGAGTCATTTTGCTTCCAGTGGTTTCCCTTCACAAAGCAATCCTTCTTTCTCACAGCTTCAAGTCTCACAAGGACATTTCCATTGCAGGTGGGCTGCCAGGGTTCTTGCCTGGCTGCTCCAGAGGATCCGTGCTGCAGTGGCCATGCACGGCGTAAGGAAGAGCAGAGGAGGGGCTGGGGGAGGCCTCCAGACCTCAGGCTCCAGACCTCAGGCTCCATGCCTGCCCTAATCTAGCCCTCCTCCCAGGAGGAGGAGGCTTTATGTTGTACTCGTTGCTGTCTTAAATATACCATCTGATCTCTGAAACCTCTTGATAGCATCTTGAAAAGTTATGAAGTTTCTGGATCACATTTAACTCTTAGATCCACTTTGATTAAGCACCACTTTCAGTTTACACAGAAACCTTGCAGGTCAGCAGGCCTCCAGGCAGGGAGTGAGAGGCCAGTCTCCCTCTGCAGGCACTCGAGGGGCTGAGGTGTTGCTCTCAGAGCTTGCCTCCCTCAACTTCAAGGCATCCTGGACTTTAGTGGCCCAGGCTCTGGCGGGAGGAGGAAGAGGACTGAATGGGCACAGGTGAACAGACTCCCCCGAGTTGTGCCTGGGGTTACCTTGCAGTCCTTGTGTGCTGCCCAAAAGGGCAGAGTGGCCCCTGAGGGTTGATGGGACATTTGCCATTAAAATGGGCCCAGTTCAGGTATGAGGTGGGTAAGAGGGGCATCCATGGATGGCAATCCTGAAGTGAGGCAAAGAACTCTGTCCTTCGGAGTCTATCATGGTAACCGCGGCGGCCACAGTAAATTTGTCTGTCACCAGCCGATGTAGGGAGCACCTAGCCATGCTGCAGGCCGCGCTGGAGCTATCTTCTGCTTTATCTTGCTTGCCTTTCCCGCAGTCTCCAGGAGTCGGGAACTGTTATCATCCCCACTTTTACGGGTGGGGACAAAGAGGCACAGCAAGGGTGAGTGGCTGGTACAAGGTGACAGAGCTCCTGAGTAACACCCTCCATGCTATTACTCAGGCTCCGCTGTCCATGCTCAGTCGCTCCCCTCCACAGCCCTCTGGAACAGGGGGTAGGAGCATATGCCTGGAGTTCATACAAGTTTCCAAACTGGTAAAGTCTAAATGTTTGTAATAACTATAACATTTATACATGCGCTGGCTCTACTGTCCATTATCCATTCATCCATTTATGTCTGTATTTGTGTCCATGGCAGGTTGTGAGTTACTAGTGCCCCTGCAGCACCTACTGTGTGCCAGCTGCTGCACCGAACATGTCACAGTCCATCCCACTGGCAGTCACAGTTTTACCAGGTCACAAGTATGGCTCACCCAATTTTATAGCAAAAAAAGAAAGGCAGAGATTTGTATTTTTATCTACGCCCAACTCCAAACCCAAGGTGCTTTTTAATAATATGGCGTTCAAATGCAAAGCTCTGGTTTATTTGTTCATTTCCATTGCTGTTTTCATTCTCAGGAATTGTGTTGGGGGGGAGGGCAGAAACTGGAAGGGCCCCGAGCAGGTTAGGGCTCTATTAGCACCAACGAGATGGGAACACATCCCGGGAGGCTGTTTGGAGAATGAAAGTGAACGTGGTGACAAGCTCCTGAGCCTTTGCCGGACACCCTTGGGAGGTCAGGGCAAGGCGGGTTCCCCAAGCCATCCGTGTCTCTGCTCAGTATCTGTCAGGGCCCCGCAGGAGGGAGAGAAACACTGCAGAGAGATCAGACTTCTCAAGGTTCCCTGAAGGCTGCAGGTGGAGCTCAGAGTGGCAGGGGTGCATCTCGCAAGGACCTCTGAGTGCTGCGGGAGGGGCGGCAGGGGCGGCAGGCAGACGTACGCCTCCCTTTCTGATCCCACGGGGAGGTTGAGCAGAGCTGTGACAGAGGTGTCCGGGACACTTGCCTCTCCTAGCAGCACGTGTCTTGACTGGAAAGGGTGCTGGGTGAAGAGATTAGAGCTTTGTGTCTGTAGTGAGGGTGTCCTTCAGAGTCACAGGCATTCTCAGACGAGGGGAAGAGGCTTCTCAGGACACGAGGGAGGAGATCGGGTAAAGCCATCACTGCCCGAAGAGCCAGCGCCACCCAGGGAAGGGCCCCCTACTGCCTTCCCGCCCTCCTCTCACTCTCCCCCCTTCTCCCCCCGGGTCTTCTCCCACTCAGGGCTTTTCAACACCCTCTTTAGAGTCGTGCTCTGTGTAGCCCCTCAAGTGCCCGTGTTGTCTCCATGGTACAGGAGTGACAAGTGAGGGGGGGAGAGAGGGAGGCCAAGAGGACCCACTGTGGTCACCTGAACCGAGGCCTGCCTTTTTGTTTGTTTTATACTTTTTACAGGTTTTGCTCTAAAGGTTTTGTTTGAAAAACATCTTATTCTTCAACACTCCTCTCCCAACAAATATATTGAATATATTTGTAGCTTTTTTGCCCTAGGGCACAGTATCCTGTGAGTTCTGGGTAAACATCAGCCCACAGGTGGCAAACCCAAGGCCTGCGGGGCCGAATCCTGCCCTCCACCTTGTCTCTACTGGGCGGCAACGCCGAGCTCTAACTTAACTGTTAAGGAGTAGTTACACTTATACAGTCCTGAAATTACATTCGGCCCTTTGAAGGCGACCGTGAGGCTGATGCGGCCCCAGTGAAAATGGGTTTGACACCCCTGCTTTAGCCATTATTAATGCTGATACTGCAGAGCATAGCCTCTGCTCTCAAGCTCGCTGGTGTTAGGCGCCTACTAGGCGACACACGCGTATTCCTCTTGGTGTTTCGTGGGAAGCTGTGCGAGGATGTATTCACTCCCCAGACTCCTTACTCTCCTTCTGGGAGAGGCTCTGCAGCCCTGCTTGCCCTCTGGAGCCCGGGTTCCAAATGGAGCTGCCCACACCTGAGGAGCAAACAGCCTGTGATAAAGATGAGACCATGACATCAAAGTGCTTTATGAACTGTGAAAGGTATAAAAATACACGATGGTGTATTTTTAGGAGGAAATAGAATCCCAACGAATTACTAATGGAATTTGGAAGAATTCCCCAAAGAAGGCCCACCTGCTCTCAAAACCAGCACAGGTTCCCGAAGGCTGAGCAGAGATGGAAGAGGCCTGTGTGTCGGGTATTTGCCTGAAGTGCACCCACTGTGAAGCCTCAATTAACCAGACTCTACCTGACCATGGCTTCAATGAAATGGAATGACATCAGTTTCCCCCCATTATACTTTTGTGGGAAAGATAAAGAAGACAAGAGTCTATTCATATGCATTTATTTTGAGTTTTGTAGGCATTCACTTTGCAAGGGTGGGCTCTTAGGGTGCACCCTGTGGTACACATTCACGAGACTGACCACAGCCAGTGCCCAGGCCGTGGGGTGGGGACTGGCAGGAGAGGGAAAGGTCGGGTGCAAACTCAGACCCACGGGCTGTCCTTGGAGCAGGGCAAATACACAGAAGACGACTCAGTGCAGAGATGATAAGTGGCAGACGGGGCACAGCAGCGAGGGCAGGGAGATGTCAGAGTGTGACCAGCCTGCACTTAGAGGGCAGGCTCCTTTCCAGAAATGCCGTTTGCAGCCCTGGGCAAAATTGGGGAATGAGCAAAGTTTTCACATTATAAAGCGTTCTTTTCCATGTTTTTATTGCTCAAGAACACCCATGCCTTTGTGTGGTTTCTTCACTCTCCTTTAATTCAAAGAGAGTCTCCGGTCCTTTGGACACTGGCCATTAACTAATTAATTAATTAAACAAAGAGCTACCAACTCCTATTCTGTGTTGGATACTGGGGGCTGTTCTCAACCCTGGGGAATAGCAGAGAATGAGACAGGCCCATTTCCCTAATTTCTTGGAACTTATCCTCCAGTACAGGAGATGGAAAACACACTAGTAAAAAACAAAAACAGTATGTTAGAAATTTTAGCTAGGAATGAGAGCCATGTACAGAATGACTTAAGGATGTTGCAGCAGGGAGAGAGGAAATGGCTGCTTTAGACGGGCTGGCCGGGGGTGGCCTGTGGAAGAGGGAACATTCGGCAAAGGCCTGAATGCGAGGATCCAGTGTTTCAGAAGCAGGTACTGTACCTATTATAGAAAGAGCCTGAGGCAGAAGTGAGTGCGAAGTGTTTGAGGAATAGAAAGAATGTGTTAGACAGGAGTGAATGAGAGAGAAAGAGAGGCAGACAGGGATTTGAATTTTAATCTAAGTGTGATGAAAAAGTACATATGAACACATTCTACTTCCAAACCTCAGTGCCCGGAGTCTGCTCTGAATCCTTTCTCAGATCCCAGAGTGGTTCCGTGCACATAGCAAGGGCTCAATAAGTAGTGTTCATCAGCTGAGCAAGGATCAGATCACAAACCAAAGCCACAAAGTCCCGCTGGTAGAAAATCGGGCATTTCAGCCACGAGGCAGGAGAAGACTTGAGGGGTCATTGAGGTGGACCCAAGAGCCCAATGAAAGGGCCACCACCTCAGATCACACAGGCCTTCACCATCTCCCTGGCTCTCCACTGCTGTTTCAGAGGCCTTGGGCACCCAACCTTCTTCTTTAAAGCTGTCCCATGACTCGGGGTCTCCCCACCACCTCTGCTCCACCACCTGTGCAGGCCCCTGCAGAGGTGCACGGGTCCACCCCACTGAAAAACAGAACTGTGTAGCACCGTAGAGAAAAAAACATAAAGTACAAGGACGGGACATGGGAGCATCAGGAGGAATATTTCTGAAGCTTTGCCTGCCATTCCTCTTGGTAGGCTTGGGAGCCCGGCTTCATTTTCTTTCTCCTGCACTTGCCCTGGCCATGCAATCAAGAAGTTTTCATCATCCTGATTCAAAGAATTTCCTAATTTTTTACTAAGGTGTCACTGAGGGAGATCGACAGAGGACTCCCGCTGTTCTTGACCCTGTGTTCCGAGAGCTTGGCTAAGGCTGCTGCCGAAACCTGCCTCCCACTTGCTTACATGAGTACAATTCCCTCTTTCTCTCTCAGCCCTGGAGAAATGTGTCTTTCTGTGTGGACTCCAAACAGCTGTCGTAAAATTCATCCTTTAATTCACTTCTTCCTGTTGATGGGGAGTGTCGGGGAAATATAATGAAAACCAAATCTGCTCCCAACCCAGAAAAACTTCCTGCAAAGGTTACAGGGGAAAGAAAACCACTTTATTCTTGAATAAGCCTTAAAACAGACTGTGATTTGCCTCACAAGTCATTCCCTCCCTACAGAGACTGTGAACACGGGAAAAAATTTCAAACTGTTATATAGTGAAGTGGGTACAACGCATTGTGTTCATGTTTTCAAGATACATTTGCTGATTTCCTCCCATGTTTCTGACTGGAGGTAGGCTTTGGAACTTGGAGTGAAGTGATAGCTGAAGTTAGGCTCGCCTCGTCCCGGAAAACTGGGAGACCGGGCATTTTTGTCTTCTCTGAGTCTCTGATCCTTGAAACGTGAGTCAGTCCCTGAGTCGTGAGCCTTAGTTAGCATCTGTGCTGACAGCAGGCCTTAGTGTGGCTGTGTGAGCAAGAGGGGCAAGTGTAGGTCCCTTAGACACAGGCTCTGGAAGTGGGTTGGTGAGGTTACACGATCTTTTCACCCTGCCCGAAGTTCAAAGCTTCCGTGTCCTAAGTTCTTACTGCAGGGCTAGCAGCTAGTAACACACGATTCTTTTTTAGAGCTATTTCTAGCAAACATATTAAATAGATATTGTCTGCTTTCTTTGCTAAAATGAAGTTGACCAAATCTCTTCCTTCTGTCCTCTGTTGGGTCACAAACTAGAGCCCAGATATAGAAAGGAAAGAGAGAGAAAAAGAGTCAGGCCAGCGCAGACGGGGAGGTGGCGAGTTTAGTAAGAAGGGAATTTACACAGGAGGCTGGTCTCGGGCAGACAAAACGGGCAGACCTTCACCCCACCCATCAGAATCTTAGAAGTTTATACAGGGGCCTTGACTGGGTTCAGTCACATATCCAGTCCAGTTGGCCTTAGCAACACATCACTGTCTCCCTCCAGGCCGTCTCCCTGGAATGGGCTCCCGCTGTGGGAACAAGGCCCAAACGTACATTCCACGGACAGAGAAGAGGATGAGGACATTCCAGTGGCCCAAGTCCACCTCGTGGGTCAAGCAATAAGCATGTCCCCTCCTAGAATGTTGATGACCATCTCCAACATGATCTCCCCCAACTCAGAAACATCTGAGGACAGCTCGTCCCAGGCAGTGGCCTTCTTCCACCTACATAGCGACTAAACACACACTCCATGTCCTCAGAGGGCACCTCTGTGTACCTGGACTGGGCAGGATGAAGATCTCAATCGGGATCCTGTCTTCTGGCGCTAGCAGAGTAATTAATCCACTCACATCTGTCAAAGGAAGACAACGAGCATTTTGCATGCCACATCTTCCCCATCTAGATACTTCCTCCTCATCCTATAGGGCTGAGCCGAATGCTTTCTTTATGTAACACCCACACTTCTTTTTAAGCTCTTTGCACCTGCAGTTGTTTGCTTGTCTGCGTTGCTGTACTGTAAGTACAGAGAACATGGGCTGTCTGTTTTGTTCACTGTTTATCATTAGGGCCTCTTATAATAGGGGCTTCTAAGGATCTGTGGGTTGCTTAAGTGCACCTCCTATTTAGGAGGTTGTAAAGACGGAATGCTGTCATAGAACCGAAGTGTCTGGCACACAAGTTCTATATTGTTGGCCTTTGTTGGAGGCCAGTATCCACCGAGCTGGGTTCCTTTCTCCCATAAGAACAGCCTTTCAGCATTTCCTCACCCTCAGCTATTGCCCTTGTTTCTTAGATTATGACTATATTATAAAACACAGTAGGTTTTTCCAGAACATTCAGTGCTGATTCAAACCCTGTGGGTAGTCGGAAAATTGTACTCTTTTTTTTTTAGGGGAAGATTTTTATTCAGCTAGTAGCTTGAAAAGAAGAGGGTGGGGGAGGATTCCTGACTATTCAGTCATTAACTAAACAATCAAATTAGTATTTGACTCCAGGACATTTTATTTAGTCCAAGTTTTATTCAGTTTTGCAAGGGAGGGGGGAGGAGCACCGTGAGAGAGTGTGGGTAAGTTCTTTCTTCTGCATGAGATTGTTCCAATCCACCAGCTTGAGGGCTCAGTGGGGAGAAAGGCTCAGTGGGTAATTCTGACATGTGCAGTAAGTAGCCCAGGAGAATCATGTTTTCACCATCAGATTTGTCTTTTGGGAGCCAGGTTTCTGACTATTCTGATATTAAAGACTGCTGGCCGGCTTCCTTCTGAGCTGTAGGTAAGGGCACACTCACTTTAAACATTAGTAGAAATACAAGTTCTGGTAAAAAGGCTGCTGTTCCCACAGGATGCTCAAGGCTTCAGAGGAACAGAGGAACATTTGCATAATCTTCTGTGTGAAGACAGAAAACAGTACTAATTTTTAATTCATTTTCCCTGTAGAGTAAATATCTCTTGGTAACTCTTGATCACCAAGAGAGTAAGGATTCAACAGTCATGTAGGAGTCTGGGGAAAAAAAAATCCAAAGGTTCTGAAGGTGG
Source organism: Artibeus jamaicensis (assembly GCF_021234435.1). Lineage (NCBI taxonomy): Eukaryota > Metazoa > Chordata > Mammalia > Chiroptera > Phyllostomidae > Artibeus > Artibeus jamaicensis. The sequence continues at coordinate 14,454,216 of NW_026521911.1, read as the reverse complement.
AAAATAAACATCCAAGGAACACTTTCCCTCCCAAATTTAGGTAAATAAAGGTATAGAAGTAAAGGGTTTGCACTGTAGACTTTATGAAACAACATTAGCATATTTGAATTTTCTAGGTTGTCTCTTGAACTTTGGCCAACACTGTTACAGACTAAAAGGTTTTGCCCCCACCCCGAATTCATATGGTGAAATTAATCCCCAATGTGATGGCTTTTGGAGGTGGGGCCTTGGAGAGGAGGTTGGATTAGAGAGGTAGCGCCTGCATGAATATGATCAGGGCCTTTATCAGAAGAGATGCAGGAGCCAGCTCACCCTTTCCCACCCCGACAAGGCAGCAGTGTGCAGCCCGGAGGACAGCTCTCAGCAGAACCCAACCGTGCTTGGCGCCCGGATCTTAGACTTCTAAGCTTCTGGAACTGTGAGAAATAAATTTCTGTTTTTATAAGATATCTAGTCTTTGCTGCTTTTTATAGTATCCTGAACTGAAAGGAACACTCTTCTTCTACCCATTTAATTAAAAAAAAAACATGCAATAATAGGTTTTTAATTACCAGCAGGGATACTGCTGGTGATCTTTCCAATGTCTTATTATGGAAATTATGTTATATTTAAAAAATAGAATAATTAAAACTTTAAAATATTTATTGTATATTTTTCAATTACCATTTACTCCCCTAATGTCTGCCTCCCCTAGCAACTACCACACTGCCGTCCACGCCCATGAGTCCTTTTTCCTTTCCGCTCAATCCCTCCACCCCCTAACCTCCCCTCAACACACACACAAGCTGTCATCCTGCCCTCCATCTGCGAGTCTGTGCCCATTTTCTCTGTTAGTTCAGTTTGTTCATTAGATTCCACATATGAGTAAAATCATATGGCATTTGTCTTTCTCTAACTAGCTTATTTCACTTAGCATAATGTTCTCCAGGTCCATCCATATGTCACAAAGGGTAAAATTTTCTTCTTTCTTATAGCCAAGTAGAATTCCATTGTCTAAATGTCCCATTGCTTTATCCACTCATCTGCTAATGGACACTTGTGCTGTTTCTATATCTTGGCGATTGTAAATAATGCTGCAATGAGCATAGGAGTGCTTATATTTTTTCAAATTAGTGTTTTGAGCTCCTTTGGACATATTTCCAGAAGTGGGATTGCTGGGTCAAAAGACAGTTTCATTTTTAATTTTTGAGGTATTTACATACAGTTTTCCACAGTGGCTGCACCTGTCTATATTTCCACCGACAGTGGAAAAGGGTTCCCCTTTCTCCACATCCTCACCAGCACTTGTTCGTTAATTTATTGATGAGAGCCATTCTGACAGGCGTGAGATGGTTTCTCATTGTGCTTTTCATTTGCATTTCTCTGATAATAAGTGACATTGAGCATCTTTTCATATGTCTTTTGGGCATCTGTATGTCCTCTTTGGAGAAATGTCTGTTCAGGTTCTTTGCCCATTTTTAACTGAGTTGTTTATTTTTTTGGTGTTGAGTTTTGTAAGTACTTTATAAATTCTGTATATTAACCCTTTATTAGATGTGTCAGTGAATATATGCTCCCATTCTTTGAGTTCTCTTTTTATTTTGTTGATGATTTCCTTTGCTGTGCAAAAACTCTTTAGTTTGATGTAGACTTGTTTATTTTTTTTCTTTTCCCTTGCTTGGGGAGATGTATCTGATAATAAGTTGCTATGAGCAAGGTCTGAGATTTTGCTGCCTATGTTTTCTTATAGGATTGTTATGGTTCTGGGTCTACATTTAAGTCTTTAATCCATTTTGTATTTATTCTTCGGTGTAGTGTAGGAAGGTGATCTAGTTTCATTTTTCTGCACATATCTGTCCAACTTCCCCAACACCATTTATTAAATAAACTTTTTACCCATTTTATGTGCTTGCTTCCTCTGTCAAATATTAGTTGACTATAAAGGTATGAGTTTATTCCTGGGCTCTCTATTTTGTTCCATTGATCTATATGTCTGTGTTTATGCCAGTACCAGGCTGTTTTGATTACTATGGCCTTATAATATAGTTTAATATTAGGTAGAATGATTCCTCCAACTTTGTTTATTTTTCTCAGGATTGCTGTTGCTATGAGGAGCCTTATCTAATTAAACATAACTTTTTGAAATATTTGTTCTAGTTCTATTAAATAAATCTTCAGAATCTTGATAGTAATTGCATTGAATCTATAGATTCCTTTGGGTAGTATGGACATTTTGATTATGTTAATTCTTCCAATTCACAAACACAGTATGTGCTTCTACTTATTCATACTTTCTTCAATGTCTTTCTTCAATGTCTTATTTTCCATGTACAGGTCTTTTACATCCTTGGTTAGTTTTATCCTAGGTATTTGATTCTTTTTGTAGCAATTGGGAATGGAATTGTTAATTTACTTTTTTGTTAATTCACTATTGGCATTTAAAAATACAACTGCTTTCTGGATATTAATTTTGTATCCTATGTTGCTGAATTGGTTCATCAGTTCTGATAGTTTCTTGGTGGAATTTTTAGTGATTTCTATGTACAATATCATGTCATCTGCAAATAATGACAGTTTAACTTCTTTCTTTCCAATTCAGATGCCTTTCATTTCTTCTTGTCTGATTGCTGTGGCTAGGTCTTTCAGTGCTATGTTGAATAAGAGAGGTGAAAGTGGACATCCCTGTCTTGTTTCCCATCTTAAGGAGAATGCTTGCAGTTTTCGCCTGTCGAGTATGATGCTGGCAGTGGGTTTGTCATGTATGGCCTTTATTAGGTATGTTTAGGTATGTTTCCCTCTTCCCACTTTACTGAGAGATTTTACCATAAATGGCTGCTGGATTTTATCAACTGCTTTTTCTACATCTATTGATGTGATCATGTGATTTTTATCCTTCCTTTTGTTTCTGTGGTGAATCACTTTTATTGATTTGTGAATGTTGTACCAAACTTGAATTCCCAGAATAAATCCCACTTGATCATGGTGTGTGATCTTTTTGATGCATTGCTCTACACAGGACTGTTCTTCAGTTTTGGCTGGTGGATCTGTGCAAATGACTTTTTTTTTTGTAGGAGCAGTATTACACCCTAGCCTTATTCCCTGAAAATTTCAATATATTGAATACCACTGTCGTATTAGCTATAAAGAAATCAGCCCTGTCTACAGTGTCATGCAAATATTAATGATGAATATTTGCATAGTCTTTTATCATTTAGAGTTATATGTATTTATTTATTATAGCTATCCTTTCAGCAACACTGAAATTGTTATTACATATTGAGGAAATAATAAGTAATAATAATAATGACAGCAAAAAGTAGATCCAAAAATAACGACTGATGCCCTGGCTGCTGTGGCTCAATGGATCAATAACCAGCCTGCCGACTGAAAGGACGCCGGTTCCATTCCCCGTCAGGGCACATGCCTGGATTGCAGGTTTGGTGCCCAGCTGGCACGTCTACAGGGGCAACTGGTTGATGTTTTTCTCCCTCCCTCCTTTCCCTGGTCTCTAAAAATAAATAAAAATCTTAAAATAAAATGTCTTGCCTAAGGCCCTCTACCTGAGGGCATAGAACTAGAATATACATTTTTTTCTTTGGATTCCAACTTCAGTTCTCTTTCCATGTGTTTATTTTTTTTTTAAGTTGAGGAAAAATGAGTGAGACTGACTCCAAATGGGTGAACTTCCAGAATTCTGAATTGCAGAATTGCAAGAAACCTTAGGGATCACTTAGACAGAACTCCCTTAGAAAGTTTAAGATAAAAAGAATTACTGTCTGTGCCCAGACATTGGTGGGAGAGCCCAGTCTCATAAGAAGCCCTTGACCCCACTGCCCGGCCTCTCCTGATTCACGGCACGTGGCGATTCATGCTATGATGTGTTCCATTTTGTTTTATTCTTGCTTTCCCTATTTGTTCCTTATTACTGCTTTACTTCTCAGTTGGTTGTCTTCTAGAAACAATAAGCTGCCATTTTTCAATACAGAAGACCTAAAAACATTTTACCTTATTTACTCAAAATGTTACAAATCTGTTTTTTTGTTTGTTTGTTTTTGTTTTTTTTTTGCTAGGACAGACACTATTTTCCTATTTCGGCTAAAAAAAATAATGTACCAGAGTTCTTAATAAATTATACATTTTATTCCTACCCCTTATTCGTGCATCTTTTCTAAGCTTTTTAACTTTTACTCTGCTGAGGTTTCCAGTATTTTTACACAAATTGTACAGACTGCCAGATGTAGGTCAGAAAATGTTGCAGTTAAAATAAAAATATATGGGAAACTGACCAACTTGTGGGGTAAACAAGCAGCAAGATGCTCCCTCGCTCGCTTGTGTGTGTGTGTGTATGTGTACGCGCATCAACTGGAATCCACTGCAGAGCTGGCTGTGACCTTCTTTTCCCAGACAAGTGAGTCAATAAGTTAATTAAGGCAGGAACATTGATTTATTTGAAAGGACATATTTCAACATCAGTTTGGGTTTAGAAAGTGCAGCCGCCCAGCACTGCCACCAAACACGCTGTGCGCCCTACGGAGCTGGGCCCGGCAGAGATTCTAAGGAGGCAGAGGGTGAGGCGGTGGTTTGTGCTGTAGGCCAGGGACCCTGGGGGGCTGAAGAGTGATGGCAAATGCTTAACATTTCCACAGACTGAAAAAATAGTACTCACAGGTCGATATGGTGAGCTTACAACATACTCAGGCAGCTTTTTCCTACCCCAGCTTTCCTGGGCAAGAATTCTTGTATTTCAGAGGTTGCTGACGCCGGGCCCTTCTGGTTCTGCCTCAGGGAAGTGGGTAAGAGCTACATCCTGGAAAGAGACCATTCAGCAAATGGGTGGAGGAAGGAAAAAGAGGCATCTACTGAGATGCAGAGACGAGGACACGAGGGAAAGAGCACCCGAGGCCAAGTGTGGAGCAAGTTCAGGGGAGCCGAGACAGTAAGACTAGAGAGTTCAGGCGGCAGTAGGATGAAGAGAGTGTGAGGAGAAACTGAGGCAAAAAGGATGATAGGATGGTTGGCTGCATGTGATCAGTGGCTCCCCTTGGCCTCTTCCCAGGAGACATTGGATATGGTTTCAACTGTTTTTAACAGCTTTTATATATTTTTAAGATGTAATACACAGGTGGCAAACACAAGGAACGCAGTCCGAATCCCTCCCTCCACCTTGGGTTTTTTCTTAAGATTTTATTTATTTATCTCTAGAGGGGAAGGGAAGGAGAGAGGGAGAGAAATATCAATGTATGGTTGCCTCTGGAGCACCCCCTGCCGGGAACTGGCCTGCAACCCAGGCATGTGCCCTGACTGGGCATCGAACCGTGGTTGTTTGGTTTGCAGGCCTGCACTCCATCCACTGAGCTACACCAGCCAGGGTCCTCCGCCTTGTTTCTACCTGGTAGCAGCACCCAGCTCCTTGCCTCTAATTAAGGAGTAGTTACATTTATACAGTCCTAAAATTACATTCGGCCCTTTGAAGGCAACGGCAAGACTGATGGGGCCCCCGGTGAAAATGAGTCTGACACCGCTGATATAATGCTCGTGTTTCTAATCTGACCTTGTCCTCAAATGGGCCCCTAAGTGTCATGACACGCACAACCCCTTTTCTTTCTTTTTTTAAATTTATTTTAATTGTTGTTCAAGTACAGTTTTCTGTCTTTTATTTTCAGCCCAGCCCACCCCCAAGTCCTCACCACCTCCCCTCTTAGTTTTTGTCCATTTGTCCTTTATACTAGTTCCTGTAAACCCTTCCCCTTTTCCCCTGAAATTCCCCTGAAATTCCCCTGAATTTCCCTCCCCTCTCCCCTCTGGTCCCTGTCAGCCTGTCTCTATTTCAGTGTCTTTGGTTATATTTTCCTTGCTTGTTTGTTTTGTTGTTTAGCTTCCTGTTAAAGGTGAGATCATATGGTATTTGTCTTTCACCGCCTGGCTTATTTCACTCAGCATAATCCTTCCCAGTTCCATCCATGCTGTTGCAAAGGGTAGGAGCTCCTTCTTTCTCTCTGCTGCATAGAATTCCATTGTGTAAATGTACCATAGTTTTTGGATCTATTCATTTACTGGTGGGCACCTAGGTTGCTTCCAACTCTTAGCTATGGTAAATTGTGCTGCTATGAGCATTGGGGTGCACAGGTGCTTTGCGATTTGTGTTTTAGAGTTCTTAGGATATAATCCTAGCAGTGGAATCGCTGGATCAAAAGGCAGATCCATTTTTAGTTTTCTAAGGAAATTCCATACTGTTTTTCATAGTGGCTGCACTAGTCTGCAATCACACCAACAGTGAACTAAGGACCCCTTTTCCCCACAACCTCTCCAACACGTTGTTGGTTGCTTTGTTTATGATAGCCATTCTGACTGATGTGAAGTGGTATCTCATTGTGGTTTTAATTTGCATCTCTCTGATAGCTAGCGACATTAAGCATCTCTTCATGTGTCTCTGGATCCTCTGTATGTCCTCCTTTAGGAAGTGTCTGGCACAACCACTTTTCAAAAGTACATGGCTAATCTTATGACTAATAAAGTCAGTTTAACACTGATATTAAAGTTATAATTGTGTCATATCATTATGTATTTGCTAAATCAATTATACTGTATTTCTATCATGAAGAACCACATTGATTTTCTGTCTTTGAAAAGTATCCTTCTACTGAAAAAAATTAAAAATGGTTAAAAGTATTTATGACAATGACCATGACAAAAAAGTCTGAAAACCTGCAAAGCCTTATGTAAATCCAAAGCCCTATTATTATCAGTCTTTATGAGATTTTCTTAGAGTAAACTCAGGTGATAGGATCAGTATTTGGGAGGGGCGTCCAACCTTTTAGCAGCTCTGGGCCACACTGGAAGAAGAGCTGTCTTGGTCCGTACATTAAATACACTGAGACACGTAATCACATAAAAGTCTCATAATGTTTGAGTAAATTTACAATTTTGTGTTGGGCCATATTCACAGCCATCCTGAGCCTCGTGCATCCCACAGGCCTCAGGTTGGACACTGTGGGAGTAACTTTCTCGCAAGTCCCCCCCGTTGCCATGGATGAAAATGAATATGGCCGAGTCATGATGTGATCTGCTTAGGGGGGCCAAGGAGTGAGCTGTGGCCAGTTTCTCAGGGGAGACAAAGGCCAGCAGTGGCCAGTTTCTCCGAGGAGAAAAAGGCGCCGAGCGCCTTCATCCATAGCCTTTTATTGGGTTGTAATACACAGGAATACAGGGCAGCAAGGATCAAACAGTAGATAACATTTCAAAGAAATCTGAGGGCTTCAGAGTCTGAGTCAGTGTCTGTCAGGAAGAGAGTTGCAGAAACTTTGGGAGACATACTCATTTCCTCTCGGACCCTTATCATATGAATGAAAGTGCTCTTAGCAGAGCAGATTTCACAGGTTAATCAGGAAGTCTTTGTGGTGCCAGATTTTTCCCCAGGACACGCTCTGGCCAGGCAAGGAGCTGCACCTCTCCCCATCAGGTATTCAGGCTTAAGGGGGTGAGAGCCAGGAAGCACTTCTCCCAGAGAACATGGGGACTGGGGCTTTGTCAAAACTGGGGGGCGAGAGTTCATTGCTCTTTGTTGTAGCCCCCCAAGTCCTTCTATGAAGGCCTCTCAAGTCTGGCTTAGGTTGCCCCCCGCTGTGAGGGGTCTTACCCATCATTGACTTCCAACCAAGCTTTGGGGGCAGGGAGAGGAACTGAGGCAGCATTTGCTACCAGAGACAAGTTTTGTCTACTGTGACTAGCACTCCAAAGGTCATCTCTCACCCTTAGCCACAAGGGGTCGAGATACAATTCCTAGAACCAGGCAGAGTGGTCTGCAACAGGACACGGTGGAGGCAAGCTGTCTCCTAGGCAGCAAATGATCACTAAGTATGAAATGGGCATAGAGGACAGTGAAAGGAAAGTCTTCTGGTCAGAGGTGGTCAGGCCTGACTTCAGGGAGGGGAAAAGAGTGGAGTTTGACCTTTGAGTATGCAGTGGACTCAGAAAGCTGATGGGATGCAGTGAGCAGCCTGGGAGGGAAGGTTGAGGGCAAAGGCAGAGAGACTGACCCAGCAGGAACACCAGTTTTGCCCTTGGCACTCCTTGGGAATGAAATGCAACACCCTCAACAAAAAAGATTGTCATGATGAGATCAAGCCTGGCTCACTCTTAGAAGGTCGTTGCCACTGTCAAAAATGTAGCCTGCTGCTTCAGTGAGGCTTGGAGCAACTGCAACTTGTATCACGTCTTCAGTGAAAAGGGAGATTCCAGTTGGTGGAATCACTGTGAAGAGCTCGTTAGGTTATATTTAGTGAAGTTTCAAATATTCAGACTTTGTGCTGTACAATTCAACCTCATTTTTCTAGAAGACAACAGAAGATTGTTCAATGTTGTATTGATGCTAATAACTGGAAAACTGGAAACAATTAAAATGTTCATCAACAGGAGGACTGTGGTATAACATGTGTTACCTTGTTTCAACCGAATATATACAGCAGTCAAAATGATCTAAACTATGCATCACATGGTTAAACCTCAGGAACACAGTAAGCAATGGATTATGATGCTATTTCTATAGCTTTGTAAAGCCTGAAAACAGTGCAACATTGTGTCTGTAGAGGTAAACCTCTGTGACCATGGTATGGAAACGTGCAAGGGCCTGAAACACAGCAACTTCTCTAGAAACCTTCAACAGTAAATCTGAAGAAAATCTGCCACAAGTAATTAATTGGATACATGACCTGAATACTATGCAACATCCTCCACAGAAACAATTGTCTTGATAAGACCAATGCAGGCTCTTTACTCTTAAGAAGTTTATGTGTGGTTGAAATAATTTATAATACAAAATTAGAAAATTATATAAAATGATTAAACTAAGCAGTCCTTTATTTTTCTCCTTTACATCTCCTATTTCTATTCCCCAGAGACAATTGCCCTGAAGTTCTTTTGGTATGCATGACCCAGTTTTTAAATGTTTTTGCTTTTTTTTTCTTTAAAAAATTTAAACATTATCTATTTGTCTTCCCAGTTGTGGTTGAAATTCAGCTTCCCCTCTTGCCATGTACATTCCTCCCATCCTTTTAAAATAAACACAAGTCTCACCGTTTGGGTTTTAACTTATAGTTGGTGTTTATTGTGGCCATATATAAATATGGCTTGTGGCAGAGGCCAGTAGTATCCCTTTATAGTGCTCTCTTCCACTTTCCCTGCAGTTGCTCATTGGGTTCCCATTGACTGATTTTCTATATACCTACTGGTAATTTTTAGTAGGTTTGTAGAGTGTCTGTTCATAAATTTCCAAATACTCTGACAGACAGAATAATAAGTTTATTTCCCTGGAGACCTCCCCTCTCTCCCTACCCCCACAAGTCTGTATCCTCCTGCTCCAGTACAAACTAGTGCTTCTTCAAACCTGGCTCACTCTTCCCTTAAAGGAACCTCCCCATGCCAAGACCTTACATTAGAACTTTTCTGTCCTAGATTCTCTGTTTTCTCTTTTCTACATTTATTCTCTGGACTTGGTGGAACAAATCTTTAACAGCTTCCTGAGAAAAGACACTTGGAAAGTAAAGTGTTTACAATCTCGAGAATTTGATTGATGGGTTGGCTGGATAGAGAATTGTAGTGGAAAATCATTTTCCTCAGAGTTTTAAAGATGTTGCTCAGCAACCTCATAGTTCCATGTTCACTGCTGACAAACCCATTGCACTTTTGCTTTTTATTTGTATGTGTGTGAATTGCTTTTCTTTGCTGAATGTTTTGGGGATTGTCTCCTTACTCCTGATGCTGTCAATTTTAATGGTGACATAAGTCCGTGTGGACACCACTCATTAACGTGTCAGACCCCTGGGGGGTCCCTTCTGCACACAAGGGAAAAAGGTTTTGTTTGTTTTATAATTTTCTCTTTTCACTTTTCTTTCTTTTTGGAACTCCTGCGAATTGGATATTGGACATCCTGAGTCAGTTCTCCGATTTCCTTAACATTTTTTTCCTTGTATACAATTTTATAAGTTTGATCCTCTTTTTGGAGATGGTCTCAATTTTATCTTCCAACATTTTTGTTTTATTACTATTTCTGATGTTATTATTACTGTTGTTTATTTCCAAGAGCTGCCTGTTGTTCTCTGATTTTTTTTTTGTTATCTTTTACTTGTTTTATGGTGTCATGTCTTATTTTCTCTCTGAGGAAAATAGTCTTTTTTATTCTTCCCAAATTGTAGTCTTTTCCAGAGTTCAGTGATTTTTTTAAATCTTTTTCCTTTAATTTTTCATTTTAATGACAGGTGATACCCGATGTCCCTTTTTAAGGAGACACTCAGAAACTGATGGATGGTCTCTGTGTGTGTGGGAAACACTTAACGAGTGGGGTTCACAGTGCAGCGGCTGGAGAGCAAGCCGGCGTCTCAGTGCGAGGCCCCTGGACATGGCTTCTGGAGATCTTTTCCTTGGGGTTGCATCTTGTCTCCGGTCTCTTGCATAGAGAATACAGGGTGGGGGCTAACCTGCTGGAATCAGGACGTCAGGGGAGTCAGTGTCCCCTATCAGTCCAGTCCCCAGCCTGCTTTGTGTCTGTGTGCCCAAGCAAAGCCGCTGTGGACCAGCCTCCCCAGACCAAGGAACTTTCACTGCTCCGCTGCCTGGGAGACTTCTTTGCCTGGTTGGAAAGGGTGGAAAGTGTCCTGGTATCTTGTTTTTAGGCTCATGCCTCACCACAAGCCTTCACCGATTCCGGGAATCTCTAATTCCTGAGCCACCTTGAGATTTGCTGGGAGTTTTGACTTCTCTCTGCATTTTGCTCAGGATTCCACATCCTCTGTGTATCAGTCACCTCTCCTACACCAGCTTCCTTTGTCTGAAAAAAAAAAAAATGACATCTCTATTAGCTGTTCTCTCTTCCTTTTTTTTTGTCCTTAGAGGTTCACACCTTTTTTTTTTTCTTTTCATTTCTGGAGGGAATGGAGACAAATTCATATGTTTAATAATAATGTGAATAGGGCAAGCCAACAAACTTCTCTGTTCCTCAGTTGCCTCGTCTGTAGGAGGGCAAGAAGAATAGTACTTCCCTCATAGACTTGTTGTGAGAACTAAATGAGCTATTAAGTATCAAATGATTAAAGCAGTGTTAGCACACAGAAAGCCCTCAGAGTTTGCCATTGTTATTTATGAGTATTATTATTCAACATGCCATATTCACCTAATGATTTCCTACTTGGCTCTTTGTACCTCTTGTACCACATGTAATTAAAAAGCAAACAAGCAAACAAATAAAACAAGCTGTTCCTTGAATTAAAATATCAGGTAACAAACTAGAACAGTATAGGAGGTCCTCAACAAATGTTTGCTAAATCTGAGTTTGTACTTTTATTTTCTCTTCCAAATGAGACTCCAAGCACCTCTGTATGTCCTCCAGGGCCCAATTCATTGCATACACATACTAGCCGTTTCCAAAGGCATATCAAACAGAGCCAAACTGAACTCGTATTGGCACCTATTTTGGGAAACCAAGATACAGTACGAAGCTTGATTTAGATATAAAAATACTGAATTTAAATTTTTTCATCAAAATTTGAGTTATATTGCCTCAAATGCAAAAAGTCTCAATTTTTTAAAATGTACTTTTAGAGAGAGGGAAACAGTGTTGTGTTTTGTTGTTGTTGTTCCACTTATTCACGCATTTACTGGCTGCTTTGTATCTGTGCCCTAACCGGAAGTGGGCCTGCAACCTTAGTGTGTCCGGAAGACACTCTAACCAAACGAGCAACTGAGCAAAATATTTTGAGAAAATATTTTTATTACTTTATTTCCATTCCATGAAGTCATAAAAGAATTCAGCCAGCAAAATATTGCATTGTGTATGCTGCACTTTTTTATGTTTTATGAATTTCTTTATTTTTTTAAAGATTTTGTTTATAGAGAAGGAAAAGGAGGGAAGAAGAGAGAAACATTGATGTGTGAGAGATACATCAGCTGGCCTCCAACCCAGGCATGTGCTCAGACCAGGAATCGAACCAGTGACATTTGGGTGTGCAGTCCCACACTCAATCCACTGAGCCACACCAGCCAGGGCTGAATTTCTGTAAATGAATGTTTAGTAGTGCTTGCTCATAGGATAATGTGAGGTGTTGGCCAAAAAGTTCGTTTAATTCTTTCCCTATGATAGCTCTAGTGCTTAGCTGTCTTTAACTTTATTCTAAACAATTTTGTTAGACTGTACTGTGACAGCTGTCATATCAGCGTACATTAAAAATACTTATCAAAATTGGTGCATTTTCACGCAGCCATTTTAATAGTGAAGATGGAAGAAGATATGTAACATTTTAGCCTATTATGCTTTATTATTTCAAAAAATGTAAAAACACAACTGAAATGAAAAAAAAATGTGCGGTGTATGGAGAAGTTGCTGTGACTGATCAAATGCGTCAAAAGTGGTTTGTGACGTTTCTTGGTACTATTGACATTTTGGCCAAATAATTCTTTGCTGTGGGGCTGTCTCATGCATTGGAAGATGTTTAGCAGCACCCCTGGTCTCTGCCCAGGAGAAGCCAATATTGGGAGATAGCCGACATACTCAAAGTATCCAAATCAATAAGGTTATTGGTGAAAATGGAAAAAGGGGCTTTTATTTTATGGAAAAAACATAATGGACTTTCAGCCAATCCAATATTTTTTTCTCTTATAGTATTAACTCTCCTTAGCTAATTCAAATCTGTGACAGTACTGAAATGTTTACATCTAAGCTTTCTGGATTTGTGGCATTAAAGCAAGACTCCTTTTTCACTTATTCTTAGGCGATAGATACTGTTTCAAATCCCAGCTCAGTACTCAAGAAGAATGTTACTTTGTGGTGAGTGTTCCCGCGGAGGCGAGGAGGAAGCCGCGTAGATAGCCGTGTAGATACACATCCAGTCTTCAGGATGGGCCTGCGGATGCTGCCGGGGCCAAGGCGAGTCTTACCGTGCAGCCTCTCCTGAGGAACTCTGTGATATTCTCAGCCCAAGGATGTGGCTTTTTCTTATTTCTTTTATTTTTCAATTAGATTGGCACTCAATATCATATTAGTTTCAGGTGTACCACAGCATAGCAGTCAGACTTACAAAGTGATCCCCAGTAACTGTAGCACCACCTGATACCATACATAGTTATTGCAATATTATTAACTATTTTCCATATGCTCTACTTCACACTCCTGTGACTATTTTGTAACTGCCCATTTGTACTTCCCAACCCCTTCTCCCCACCCCCCCCCCCGCCTCCCGCCCATCTGACAATCATAGTTTCCAGGGATGAGGCTGTGTGGTCTCCAGAGGCCACAGAGGAAAGGACCTGAGGCCGTGTGCTGACACACAGAGATCCCCAAGGCGGACTCGGGGGAAGACCTTGAGTGGCCACTTCCCTGCCCGAATACCACGGGTGGCACGCCTTTCATTTCCTATTTCCTGTGTACACAAAACATAAAACAAGAAAAATCCTCTTCTTGCAGTCAGTTTCAAAATGTTTGAACAATGTCGTGTACCAGGCCCCCCCTTTTCCTGCGGAACTGTATTTGAAAGCCACTTTGAGAGCTATTTCAAATTCCTTGAGGACCTAGTCCTCTCATCTAGACTGCTTTTCAAGTGGAGTCATGGTCAGGGCAACTGATGCTGCAGAAACTCAGGTTTGGGAGAGAAATAAATAAGATTCTGAAGCTAAATTCTACAGTTTGTTAAAATAGCCCATAGTCAAGCCTGTCCCTACCAGTGTTTGAAAGTTTTATCAAAATACGTGAGCTTTTCTGCACAGGCGATCTTTTTTGTTTCTGGGCTCAATTCTGCCTGACAAAACTGTCTGCACAAAACGGCAGGCCAAGCTGTCCTAGAAGCTCTTGGAACAGACTCGTGGAATAGCTTCGTGTGAATCCCTCTTTCTCCTGCAGGGAGTGTATCTTTCGGCCTAGAGGAAATAAAGCCTAAAATTATATCATTGAAACATGGGTTGTGAGACTCTTTGATCTAGCCAAATTCATTATGAGTCTAATGAAACAACTGAGGCTGATTTTACATTAGAGGCGCCCACTCCTTCTCACGGAGCCCGTAATTCCCATCTCACCCAAACGGTAGGACATTAGAAGGACTTTCACTTTGAGTTTCTGGAACTAATCCTGACTTTAGGGCATGGCATCAGCAGTGACAGAGCTGGCAAAGAATGAGCGTGCTTGTAATTTCCTGCATCTTTCCCTGGGGACTTGGTTGGGGACTTAAACAGAGGACACTAAAAACCTGAGCAACAAGGCAGAGTGGGATGTGCTCCCAAAGCTGTAAATATGCATCTATAGGCCTGGACAGTTATACAAATACTGGCAATTTTACTTTTCCTACATCACACATCAAAAATAAGTCATGGCACCTCTCAAAACACTGCATCCCTCAGATTCTACCAGTGGGGTGAGGATGGCGTCCAGCAAGGAACCTCCGCCCACCCTGCAGTCAGCTGGTCATAACTGGCAGAACTTGCGTGCTCCGAGGGCAGGCTGGCCTGCTACTGTTGCTCAGAGAAAAAGAATAGTTATCTTTCACAGATATTTTGGAGGGACCTTGAAGCTGGTGGGCAACTGCATCCGGGATTCATGCTGTTGGTCACTGCTCAGCTGAAAAGCAGAGACAGGGGTTGGATTATAAGTTCACTTTTATTAATATCACAGGCCAGCAATCTGAGAAGGTGGTGGGTAAAAACCCTAACATCCATCTTCCCTTGAGTTTTCAGAAGCAAGTTTATACAGGGGAGACATGGGAATTTGGAAGGGGGAATTCCTAGGGGCAGTGCCGACATGCTTTCCCTTGGGGAGCGGGAAGAGGAGTCGCAGGGCTTCTCCCCAGGCTGGCTCCCCTTGCTCCGCTGTTCTCTCTCCTGCTTGCATTAGTGTTTCTCTGTTCCCCAACACTCATGGGAAGGTTGTAAACTCTCTGGTTAGGGGGGAGAGGTATAAACCATTTGCTCTCAACTGTCCTTGGCTAGGGAAGATAAGGTCTTGCAATTCACCAGTTTGTAAACTGCACAAACTGTTTGGCCCTGTTTAATTTTCCCATCTCAGCTCCCCCATCGCACTGGCCCAGGAATTTTCCTGGCTTCCTGTCTCAATCTGATGGTAGCGGCAGACCTAGGCATGAAGCAGAGGAAACATTCCACAACCCCAACCAAGGAGAATGCCAAATGTGCCCTCATTTTATTTTCCGACTTAGCTTGTATCCAGATTGGAAGTCCTCAAAATTATGAGTTATATGAATATTGCAGAACAAACATAACAGTGATAGGCTTGTGGGACCTGCACACGTTTTCTCATGACCTAAAGCACTTGAGTATTCCATGTGAAGTACAAACTACTGAAAAATAAGGGGGAAGTCTCCAAACAATAGATGTCTAATGAAGATTGTCCATTGCCTTCCAGATTGAAGTTAATGTCTATGCAGCCAGTTTGTAGGTCTCTGATACTTTAGAATCCCTTTTTAAATGCTAGGCAATTCCTCACTTTCTAGAATGCCCGCAGTTTCTTCTTCTTTGCCATATATTCAAGAAGTACTTTATTATGTTTCAAATAGTCATTGATGGTTAGGGAAAAAACATTCTCCAAATTCCAACTGATGAGGAATTTACTCTGTAACTCAAGGAAAGCCCAGAAACATCTTCCTTCCCCCAGAGAGGTTTTCATGACAGTGCACCCAAGGATTACCCAGCAACCCCAGGGGCACCCTGGCACTAGGAGCATGTGCGCACACACTTTTAATAATCCCATTCAATGTGACAGCTGAATTAAGCTAATTTATTCAGTGCAAACATGACCTTGAATTATAGAGTAATATTTTAATATTGTGCTAAGGAACTTTACCTACTGGGAAGAATTTTAATTAGAGTATGATAAGCAAAGGTACTTAATTTGGCTCATTGACTTGTCTCTGTTCAGAAAATAATTGGCACTGTCTGGAAGGCATGTGGAGGGTTCACATTAAAGAATCCTTCGGACAAATGGATAACCAGGTACATTTTGGAGTGGAAGTAAGTGAGGTCTGAAGTTCCCAGTTCTCTTGCTCATTCATGAATGAAATTAAACAATGCTTCATGTTTTAAAAAGCCCTCTACATGAACACATATCTTTAGTAAAAATCCAAGCTCTCCCTGGTTTTTCTTTCCCCTCCAGCATCCTTAGGACATTCACATGCATTAAACTATTCAAAAGGAGTTCAAGTATGCCACTGTTATTTTCAGCCTATCTATTTATTCAAAAATATTTATTTAGGGTCTACCAGGTGGGATTAGTAGGGTTTTGGTTTGGAGCACAGTTGCCAGCAAACCACACCCCTGTGTTTCAGAAGCTCTGAGCTTTTGGAGAGAGACTGACATAGAAGCAAGTATTAAAATGTGGGTGACCTGACTGCCACAACAGGGAGGCCAGATGGCTGGGGTCAGGAATCTGCACCCAGCCCCAATGAGGTCAAGTAGTGTATCCAAAGGCTATCTCAAAAATCCCACTTACCGCAAGTCTTTTCAATAATTATTAAAAAAATAAGCTTGTTGTAGAATATAATATAATCGTAAAAAAAACCAGACCAGCATCATAAAAGTAGATAGCTCTTGATTTCAACTATTTCAACCATCTATTTTTAACACCCTTTATACTTCTCACAGATGTTTGACCTCCAGTCTCAGGGAGAAAAGGAAGAAAATTCTTCAAAGGGCCACTTACTATCCTTCATGGTGTTTGTTACTAAAGGGTCATAGTTCGACATTAGTCTGTGAGATTATTTGATTAAAGTCTTCTACCCCTTGCACTGTAGTATACATTCCATCAAGGCAGAGACCCAGTCTCCTTTTGATTCACTCTTATATGAAGAGTGCCTTGCAAAGTGCTCATCCCACAGTAGATTCTTAATAAATGCTTGTTAGATGGACAGGTGCATGGGTGTCTGGATGGAGGGCTGAGTCAATGAAACGGGAATATTAGGTAGAACTTTTTAGAAATGATGTGATCTGAACTAAGGAAGTGACATTAGGACTGAAGAGAAGTGAGCAGATTTAAGAGATAGGAAAGCAATGCAGGACTTAGTTACTGATTAAATGTATGGAGTGAAGGAGGAAAAGGTGACAAGGACGACATCCAGATAATCTGGTCAGAGTAATTGATAGGATGGCAGTGCCCTTCCTTGAGACAGCAGATAAATTAATCCCACCGCACTAAACCAACTTGCAGATGTAATCAAAGAACTGTCAGTAACCAATGAGAATGGAAAGAAAATGAGAGAAGTATTAAACATGGGGAGTCAGATATGTTCTGAAGAGTCTTCAGGAGAATTACTAAGAAACTCTGCATCTTGATTTTGTGAAGCATTTTATAAATCTATTTGTGTTCATTTCCTAGGGCTGCCGTAACAAATAACCATAAACTCAGTGACTTTAAACAACAGAAATGTGTGCTCCTTCAGTTGCAGAGGCTAGAAGGCTGAAGTCAAGGTGTCAGCAGGGCCATGCGTGCTCTGAAGGCTTTGGGGAAGAGTCCTTCCTTGCCTCTTCCAACGCCAGTGGCTCCTGGTGCGCCTTGGTTTATGGCTGCACAGCTCCCATCTCTGCCTCCACCTGCCTGTGAATTCTCCTTTCTCTGTCCGAGTGTCTTCTTATAAAGACCCCAGTCCGGTTCAGGGCCCACTCCATTCCAGTATGACTTCATCTTAAGTGCAGCTGCAAAGACGGTATTTCCAAATAAGGTCACACTCTAAGATTCTGGATGGACATAAATTTGGGGTGGGGCGGGCACTATTGAATCCACTGCACCATTCAGCATACATAGTCCTGTGGACAAGATGGAAAAATATGAATCAAATGAAGATCCTTCAAAAAACTATTAAATGATGAATTTGTATCCAGTTAATATTTTAACTGATTATTTTGTTTTTAGTGATATATTTTCTTGGTTTTATGATCTCTTCTTTCTTTTTGATTTTTTATTTTGTTTTTAGTGATATTTTGAGGAGCCCTTTGACCACGAGGGTATATTATTTTCACCTGTGACTTTAAAGTGAAAAAAGCATGTAAGTGATAGAATATAAAGAAGCCTCTTTAAAAGCTCTAGCTCCGCCATTTATCAGTTATGTGACTTGGGCGAGACACATCCACATATGAGTCTAGGTAACTATGGGTTCACATATCTAGAGATTCTGAATTAAATATAATGAACATTCTTTTAATTGCATAGCTCAATTCATAGAAGTGGTTGCAAGGGAACAGAAATAGGAAAGTACAAACAGACTAAGGCTGTGAGCGCAGAAGCCTACTGGGGACCTGGCTGTCTGGGGATTAGTTGAAAAAAGTATCAGGCTTGGCAACTGAAGGGCCTGGAGACAGAAGATGAGGTTTTCAGGTTGTGATATTATGATTTATAAATAGATAAATACAGATTTGGTCTTCACCCCCCCCACCCTGCTTCTGCCAGGGGCTCCGAAAACACTTGAAATTTCCTAAGTGATGAAAGCTACAAAGCTGTCTTTTGTTATGGTAATGAGGTGACTTTTGGACTGCACCTAAGAATGGGGGCTGAGAGTTAGAACTTTCAGTCCCCTCTCCCTGACCTTTCAGGAAGAGGGGCTAGAGGTTGAATCAATCACTAACAGCCAATGATTCAATCAATCATGTCTATATAATGAAGCATCTATAAAATCCCGAAAGGACCGAGTTCAGACAGCTTGCGAGTTGGTGGACCGGTGGAGGTGCTGGGAGGTGCTGTGCCAGGAGAAATCACTGCAGCTCTGCACCCTGTTCCCATACTTTACCCTGCGCATCTCTTCCCTCTGGCTCTTCCTGGGTTTATTATAATCTAGTGATCTAGGAACTAAAATGTTTCTGTGAGCCACTCTAACAAATGAATTGAACCCCAAAAGGGGGTCCTTGGATCCTCTGTTCTACAGCCTGTTGGTCAGAAGTGCAGGTGGCAACTCGGGCTTGTGATTGGTGTCTGAAGTGGTAAGGGTGCAGTCCTGTGGGACTGACCCTTCAACCTGTGGAATCGGATGCCCTCTCTGGGTAGATAGTGTCTGAACTGAACTGAATTGTAGGACAACTAGCTGGCTTCTGGAAAATTGTTTTGTGGGGACCCCCTCCACACACACACATTAAACTTGTGAGCAGAATCATTTTATAGGCATCAGAGGCAGGCTGTTAAAACTGAGACCTCTTTTACCAAGTACATCTCAGGTCATCAAAGCTCCTAGGACATTTCCCAACAGGGAAGCTAGTCTCTGGTTAGATTTGGGGTAGGAAAATGTCTCCCTGAGAATTCATAATTATGATCCTGAATCTTTTTATATGTGAATTCATCTGAGAATTTGATATAGAATTGGTCAGCAATCCTTTGAGGTACCTATAAGGAATAATATTAAAATTATTCTGGAGAGACACTATTTCAATGTAGGCACTAAAGAAGACCCTACAATAAAGTCTAAAAAAATATGCAAGGTCTTTTTAAGGAAATACATAGAATTACTGAAAGAGATAAAAATAAATTGCATTAAATTCAGAAATAAAACATATTCTTTTATGATTTTAAATCCAGTGATTATCTCTAAAATTAAATTGAAACATTAAATGAAATTCCAATAAAAATACACAAAGGGATTTATTTGAAACTAAGTATAAGAAAAACACATATAGAGATCAGATGGGGCAAATGTGGCAAGTCTTGCATAATTTAGTCAGTAATTATGATTTTGGAAAAAGGAAGATAAAAAATTACTTTATGATAACCAAGAGCACAGAAACAAATCTACCATATGTGAAAACTTGGTTTATAGCATAGGTTATAAAGAAATGGGAAGATAATTAGATTATTCAATAATTATTTCCTGGAAAAAAACAAGAAACGAAATAAACCAGAGAGAAATAAAATTTGATCTCTACTTCTTGCCCTGTGTGCGAATGACTTCCAGCTATACTGATGAAATAACTGGGAAAAGCCCCACCTGAGTACAAAACCTACAGGACACTGTGGGTGCAAAGAGTAATAACAAACAGAACAGAATGTTTTAAAAAATTGATCAATTTGGTAGCATTAAAATTAAAATTTTCTATGTGACTGAGACTATAGACAAAATAGAAGATAAACCACAAACTTGGAGAAGATACTTATAATATATGCAACCAAGAATTAATGTTGAGAATGTACATTCACTGTGAGTGAAAAAATTTTAAAGGCAAATACTCAAAAAAAATGGAAAAGGGGATAGAAAATTCCTGGAAGAGGAAAAATTAATGTCTGACAAATATACTAAAAATTGTGCAATTTCATTAATAATCAGGCAAAGACAAAGTAGCAGAGTTATGTGATGTCACAAAAACAGATGAGCTAATATCAAAGGCTGAGAATACTAAGTGCTGACAAAGCCAGGAGAAATGGGAGCTCTCAGACTTTGCTGGTGGGAGTGTCGATACAATAACCACTTTGCAGAGTGATTTGGTAATAACAGGAAATTAACAAAAATGCATCCCCTTTGTCAGTGTAAGAAACATTCCAACCTGTAGAGAATTTTTAGTGAATTTCAGCCTAGCTGAGGACAGTTGCTGGGAAGAGGAGCTCTAATGGTGTTGCCTGAAGTCCATTGGTGATAGAGAAGGGAGGCAGGAGAAAGCAAAAAGGAAACCTCTGGGATTAGGTAAAAGATAAAATGACATACTTCTTTTACACAGGTGGATAAGGGATAGTTAAGAGTCAACAGTTAATAGGACATCAATAACTCTCTGGGATTTGTGGTCTCAGCTTGTGCCTAAGAAGTTTGGGAAGAAGGGAAGTTACCTAGACATTCTGAGGGTGAGTTATTAGAGACACTAAAAGACAATAGGCAGGCTTAGTTAAGGTACAGATTGATCTTTGTTAGGGAAAAATACTGGCCTCGGACACCACTACCTGCCATGGCCTGCTTTTAGTTAATAAGTTTTCATGTTAAACTGTCATTCGTGGTCACTTTAGGTCTCTGGGTTTGTAAGGCTGCCTCACAGACCTCCCCTGAGATTGTCAGGTTAACATGTGGCCTTTTTGCTGACACAGCTAAAAGAAAGTCATTCCTCCTGGGCTATGTTTTAGAATGGAATCATTTGCATGTTGAATACACTGGTACCTGTATGAGAATATTCACTGAAGCATCATTTGTAAAAACAAAATATTGGAAGCAATTCAAGTATCCATAAACAGAAAAATAGAAAAACAAAATTGTTATTGTTTGAAATATAATATTAAAAATTGAAACAAATGTACCAGAGTTCCATGTATTAACATAGAAACATTTATTTCGGATTCAATGTTTAGTGGAAAAAAAGTTGCAGGATGACATAATTTATAATTAGTTGAATGTGTGCAAAGCTCATTCTACATTGTCCGTTAGCATTCTTACATGGTAGGTTTATAGAAATATGTCTGGCAATAATAAGAACCAAATTCAGTGTATTGACTCTTTCTGTAACAGGCAGGCAGAAGGATGGATTTACAGAGGTCTTAACCAAAGTCTATTATGTTGTCTGTATGTTTTTTTAATAAAAACATCTCAAAGCTATCAACCATGTTAATATAAAACAAATGGTTTTGGTAAAGAAATATTTTATAAAAAGGTAAAGCGTATGTGTTGAAATATTTCACAGTAAAATTTTGAGTTTAAAAAACGCTTATGTTAAGCGAATAGAACAATGAACAATACAGGTGTTAAGTGTGAATAGGACTTCACAGGTGAACAGGTTGAGACAAGGAGAGAATCCCAGTGAGAATTTGGACAAGGGGAAAAGCACAGAGGCAGGGCGTATGAGAAGTTGGGAAAGAGACCCCAGGCTCTGAGACGGATGGTGTGACGCATTGGTAAGGAGCGAGGCCTTCAGCATCAGAGAGAAGGCTTAGTTGTAGGCCTAGCTCTGGTGTCTACCTCACAGGCTATTTGAAAGTTTAATCAGGAGTGCAGGACATGTCTGAGCAGGGCACTTGTCCCCTAGGACTCCCTCCAAGTTACTGTGGTGGCCGTGGGAAGATAGAGAGTAGGGAGGAAAGGTCAAGGCAGCAGATTCTCAGTGTAGAATTCTAGGTACCAGATTCTTGGTACAGATTCTCACAGCCTTTCTCCTCAAGACAGTGAAAAGCCACTGGTGGTATTTAAGTAAGAAAATAAGTTCAGGCAACTGTGGAACTGCAGGTGCTGTGGTGTGGGGTAAACGCAAGAGCTTCCTAAAGGGGGCTGGTCGATGATCGATGACCAAAGGGTAGGAGGGGAGGCTAGCAGATGACATTGGAGTTTCAAGTCTCAGTGAATTAAAGGGGAAGGTGCTGTTAGCATAAATAGAAGAGGAAGCATGTAAAGCTATTTTGAAGATACTAGTTTTACAAGTAGCTTTAAGAAATAGTATCATTGGTACAAACCCCCACCCCCCACACCTACTTCAGTCCAGCAAGACTGGAGGAATCTTCAGTAAAGCCTCATGAGCACTTTCCTGTCTTCCCGTTAAGCAGCACGGGCCCGTGAGCGGTGCGTGTAATTTGTGGCTGAAGTCCCTGGGCCTAGCCTGATAATGCACTGCCTGTCTCAGTTTGCTCTCTATGGAATGGGGATAATAATACCTACTTTGTGAAGATGAAGTGCAGTTTGTTCCAGGCCCATGATCCTGCTTGGAAATGTGCAGTAGGTCTTTAATTGGAGAGGAGCATCAATTGTTGCCAAGAACTCTGCCATGAATGGGCCTCCAGTTGATTGCAGGTTTACAGAAAAATGATGAAAAATTCTAGCTTAGACAGTAATGAAGAGGTTCAAAACAGCAATTCTTTCACCCAGAGTAGTAATTTAGCTTGAGTAAGTTAAAGCTCTAGCGAATAATTGATTGCAAAATATGCATTATGATGTGCATAATTTAACCAAATAAAAGCTCATAAAAAGTCAACTTCTAAATGAGATGTATTAATTCAGGCTGTTGGCATAGAGTGTCTGTCTAGAATATCCCTGGAAACTAAAACATAAAGAGATTCAGGTAAATTTCCAATTGTTCTTTTTGCAGAGAATCAGTTTTGTGTACACATGACAGCACATATCGTATATAGTCAAATACTATTACAAATTCTATAAGCGTACACACCACAAGTCCAAAATATTATATGTAGTAGGGACTTTATAATCAGTATAAATCATATTTTTTGATACATACTATATGTGATAATAGAAATATACATATACCTAATGTAGGCACCATACACATTGGATAACCAGATGAAATACAAATCTTAGTGTACTTATGAACAGCCTACTTAGCACAGAGACCGTATATAGCAGCCAATGAGGAAGTATATATAAAAGCATCTTGCATATCTTACCATGATACAAACTATACATATATACACCATGTCTGCCAAAAGACCAAAAATATGTAAAAGGACTATCTAGTAGGATTTTTTAAATTTCATAATAATGAGGTGATCTACTTCCCTTTTCACAATTGCTAATTTATCAGGGTTCAAAATCTCCAGTAAACCCAACCTATGAGACATTCTGATCAAACCAAAATTAAAAGTTTAAAAAATGTAAACCAGTTCATACTGAAACTGATCCATTATGTTTTCTAAAATGTCTAAGCCAAAAAAAATGCCTCCTCAGATTATTACAATGTATGAGTCATTGTGTGCCTCCCACTTTCCTGATTGTTGTAAAATGCTGAGTATACCAAGTCACTTTAGAGGGGACTTCATTACACCTTCACCTGAGTTCTGCTGCCTTGGGCTCGGGAGCCACTGTGGACACAGCCTGGCTTTCTGATGGGTCAAGATTCCATTGCACTGTAGGGCACTGGTGTTCCCAGGCTTTAGTCCCATGGAACTCGACAAGAAACCCTTGCGACCCTGCATGACGAATGGATAGGTAGCAGAACAACCCAGATATGGAAGGCTGTGAACAGACTGGCACACAGAGGCTAGTACGCAGTCTCTTTTCTAGACCTAGGATTGTCACGGAAAGTCAAATGACCTTAATTCTCATGAGTCGTTGGATGGCAAGTGTCTGTGATGGTCAGCAGCACTTCCCTGGTTGATAGACATTGACTACCGTATTTTGCTGTGTATAATGCGCACCCAAGGTTTTGGCCCAAACTTCCAGGGGAAAAAAATCTTTTATTTTAATATTTTAATTACTTACTTATATTTAGATACTTGTTTTTTGTACTATGAAGGAATTTTAGCATTTATTTTTTAACGTGGTACAAGAAATTTTATGTAACATAGTTATAAAATACAAGAACAGATACAAGGTATTGTAGGTACTACTCATGTATAATGCGCATCCTTATTTTTCCCTCAAAATTTTGAGCAAAACAGTGTCATTCTACACAGCAAAATACAGTAAATATTGTAATGCCAACATTGTTTATTTCCATTTTTTTCGAGTCTCCTCTGGGCATCTGACTGCCTAAATTTTCAGCACTCCAGTCCATGAAAGACTACGCATGCGTGCGTACCACTATCAATTGGTGAGCATTCGCTTTGCTGGAGACATGGTGTTAGGCACTGGGAGTATAGCGAGTAATACCATATGGAGACTGTCATAGAAAACTTGCAAAGAGGGAGGTAATACAGAGTTAATTACAATATAAATGTGACAGATATATTACTATGTTGTAAGCAAAAACAGGGCACATTAACAAGAGTAATCAAATTCACCTGGAAGAACTCTCGGTGGCCTAGAAGGATGGGTAGGATTTTAATGAAGGGAGAAAGAAGAAGTTACTCGAGGCAGCATCAGTGAAGTATCCATCAGGTCGATGAGGCTGGACTGCAGCAGGCAAGGAGAAATGGCAAAAGCTGAGCTGGAGTGGGGTACTGGAGACTGAAAGAGTCCAGTGTGATTCTGTGTGTGGGTGTAGTGAGGAGAGAAGATGGCTTTGGGGGGACGGAAGGTGACAGAAACTGAACTTCCGTTTCCCTGAGGCTGTTTCAGGCTGGAAAGCAAACTGTACTGCTTCCAGACAGACACCAATATGGAGGCAGGCCTCAACGTTTGGGTCAGTAGGTCCAAGTAAATGTAGCTATAAAAAGGGACTACCTGCAACCCTGGTATCATCTGTAAAGCTGTGGAGTCCTGTGAAGTCTTGCAAAGTAATCACTTTGATGTGAATTAATGCCAATCGGAGAGCATTACAATGATATGGAAGAACGCACTTTAAAAGTAGTTTTCAAGATCAGACCACATAGCAGTTGTGGACGTTGTAAGGGGGAAAGAAACCAGTGCACCGGCCACGGTACCAACCACTCTCAGTTATTATCACAGGGGTCCACTGGCCACTGTGGTCATGATCGTCTCCATGCAGGGGCACTGAATCAGCAGGCAAACACAGCCCAGAGGTCGTGGAGGACACACAGAAGACCTCCGCTTCCAAAGCCCGTCACAGACAGAGAATTAAAGAAGGCTAGTGCCGAAAGCTCAGAACCCCTCCTGCCTCCCTGTTTCAGACAAGTAGAGGACTACAGCCACCACTGCAAAGCAGAGAAGCCTTAATCACAGAGCTGGCGACAACAGCTGCAGGCTACAGGGACCGACCACCACAGCCAAAGGCGCTGCACTCTGTCACCATGTTTTCCAAATAAAAAAGCCAGAGCATGTGCTCTGACAAAGTATGTATTCCAGCCCATGATTAATTTTCATGAAAAGACAAAGGGAGGAAATATTTGCAGCATGAACTGTCCTGGAAAATCCACTTGGAAACAACCTCACGATCTGAGGGGCGTGCTGCAGGACAACAGACACTCACTGGGCTGCAGCAGTTTGGGAGGGAGCTGTTTGAAGTTCCGGTCCAGTGTGGGGAAGGGTGGGAGGGCCAGCTCCAGCAGGACAAAAGAGAGAGTGACATTGCCTAAAGGAGGCAGTTAATAAATATTTATTACTGAATAAATGAATAAATAAGCTATCAGCAACAGACTGGTAAGGAAAACAGGCAGGAGGACGAGGGGAGATAACAAACCTGTCCTTGGGCTCCGGAAAGAATGCAGTCATGCTCCCGGCCTCCTACTCACAACCTGGGCCCTAAGCAGCAGCACTGGCCTCATCTGGGAACTTACAAGAAACTCTGAATCACAGCCCCACCCGGACCTACTGAGTTATATATAATCTACACATTAACCCACTCCCCAGGGGATCAAATGCACATTCAAGTTTGGGGAAAACCTGTAAGGGCCTGCCCGGTTACCGTCAACAAAGAGGGCAGATGGAGGGCCCAGGGTTATTTGAAGCCAACTGATCACTGTCTACCAGCTGTGAGGACAGGTGGTCCAAAATCACAGGATTCACTAAAGACACACACACAACAGGGACAGAGAGAAACAATCTCAGGTTGAAAGAGATGCTCAAAGTCACATATTATGTGAGAGATGAATCAGGCACAGGAACAGAATAAATGAGTACTGGCTAATGTAAGAGCATAGACAAGTCCAAAAATAATTTGAATTTAAAATTGCCCCCGGTGCCAAAATGGAAATACCCCCTTCCTTTTTACTTGTAGCATTTCTTTAGAAAACCGAAGTTTCAAATGCTTCCTCTGTTTGAGAAATGTGTAAAACTTTTTAAAAGCTAAATAAGCCTCTGACTAGTCTTGCCTCCCAAGAATGTTTCCTGGGAGCCTGCTAGCATCCCTTTGAAATGTGAGCGTTAGGGAGCCTGGTGCCTTGGTCTCCCCGTCTCTGTGGGAGTTTAGTTTAGGCACCTGGCTCCAAGTTGTAACTAGCTGCTTGTCATAAAGTTAAGGTTTTACTTTTCCTTTGGAGGAAGAAAATGAACGTGTATGTAATGAATGGTATCTGACTGACTGTATCAAGGGCAAAGTTTCTTTCTATCTTTACATTCTCTTTAGTGGGTTGCCTGCGATCCTCATTACAGTCTGGCTTAATTTTTAATCACCAATGTAACTGTTTCATTCTTTTCTATGTTTTGTACAGGAGTCTTTGGGTTGGCAGGAGATTTTACTTTCTAAATTGTCTCCCAACACCAATCACAAGTGGGCATGAGGATCTGGGTGTCTTTGCCACCAGCTCAGTAGAGATACAGTGACTCCCATCACAATTGTAGGAAAAGGTGGCAGAGTCAAAGGTGGACTGTCATTAGACCTGTGTTTGACAGTTGATGATGTACAGTGGTAGGTGTACAGTACTTACCTTAAAATGGATTTAAGATTATGTGACAATGGAGCTGCAGGAATTGTTTTTTAGGCAGGAGGACAAAATTCTGAGAGCATAAATCTCTTAGAACCCTTTTCTTTTAAAACTAGGAAAGAGCAGTGGCCCATCTTGTTCTAAGTCTCAAATGATGACAATGTGGAAGACAGTTTGGGCAGCCTGGCCCCCCACTGCAGAGACCCTGCCCCTAAGGACCTGACTGCGGGCCCAGAGGTCACTGATTTTACACAGGGGATTAGAGCCCAGAGCTGTGAGGTATTGTGGACCGCTCTGCCTGGTTTCAGGAATTGTAAACCGCCTCCCATGTCTAACGCTGTGAGTGCCCTCCAGAATGTGAGCCACGAGAGACAAAAGCTTGTCTCTGGTAGCAAATGCTGCCTCAGTTTCCTCTCCCTGCTGCCAAAGCTTGGTCGGAAGTCCATGATGGGGAAGTCTCCTCACAGCGGGGAGCAACCTAAGCCAGACTTGACCACTTGGGAGGCCATCATGGAAGGACTTGGGGGCCTGCAACAAAGAGCGAGCAATAGACCCGTGTCCCCCGACTGTGTGACATAGCCTGAGTCCCCATGTCCTTTGGGATAAACGCTTCCCGGCTCTAATCCACTTAAGCCTGAATACCTGATGGGGAGGGGTGCAGCTCCTTGCCTTGCCAGAGAGGATCTTGGGGGGGGGGAGTGGAGAGGGGGAATCTGGCATCAGAAAGAATTCCTGATAAACCTGTGAAATCTGCTCTGCTAAGAGTGCTTTCATTCATATGTGAGCAGGAAACCCTAAAGTCTCTGCAAAACTGCCTTCCTGACAGACTCTGACTCAGACTAAGCCCTCGGATTTCTTTGAAATGTTATCTACTGTTTGATCCTTGCTGCCCCGTATTCCTGTGTATTACAACCCAATAAAAGCCCTTGGAGGAATGGGCTTGAGGCCTTTTTCCCCTGAGAAACTGGCCACCGCTCATGGCCCTTCCCTTCTGAGGGACTGGCCACCTCTCCTCCCCAAGCAGATCATGTCATGTCTTGTTGACTTTCATCCATGGCGGACAGGGAGACTTGTGGGAAAAGTCACCCCCACGGTGCAGTAGGCTGCGCAGGCCATATATCTCCTCTAGAAGATTCCCACAAGTGTTGCTTGGTCTG
The DNA here is from genome assembly GCF_021234435.1 of Artibeus jamaicensis. NCBI lineage: Eukaryota > Metazoa > Chordata > Mammalia > Chiroptera > Phyllostomidae > Artibeus > Artibeus jamaicensis. The sequence continues at coordinate 14,425,944 of NW_026521911.1, read as the reverse complement.
CTGATTTATGTATTCATTCATATTTCCAAACATTGATTTAACATCCTAGGGGACAAGTTTCAGTACAAGGTACTGGATGTATAAGCTGATTAAAACTCAGGTCTTGCTCTGAAGAAGCTCACTGTGTATTAAGGAAGAAAGACACATAAATATAATTACAGCAGAAGGTGATAAATGCCATGACTGGAGTCTGCACAAGTGATGATAATTTAGAGGACAGCTGACAGCCTGGGAGGGGGCAGAGAAATCTTCTGGAAGATGACAGGTGAGCTCTGTCTTGAAGCTGAAAACCCAACCTCTGTAGTCTTGGCTGTACCATTGCTTCCCTATATCCTAGCTAATTCCTACAACCTGGATCCTCCAAGTCTTAACTCATGAACTCCACTGGGAAGCCTTCAGTGGCTCTGCAAGGCTGAGAAACAGCCGATACATCTGGCTTCTTTGTGTTCCTGGGGGCCCTGTCGTCTTAGTCTTCACTATCAGGAGTCATTTGCCTGTCCATCAGCCCCACAACACTTTGTGAGCTCCTTTAGGGCAGAAACTTTGTCATGGTCACTTCTGTCTCTCTGGCACCCAGCATGGTACCTGGCATACAGATAGTATTTAACAAATACCCGTGAAATGACCAAATGTTAGTTGAAAAGCAGTTATTGTGGTATGTAACAGAGGGATGGAGTTATTGATATTCTCAGTAGAACAGCATGAACATAGGCAAGCAAAAAACATATGAAGTATTTTGTATGTAAGGAATGACAAATATTTTAGAGTTGCTGGGCCATGCATTGCAAGGGAGTGAGTGGCAGGAGGTGAAACTGGGACATCAAGCAGAGACCCTCATGGTAAATGAGGTTAAGTGTCCTCCTGCACTGATCTGTTTTGCTTGGGCGTGGACTTGAGGATTGGCCATGGAAGCCAATAGCTATCAATGTAAACATGATACAGACAATTCTCCCTGCCATGTGACTCAAGAAATGCAATTCTTATAGCAGTAAAACTCCGAAACAAATATAGTAGTCCTATTTGTAGCTCCTTGTGAACATTTCTACAGAAAGAGAGTTATCTACCTCAGAAGGGATCCTCATGCAAACTAGGTCCAAGAAGTGGGTACAACATACAACCACAGATGTCTAATACATGCCAAGTTGCAGAATGTGGACAAGACCCTGCCCGGACACTGTTTTCAACATAAGCTTGTTTATGGGTGAGGTCCATGGTGATGGAGGTTCATAAACCAGCTGCCATGTATCCAGTCTGACCCAGTTGTGAGGCTTAGGAGAGTATAATCCTTACTGAGGCAAGTACTGACCTCAGAGATGGTCTCAGAGGAAACCATGGAAATTAAGTAGTTTGGTGTACTGAGATGGGGTGTTGATGAAGGGTTGTACAACCTGAGTTCTCACCCATACTTTGTCTCAAGTGAGTGCTGTGTTCACTAGCAAGTCCTATAACTGTTTTTTTGAGAATGCAGTGAGATCTTGGCTAAAGAAGTCTAAAATAATAAAGTATTGTAGCATTTTATTACTTAATAAAATGAAGCATTAAAACTTATCAAGCAGTCACCACAAGCCCAGCCAAATGCCAAGGACAGTAGGGGATACAGGGAAGTAAACCTTTCTATTCCCGTCCTCAAGGTTCTTTTTGTTTTGAAAGTGAAGACGAAAATCAATGCACACATAATAGAGAACAATTAAGTATGACTTTTAATGCAATCTGAGTTCAGGTAAGGAAAAAAATCATTGAGAGATGGAATTGCTGATGAAGGCTGCAAACTAAATGGTACAAAATGAATGTACCTTTGCTTTTTCCCTCTCCTTTCTTATTCTTCCTATTTCTATTTTCAGGAATCACAACAAAGACCTCTGTGTACTTCTTCATAAAAACTCAGCAAGCTAAGATTAGGAGGGAACTACCTTAATTTGACAGAAATCAGTTATGAAAAACCTAGAGCCAATAACATTTATTGGTTAAATTCAAGGTTGTCTTCTCTCACACTTCAATACCCTACTGGACGTTCTAACAATGCAGTGAGTCATGAAAAGCTAATAAAAGTTACTACATTTGGAAAAAAAGTGCAACTGTCTCTTATTGCAGCAAGCATAATTGTCTCTACAGAAAGTACTATGGAAACTGCAAAGCAACTAATAAAACTAGTAAGTGAATTAATCAAGGTTATAGGATAGAAGGTCAATATACAAAAGTGAATTGTAGTTCTATATACTAACAGCAAAAGTTTGCGAAAGAAAATATTTACAGTAGCTTGAAAAGAGGAGCATAAAATACTTAGGTATAAATTTAAGAAAATGGTTAAATGCCTATAGACAGAAGTACTAAACATTGCTAAAAGAAATTAAGAAGACCTAAATAAAAGCAAGACATGTTGTGTTCAAGAATTGGAAGACTCATAGTCAATTACCTCAATTAAACTTCTAGAATACACTAAACTAATCTAGAGCTGAAAAAATTCAGAATACCCTGGAGGGTAGGACTATTTGATTGACTAGGAAAAGATGAGATTTTATGAATTTATGGACATATTTTATGTTTTTAATAGAAGTGTGAATCACATAGTTATATGCACTTGTGAAAACTCATGAAATTTTATATCTCAGAATTTTGTGTTCATCGAATGTTCATTTTATCTGGGTAAATAACGTAGATCATATTGAATTTTAGTAGGTTTGTTTTTCACTGTGGTATGGGATAGCAATTCTGAAACTACTTTTTTTGTATTCTAAGCTTAAGAAAATGAGGATATGTATTAAGGAAATGGGAACCAGATTCCCCCCTTTTATGGTTGTTCTTCTGTGTGTGAGTGTGTGTGTGTGTATTTAAATATACATGTATTCCTTGCATATATCCACTGAGATGGCCCAAAGGCCATGACGCATCAGCAGCAATGAGTACACCTTGAGCCAAGATCTTGATTTCTCATTATTTTTCTAATCCTCACCTGAGGATATGTTTATTGCTTTGAGAGAGAAGAAGGGGGAGGAAAAGAGAAAGGGAAGTAGAGAGAGAGAGAAAGAGAGGGAGAGAAACCTCAGTGTGAGAGGAAAACGTCACTTGGTCGCCTTTCAGCACACATCCCAGCTGGGGACTGAACCTGCAACCTAGGTGTGTGTCCTGACTGGGAATAAAACCCACAACCTTTTCGTGCACAAGACAATGCTCCAACCAACTGAGCCATCCAGCGAGGGCATTATCACTTTCTAATAAAAGGAACCATGCTTCTCAGAGAAATGAATGACTCTAGGACTGAGTCAGGGAAGTATGAGTTGATCCCGGAACATCTTATTTTCCCCCAAAATAAGGAATTATTCAAAGAATGATGAGAACATTATAAAGGGGCACCAGAGACAAGCTGGAACAGCTCCACTGACCAGATCAGGGATAATTCTAGGCATCAAAATATATAAAGTAATAATATATTTTAACCCATTGAATAAAATAAAAATTCATGAGTTTATGCCAGTAGAAAAATGAATAAATGTGAGAAAAAGGGGTACTTTTAGCAGAAGTACAACATAGACAGATAAATGGATAGAGATCTAAAAGTAGAAGATCAATGTTTGATAGGTATTAAGATATTTATATAATCTCAAATTATTTCCTCACACAGGACCTATTAGTCTCAAAAGGAAAATGGGACATTTACACTGGAGAAACCTGGTAGAAATTACCTACATCAGGTGATAGTGTTTGTTTAATATCACTAGTATTAGGCCAAACTGGCATTGTGTGGCCCCTATAAGGGACATAGCCTCACTTTCTAATATCCTGACAAACAATGAATAACTTGAAGAAATGTAAGATAAACCCACTTTCAGAGATATTCTACCAAACAATTGTTCTGCTGTTTTGGAAACTCTCAAGGGCAAGAAAGATTAAAAAAAAGGGCTGAGACATTGTATAAAGGAGGCTCTGAAGAAATATGACAATTAAATAAAATGTGTGATCCTGGATTAGATACTGGACTGGGGTAAATGCTTATAGGATATTATTGGGGAAGTTGATAAAATGTAAAAGTAGATTGCGTTTAAACCTTTGCCCTTTGCAACAGCATGGATGGACCTGGAAAACATTGTGCTAAATACAATAAGCCAGTCAGAGAAAGACAAATACAATATAATTTCACTCCTTCGTGGAATCCAGTGAACAAACTGAACTAACAAGTAAAACAGAGACAGACTCAGATGGAGAGCAGGCTGGCAGCTCTGGGGACTGGGGTGGAGGTGGATGGAGGAGAAAGAGGGTAAAATGGAGATAAATAGTAATGGGGGAAATACAATAAAATATACTACTAAGAAATAAAAAGTACATTGTGAATAGAAAACATTATGGCAATATTAAATTTCTGAATTTTGGATAACTATATTGTGACTATGTAAGACAGTGTTTTTGTTCTGGAGAAATACACACTGATCTCATGCTTAGAAAACAGCCGCATTTAGGGGTGAATGTGAAAAATGTCTCCAACTTATTCTCAAATGGTTCATAAAAGGAAATTATGTATATACATAACGATAAAGCAAATGTACAAAACATAAACAAATGGTAAACCTGAGCTAAGTGATTGCAGGATTTCTTTGTATTATTCTTGCAATTTTTCTGCAAGTTTCAAATTATATTTAAAAATTTACTGAAAATGTGTCAGGATAACTACAGTAGAAGTCAGGATAATGGTCATATCTTGAGGGGAAGGGAAGATGGGAAAATGATAAGGAAAGAACAAAAGGGACACAGGGAAACCTGTCAGGTCTCAGAATTTCCTGTTTCTTAGTCTGAGTGTTAGGTACGTGATTGTTTTTATTATTATCGTTGTTATGATTATTGAACCTCTCAATGCATGTTTTAAAAATGAGACCCTGAGAGGATGAATAACTATCCAAAATGATCTTTGGATTCTTATCAAGTCCATTTTTCTGCCAGATGGCAATGTTGGAAATCATGATGCAGTTATTGTGTGCTTGGCCAGAGAACTTTCACACCCTCACCTCAACCAGCCGTCCCTCTCTACATAATTCCTAAAGGAAAATATATGCACAGAAAAATGCCCTGCTGACTGATGAGAATTTACTGCTGACTAGGTCCTTGATCCCTAAACCCAATGCGTTTTCTGGTGAGTGATCTGGACCAGTGATGGAGCTCTTTTGTCAGCTAGAGATGGCCAGGCCCTGGGATCAGAGGAACCTGAAAGGCCTTCTCCACCCTCTCTTCCCTCACTAAACCCAAGTCTTGGATTGTGTGTGATCCTAATGGTGACAAAAGTTTGCACCAGGCAGCCCAGCCAGCAAGCTTCAGAAAAAGTCTCCCTATGTATGTATGCTTAGTTACATCCTGCAAAGGCCCTATGAGTTAGTAAAAGCTGCCCAGTTAGGATCCTAGCCATCGACCAAATGAAAATGATACTTATCCTTGAGAACACAGTGGAAAGTGAGTTGTGAGCTTTCCTGGCCAACAGACGCCATTGTATATTCTTATTAAAAGCTGTCCACAGGGCTGATGAGAACACAGAGGCAAGTACATAACTGAGACCCACCATTCTTGTGAATCTGGACAACTTGACAAATTTGAGCCAGTGGTATCTTGTGTACGAGTCCAATCAAAGCATTTCTTTGTGTGCTTTCTTATTATGTGACTATAAAAAAGATGTCAACAGTACATTTAAGTTTTCCTGTAGAGAAGAAATATGCAGACCATAATAAAAGTAAGAATATGCTTCTAACTGTATATTTGTTCTCAAAAAAAAAAAGTGCCGGTATAAGAAAATGTTTTGTTTTGAAGTTCTCAGCACCATGTGGTGTTGGTGGGTTGAAATTTCTGTGGTGCGTTCTTTCAGTGTTTCTTCCCATTGTATTATATCTTTACATTGTTCAATCTAAAAGTTTTCTATACCACCACCTCCTCCCTGCTCCCACCCCCTCCTTGCCCTTTGTATTAAGATGCAACCTGAAAACTGAAAACACATTCCAAACAATGTCATATCCCATGCACTTAGAGACAAAGGAAGTGGTTGCTTAGCAACAAAGCCCTGGTTTTGAAAAATTGGAGCATCTTTTCTTTTTTACTTTCCATCTTAAGGCAATGATGCTCAGGAAGCTGTTTGCAAAGAGATCCAAGACCTGGAGAACTCTGTATGGGGGAGTGGCAATGCCCGGGTGGGGGCGGGGGGAGGGTGGAGGGAGGAGGAAAGGAAGGGGAAAAAACTTAATAAAGCTCTTCTGGTTCCCCTGATGTTTCCAGATCTTAGGATGGAATTCTAGCCAAGTAGCTGAGACTGAGAGGCACTAAGGGAAGCCCACCCTCACTTTGTCAGCCTTCCAAAACTCTCCTGTTTTGAAGGCTTCAGGCACAGCCTGGGAGTGGCCACAACTGAAAGTGTGTCTTGCCTGCTAAAACATCTATCTGGCCCCTGTAGGATAACTACTGTTGTATTTAAGCAGATTTTCTGTCAGGGACATTTTCGCAGATGTTCAAATATTTCATAAAAATATGATTGTGCTGTATACTTTATCCTGAGCAATTTGCTTCTATTAGTATTATTTCTATGAATTTGCTCTTATATAATTCTTTATATCTCAGAACATTTCTGTTGGACAAGTAGAATTCTAGTAGAATTAATAAATTTAAAAATATATTAATTTTGAAATTTTTAAATACTCTCAATATTTATAAACTAATTGTTGCTTTCCAGAAAAAGTATGCTAATATACCAGTACATAAGTTCTGATTTGATGGAAAATGATATGTTGATGGTTTCATTTAGCTGTTAATTTTGTTACTAGTTAGATTAAATGTATATTTTTTGTTTATGTTTATTTCTTCCTGAAGTTTCTATCATGTTATGGCCTATTTATTTCCTGAGTGTTGTCTTTTTCACTGATTTATAGAAGCTCATTGTACACACTGTATTTGCACACATGTATATGTACCTTTTATTTATTTTTCATTTTATTTTTAAAAATTCTTATTTAGTTATTTTTCAAGTACAGTGTTCTGTTTATTTCTCCCGTCCCAGCCCACCCCTCCCCCATGCACCCCACCTCCCTCCCATTTTCACCCCCCTTAGTTCTTGTCCCTGTGTCCTTTATACTTGTTCCTCTAAATCCCTCCCATTTTTCCCCTTAAATTCCCTCCCTTCTCCCCTGCAGTCATTGTCCCCCTGTTCTCTATTTCAGTGTATTTGTTTTTATTTTACTTGCTTGTCTGTTTTGTTGTTTAGCTTCCTGTTAAAGGTGAGATCATATGGTATTTGTCTTTCAACCCCTGGCCTATTTCACTCAGCATAATGCTTTCCAGTTCCATCCATGTTGTTGCAAAGGGTAGGAGCTCCTTCTTTCTGTCTGCTGCATAGAATTCCATTGTGTATATGTACCACAATTTTTTGATCCATTCATTTACTGATGGGCACCTAGGTTGCTTCCAGCTCTTGGCAATTGTAAATTGTGCTGCTATGAACATTGTGATGAATAGGTTCTTTGAAATTGATGTTTTGGAGTTCTTAGGATATAATCCTAGCAGTGGAATTGCTGGGTCAAAAGGCAGGTCGATTTTTGGTTTTCTGAGAAAATTCCATACTGTTTTCCATAGTGGTTGTACCAGTCTACAATCCCACCAACAGTGAACTAAGGTCCCCTTTTCCCCACTACCTCTACAACATTTGTTGTTGGTTGCTTTGTTTATGATAGCCATCCTGACAAGTGTAAAGTGGTATCTCATTGTGGTTTTAATTTGTATCTCTCTGATAGCTAGTGATATTGAGCATCTCTTCATGTGTCTCTGGATATTCTGTATGTCCTCCTTGGAGAAGTGTCTGTTCAAGTCCTTTTCCCATTTTTTAATTGGGTTAGATGTCTTCTTAGAGTGGAGCCGTGTAAGTTCTTTGTATATTTTGGAGATTAAACCTTTGTCTGAGGTATCATTGGCAAATATGTTTTCCCATACAGTTGGTTGTCTTTTTAATTTAATACTGTTTTCTTTAGCCATGCAGAAACTTTTTATTTTGATGAGATTCCATTTGTTTATTCTTTCCTTTATATTCCTTGCTCTAGGGGACATATCAGTAAAATGTTGCTGTGTGAAATATCTGAGATTTTCCTGCCAATGTTCTCCTCTAGGACTTTAATGGTTTCAAGGCTTATATTTAAGTCTTTTATCCACCTTGAATTTATTTTGGTGTATGGTGTAAGCTGGTGCTCAAGTGTCATTTTTTTGCATGTAGCTGTCCAGTTCTCCCAACACCATTTGCTGAAGAGGCTATCTTTACTCCATTTTATGTTATTGCCCCCTTTGACAAATATTAATTGACTGTAGAGAGTTGGGTTGATTTCTGGGCTCTCTGTTCTGTTCCATTGGTCTGTGTGCCTGTTTTTATGCCAGTACAAGGCTGTTTTGATTACGGTGGCCTTGCAATACAATTTGATATCAGGTATTGTGATTCCTCCTACTTTGTTCTTCTTTCTCAAAAATAGCAGCTGCTATTTGGGCTTGTTTATGGTTCCACATAAATTTTTGAAGTTTTTGTTCTATGTCTGTGAAATATGCCATTGGTACTTTAATAGGTGTTGCATTGAATCTGTACATTGCTTTGGGTAGTATGGACATTTTGATGATGTTAATTCTTCCAATCTATGAACAAGGTATATGTTTCCATTTGTTTGTGTCTTCCTTGATTTCTTTCTTCAGGGCTGTGTAGTTGTCTGCATACAGGTCTTTTACCTCCTTAGTTAGGTTTATTCCCAGATATTTTATTTTTGTTTTTGCTATATCGAATGGGATTTTTTTCCTTGATTTCTGCTTCTGCTGATTCATTGTTGGTATGCAAAAATGCCTTTGATTTCTGGATATTGACTTTGTAACCCGCTATTTTGCCAAATTCATTAATTAATTCGAGCAGTTTTGGGGTAGAGTCTATAGGATTTTCCATATACACTATCATGTCATCTGCAAACAGTGACAGTTTTGTTTCCTCCTTTCCTATTTGGATGCCTTTTATTTCCTTTTTTTTCCTGATCGCTGTGGCTAAAACTTGCAAAACTATATTGAATAGATGTGGTGAAAGTGGACATCCTTGTCTTATTCCTGATCTTAGTGGAAAAGATTTTAGTTTTTGCCCATTGAGTATGATGTTGGCTGTGGGTCTCTCATATATGTCCTTTATTATATTGAGGAATGCTCCCTCTATTCCCACTTTGCTAAGTGTTTTTATCATAAATGGGTGTTGTACCTTATCAAAAGCTTTTTCTGCATCTATTGATATGATCATGTGGTTTTTGTCTTTGCTTTTGTTTATGTGATGTATTACATTTACTGATTTGCGAATATTGAACCATCCTTGCATCCCTGGGATGAATCCCACTTGGTCATGGTGTATGCTCTTTTTGATATATTGTTGGATGCGATTTGCCAATATTTTGTTGAGGATTTTAGTATCTATGTTCATCAGCAATATTGACATGAAGTTTTCTTTCTTTGTTGTGTCTCTATCTGGTTTTGGAATTAGGATGATGCTGGCTTCATAAAAGGAGTTTGGGAGTTTTCCATCCTTCTGAATTTTTTGGAATAGTCTGTGGAGAATAGGGGTTAGCTCTTCCTTAAATGCTTTGTAGAATTCCCCTGTGAAACCATCTGGTCCAGGGCTTTTGTGTGATGGGAGTTTTTTTTATTACTGCTTCAATTTCTTTTGCTGTTATTGGTGTGTTCAGATTTTCTGCTTCATTGAGTTTTGGAAGATTGTATTTTTCTAGAAATGTGTCCATTTCCCTTAGGTTTTCAAATTTCTTGGCATACAGTTCTTTATAGTAATTTCTTATAATCCCTTCTATTTCTGTGGTATCAGTTGTAATCTCTCCTCTTTCATTTCTGATTGTGTTTATTTGTGTCCTCTCTCTTCTTTTCTTGATGAGCCTACTTAAAGGCTTGTCTATTTTGTTTATCTTTTCAAAGAACCAACTCCTGGATTTATTGATCCCTAGAATTGTGCTTTTAGTTTCTATGTCATTTAGTTCTGCTCTAATCTTGGTTATTTCCTTCCTTCTGCTTGCTCTGGGCTGTCTTTGTTGTTGTTCCTTGAGTTCTTGCAGGCGTGGGGTTAGGTTGTTTGTTTGAAATGTTGCTATCTTCTTTAGGTAGGCCTGTATTGCTATAAACTTCCTTCTCAGGACTGCCTTCACTGTGTTCCATAAGTTTTGGGTGGTTGTGAGATCATTTTCATTTGTTTCCAGAAACTTTTGATTTCTTCCCTAATTTAATTCTTGACCCATTTGTTGTTTAATAGGATACCATTCAGTCTCCACGATTTTGGGTGCTTTGGGTTTTTTCCTTTGGGGTTGGTTTCCAATTTCAGTCCCTTGTGGTCAGAGAAGATGCTTGGTATGATTTCAATTTTCTTGGATTTGTTGAGGCTCATTTTCTGTCCTATCATGTGGTCTATCTTTAAAAATATTCCATGTGCATTTAAAAAAAATGTGTATTTAGCTTCTTTGGGATGAAGGGCTCTCTATATATACCAGTTAAGTCCATTTAATCTAGGGTGTTGTTTAATGCCGCAATATCTTTGTTGATATTTTGTTTGGAAGATCTATCCATTTTTGACAGTGGGGTGTTAAAATTCCCTACTATAATTGTGTTGCTGTCAATATCTTTCTTGAAGTCCTCTAAGATTTTCTTGATATATTTGGGTGCCCCTATGTTTGGTGCATATATGTATTTATGATGTTAATGTCTTCTTGGTGGATTATTCCCTTGAGTATAATGAAGTGACCTTTTGGGTCTCTCTTTATGGCCTTTTTTTTGAAGTCTATTTTGTCCAATATGAGAATTGCTACCCCAGCTTTTTTTTCTTGTCCGTTTGCTTGGAAAACTTGTTTCCAGCCTTTCACTTTTAGTCTGTGATGGTCTTTTGTCCTGAGGTGGGTCTCTTGTAGGCAGCATATGTGTGGGTCATGCTTTCTTACCCATTCAGCTATTCTGTGTCTTTTGATTGGAGCATTTATTCCATTTACATTTAAGGTTATTATTGATAGGTACTTATTCATTGCCATTTTTGTACCCGTGTTCCTCTCTGTCTCTCTCTTTTCCTTCCTTTTCTTTAAGCAGTCCTCTTAGTATTTCTTGTAGAGCTGGTTTGGTGGAGGCGTATTCTTTTAGACTTCTTTTGTCTTGGAAGCACTTTATTTGGCCTTCTATCTTGATTGAGAGTCTTGCTGGGTAAAGTAGCCTTGGTTGTAGGCCTCTGGTTCTCATTACTTGGAATATTTCTTGCCATTCTCTACTTGCTTGGAGTGTTTCCATTGAGAAGTCAGTAGCTAACCTTATTGGGGCTCCCTTGTATGTTACTTCTTTTTTCTCCCTTGCTGCCTTTAAGATTCTCTCTTTGTCTTGGAATTTTGCCATTTTAATGATAATGTGTCTTGAAGTGGGCCTCTTTGGGTTCCTCTTGATTGGGACTCTCTGTGATTCATGGATTTGTGTGACTTTTTCTGTCATCAAATTAGGGAAATTTTCTCTCATTACTCTTTGAAATACATTTTCTATCCCTTGTTCTTCTTCTTCTACTTCTGGTATTTCTATTATTTGGATATTATTACGTTTCATATTATCTTGCATTTCTCTTAATCCCTCTTCATTCTTTCTGAGCCTCTTTTCATTTTCTTGCTCTTTCTGTGAAATGCTTTCTACTTTGTCCTCCAACTCGCTAATCCGATCCCCCGCCTCATCTATTCTACTTTTGAAACTTTCTACTGTGTTCTTCAATTCGGAAATTGTATTCTTCATTTCCTCTTGTCCCTTGCTGATATTTTTTATTTCCTTTTTCATGTTGATGTAGTTTGCAGAGAGATCATTGTAGTTCCCCTGTAGTTTCTGGTAGCTCATTGTGAGCTCTTTAAACTTCGTAATATCCAGTGCTTTGAATTCAATATCTGATAGTTGATTAGCCTCTATCTCATCTAACATTCTTTCTGAAGTTTCTGCTTTTTCTTTCATTTGGGGATTGTTTCTTTGTCTTCCTATTGTTTGAAACTCTTCTTGTTAGTATCAGCTTCTAAAATTGATCTTTTCTGACTTCCTGGGATTATGGTGTGAACTTCTGTGGTATAATACCTGTGAATTTCAGTGGTGCAGACTCCTGAATCTTGATGTTCTCTGTCTCCACCTACTCTTGTACTGGTCCCCACGCTAGTCCCTGTGCTGGTCACCTACCAGTGTTGAGTGTCCCGGCTCCCGTAGCTGACTCTGCTGCTGCCTGGTGTTTCAGCGTCAGTCACAATCTCTGGTCTTTTAATTTGATAAATGCTGGGTAACCGATGGTTTATTGTGCTGTTTCTCTATAGATCTGCCAGGATTTTCACCCACAAGTACGGGAGCTAGAATCCGCTCCATCCTACTCTGTCACTATCTTCCCAGCATCCCCTATATGTACCCTTTATACAATGACTACTGAAATAAGCAGGGTCCGAGAGAGGAGGGACTAGTGTAAAGGATATATATTTGTGGTATTATTTGTTGAAAATATTCTCCTGATTTGTTATTTGTCTTTTACTTAGATTTTTAAAAATGGTTTTACTTTGTGGGATTTTCTTCTTACTTTACGGGTTTTATTTGAGATGTCCCGTTTTCTGTGTTTCTGTAGCAGTCCCAGAGCACACTGACAAAGAACAGAGGCTGTGGCATCTGATTCCCAGGGCTTGTGTCCCGGCTCTGCCATCCCCGTGCTGCGGGATCTTTAACTTCTCTCTCCCTCACTTTTCTCCTGCATAACATCGGTCTCTTAACTGCACCCAGCTAGTGGTGGGTGGTGAATTCTCATCAAGTTAGTGCCTATATAAAGCATGCAGAATGATACCTGGGACTTACTAAGGTCTCAGTAAATTAAAGTAAGCAGTATCGTGTAACAAAAACACTAACCTATATCTTTGTGATTTCTACCAGAGCTTTTATGCTTAGAAAGTCTACAGCCATAGAAAGCCTATAAGTATTCATTTATATCTTGTTTTATATTCTTCATGATTCATTTATATAATTAATTTTCACCTTTTCAATATTTAACTCTGTAATGTACTAGAATTTATTTTGAGACGTGGTAGGAAGTTAGATTGATTTCCCCCCTCCCCCCAAATATTCCCTTTTGTCAATTAATCCATGTCTTCTCATTGGTTTTAGAATTCATTTATCATTTACCAAATTTGTATACACACTTGGACCTGTTTTTAGATTATCTGTTGTGTTCTGGTGTTCTGTTCTTTGAATTCTATCCTAGTGCCATATAGAAAAAAATCAGTATAAGTTTAATAGTTACTAGATCAATTCTGATGTCATGATTTTCAAAATTCTCATAGCTATTTTTAGCCATGAAGTAGTCCAGGTGATTTTAATGTGTTAAAAAATATCACTGGGATTTTCAGTAGCATTACACTAATCTATAAATCGATTTAGGGGGAACTACCACTTTTGAACTATTTAGTTTCTTCATTTACAAAATCTTGTATATCTCTCAATAGATTTTTTTAGTGTTTTTACAAAGCTTTCCACACATTTCTTAATGTTTCCAGCAGTTGACTTTTTTTTTTCTGATTGCAAAAATAATCGTCTCACCTAGTATAACTAGAAATAGGAGAAACCCAGTTATGGTCATAGTTCCTAACTCAAACTGAATTTTTTCACTTATAGCGAGTGTCTATGTGTGTGCTTTTTGTTAATTGCTTGGATACTCTGTATCTAAAAAGTTATTCTTTCTAGTCAATTTAACAATTTTTTTACTGTGTCCCAGCTACATGTAAAGTTTACTTGCAGAGGCAGAAATGGTTTCTGCTATAGAACTGACACCAGAGAATTCATTTAATGACAGCTGTGAAAAGTATTAGGGATAATGGCCAAGGTGTATATGATGGGCGTCTAATTTGGGGCCTGACCTCCTGTGGGGCCACAGCAGGTAATTTCTAGGAAGTGACATTTGAGCCGAGCTCAGAGAGATGAGTAGGGATAACCAGCAACCTTTGGATGCCCCTGACAGAGCAGTGGGCCCAGATGCAGGATGCTCAGGGAATTAAGTGAGGGCCTGTGCAGCGGTGACGCAGACACAGGGAGTGAGGGGGAGTGACATCGGATAAGTCACTGGGCGTGGGGTCATAGTGAGGATGTCAGCCTTAAGAGGAAAACCAAACCCATTTTGAAAAAATTAAAAGCAGACAAACTATCCAAGTGTCTTACACTCTATCTGTATTTTTGCCTTGGAAACCAGGATTATGCCTGTGGTTATAGTGACACGGTCACTGAGAAAACAGTCCTGTGATAGTTGCTAGACTTTGTCAGCCAGGAGGGAGGAAAATCGAGTTTCTCTGCCTGATTTCTGGACAGAATTTGTTGCCCTACTCAAACGCCAGCCAGGCCACTGTCTGCTGTGAGTTGAAAATGTGTAGGAGGCGTTATTGACTCACAGGTCTGTTTGCAGTGCTCTTGTAAGTACTGTCACTGTCTTAAGTGACCCTCACCCTGTTTTGTGAAAGTAATTGTCTGTGGAATAAACACACAGTTCTTTTCTGTGAATTTCAAGACTGATACATACCAAACCGTTTTATGGAATGTCAAATCACCAACAGAACCTGAGAGACATCTCATAGTCTAATTGAGGAAAGAATAATAGGGTAAGGTTTCTCCATTTTTGACCCTTTTGAAATGTTGGGTTCTTTGTCATAGATGCTATCCTGTGCCTTTGCTGGGTGTTCTGCAGCAGCATCCCTGGCCCCTACGCACTAGGTACCACCAGCACCACCCTCCTCCAGTTCTACCAACCAGAACTCTCCTGAAGGGCAGAATTGCCCAGGTTAAGAAACACTGAGTTACAGAAATCACAAAAATCCTTGCTCTTCCCAGTTGAAACTATTATATCCAGTTTTGTCTGGCCATGAATTCACTCAGTGGGACATTGAACAAATGAGATTCAGAATTATTACTAACTGCTACCTCTCGTATAGGGTACAAAGCAGTGTCTTATATATGATTTATTCATTCATTTTAGCAAACATTTATTAAATATTTGCTTTGCATGGGCATTATGCTGGTGGCTAGAGCCATAAGATCAAATGTATATCTCATAAGGGACCAAACTACAGGAAGAAGACAAAACCTAAGTGCCTGATAGAAATGTGACAGAAATGTACTGAGACAAGAAAAGAAGAGTGTTCGAAACCCAGGTGAGGGGTGGAGCTACCAGGAAGTGATAAGAAGGAGAAGTGAAACTCTGTGCCGAAACCTGAAATAGGGTAGTTTTGGGGCTGATGGATTTGGGGAATAGCTGGGGAACTGTAAGACTTACAACATTATTCTAGGACATGCATTATGGTCATGTCTGTTTTAAGGATGAAAAAACAAAAGGTTAAACATTTAGTTTGGAACCATTTAGCTAGATAGCAACAAAATTAACCTGTCAATTTCTTTCCTGGATTTACATTGTTTGACTTTTTCAGCTGAATACAATGGAATAAGAGAGACTCAGGAACTATTCTTGACAAATAGTCCTCTAACCCTGCAATGACAAAAATAACACTCCCTTATATGAGTATATTTCACACAGCACATTTGCAGATATTATCGCTTGCGATCCTTCCACTAACGCTGTCAGTTAGACAATAGGCATGCATTATCATCTCTGTTATAAAGAGAAAGGAGACATGCAGGGAGCATGTTTAGGTAGAGTGCTTGCAAAGCATGTTACTCTTCTCAGCATGGATATATATATATATATATATAGTTCCCATAGGGCAATGTAATGGTTCATTGTATTTTAGCTTGTCATTGTATTTTAGCACCAGAACACTGCCATCATTTTGCTATCCTTGAAAGCAGTTCAATTTCTGCACTTAGAATTGAAATTATAGTGTCTCAAAGCTAAATTTAAAAGTGCAATTTACTGCTGTCCCCCAGAAAAAATGGAACCAATCAATGTAATAAAAAACACTTAAGATCACTCTGTACTTTGTACAGTTGCTACTGCAGTTGTGTGATTCACAGGGAGCAGCAAACTGCCTATCATTATGGAATATTTAGAAAACAGAACAACAGTGCTTGACCAGACCGAGGCACTCAAGAAATGCATTTTAGAAGGACAGGTGGATGAAAAGCGAATGGGTAAATGAGAAGCTGGATGGAAGGACAGCTGTTTCCAGGAATGAGAGATGGTTCTTAACATCTGGCCTTTATTGTCAACCTCCAGTGTCAGGAACCATCTCTGTCACCGGCACCTGCAGGGTTTCTAACTCTAGCTTTTATCTGAAAGGACAAGAACAGGTGAATTTCAAAATCATTCCTTAACTTCCCTTTCTGTTCTTGTCACTTCACCTGGAACCCTTATCACGCCTCATTTCTTGGCTGTTAGCAATATATCAATTAGTTTATCTTCAAGTTTTTCCATTCTGTCTTCACAATAGTCTTTAAACTAATATTTAAATACTACTTTTGTTGTTTCCGTTGTTTTCCAAAACTTTCAGTGCCTGGACAGTAAAATAAAACTACTTATTCTAGCTAACTAGGCCTCCCACCACAAGGGGCCTTTCCATTTCATTTCTGCACAAGTCTACTCAAACCTGAATGGTTTCTTTGTTGTACCCAGAATGTGTTTTATACATCACCTCTTACCCTTAACTGTTTTGTCCAGTATTTACCTAGAAAATTGTAAGCTGTGTAAGCTGTGTGTTAGATCATGAGGATTCGGGGAAAGACAATTGGGAAAGATGAACTCCTGGGGTATGCAGATGAGCTATTTCATCAGAGAGCGATTGTGTGGTAGCAGGATAGGAACAAGGTCCTGGAAAGAGGTTCAGGGAAGAACATTCCCTCGATTAAGTCTGGTGCTGCCTTCTTTGAGTCACTTCTGTGTCTGTAGCTCAACACTTTCTGTATTATAATTTTACATCTACCCTATTTTGTCATTATTCACCACTCTTGAAGTCAGAGATGAGGTCTTATTCACCTCTGGCTCCTGAAAAAAACATTTCAGTGCCAGGGTACCATACATCAACACAACTGTGGACAGTCACTGGTTACTTGTTCTAGGAGAGGTGCCATGGCCCATGTTTTATACACATTTATCCAATTGATTTTGACAGCAGCAGCCATGATTAATGAATTAGTAATATGTTTATTTTCTATAGTGATATCACATAACTTGTCTAACAACTATTAAGTGCAGAAGCCAGGATTAGAACACTATCAGTATAGTGCCAAAGCCTATTCTCTTAATCACTTCCAAATGTTGACAAATAAATGACCTCCAGATGAATGAATCAATGTTTCTTTTTTTCTCTGTGAGTGGTTTGTCTTCCTCTGGGACTTCCAGAGACCTGGAAGAGGTCAGACACATTAAAACATTATTTTTCTTTAAAGTCTGTATTGTTGAGTTGTTAAAATAAAATTAATCATTCTAGAGAACCCAGAAGGTCCACGGTGTTTGGACAGCTAAGCGTGATGAGCACTGAATGTCAATGCAGAAAGGGCTAGGGATGGAGCCCATGCAGTAATCTGGAGGGAAATTACATTATGTGTTCTGCTTCATGAGATAAGTAAAATATTGAGACTGGGGTGACAATTCTAGGGGAGAGAAATGGTTGCTTTCTGGGGGCTCCACCAAGTCCCCCCTCCTCCCCTAGCCAATCCAGACGCCTTACTTTGTCCTCTCTACTGAGAGATGACTCCTCATCCTTCTCCAGCTGGAAGGCATTAAAGGGACTGGGTTACAGGGGAGGAAGTTGACCAGGTAGGGGGAAAATGAGCTGTACTGGGTTTGGCAGGATTGGCAGCTGTTTCCCATCAACCACTGTAAGAAGATAAAGGATGGGGTTTGTGCTCATAAACAATACAGGTCATTTGGCTCATTCTTTTCTCCTTATCTGAACATGTCCTTGGGCTCTGGAGAGATTTTATCACCTTTGGGCTTTCAAAATCCTCTGATGGTGCTGGTTTAGTTGAAGCAAACCTTGAGGATGCTCTCTAGGTCAGAGCTATTCAGAGGAAGGAGCTATGATGAAAAGAAAAGAAAAGGAAACTGGCTTCAGGAAATGCAGGTTCTGACTGCGGCCTGGCCTCTTACCAGCTATGTAAACGTTTCTGAGCTTCAGCTTATTGTCTGTAAATGGAGATAAAATACCTGCATGAGGGTTCTTTTGACAATTACATACAATTTTACTTGTGAAATAGTCCGAAATATGAGAGACTTGATGTTTTTTCTTTCTTTAAATGCTCAGTTAAAGACTCTTCCAGCCCTTATCCCTACCCCAGAGGCTTTTAATGGAGACTAGTCTTGACTGACTGATGAAAACAAGTGACTAGGGTGAAGACCCTAAAACAAACAATTGTGCATAGGACTCCAGACTATAAACTTGTAAATATCTTCATCCTCTTCCTTGGCTACTAAGGAAAATGCTGACATTTTCTGCTCTTCTGGGATATAGTTCGTCAAATTTCCCTTTTAGGTCTGAAGGCCTCCTGGAATTGATTGAGTAATTAACAATTTTCTTCTTTCTCTTGTAACTCTATAACTGTGACCTATTTTACTTAAGTTATACTAAGAATGGAAATCTCATCTGTTAACAATATAGAGGGCAGTAGGAGATGAGGATATGTAATGATTTTAAATACTGTGAGAACTATCTCCATCAAAAACTCTATTTGCTTTCTATTTGAAAAATAGAAAAAGACTTTCTCATAGAATCTGCTTCAAAGCAGCAAGAGATTCGTAATCTTATTTTATCACAGCCTATACCATTCGTGCTCTACCTGATATAATAAAAGATAGGACTTGAGCCACAGGAGGCCTTGGTACAAGGTACTTACCTTAGGTGGAAGCAGCCTAATGGCTTGATGAGCAGAATGTAGGTTCCATTCCAGCTCTTCCCAGGTCAATGCTCTTGTACAAAAGAGCATGGTTCCTGGTGGCCCTGATTGATGGGATTGCAGTGCTCCCTCCTCCATTAAAGCCTGTGTCTGTAGGTGTCAACAGAGAGAGATTGTGGGTTGCATGTAAACCTCTACCTGACTTCCTCTAATATCAAGTATGAGCCAAGAATCACTCAGGGTTATAATAAATACTGATTAAAGTATTAATAAAAGTTTATTGAGTATCTACCATGTACTAACTGTTGAGATAGGTGTTTTTTAAAACGTTGTAAACCTGGAGGAAGTTATCACTGTCCCTATTTTACAGCCAGAGAAACTGGCTCAGAGATGATATAAGATCACACAGGAAACAAATATCAGAGCCAAAGTTTGACTTGAAAGCTTCTTTTTACAACATTTTACTGCCTTAAAACTTCCTCTGTGTGATGTTGTCAAATAAATTCTCCTCATCCCAAAGCTTCTCCCATGTTACAGCATGGCTTGGTATATAGCTTATTCCTCCAGGGCAAAAGTGTGGGGAATTGGCCAATACTAAACTCTACAACTTACCTTGAATTTGATTAACTTCTTTTAGTCTTTCCTTGATTATATCCTCACTAGTCAGTGAGGTGACCTAGTCAGAGAAAAATAAACAATGATCCTTTTGACCTACTAACATCCAACAGGCAGTAGGCCTAATAAGAAATCTATTTATTCATTATGTTAATCATCCATTCAATTCATTAACATGTATTAATATCTTGCTTTAGACTTAGCTGGGCATCATTCAGAATTATGAAGATAAGAGATGGGACTGAAATGAAGGATTTTACTCAAGTAAAAAATACAATCATGTAGACAAATAATTATATTTCTCATCCTTCAAAACTCTTCCAAGGTGTTTTCATCTCTAGAAGCCCTTCTGAGTTCTGTTAAGTACTTATCTTTGTGTTCTCATGGTTTACCATACATAATGATTTGTTAGCATTGACCATATAATAATGAAATTTTCTGGTTATGTTTTTTCTTTTTCAAGTGGAAGGTATGCTACTACTCTCTAGCTGGGACTTTCATATATATATATATTTATTCCATACTTCATCCATGCCTGCCATGCATTCGTGACTATGACCATTTGGGTAATTAAGTCGCGTAGTACTGAAACAGAATAATGTATCGGCTTCAGTGGAAGTATAATGGATTAAGATGTGTTTAAAAAACTGGGAAAACTCTCAGCGGACATTACCATTGAACAGGAAGAAAGGATAGTTAACAAATGCCATAAGGGAAAACTGAAAGAAACTATGAAGTGGAAGAATGGGTTCAAAGCTACATAGCATGAACATATGCTATGCGCCAGGTGCCATGTGCCAGGTGCCATGGCGGTGCTGGGTGCCTAGTGTGCTAAGGGAGCAGTGGATGATCTCAGAGGCAGGAGTGAGAGATAGTTAAACATGGAGGTTTCAATGGGTAGGTACCTTGAGGACAGATTTAGATTTTTGAAAGAGATTTCATAGAAGGATTAGAATTTGAACAATGTTGTGTGGGCATTGAGGGGTCATAAAAGTTTTTTTAGATGAGTCTGGCACATAGAATAAAAGTTTTTCAAAGACCTTTCAGGTTTCAGTGCATTTTTATATTCATTCTTCTGTTCTTTGTATTCTCTTGAGAAAATGTAGGGATGATGATAGGTAAGTTAAGTTGCATGGAAGCAGTCATAGTAAGGGTATTGAAAGGATTATCATCTCAATTTATACTTTACAAAGAATTACAAAGGAAATTGACCCTGGCTGGTGTGGTTGGGTTGGGTCCCCGATTGGGGATGTGCAAGGCACAGCTGATTGATGTTTCTCTTTCATATCAATGTTTCTCTCCTCCTCTCTTTCCTTCCCTTCCCCTCTCTCTAAAAATAATAAGAAAAAGCTGAAGAAGAAGAATTATAAAAGAAATTGGGTATGGGGATCTGTGTTGAGATTATAATTTAGAGCTCTAATCATCTTAATAATATCTACCAAATAAACATTTTGTAGGTCTTTATTAAACTTCTCAGAATATTAGCTGATTGTCTGCTTAAATACTTGAAAGTGCCGCAGACTCTTGAGTTTTTAGAACATTGACTTGTTCCTGTGAGTACTTGAACAATTTTTGGAAAAATAATAAGCAAAGCATAAATTTCTTCATTGTACTTTCAGTACCTTTGGCTTACGCAATATTCCCCTCTCCTCCGCCTCCTGTGCCTGGGCCTGGCTCTGACTTTGTACAGTTAGCAAGTTCCTTTTCATAGGTGTTTGTTTGCCTGTATCTCATGTTGTCAAACTGTTGCATAATTCTTGGGTCATATAGAATTCTTGAGAGCATCACATGATGAAAATAGCATAGGATTGGCTCAGATGCACAATGTGTAGTTCTATGAAATTGTGTATATGGAACTGGAGTTGGTGATTGCTAATTATTATGTACAGCAGGGCAACGTAGTGCAACAAGTCTTAACTAAAGTCAAAAACCCATGTTTGAATCCCAGCTCTATCATTCATCCATAAAGTGGAAATTATCCTAAAACAGAAGTTTTATTTTTTCTTTGTTATGTCAAATTATTTGTATGAAACATGTGAACAAATAAACCCTTTTAATTTGCAAAGCAGTATAACACATGAGGTATATCTTCATTTATCACAGAAGAAAATAAATATAATAATGGTGGTAGCTGTAAACATGCCTGCAAATTCTTTGACACACTCTTCATTGAGATGTGAGGTCTTTGTCTCTGATCTCAAATCTGTGTGGCTTTATGGCCAATAGTAGAAGTGAGCTATGACCTAACTTCCAAAGTTAGGTCATAAAAGGCTTTGTAGCTTCTTCCTTGTTCCTGGAACACTGAGCTATTATGTCAGGATACTAAGGCTGTATACTGAGACTTTGAAAGAGAGAGAAGGCGGCAGAGAGGCTAGGGTTTGGCAAGTCCAAGGAACATCACTGTGGTACATTCCTTGGGTTTCTTTTTGCCTCATGTCTCCCCAACTGAGTGCTAGAGAAATGAACAATTCAGAAACACCAATAGGTGTGAAAAAAGTGTTCCCCAAGGAAAACCTATTCCCTCTCACCGTAGAATTAGAAAAGGAGCAGCCTAGCAAGGCAGAAAATTTTAGACAGTAACCATGTTTCTGTGGCCACACACCAGAGAGAAAACAGGTTCCCACCTCCAACCCCAGGTCACAAAGACCAAACACAAAGGTTAAACTTCCACTGCTGACGGGCTGTGCTGTTGTGCCCCAGCTGCACTGGCAAGGTGGCACTGGTGAAGGTCTCTGGAAAGCTGGTACTTTTGTCTCTGCCAGGTGACACTGAGGCTCCCTGCTCTGTGGTCAGTGGAGACCATGTAGGGGGCGGGACTTCCACGCCCACCTGACAGTAATGAGGGACTCTTTCACCTCCCCACTGGAGTGATATCAGAGGAGGCCTAGCGGTAAGTCAAGACTGTACCACAGCAATTATGAGGCCATGTGAGGAGCAGTGACAAGGTGCCACTACTCCTCCCAGCCATAAAAGCATCAGCAGGGTTCCAGTGGAGAGCAAAGATTCCTGCCCATGCCCAGTGGTACTCAGTTGCCTCTTCCTTCCAGGCGTATCAACAGCAACCAGGTGGGGAACCCAAACTTCCACCTCAGTCTGGTAATAATGAGGCAGACGACCCTTCCCTGCTGGTGCAGTGTCAAAGGAAGCATACTGA
Organism: Artibeus jamaicensis; assembly: GCF_021234435.1. Lineage (NCBI taxonomy): Eukaryota > Metazoa > Chordata > Mammalia > Chiroptera > Phyllostomidae > Artibeus > Artibeus jamaicensis. The sequence goes on along the minus strand of NW_026521911.1, from coordinate 14,403,350 downwards.
AACAAGACTTAAATATAATCTAGAGTCTCATAATATAGTACCTAAAACATTTCGGTTTCAATGAAAAATCAGTTACCATACAGAAACCAAAAAATATCAACATGAATGAGAAAAGACAATACTAGACACTAAAGCTGAGGTAGTGTAGATGTTAGAATTATCTGACAAGAAGTTCCTGGCCCATGTGGCTCAGTTGGAGTGTCAGCCCATACACCGTGAGGTCACTGGTTTGATTCCCAGTCAGGGCACATAGCTAGCTTGTGGATTCTGTGCCTAATCGAGGCATGAAAGTGAAGCAACCATCAATGTTTCTCTCTAACATTGGTGCAACTTTCTCTCTAAATACAATGAAATGATGTCTTCGAATGAGGATTTAAAAAAAAAAAGAATTACCTGACCATAATGTTAAAGCAGCCATGATAAAAATTATTCAGTGAACAATTATGTATACGTTTGAAACAAATGAACAAAACAGAAGTTTTCAGTAAAGTAATGGAAGAGATCAAGAATATAACCAAATGGAAATTTTAGAAGTGAAGAACATAATTGACTAAAATAGAAAATAGTAGATACTGTTTTCTACTCGACAGCAGAAGGGAGAGGGAGGGAGAAAGTATCAGTGACACGGTACATGTTTGCAGTGCTGAAAGTGGAGAACTATCCAGCAATAACACACGCCAGTGAGAGAAAACCAAGTACTATATGATTTCACTCCTATGTGGAATCTAATGAACAAACTGAACTTACCGGCAAAATAGAGACAGACTCACAGATGGCAGGCTGACAGCTCTGGGGTTGGAGGGTTGGGGGGTAGAGGGATCAAGGAAAAAGGAAAAGGACTCATGGACATGGACAGTGTGACTGCAGGGGAAGGTATAAGGGGTTAAATGCTAATGGAAAAAGGACAATAAAAGTTTACAAATAACAATATTTCAAATGTATACACCAAAACATATATCTCTCACATCATATGTATATATGTACATATATACATACATATATGTATATATACATATATATCTCACTAGCAGACTGTGATATATATGTATATGGTTGGCCAAAAAGTTCATTTTTTCCCATAAGATGGCTCTAGTAGTGCTCAGTTGTCTTTAACTTCATTAGAAACAATTTTGTTAGATTGTAGTGTCACAGCTGTCATATCAGTGTGCATTTAAAAAACTTATCAAAATTGGTGAATTCTTATATAGCCATTTTAATATTGAAGATGGAGGAAAATAAGCAATATTTTTGGTATATTATGCTTTATTATTTCAAGAAAGGTAAAAATGCAGCTTAAATGCAAAAACAGATATGTGCAGTGTATGGAGAAGGTGCTGTGATTGATCAAATGTGTCAAAAGTGGTTTGCAAAGTTTTGTGCTGGAGATTTCTCACTGGATGATGCTCCATGTCTGGGTAGACCCGCTGAAGTTGATAGCAATAAATCAAGACATTAACTGAGAACAATCAGCATTATACTATGCGGGAGATAGCATACTCAAAACATCTAAATGAATCAAGTCATTGGTGAAAATGAAAAATATATCTTTTATTTTACACACAAAAAAACTAAACAAACTTTTGTCCAACTCTATATCCTGAAATGAAAGACAATTCAAGGCAGTTTTAGGTGAAGGAAACCTATGAAAATGTGCCGCCAGTAACCCATTATAAAAGGATGGCTAAGGGACGTTCTCTACACAGAAAATAAATGATGGAAAAAGGAACCCTAAAACATCAAGAAGGAAGAAAACAACCACCGTAAAGAATAAACATTTATGAGTAAATACAATAAATTTTTCTTCTCTTGAGTTTTCTAAATTATGTTTGACAGTTGTGTAATAGTTTAATACTGATTGATGTTTGTAGAGGAAATATTGAAGACAATTTGTAAATGGGGGGCACAAAGAGGCATAAAGGGCAGTAAAGTTTCTATACTTCACTGAATAGATAAAATGTCTGTACCAGCAGACAGTGATAAGTTATGTACATGTAATACCTAGAGCAACCACTAAAAAAAACTGTGTGAAAACATATATTCCAAAACACTATACATAGATAAATCAAAACAGAACTCTAGATGTTCAAGTAACCCATGGGAAGGCAGAATAAAAAAAACAAATGAACAAACGGAAAACAAAACAGAAGTAAAATAGATTCTCTTTAAATAATATTTTTACAATTACAACATTTTAGAACTGGAGAACAAATTAGTGGTTACCAGGGATTAGGGATGTTGAAAGAGAATAATTATAAAGGAACAGTATGAGGGAAGTCTTAGTGACAGTAAAATAGTTTTGTATCTTTTTCATTCATTCATTCATTCGTTTTTTTTTCAATTGCAGTCAACATTCAATAGTATACTACTTTCAGGTGTAAATCATAGTGGTTACACATTGATATAATTTGTGATGTGGTTCCCCTGATAACTCTAGTACCCAGCTGGTACCATACATATTCATTACAATATTATTGAATATACCCTTGTGACTGTTTTGTAACTGCTGATTTGTACTTATTAGCCCCTTTACCCTTTCACCCATGCACCCAAACCCCTTCCCACTTGGCAACCATCATTTCTGACAAAAAATCATTTTCTCTCTCTGAGTTTGTTTTCATTATTTATTTTGTGTCTTATATTCCACATATAAGTGAACTTTATATGGTATTTATCTTTCTCTGACTTATTTTATTCAGTATAATAGCCTTTAGGTCCATCCAAGTTATTTCAAATAGTAAGAATGTATTCTTCATAATTTTATTATGAAAAATTCCATCGGATATAAGTACCCAATTCCATTAGATATATGTACCACATCTTTATACAGTTATCTATCGATGGCTGCTTTCATGTCCTGGCGATTATGTATAAAATGTCCTTTGTCTCTTGTTGTAGTCTTTGTTTGAGGGTATTGGCAATGAACTCATTCTCCGTCTTGATTGAAATGATAGTTATAAAATCTACACATGATAAAGTCTCACAGAACTGTACCTGGGGGAGGCCTGAGTGAAGGACCCATGGGACCCCTTGGAACAACCTGGTGTTTTACTGTGAATCTATATATATATTTCAAAATTGAAACATTTTCAATGTAGCAGATATTAGAACTCAGCAAGACATTGTGTCTCTTGAGCCCTAGCCCAGATATCCTTCCCTTGTATTATATAGCTATGAAAATGGCCAGTATCAAAACATTAATGCTAGATCTCTTTTTAAAATTTTCCTGATATTTCTGTGGACATTTATTTCCTTATTACATCTGCAGTTGCAATGTTATAGGTCATCTGGCCTCAACTGTTCCATCCGGACATTTCCAACCCCTCCAGGCCTACAATGGCATTCAGAACTTC